>NC_044279.2:69748078-70352111 GCF_004027225.2 Strigops habroptila
CCCTGTGGCTCTACCACCAAGACACATAGCCATAGACACATAATCCAGTTGACTGGATTAGTCCTACAGCCCTGTCTGCACAACGCAGCCACACCAGGTTAGCAGATCTGCAGGTGAGCAGATGACAGCACCAGCCCATTTGGGGTTTTTGCCACTTCTGCTTATGACACAGGTTTAACCCTCATAACCTAACAAAGAGTCCTGGAATATTAACAGAGCACAGCTTGCCAGAACATCTGCCTTGTGCCTCATGCACTGTCTTACTCTTTTATTGCTCTTTCTTGCTGAGAAATTTGAGAGATTTTGTTTTGGAAACAGGCAGCGGTTGCGTCAGAGAACATTGCAAGAGCTGGAGAAATGGCTGGAGCAAGAAGACAGAGCTTTGCAGCACATGGCACTTCTCCAGGCTGCTAGGGCAGAGAGGAGCAGGAAGGAATCCTTCTTGCCAGAGGAGGAGAAGAGGAAGGCAAGTCAGAGGTTGCAGTTCTTAAAGACACAGCGTGTGCAGAGAGAGGAGCTGCAGGCAGAACGCAATGAAAGGAGCTTTGAACAAGAGAAGGAAAGGCTGGTAAGGGCAAGTCCAAAATGTTTTTCCTGTACTACCATGTTTACAGCAGTGGCACCATCCGGAGTATTTGTCTTTCACCTGTTTCATATCCAATATATCCAATATAATTTAGAGATAAATAAATGAAGGGTAACGGGTTTTTTCGACACATAAAGATGAAAGTTGGGAAGTAAAATTCTCCATATCTGCCACAGAAAGAGTCTTTCTGCATGCAAGGAATGAATTTCCATAGATTACACCCATTTCTGGCTTCTGCTGCTGATAATTGTGGATGAAATTCAGCGTGAAAGCTGGCTGTGCAATTGTAAATGTCTTTATTTTTATGTAGGATTTTCTCAGGAGCAGAGTGCAGTCACGGCAGGAAGTGCTGGAACAAGAGTCACGGGAGCAGGACAGGCAACAAAAAAAGCAGCAGGCTGCCAAAGGGAGAGTGTTCCAGAGCAGAGACCATTCACGCCAGAAGGTGGAGAAAGAAGGCCAAAAACTCTGCGACCTCCAGCAGTACCTCAGAGAACAGAATCTTTTGATGCTCCGGGCATCACTGCTGTCATAAGGAAGCTGCAGAGGGGGTAAGCAGGCCCTTGAGGCATTCACAGACCTGATCTGTATCTTGCAGCTGTGTGTCAGTGCTCGAGCCTGGGTGTTTGAATGCAGTTGTGACAAGTGAAATTGATATCTGGAAAGGTCTTTCATCTCCTTCTCATTGCAGCCAGAGTTCATTTTGATAGAATCATAGAACAGTTTGGGTTGGAAGGGACCTTCACACCTTTCTTTCTGGAATTACTGTTCTAGTCCACCTCTGTCAAACTGTTCTTAGGTCTTAAGCAACCCTTCTGACAGACCCAACTCTGCCACCAAGAGCTACCTTGGTACTTAATGAGACACAGTCATACTGCTGAGTTTCTGCCCCAAAGGCATCTTGAGGGGCCCAGCTCTTTCCACAGAGCTTCAAGGAGTTGGTGCCTGTAGAGCAAAGTTGTAGTCAGAGGCTGGTGACAGTGTCACGGGGCAATTCAGAGCGGAACAGCAGGGAACCCGGGAGGTACAAAAGTGATTCAAAGGGCACAAGACCTAGAGCCTGGTGGAGGGGCATCAGGTTGTAACTGCTTTCAAGAAGCAGATGACAGAGAAAGGAATTAGGTAAGTGAAGGCATGGGCAATAGATACAGTAGGAGGTGAACAACAAGAATGAAGATCAGGAGAAACACCCTGGGAACGAGTCCCTCACGTGAAGTGGTGGAAGCGCAGGCACAGGTTATGTCTTGCTAACACAAGCCTGTGGGGAAATGAAATACAGGCCTGAAAAGTTCCCTATTCTGCTACTGCATTCTGTGAACTTTCTGCCCTGCTGTGTTTCTTCCAGACCAGTGCCAGAAAAGCACATTTCTTTCAGGTCAAGGACCACATAAAATAGGAAGTGTAGTTAAGTGATAGTGTCATATGACTTGCCTTGCTATGTTAACATTATATGAAAAATGGGGAAGGGGAGCTGGACACCAGCTGGAAGCAAAACAAAACCAACCCTGCAGCAATGGAAATGTACGTGCTAAAATACAATGTAAATTATCCATTGTGGTTTCCATTATTAACAAGTGCCCCATTGCACATGAGTTGCAGAGATCTATAGAGAAGTCCCTATACCTGTGACAAAGTTCACAGAATCATAGAACGGTTTGGGTTGGAAGGGACCTCAAAGATCATCTAGTTCCAACCCCCTGCCATGGGCAGGGACACCTTCCACTAGAGCAGGTTGCTCAAGGCCCCATCCAGCCTGCCTTCAGGATTGTGCTACTTCCTGCCAAAACTGCTGTAGGGGGCAGGGCAGGGATTCAGGGACAGGTGAAGTGTTACAGAAAACCTGGTAAGACAACTTGGCACCCTCCAGCTTGGGCTTCAGGTAAGTGTAGATCTTCTACAGTCAGGGTTACGTACTGCTTGGAATACGCAGGCCACTCCCCTAGAGGAGGAATGACTTATAGAAGCCCAAAATGCAAAAACGAAAACGTTTTTTTGGTGACAAGCCGCCCTTTCCAGGCACCGTGATGTGAAAAATGTCTGTTCTCTGACATACCTGTCTGTGAAGAACCACCAAGCCCCACGCTGGGCTTGGCGGTCTGCTTTGCCTACAATCTTGCGTTCAGGCTGGCAGCCTCCAAAGCAGGTAATCCTATGTCAGAAAGATACTCAAGTATCTTTGCAGATAGGGCACCCCATCAGAATAAGCAGATCTTCTGTTGATAAATGAATTGGTAAACTGACAGTTAACAAATCATGTAAGAATCTCCAGCAGCCAGGAGGGCTATAAACATTCCCCATTCCAGCTATAGGGCAAAACTCAGTTACCACTTGAAGTCCACAATGCTGCTTGCTCTTGGCTCTTTGATTTTCTGAGTGTGTTACTGACTTTCCTTAGTGAGGCATGTGGTGTCAGCTGCTCCCCTGGTCCCCTCCCTTGAAAGGAAGCAGTAAGGCACGTCAAATGACAGTTCTCTGCAGCAGGAGAGGTTTTTAAACATGCTGTACTCTGGCAAGTGGAGGTGCCTTCTTTCACAGAGGGGAGGAGGAGGTTACGCTTGTCACATCCTGAAGTGCTGTCCCTCTTCCTCTTATCATCAGACGTACAGAATACAGCAGCTGCATCACAGAGAATTCTGTTGTCAGCCTTGGGTAGCCAGAGAGGTAACTGGTTTATTCACATGTATATTTAGGAAAGGAGAAGGGACACGGCAAAATTTGTTTGTTGGAACACTCAGAGCTCTATTGAAGGATGTTAATTTGCACAAAATTATGCTGAAATATATCTAATATTTGCAATACCTTGTTTTAAGTAATATCTAGAACAAAACTAGATACAAAATGTAGATGTTGTTGCCTGACATTTTGTGTGCACTTAGAAACATGTTTCACATTTTCTGGCACATCACTCAGCAAAAAGCGTAACTAGTAGGAAAACTCACCCCTTTTCCAGGGCCACAGCATCAGTGGCAACAGCAGTTTCTGAAAGAAAAAACTAAACTTGTGAAAGGGAGCTCCTTTGTAATTCTGCCAAACCTTTTGAATGACCAGCAGCTTCTTAGCGCTAAGGCTTAGACTGCATTCCTTGAGAGATAACTCAGCGGCTATGCCTTCAGCTTTCCCCAAAAAGGCAGTTAAAGTTAAGTCTCAGCCAGATGTTTACAAACTATTCTAAGGCCTTAATAGCTAAAAGGGGTATTTTTAACTTTAGGATCCATAAGATGTATGAACCGTCCTGAGATTTTTATTAAAAAAAGGGGAAAAAGGAAAGATGAACCTAAATATAAGGTGAAGGCTTAGGCATTTTATTTAAGGTCTGAAAAAATTATCATTTGCTGCATATATGGAAACTACACATGAGGCACAGTTTTGCATTTTACACATGGAATTCTGTCATTTGATGTGAGCTCTGTTCAGGCTCTGGAAAAGTTGGCTGAAATTTGCTTAGGAAGCAGATGGGTGGCTGTGCCCCCGACCTGCACACCTGATGGCCTCAGCCCAGGCTGCACGTGCTGCAGAGTGCTGTAGCCCGTCAAGCTAAGTGGAAGTGGGAGAGGGAAAGCTGGTGCTGGCAGCACATGGAGGCTTTCTTTAATGTAAAGTTTGGGGTCTCTTGCTTTTCTTCTTCTTTGAGGGGAGATTTAGATTAGATGTTGGGGAAAAAATTCTTCCCTGTGAGGGTGGTGAGGCACTGGCACGGGTTGCTCAGAGAAGCTGCAGCTGCCCCATCCCTGGCAGTGTTCAAGGCCAGGTTGGACACAGGGGCTTGGAGCAACCTGCTCTAGTGGAAGGTGTCCCTGCCCATGGCAGGGGGTTGGAACTGGATGAGCTTTAAGGTCCCTTCCAACCCAAACCATTCTGTGATTCTGTGTTTCTCCTTCGCACAAAATCATGCGCTAGTTAACAGTTGTACCTCAGTATGAGTTTAAGTCTATTAGACTTTCAGAAACAAACCTAAAACTTAGTCTCAAACTCTACTGCTGCTTTTATCCTTAAGCATTTAGAAGTGGAACATGTAATGATTAAAGGAAAATACATTAAATATAGTGAGCAGAATTTAAACTTTTTTCAGACTTCATTTATATGTATTAATCATTATTTTATAACCACCATAAAACCACAGATTGTCTGCTTTAAGTCCTTCTTTTGATTGCCTAACCATCTGAAAACAGACCACTGCAGAAACCCTGTGCTGCTACAATTTCACATACAGTGTATCTGGGAATCTATTTAGTATTACAGTATCTCAAATCGTTTGGAGACTGCGTTTCTCACTATTAAAATGCAGCCATAAAATAAGCTTAATGCTATTAAAATGACTGTAAAAGCCATGGTTTGCTGGCTTTATTTAAATTAAACATTCCCAATGTGTTTTCCACCCATTAGGAAAATGCTTGGACTCCTTGTTTTGCAAACTACTGGAAACAAAAGGCAAGAATTTGTATATTAGTTAAAGCTTTGAGTTGATCAGGGTGAGACTAGGGGAGCAGAGGGAGGGTGGTAGGAAGGAAGCACACAGAGAAAGAAAAAAGCCTTTTTTCAAGCTTAAAGAAAAACCCAAACACAAAACACTAAGACCAGTACAGATATTCCCAAAAGTTGTTTTTTTATTATGGAATTAGGTCTCCCACCTAAGCAAGTATTTTCTTTTGCTTTTTATTTGTATTGTGCTAGAGCGGTGGGGAGGGGGTGTCCAGTTGCCTGGTCTGTTTTTGTCATCCCAAATGCCTGAGAACAGACCACTCCCTGCAGGATCTCAGGATGCTTCTACAATAAAAGTAGAAGCAAAAAGTGCAAAAGACAAGAAGGTTTATTGGCTTTTTTTCAGCCTGACTGAATTGCTTAGGTGGTGGTGGAAGACCATTTCTCATACCACAGTGACAGGTAAGTCAGTATCATAACTTTACATATTTAACCTGATATATTTCAAAACAGACTGGATCGATGAACATCTTTTTAAAGACTTCCAGACAAGTCAGACTGCTTTTCTCATCAGGCTGCAGTGATCATGTGCACCTAAACTACATGATATGTCAGTTTAAAAATTACCAGAGCACATTAGCTCTTAGAAGTATGCGATGAGTCAGAAGTCTCCAATTGTGCAGTCTTCCTGGTTTCTGGAATTCTGATCATCTCAGCCTGGTGCTTGGCTGAAACAACTGAAGGCAACATTAATGGAGAGTAACCTCTGCGTGGCGTGTCCCCCAGATACACGACTTCTCACCATCAGCTTCTTTCTCAGCCAGCTCGCTGACGGCACAGGCACTAACCCTGCACAGCAGAAGGGCAGCAGCCACAGGAGTCTATTTGAGAACAGAAGCTGCAGTTTTGATGAGCAGTGGTTTAGCTGCCTCTAGAATGTCCAGTTCAGGATCCAGTGAACGACCAAGTCCTTCCAGGACCATGATGGCAAAGATGATGGAAGCAAAATTGCTCTCGAGCTTCACCTAGAATCACAAGAGACTAAATGGAGTTGGCAGACCTTACTTTCTCCTGAGCCCATTCCACAGAATTCTCTGGCTAAGCTGAGAGGGAAGGGAAGAGACTGGGAAGAGTTCATGCACACCTCAAGCTATACTGCAACTCCATCACTTGGAGTTTCAGAACTCAGTGAAATCCAGCAGCAGGCCCAAAAATCAGGTGACAGTTTCAGGTTAAATGCCCTAAGGGAACCCAGAAGTTTGTTTTTCAGCTCCAGAAGAGAACTGGGATTTTTTTTCTTCTGTACTGGAGCTTAGGAGTCCTCACCATTGCTCGTGTAGTTATAAGCTGCAGTATCCAATGTACTTGAACACATGCACATGTGTAAGGGGGAGCTCACCTTCTGAATGGCCACAGAAGAACCCCCCAGATCACAGAGGAAACCTCTACTCTGCATGTGACCAAACTATTCCCCCATTTCCAGCCAGGTACTGGGATTGTTTCAAGGCATACCGGGGCATTAAGAATTCATCAAGTTGAGAGGATTTGCTTTGTAGGGGCCTAAATTACATTTCATGTTATTATAAACCAGCTTAATGAGGCTTAATGAAAGAAACTTCTAACTAAGGAATGTTTAGGGGGACCCTTTACAGGCTGGGCAGCCACGTAGCTGACAACCTTCTCGCCTCCTCTAGTTCAGGCCACCATAGCTCTGTCGATTTCCAAAGTTGTTTGCAATTGGAAACATGTCCTCCAAATACCATCAGTTATAAGAAGGAATCTCTGTTCCATGAATAACTTCTCACTTTCAAGGTCTCTAACAAACCCATAAAATGGCCTAGTGCAGTTCCATAACCCCACCCCTCCAGAAAGAGATCCAGGGAAGAAAGTGTACAGTGATAGACAAAGGGAACATATATTAGATTTCATTTTCTGCTTGTAAGGGACTATAAAATAAAATAGGAAAAATATCACAGAAACATTCCTTTTAGTTAAATGTGGTATTAAGACAAACCCAAGAAATTGGTCTTGGTAGGGTGTGTATCAAGACCTGAGAAACAAATATGCCTGCAACACTTGGACGCATTCCTGCAGCTTGTTTCAGAGTTCACAGTCCCTCTCCTTGTCAGCCCTTCATGTTCATTTGAGTGTTCCTCCTGCCCCAAATGAACTGCCAGCTATTGAAGGCAGAAAGCAACGGGACCTCACCTTATGGGTCATCAACAGTTTGAAGACATTCGAGAGCAGATTTGCCACCTGAAGCTGGAACACAAAAGGAGAAGTTAACAACTGACCAAAAAAACTGTGGCCAAGAAGACTGAGTGACAGGCCGGATTCTTCCAAGCGTCAGCATTTGGTTCTGGTGGTGGGACAGGATTATTGGGCTGACAACAGCCACCATCAAGGTATGATCCCCCCACCCTGTCCAGGATAAGGAGTTCAGCTATGACTCGTGGTTCTGCTTACTTGCTAGCCCAGGAAGGCTGAGAACATCTGACCTCACAGCAGTGCACGACATGCATTAATTTGTCCAGTGCCACCACACTACATTCTCTGAAGCACCCAGGCTGGCCTCAGCTAACAGGATGCAAGCTGTAGCATTTGGCTCAGCAACTCCCCAAAGGGAACTGCAGATGTTGTTGGTAGTGCTGATGAGATGAGAGCTGGTCTTCCCCCATGGCTCATTCTGAAAGCCAAGTTGCACTGAATTACTGGTAAGCAAGGGTGGGTGCACTCACCTTTCCCAAGGCAATGGTGTTCCCCCGGACCTTGGTCACCAGTTCTGCCATCTCAGCTTTGAATCGCTCGATATCCTGGCATTGGTTAGCACGGGCATGATGAAGGATCAGTTCTGCCACTCTCTCCCCCTGTGAAACAAGTTGACAAGGTGAATCAGAACATGATCACTGGTGCCCACAGGGAGCTGGAAGGCCCCTGCTGCAAAGGTCCCTGGAGGAAGCATACTGCAGGGACAACTCCCAGGCCTAGGTTATCCCATTCCAGCAACGGAGACCCAATGAATCAACAGAAGAAGAAGCAAGAGCAGCAGAACTGGTCCAAAAGTCTTAGCTGGTATCTGGCAAAACCCTGTTTTATTTGTCTTGCAGGTCTTTCAGGGTAGAACACAACAAAGGTATCTCGCAGGCAGGCAGAAGTTTTAGGGGAGGGAAATAAAACCCACAGGACTGACATTTTCTTCTTGGCAGAGGAGATAATGGTGTAAAGAAGAGCATATATGAGCCTTCCTTATGGGCTAGGTCCAACCTTTCACTTGCAAACTGCAGAGAAGAGTGAACTGATTCTACACCAAGAGATGCTTGGTGAGAAAGGGAGCCATACCCAAGCTTCACTTGTGAGAGGCTTTATAGCTCTTCTTGGAAGACATGTCTGACAGCAGTGTACAGGGCCAGAGCCCCAGGTTTGGCAATGAGGTGGTGTAGCAGTTCTTCCACCTGTAGATCATGAATTACACCCAGCCTGAGCTATGAAAGACTTGCAATCAAATGTTTGCAGTCTTTGCTCAGTGACTGAGAAGTCTGGCAGTACAGGATGGACCCCAATCCATGGTTTAGCACTGACTCCTCAGTATGCTTCAGCAGGTTAAACTGACCAAGTTAAAAATGTGTCCCTCTTGAGATACCCTGGTGAGCCATCCAACTCACAGCTGAGGACCAACTACGTGCAAGTATGAACACAGATGCTTGTTCTCAGAACGAACAGGAGACATCAGCACTGGGTTCTCTAGTCAATCTGAGAGTGTATTTTAAATAAGTGGGAAGGAGGATAAAGTAGTTCCCCTTATACAAAGGGGCCTGGCAGAGGCCAGACCCTCCACCCCCACTGTTTTGCTTCCTCTTCTCTACAGATGCTGACACAACAACAAAATGTGTGTGAAAGACCAAGATGTTAATCTATTCCCTCCTCTTCTCTAACCAGGCAGATTTCTGCAACAGGCTCAAACACAAGTGGCTTACAGGCAGCCCTAACTTGCATCAGAAGCACTCCTGACCAGGGAAGTAGCAGCCAGTGCTTCCTGTTTCCTGGGCCACTAAAATCACTCCACTCTGGCAGCCTCGTTGCTGAGGCTGAACATCTTCTCCCTGCGTGCAGTATAGCTTCCACGCTACCAACTCTCCTCTCTCCTCTTAAGTATTGTGGAAATAAGGGAGAAAACTATCACTTTGGCCATGAGACTCTACTGCTGTCTCCCTTCCCCAGCCTCAGCTCCCAGCCCCATGACAGAAGCCTCACCTGGCCCTGGACCACAGCTGTGAAAACCGCCCTGAAGTTCCGCATGTCAGCACTCTGCAGCTCTGCCACGATCCCTGCGTCCAGCAGCACCAGGCAGAGCCGCCTCAGGGGCGGCTGCACTTCCACCACGAGTGTGTCACACAAGTCCACGATGGCTGCCTGCTCCTTGCAGCTGGTGCTGGCGTGGGCCGTGCCTTGAACCAGGATGTTCCCAGGGTGCAGGTCAGCATGGACAAAGTTGTCAACAAAGACCTAGAGGATGGGAAAGCCTTAGAGCCGCTCATTCCAACCAAACCTACCCACACCAAAACAGCAGGCCAACAGCAAAGGTTTGTTTCTGGTCTGTTCACCATCATAAAGTACATCACCCTGGGCAGCCGCCCAGTACTGGAGACAGCTGTGCTGAAATGGCATGGGTGCTACACTCAGGGAGTCAGCAGAGCTGTGTGAAGCCATCCTGTGTGTGTGCTAGAGGTCAGGTAGGACAGCCAGGAGTCCCAGCAGGGAAGAGTAGTGGTCTGTAGCAACTGACCCTGAACTGGAGGCACACTGGTGGGCCTTGGCAAAAAGCAATGCAGTAAGAATAGGCCATTTGCCATTCAGTAGCATGGGTTATAGCAAAGGGTTAAGTTTGTCTACTCCATGACAACAACCCACATTACAACTGTATTGAAAAGTAGGGAAAACAAGGTAAGAGGAAACAAATGTAGGTAGCATTTCTCTGCCTCTGCTAGCAGTTAGCACCAGAAAGGACTAGCAAGAGGGCAAGCACAAGACAGCACTTCCCCACTAACCCTCCTGGCCACCTGGGCCTGCAGGACTTCTTGCCCCAAGTAGGTTATCTTTGTATTTCATGGATTTCTCCTATGAATTTGTCCAATTGCCACATAAATAATTAGAACTGGGGCAGGGGGAGAAAATGGAAGAGGGGTTTTTTTAGGTGTTGTCTGAAAAAGTTACCTCTGATAGTTTTCTGTCCTCATTGTTCTGAGAAGCCATACACAATAGATCCATATTCACTCTCATGCACTCATGACTGCATAGATCTTTGTCAGAAGCTACTCATTTCTCTGCTTTCCAGAGTTAAAAGAGTCTGAATAATTTCACCAGTTCAGTATGGAAGCCATTCCACACCAGTAAAGATCCTGGCTCCCTTCCTCTGCTCTTCTTCTAGTTTTATTTACAGCCCTTGAAATGGAGGGTCCTGGACAGACTAGAACTGAGTATTCAAGAAACAGGTACTTGTTTTACTTACAGCCATAATGTTGTTTCTTTGCTCTTTAATTCTTTTCTACTCCTAAAATTGGGGGAGGTGTTGTTTTGCTCCTAACCATTGAATCTAATGTTAGCCTAGACCTATTCTAGTTCCACCACAGCTTTTACTACTCAGAAAAGCTATTTCAGAGTCTGTTGCACTACATGGAGCCAGAACTGCAGGCCTCACCATTGCCCTAGCATGATGTTGCAGTTAGCAACTGAATTTCATGTGACACTTACTGCCCACACACTCAGCACTATGAGGTTCTTTTGGAATTCTTCCCTGCCAGATCTTATGGCCCTTCACAAGACACTTGTGTCACCTTCTCAACACTCCCTTCCAGATCATTTGGAATTATTTCAACCACAGAAGAACTAGACAGCCAGAAGCTGAATCTGGCCAGGTTTGCCTTCTTCACTCCATATTTAGTTCTTCCTTGAAAAAAAAAAAGGCAGTTTTGGAGGAGGAGTCAATAAATGAAGAAACTACCTAGCCATTTTCCCTGTGAGTTGCATCCGTAAGTCTCTGCAGAGAGCATATTTGCTAATTACACTGCACTTTCTAGTACTTGGGCGATATGTGAACATCCATTTACTAATGGATTTGTGGGTTTCCTAAGCAATACACTGATCAAGTTGCATAGGATGACCCTTTTTCAAACAGATCACCTTTTTTCAGTCGAAGAAGCTCTGTGTCAAAGACCACAGTAGTGGTGTTCCTAGCCCAGGCTCTACTCAGACCTTGCACTGACATTACACATGAAGCACAGACCCTCCCTCTGCCAGTTCAGGAGCTGCAAAGGGCCCAAGTCCTGGGTTACTGCAAGATCCACAGGCTGGCTCTAAAAGGCACAGCTCTGGTCTAAGACCATGGGCAGATGGGTAGGAGATGTGAGAACAGATTCTCTCTTCAGCTCTATTGTCTCATTACCCCAACTGGATAGCTTTCTGCAGGAAAACAACCTTCGCTTCTAAACTCTGCCAAGTGCCTACCATCTTTAGCAGCATGTCCATGCCCATCTTTGCAAGTCTCTGCCTCAGCTCTGTGGCAATCTCCGCGTGCAGGTAGCGCGAAATAGGCTCACTCTCCTGAAATAAAGACAAGAGCTGGAGTCAAACACACCCTGCATCCCACCTTCAAGCACACATTTACCTTGGTGCTCACACTTGGGGGAAAGCAATAACAATGCCCTAGAGAGGCCCTGCTCAACAGAGGCTGTACTGAATGTGATGGAGAACACAGGTTTGCTCTTTGGAAAGAGGGTATGATACAGTCTGGGGCAGAAATACTCTTGCCAGGATCACATGCAGGAAAACTAAGGCTGAGAGCAGCTTTAGTCTGTGAGTCAAACATCCACAAGGAAAGTGAGGCAAGCATCAAAAAATTTCAGATTGCTGAGCTCCTTGCTTTGACCCATCACAGAGGAGAGCTGAAGCACGGTGTTGGTTTGCAAAGCACAGGCAAACACATGGTGGCTGGACACACCGCTGGTCTGCTTGGTTTCAGGCCAAGTGTTCACTTCTATATGGAGTTGTCTGCCACCTGTCTTCTGGGATACACTGCTCACAGAGTGGAAGAGACACTGAGGAAGGCCACAAATCTCTTAAAGCAAGGAAGAGAAAAGCATCCTTCTGCCTCTAATCGCCGTTTCTCAAAATACACCTCCCTGGCACATTCTCCCTTAAGGGCCTTCTCCCTGCTACCACCACTCCCAGACCCTGCGACTCTTACCTCAAATGTTTCCACTAGAACATCTGCTGTTACCAGAGGCCAAAGGGGAGTTGGAAACTTCACAAAATCGACATCTAGGAAATTTTGTCGGAAGCGCTCCAGATTTCTGGCTTCATAGCGTAAGTCAATCTCAAGGGAGAAAAAGAAAAAGCAGGCTGGAAATTAGATTCAATTAGAATTAGATCTTCCAGATCCTGTATGAGGATATGACTGTATGGTGCAATATTCAATATCAACAAAAGTATCAGAAAACCAAAGAGAGTGGTGTTTCTTATATGCTTCCAGCTTTCCTGATGGAAGAGTTGGAGTAAAAGACTGGGTAATGGATGGTACACAACTCAGCACCTTCAAAATACGGGTGACTTACTTATATAGGCCTGATGTCTCAGAAAAGGCCGGGACTGCATTATTTTCAGGGATAAGACATATCATGAATGAGAGTTCACTGTCCAACTAGCAAGGCAAGCAGACAAGGTAGAAGAACTGCAGCCCTAACCTTGCTTTACAGATAGGCAGCCACAGTAGGAAGAATTTAATGTAACACATACAAAATAATCCACTGTGCAAAGTCCTGGCCCTAGCTCTTCAGTGATCCAGTGCCTTGACACAAGGCATCTCTCCTGCCCACCTCTGCAGCTCAAGGAGGCAGGATAACTTTGCCTCACGTCCCTCATCTGGCAAAGGGAAATATCTGAGGAACACTTCTTGGCCTTTCAAAGAGAAAGGAAAGGAAAGTACAAGTGTATCAGATGCTCTCCTAATCCTCAGCCTTCAGGACATCCACCAAAAGCTTTGCTGGACAAAACTGGTGCTAGTGACTTGAGCCACATCTGAACACAGTCAACAGTTTACAGCACGGATGTACTGTGTAGATTTTTTTGCAATAGTGGAAAAGAATTAAGGCTTTCAAAGGCTTGTACAGACTTCAGACTCTGCAATCTAGACACAAAAATGAAATCAGCAGATAATAGTTCATTTTAATAGAAACATAAGCCTAACTGAGCCTGTAGTGATATCTTTGTAAGTTTGGTAGTAATGACATGTCAGGACTGTGTCCTTAGAAGACATTAGTGAATCAGGACGTTTTCAGATCTATTTGCAAAGCTTAACTTTACCAATATTATGAGTCTGATGCCAGCACAATATAGAATGTATTATTAACTTAAGTGAAAATATATTAGTTACGCCAATATGTATCTCAGCGCTAACAAACATGACCGGTGAGTATAGACTGCAAACATCTGTGTGGGGTTAAAGAGAAAAAACACATCTGAACACTTGCTTGGAGAAATTCTTTTCCTTAGGAGAGGTCTTTACCAGCGTTTGTTTCAGAAGGCTGCAAAAAGACTTGCGACTATGGCTTAGCTGCCTGTTCAGGCTCTTCACTAGAGAACATACTCAAAGCCTAAAAAAGATTCTTAAACCTGATAAAGACTGTTAATTTTTTCATTGCTTTTTTACTCTGTGAGCATATAAGCTTTCTTACAGTAACATTATGTGACTGATTAGAATAAAGAACATAACTAAAAAACAAGCAAGCCTTCACCTAATCCTTTAAAACAGGGCCGTATGAACAGAGCCAGAGCCAGCCACTAGCAAGACCAAAGGCGGTTTTGTTTCAGTACGTGGGGACCGTGGCACGGCACCCACCTGCTGAATCATAAGCTTCTCAAACTCCTCCACAATCTCTGTCAAACTGAGCCACTTGAATCCAGGGAGAAGTCCAATGATGTGGCTACCAAGCTTCATGAGAAACAGATCCATCTGGACTTGGTGGACCAGCCCAGGGTGCAGGACCTGCATAAGAACCAACAGTGGCAAGATCAACTCCCCAGACACTCCACATCAATAGACTCAAGCGATACATTCCAAATACATAGAACCCAGGCTGCTGGACTGGGGGCTAACGAAGCTTCCCCAGCTAATCCTCAGAAGAATTCATATTTTGCCAGGGATTAAGTTGTAAAGAAACATTTTATAATTGTCAAATGGAATATATCTCTGCTACAGTCTCATCCTGTGCCATTTTCCACTGCTTTCACACTCCCACTCGTTCCCTGCCATGCAGTACTGACTAGTATTTGGAGCAGCTCAAATGTAAGATTTCTTTAAATAAACTTTGCTGGAAAGAACTTAGCTGTTCCAGATTTCTTCATGTGAGCAGAGGAGGGGTTTCCTTGTCTGGAAGGTGAAACCAAGCTTAATGTTCATTCTTTTAATGTAAACTGAGCCCTTGTAAGTATGTGTGGCATCCACATGCCACATCAAATGGTGCCATAGGCAGTATGTGTCCTCAAGCGCTCCAGGCTGGGAAGAGCTGGAGCCACTGCAAGTCTGGATTGCAGCTGGCTAGAATAAAAACACCAAGACACTGAGGGAGATGAGCATCACTTCTCACTCCACCTGGCCTCAGCCAGCTGCTCATCTCCATGGAAATTAAAACCTGATCAACCTCATCCAGCATGCTCCATTTTCACATATCTACCAGTCATGTGTATGACTTACTTTAATGGCTACAGGCGTGAGATGTTTGGCTGATGAAGCATATGCATTCAGGAGCGGTTTGGCCATCTGCTCCATACGGGACATCCCACTCTCAGGACTTCTCCGGGAGCAGTCTGCTGGGCTGAGCTCATCCCTGCTCCTCTCATCCCACATCTGCTCACTCTTCCTCTTCCTCAGCCACCTGAGGAGGCCTCTAAAGCCTGACGCTTCCCACGCTTCAAAAGCAGTCCTGAACTCCAAGTGTTGCGCTAGCTCCTTGGCCTGGGAGCCGGCGATAGCCGTGAGGTCAGCATAGGCTTTATACACCTGGGCGACACAGCCCGAGCCGACCGGCTCCTGGCTTTGGAACTTGAGGATGCCCATCCAGTCCTCGCCAAAGGCCTTCCTTAGGAGCTCATCAGTGTGGCCCCACGGGTGTGGGCTCACCTCGACGTGCAGCTTAGAGAACTCATCGCAGAAGGCCTCGGAAAAGAGGTCCCTCCGCGTGCTGGCCCACTGGCCCAGCTTCACGCAGGTGGGGCCGGCAGCCTCGGCCGTCCTCCGCAGCAGCCGCAGCCACAGGGCGCCCAGGCCGGGCCACAGGCGGCTCAGCGGGTAGAGCAGCAGCAGGGGGCCGAACCGCAGCAGCAACGCGCAGGCCCGCAGACCCATCCGGAGCACCAGACCCAACCGCCGCAGCAGCACCCGGGGCGGCCGCTCCGGGCCGCGCTCCCCCACCCACACCGGCCCCCGCTGCCCCGGCCTATCCTTCCAGCCGGTTCCCGCGGGCACAGCCAAGGCCACCGCGACCCAGCGCCGGGTACGCAGCCCGCCGCGCCCCACGGCCGCCCAACCGGGCAGCGCTCCCCTGGCCACAGCGGCCCGCCCGAGGAGGGGGCGCGGGAGCGGCAGCAGCAGCAGCAGCCGCACGGCGCCACCAGCCACCATCGCCCGCCACCGGTAACGGCCGCCCGGGGACGGCGGCGCGGACGGACGGAGTGGCCAGCCAATCAGAGCCGGCGGGCCAAAACGGCCCGCCCCTTAAAGGGACAGGAGGGAGAGCGTTGAGGTAAGGTGAGGTGACTCTTCCCGCCTCAGACATGGCGGCTGAGCACTGTCTTGAGCTTGGCTGAGCTGTAGCCTTCCGAGCGGGAGCGTCCCCTCAGGCTTTACTAGGGAAGGATGAGATGCCCCTTCCCTCTTGTCACCCGGTGACATAAGTTGAGGCAGAGCCTTCATCTCTCCATCTGTTTTGATGGTTGAGGTGGGCCCTTGTTGTGTGGTGGATCAACCTACACAGGGGGCTGACATCTATTAATGAACGAGTCAGTTCATCAATGGGCAACGGGAGTATCTGAGAGGCCGTGATGGCATATCACTACCAGTAAAAAAAATTAAAGCAAAAGCCTGCTGAGGTGGTGATGGTTGTTCAGCTGAGCTAATGAGTTGTTTCATCTTCACGGCTTGCTCTGAGCCTTAGGCTTCCTGCCCCACAGAAGGGCTGCTGGGTCTCCTGCTCATTCCCAAGTCGTCTGGCAATGTACTAACCTCTCATAATCACACATACCTGGCACAAATTGCAACTAAAGCACCCGCTGCTGAGGATGCAGATGGTGACATCATTTTGGAAGCTTTTGTGTGTGACTACAACCCATCTGAAAGTGTATTTTAGGGGACAGCCACCGCAAAGGCGATGCTGACATTCACGTCTGTTCAGGAAAGTTGCTGTCTTGTGCAGTGAGGCTTTGAGCTGGGAGCTGTGTCCCTTTCCACTAAGAGTTCGGTTGGTTCCCAGCTTTTGGGTGTTTTTAGCAGTCCCTAACTGCTTACTTCTACATGGAGAAAAGAAATATATATATATATCCCTTTCTGATGTTTTTAAGTACCCTGGGAACCAAAAGCGTGTAGGAAGAATTAATCCACTTTCCAATCCAGATCATTCCCTCGCTTTAACACCGGGTAGCTCAGATCTAACCAAGCCAATCTCTGTGCCAACAGGCAGCTCGATTACAACCCTGCACGGGCAAACGGGATCAACCCATGGAAATCATTTCGCAGGCTTGAGGCTTCCCTGGCCAGCCGCTGTCCCGTGAGCTGACTGATCCTGTGACGGGTTCCTCCAGCAGCAGAAAGCCTCTGGAGTAACCGGTGCTGCTTTGGTGGCAGGTAGGGACTGCCATAGAATCATAGAAGGGTTAGGGTTGTAAAGAACCTCAAGATCCCTCAGATGTTCCTGTCTGCAACCAGAAAGGCGCCTTCTGTGCATCATCGCTTTATCGCCCTTGCCCGCCGCCCCGGGACGAGGGACTGCCCCGAGCGGGGGGGCGGGCGCCGTTGCCATGGCGGCGGGCGGGGCGGTGCTCCCGCCGGAGGGCGGCCCGGCCCGGGGCCGGGGCCGGTGGCGGCGGGGGGCGGCGGCAGCGGTAGCGGCGGGGCGCTGCATGGCGCGGCGGGCGGGGAGCCCCCAGCCGCGCGTCCGCAGGCCGCCAGCCCGGCGCCGGGCGCCGCCGCCATGCCGGGGTACGGCCCCTCAAGGCCGCCGCCGCCGCCGAGAAAGGTAGGGGGGCGCGGAGGGGCCCGTGGCGGGGCCGGGGCAGCGGCGGGCGCTGCTGGCGGAGAGCGGGCAGAGGTACCGGGAGGCAGCCCGCCGCCGCCGGCAGACCGCTCGTCTCCCGTGGCGGTGCTCGGGGCGCGGGGGGATCGGTGCCGCTCCAACAAATCTTTTAATTTCTTTTCCCCTTCAGCCCCCAAACTGTCTTTTCTTCCCCGTCTTCGGTTCTGCGTTCCGCTGCAGAGAGGGAAATGGGGGGCCGTGAGCCGATCCCCCCACCCTCCCGGCCGCTGAGAGTACCGCCGCGCGTCCCCGCCGCTTTCCCGCCGGCTCTGCTGCTGCTCCCGCTGTCCCCGCCGGATCGGCTGCCGGAGCGACTCTCGGCCGCGAGCGGGTGGGAGAAGGGCGGAGGAAACGTGGGGAGCTGCTGAAAGCCGACCCAAGTGGTTCGGGAGCGATGGGGGAGCAGAGGCAGCCCAGCCACGCAGCACGGGGCCCCTGGGTGAACTCAGCCCTGCCTTGGTCTCCGACAGCAAAAAAAGCTGAGGAAACGCTAAGCAGATTCTTTGGGGGAAGCAGCAGCGTTCTCCTCAGTTCAGCAAAGCCCTGAACCCCTCCATGATATTAGCTCTGCATTTCTCTCTCCTCTGGATAGCCTGTATTTCTCTGACTTTGGCAGGAGGAAACATCTGCACTTGGGTGCAGTCTGTAGCTTTAATAGGGTGGCATTTCTGACTCCTGCTTGGGATCCATGAGAATATTCACCTGGGGATGTCCTGGGGAGAGAAACACCAGCTTGCCTTCCCGCTGTGGTACGCAGGGTGGTGGGTGCTAATGGGTTAGGCACGGAGTTGGTGGAGAGGAAGGGTGGTTGAGAAGGGAACAGGGAAGAATTTACAGCTGTCTGCTGCTGTGGTCCCAGGGTGTCAAATACAAACTGGAGGGTAAAGCATGCAAGGTGTACTTGGGATGTTTTCAGAAGTTTTGATTTTATGAGTCTCCAATGAGCCTGGCTCTTGATGCTCAGTGCTGGAAAAGGGGTGGTCGAGGCGGGACTGAGGCTTTCTGACTGCTTGGGGCTGCACTAGAGCCCTGCAGAAGCAGGCAGTAAGTGCTAAGCACGGGACACTTAATCCTACTCTTCATGGGAGCACAGTTTGTTTCCTGGACAGGTCAGCAAGTTGTATGGGAGCTGTTCCTGACCCTGAGGTGTTCCTGGCCACTTTCGCTCTTGCAGTTTATGCATGGTTGTTGCTTTTGGAGAGGAGCATCTCTGGCCTGAAGCTCAGCTGGGAGGATAAAAAGAGGGATTTCCATGGGGCTTTCATTTGCTACTGAGAGGGGAGCTGCTGGTGTTTCTGGTGGTTTAAAAAGCTGTTTTCTGTGTTGGCTGCCACCTTACTAACCACTCGTTCTTGGTGTGTGGTAGCAAAGTCCAATAAAGTATACTGGCTCTGTTTCTGAACCACCAGAAAGGGTGGTTACTGTATCCTGCCAGAGGAGAGGAATGTGCTTCCTTGACCCTTGTGTTGTATTCTGAATTGTTGTAATTGGGATAGTGTTTGTGGGGTTTGGTGGTTGGTGTTTTATGGGGGGGGGGGTGTTGTTTGGTTGTGGGTTGTTTTGTTTTTTTTTTTTTTTCAAGTAATCCAGTGTTTCAGCATGTGAGAATGGATATCTACCACATTGGGACAGGCTTGGAAACATCTGAAAATGCTAAGTATGGAAATGAGAGGAAAGCCACAGGATTTCCCAGGGTAATACAGCGCCTCTTTGAGAAACGGAAGAGAAAGCATTGAAAACAAAGGGCTCTGGAGCAACCCGGGATGTAGAAAACAGGCTGAAGATTTATGGCTCAGCTGGGACCCCTCTCTGCCTGCGGGTGAGAAGGTTGTGTGCTGAAGCCTGTGTTGGCCTTGGTACCTCCCTGTCCTGGCAGTCCATGCAGAAGTTGCTCCCTGTTCATCAGCTCAGATCCCCAGGCACAATACTCCTTGTAGACTACAAGTGCGTGTGGAGTGTTCCAGGGTGCTGCTTTCAGTACTGTCCCCAGCTTGCTGCCCTGGGAAATCTTTTTAGGACATTTTGTCTGCAGAGACAACCACGTGATGCTTTCTGTTCTCCAAAAACAAGAAGGGCATTTAGTTCCTTTGTCAAGTGCTTACAATATGCTTGTCTTTCCCCCATGCCTGGCATATTTACATGTCAGAAATGTTCATTTTAACAAGGAGATCATAAATAAAGACCACGTAAGGTGAAAGTCTGTGGTTTTCAGAGGTGATCTTAATTCAAAAAGAGCTTTTCCACCAAGTTGTTCTGAATATCAGCCATAATAACTAATTTATATGGACAGGAATGAAAACCTCTGTTTTCCTGGGTGCTCTGGGGGCGCAGAGGCAAATGCAATCCTTGCCTCAGGTTTGAGAAATTTGCCAATGAGATCTTCACACAACAGAGCCAGACTCTTGAACATGGAGAGATGCTGGGCATTTCAGAAGCATCCCCGTAAGCGGGGGATTCTTCTGGATCCCCCTGAGTGCATCATGCAAGGCAGCTGGTTCTCTCTTCTTTTTGCAGCACCTGATATTTATTTCCTGACTGTAACTGTGTTAAAGCTGCTCCTTCCTAAGTGGAGGCCAGACGAAGGGGAGAAAAGGCTCTGTAGAGCACCGTTAAGCCCATGAGAGTGGAGGAGAACCTCTCTTAAGCTCTTGTTGAGGCTGGTTAATTGTGATGATCAGCTCTCTTAGGCATCCAGAACTGGGGTATAAGCTCTTCAGGGAAGCATTTTTTAGGGGAAGGATTTAAGTACTAGTGGCTGATATGTCTGTTGGCAGGATCCCAAGAGCTGGCTGGAAGAGGCCTCTACTATGAAGGAAATGCTGAAATAGGACTTTTAATGAACTTGCATAGCAGTTCCTTAAGGACTGAGAAGACTCTCCACAGGGAAGAAGGGAGTGGGATGCAGCTAGAAAGAAATTCTTTTGTTGTTTTAAAGTTCTGACAATAAATGAGTGAGCCTGGGTTTGCCTAGATACAGCTCAGATAACATCACATCTGAGGGGTACAGATCTGTCAGCATGTTTTACCCACACAAGGCTGGAGAAGAGACAGTGTTTTCTTGAGTGTAGCTCTGAAGTGCAAAGGAAAGGACAATAGCACGCTTATCTTGCTTATGGGTTTATTATGGTATCTCTTCTCTGCTTTTCAGCTCTTCAGTGGCTTTACTAACTACTGGGAATGAAAGCAAAGGCTGAAATGCGTGAATATGCATATACTGTTTGGTGGTGGTTTCAGCCCAGGTTTTAGTGAAGACCACTTTCATTCTTAGTGTCCATGGTCAGCCTTGTGTATACCATATGATTGAACGAACTCCAGGCTGCTGTGCTGGAGCACAACGCAGCACAGGCTGCTGTGCTTTTGAAATGAAGGCTTCCACAGGGGCCTTGGGTGATCTTGAAGTTGGGTGCCTAAGACAAAAAAGCTAAAGTCCCTGGAGCCACTGACCCACTACAACCTGGGTTTTCAGCTGAGGGCTGTGTCCTTGGGTGGAAGCCTGATGCAGAGCAGGCAAAGGACCAGTTCAAGGTCTTTATTGTTACATAGCACTAAAAAGTGTCATCACTATTTACACAAGTAAATACTTGAGGTCCTGTAGGCCAGTCCTGTTCAAGATCTATTCCAGCCTTTATATAGTTCACCACCTACTTGGCTCAAGGTACTTTGTGCCTGTAGACACAGGACTGATGAGGTGAAAGTCATTAAATTCCCAGTCTGGTTCCTGATCAGAGCAGCGGATACTTGCCTGCTGCTTGTGTGGGTCTTCACCAGTTCACGTCTTTTAGTGAGCCAGGAGCTCAGTGGGAACTCACGGCATTGAGCCCGCCATCGTGATGGACCTGTCCTTTCTGTGCTGAGATGGCTCTGAGCAGCTCTGAACCATATCGTGGGGTTCCAGCCCGTCATGTGCAGTTGCAAACAAAGGTTATGCTCTTGGGATAATCCTGGTGTGATGGGCAGGGTAATCTATGCCAAAACCCTGGGGGTTTGTGCTGCTCTGAGGCAAATACGTTGCTGGTCAAATGTGAGGTGCTGTGTGTGTGCGACAGACCCCAAAAGGGGGCTCATGATGAATCTTGCTTGCAAGAATTTTGAAACACAAGGACTCATTTATTCTTAGTGCAGATGACATGTATTGAGACCCTTATTTCTGTCTTTCCTGCAATTGGTACTGTCCCATGGTAAAGCTGAGGGGAAGTCAAGCATAGTTGGAAAGATGGAAGCTCAAAAGTGCAATGTCCTGCTGGAACAAACGCTGTGAGTGCTGATATAATCTTCATCCTTTGTTTCAGTGCTTCATCCCTCTTCAGGTTAGGGAAACCAGCTGCAGCTGGCATACTGTTAGTTCCAGGATTTAGCGGGTCAGATTCAATAGTTACAGTGGTGATTAAAGGTCAGGTTTTACTAATTAAATTTGTGAGGAGTTAGTACATCTCTGAGGCCGCCTTGTACATTTTGGGTGAGGTCATCATCTCACCACTGGGACACTGCCAGCTAGCTTTGCTTGCGTCTTTTGGTCTTTTATTTTTTTTAATCCCTCATGCAAACGAGAATTTGCCTTGAATGTTACCTGTTATCTTTATGTGTGTTACACGTGCTCTTTGCTGAACATGAGATATGTCTGTGGCGGCCATCTGATGAGTAACTCATGGGCCGCTAGCATAGAGCCTCAGGTTGCTCCTCAAGAGCAGGAGGGCCAGGAGAGGGCTGTTCTGCCTGGGTGGGAGTCACTGGTACTTGGTCCCCCCGCACTGCAGCCAAAACTCTTCCTCAGCCTTGCGCTTCTGGGCTGGGAACCAGCAGTGTTTGTGTGATGAGAGGGAGCAGAAGATGGCTTTTTCTGAGCACTGTCTTTGCCCATACATGTGCTGGCCCAGGGCCAGGATGGAAACTCTGTCCTCATGAGCAGAGAGAGATGGGAGGGGCAAGAGACGGAGAGGGGCCCAGAAGCACAGAGTTAAAATAAAAACACCAACCCATGCAAAGAAAAGCCTCGAACAGATGGGCCTGGCCATACCCTGGGTTCTTCACACAGTAGGCTTCATGTGCAGTGCTGACGAGGTCTCATCTAGGAGCGCGGGTATGGGGCATGGATCATTTTGAGATGATTGGTGCAAGATCAGAGTAAAAGGCAAAAGGAAGGAAGCTAGGCGGGTAAGTTACCTGCTGTTTGTCTCTATATGTGATGCCTGATGGGGTGTTTGAGTTGCTACTGGTGCTGTGCCACGAATAAGGTTGATGCTCCTGTGTGAGCCGTTGGAGGGACATGACTCTGTTTTCAAGTGTGGCATCCTATAGCTGTGGCAAGTATTATCTCTTCTGTAAAACAGTATTGCTAATGCTGATGGAGGTTTGTTTCACTGGTCTTGCTCCTTTTAGCCCACGTTCTGCAGAGACCTGTTGATCTGGATTGACACTAGCGTAAAGATAGACCTGCCAGCATCTACTTGCAGAACCTATTTTCCTGTGCCCAGCTCCTCATTAGGCATCATGGTACGTAATCAGATTTGCTGGACAGTTCAGCATATGGGGTGCCGACCTTGCTTGGAAGGGCTTTGCCTTGACTGGGTATCTGTGCCGGAGACCGTGCCTTGCAGAAAAGCTGGTCTCAAAGAAGCAGTCAGAAAAGTTTGGCTCTGAGCTCATTCGGAAATCTGGCCCAGACACTTAAAATGTTGAGCACTGATGATGGTTAGGGGCAGCTTGAGCGGGAAAAGGTGCCACCTCACTTGGAAGTGGAGAAGAGAGTTCTGGGTAGGACCCTGACAGGCACTGAGACTCGTGATCCTGCAGATCCCCGAGAGCAGATGGCTCCTGACCAAGTTCAGGCATGTAGGTTGTGTTTCCAGAAACTTACTGGGGACTCTGGCAATCCGCTAGAGAGACTGGTTCAGGGAGTGAGGGCTTACTGCTCTTTGTAACCAGAATAATGTTCAATAGCTAGATGCTCTGTGCTTTAATTAAATTTCCTTTTGGGAATAAAAGTGGTGAAGTGTTTCTGTGATCCTGCTACACTTAAATATATTCTGCAGAATATATTTATGCCCCTAGTTTGGCAAATTGTTTAAGCAGGCGTATAGGTCTAAGCACATGCTTAAATCCACCCAGCAGAGCACTCTGGTTCCCAGTGCAGTACATCATTCCTTCTCAGGGAAGTTTGGACTGGACTTCATGCAATCTAATTGAAGATAACAGACTTTGAGCATAGGCTTAAAATTAAACACTTACTGAGGTGTTTTCCTCATCACAAGAGGTCTCTTACACACCCAGTTGTATTCTGTAGAATCATTTTATATTAGCAGTGTCCTTGAACAGTGCTTTCCTCTTAATATCCTGTGAGACTTCTTGCCAAGTGCTTGCTGACAAGCTGTGTTACTGTGAGCAGTTCAGGTGAGATGCTGTCACAGCCCTGGTATTTTGCTAGCATTGTGAATAAGCATGCATATGTGAATGATTAAATCAACCCATCAGGGTGTCATCTGGAGAGGAACAAATGCTGAGCTTGCTTTGCGGGCGGGGGGAGGATGAGATCCCCCTCTGTATTTTGTGCTGAAAGCTTTTCCCTTCTCCAGATGTGCAGCTGCTGTAGTTCTTCGCCAAAAGCCGGCCGTGACTTTCAGAGCTGGGGAACGTGCACACATCTGTTTGCAGAGGAGAGCAGCAAAGGGCCTCGGGTCTCCTGTCCTAGGGGATTATGTTCTTGTGATAGATAGCACTGACTGTCATGGAGGGAAATGGCAAATTTCACAGGGCACCGTGAGGGCACTTCATAAATACGAGTTCGCTTGCCAGTGTCAGCCAAGCACCACCTTGCTCAATTAAAAAGGAGAGGGTTCCCAGAGACTTTTCAGACTATTGGAACTAGCCCCCCCAGAAGATGTGTGTATTTTCCACATACAAAAGTACAGTGTGTTTCAGCTGCAAAGCATACTGTGAATATAGGCTTCCTGTTTTATTTTAGGTAAGAGTTGAGTTTTGGTTTATCCAGAGCTCAGGGTGGCATAGTAGCAAAGGGAAATAAGTGCCTCTTACTAAAATTGAGAAGAGTGTCTGCTCCAGTGCACGTATCACTTCAGAAACCAACATTTGGCCAAAAAAAGACCCCAAGGCATCTTCCGCAGTTTAGTAAAGTCCATGGGAACTTTTCCATGACTTCAGGAGCTTGTGATCAGGCTGTTTGTTAGTTGAGAATCTGTTTTTCCCTGCCTTGGCATGCTAGGCCGTATGTGCAGCAATCCGTAGTCAAATTCTGCAAGAGGATTTCTTACTGCAAAGAGATGTGTATGCTCTTGAGCTTTTTCCAGATGATGTAAGAAGCCCTGATCTAGCTGGCTGCCATTTTTCTGCTTTGTCAAACTCTGAGAGGCCTGAGAGGTTTTCTGCTGGGAAACTAACATGTGGTGACTGGTTTTTGCATCAGATTTCTCTCTCTGTCTCCCGAGATTACTGTGAATGACTCAAGGTTGAAGTTCTGCCATGGTGTCACCTCTCGCATACAACAGTCCTGTACTTGGTGAAGGATACTGACAGCTATTGCCACTTAGTCTGTGCTAAAGCTTGCCCCATTGGTATCCTCTTGTTTGCACAGTAGGAAACTTTCCTTGTCGGATGATTTAGCATATACAAATTCAGTGGGAAACTTAAGTTTTCCCTTGTTAAATTCCAGAATTCCTCCACTAGTCAAGGAAAGACACTCTTGGGTGTGTTTCAAGGAAAAATAGGCTCGCCTCTAAAAGGCACAAATTTCATAAAATGTTGTCAGAATTTGATGAGGCTGGGTTGGGGGTTTTTTTGAACTAACTTATTCTGACACGTAATATATTGCTTCACATCCCACTGGCTTAATGTTTGCTTGCATGGGGTAAAATAATTTTTCTGATCCAAAGGAATCTGGAAGCATATCAGAAAGAGAGACTTGCCCTCTCAGAGCAGTGAAGGACTTCAGTTCTGACCAGCAATCGCTGCAGGAATAAACACCCTAGCTTTTGTGTTCTTCAAACCAAACTATTCACATACACCAGTCCCCGTGCCTCTGCTCATTCATGCCCCAGGCAGCCTTCTGTTAGATTTTTATTATTAATGTTAGTAGAATAGAATAGACTATTTCTATTCCCTTCCCTCTATTTCCCTGGTGGGAGGGGACCTACAAGGATCATCTACTCCAACTGCCTGACCACTTCAGGGCTGATGTTGTTAAGGGTATTGTCCAGATGCCTCTTAAACATTTAGAGGATTGGGGTATCAACCTCCTCTTAGGAAGCCTGTTCCAAGGTTTGATCACCCTCTTGGTGAAAAAACGCTTCCTAGTGTCCAGTGTAACCTCCCCTGATGCAGCTTTGAACCATTCCCACGTGTCCTGTCACGGGTTAGCAGGGAGAAGAGCTCAGCACCTGCCTCTCTGCTTCCCCACCACAGGAAGCTGTAGAGAGCAATGGGGTCACCCCTCAGCCTCCTTTTCTCCAAACTAGACAAGCCCAAAGTCCTCAGCTGCTCCTGATAGGACATGCCCTCCAGCCCTTTCACCAGCTTTGTTGCCTTCCTCTGGACCCATTTTTATTTCAGGTTCCTGGTAAAGTTCCACTTTTTGTAAAAAATGACCCTGACCTTCGGATTACATGGATTTTGCTTTCTATTTTTAGGTAAAAGGCCTGGAAAGAGGCAATTGCCAGCCCATTCTTTTTTCCTGCAGGACTTAAGAAGTTCAGGCATCTCACTGTCTCTGTCGCATGCGTAACATTTTTCTTTTCTTTTTAAACTTGTGAACAGTATTTTGCAATAGAGGAGAGTTTGTTGTGACTTGCCATGAAACCCCTTGAATGCAGAATTAAGCAGAAGGTTGTATAATACAACTTTCCTTCAGCCTTTTTTTTCACAGAGGCAGCATAATTTGGTGATACAGTGATGGAGCACAGTGGGATGTGTGCGGATGAGACCACCAGAGAAACAAAGTGGTGTCAGCTGTCACTGCTCCACTAACTTTAGCTGAGCGGTGACCTGGAAGTGAGGTTTGGGGCTTTTTGGGGCTTCGGAGGAAATTTTGTTGTATTTCTTTTTCAGTTTTGTGGTTAAATTAAAAAAACCCCATATAAATAACTATTTGGAGAAAGGTAACAGGGCAGCCCCATCTCTGACCTTCCCTCCTTTCTTCTTTTCCAAAAAAAAAAAAAATAGTAGGAAGGAGGGGAATCTTAACAAAGTGTTTCAGTTCCTTGTGAGGTGAAGGTTTAACAGACACTCACCACACTCCCCAATCTAGCTAAATTGCGATAGGTAATGTCATTTCACAATAAAGAACCTGACTTTTGTAAGCTTCCTTCAGATTACCTCAAACATTTTCTGGGAAGTTTCCCTCTCTGTTGTTTTTTGGGGTTGTTTCTTTGTTTTGGCATACTGAATTTAGATCAGACTTGGCAAAAATTGTTCCTGTTGAGCAGAAACCATAAGTAATTCACTCCTCCAGCAACACTCAAACCTGTTTGTGATCTATGGAAATTGAATTGCTGAGGCCATGCAGGTGTGTTTCAGGTATGTGAGTGCACCATGCCCAGGTAAGTTAGCTTCTGGACCCTTTCTGATCAGGTAAGAGAATCAGGCACTTTCACAATATGGTTCAGAGTTTATGAGATGCCTATCTTGGGAAGAGAGAGTACTTCCAGAGCAAAAGTTACCTCTTGAAGATATTAAAGAGGCTAAAAGAGTAGCTCACATGTGGACATCAAGAGTTAGCTGAGATAGACTGGCCCATTGTTCCAGTTTATTTCCTGTGTAGACATTTATGTTAAGTGCAGTATCTGGGAGTATATTTGCCATATAACCTGCTTCCTCTTATCTCAGGGTACAGAAAAGTCAGTCTTGCCAAACAAATGACGCGAGGTAGGACTGATTCATCATCATTTTTGCCTGTCATCAAAAGTCAGATTCTTGTGAAGATAGTCTAAAGAAAAGTGATTTCTTAGTTTTGTATGATAATTGTATTTACAAAGTATGCATCTCTAATATTCTTTTTGCTTGGGTAGGCATCTAAGCAAAGATAACTTCTTGCTAACCTATTTCTAGTGCCAAAGTTTTCCGTCTCTCTTACTTTTCGATATGAATGTAGTGAACCCACTTGGAGAAGTGGATGACAGATTTTTATTAAGTAAATGCCATCCAGTCTGAATGTTTGAGTTACTACATGTGGAAGAGATGGGAAGAAGAATGCCTACTTGAATGCCAAGCATTTTTCTTAGCAGTCAAGAAGTACATCGAGTAGAGCATTATAGAAGCCTTTCCTGTGCCTCTTCTAATTGAAGAAAATGTTGGGGGAATTTCCCCTAAAAGCTTGCATTTACATTTAGTTTGCCAGTGATGTCTGTAGACATTGAGTTTCAATGAAGAAGATCTAGTTGCTATCAAAAGATCCACTGTGTTCAGCTACGGATGTGTTGAAACAACATAGTGCAGCTTCTGCCTTTGCATGAAGAAGGTGATTCTGGTGAGGAATATCTAACTGGCCAGTTCATAAGGTATCTAATCTAGAGAACATTTGCATTTGGTAAAACCACCATCTTCTGCAGGGAGAAAAACATTTATGGACAGCCTCTTTCCTGGGCCAGACCTTTAGAGCTGAGCGTGCAGTGTTGGTATTTTGGGGGCAGAAGGAGATGGGAACTTCACAGAGGAACCTGCATATTACTAGTTGTGTTGCACCAGGTAGATCACCTATCTCTTAGTACTGGCCATCTACTGTGGGAGACCTCATCTCACACCTTGTGGGAAACCTTTGGCATTCTTTATCATCGCATGAGAACCTGTAAGACTTGTCCCCTCCAGAGAGGTTTTATGGGCTTGAGCTGAGGGGGCTCTGCTTGGGTTTCTGTAGGTGGACCTGTGTTGGTGAGGAGTAGGAATGAGGTAAGTGTGGAGGGTTTGGTGGGTGACATGCAAGCCACACTATAATCACTGGAGTCAAATCAATAGCTTCAGCACAGCTAGGATTTCGCCTCACATTGGACTGGAAGCAAGATGTTTATACGCATTTAAGATGAAAGGGGATGATGTTTATTGAATAGTTCAGGGGACGGGGGCTTCCGCAGAGGGTTCAACTCCAGAAGACTCCTACTTTGATAGTTTGTTCTGGACCCTGTAAAATGTGCCCTTGTGAAATGCACTCAGTCCTGGCTCCTTTGTAGTAATGAGTTTTTCCTGTGCACAATAAACAGTATCGGGGCCCAGTCCAGGACAACATTCAAAATCTTGGGTGGAGTATGCCCTTGTGGTTACCCTGGAATACAAAACTTGGATGCACGTTCTCCGGGTTGGAAGCTTCTGTAAGAATAGCTCTGCTTTGGTTGTGAGCTAAAGGCTCGATGGAGGAAATTGTACATGGGTACTCTGCATCTGGGCCGTTATCAAAGAGGGGGATGTATGTGAGAGAAAGTAAACAATGGAAATTAAAGACCTCTGGAGTATGCACTGCCTTTAGCACATCCCTTGGAAGACAGTAGTGAACAGTATGTGCTTGTTTGATAACTCTCCCATTCCTAGGTTTTCTGCCATGAAAAACCCAAAGAAATCCTTCAGCAAAGAAAAAAAACCCGAATCTCCCAAATAAATGCTTGTAATATTTCTCTTTAAATTTAGTTATGAAGTAACTTTAAGCTTTTCAAAAAATTGTACCCTGATCTTCCTGAAAGTGGAATGAATTTGGGAAGAAAGTATTTAATTTTTCGAACACTGAGAATTCACAGCACTCGCCATTGTTTGCCAACGCTGCCTTACTGGTGGGCTCGTGGCCTCCCTGAAGTTTCTTAGGCACTACAGAATTACTAGCGACAAAAGACCCTGGAAATGTATTAGGGGTTGCATAACTGCATGTCTTGGTTTAGCAGCCATTTTTTACTCCTTGCTTGCTGTTCAGTTGGAGAAAGGCAAAAAATATCTGTTGGTGAGGAAAAGGCATCTAGTAATAGTATTTTGAAAGGGATTTGGGGGTTTTTTTTGCAGTTTTTTGTGGTGTTTTTCACAAAGAAAATGAGAGAGAGAATGCTTTCTTTTACAGCAATTAATGACAGGTTATCATAGGATAATCCAGGTTGGAAGGGATTGCAAAGGGTCTCTATTCCAGCTTCCAGCTCAAAGGGGTTCAGGTCTGAGCTCAGATCAGGTTGCTCAGGGCTTTGCGTGGTTGGATCTTGAAAACCTCCAGCAATGGAGATGTCAGGAGTGTTCCAGAGCTGCATTGTCCTCAGGGTGAAAAATTTTTCCCTTATACGAAGTCTCTACGTTGTTTCCACTTGTTCCCGTAGCCTCTCATCCAACTAAGAGACAAGCAGCCAAGGAATTTGCTTCAGGTCACACACAGTGCTACACCAATGGGTTTGTTTTTACGAGATGTAAAGTACTTAAAAAGCCACAACAGAATGTGGAAACTTGAGTCGTGTTTCTGAAAGGGACTGGGGCACATGGGTGGCAGTCCACGTTGGACTTGGACACATGTAGGTGCGGAGTGTCACTGGGTCAGTCCATCCATCTTCTGAGCCGCTGGGACGTGAGGAAACTCTTTAGACCATGTCTGGATGAATCAGTTCTTCTGGAAGTGCCTTTTTCAGGACTGGGACCTGTTACCTCAGACATCTCCCATGTTAGCAAGTTGTGCTGGCTCTGTGGAGCTGGACCCAGCACCTGGTAAGTGCTAGAGTTTGCAAGGTATGTATGCGCATGAAGCTGCAGACAGATGTTCTCTCAGTCTTCCCAGCAACACTTAGACATCTCCTGTTGGAACCAGTGAAAAGGGAATGTGTGCTTACAATTCTTTGAAAATGTTAGCTGCCTTTACAAGGTTTGCTTAAAAAAATCTGATCCTCAGTTGGTTTTGAAAACAGGTCTTAAAGTCGTGGAGTCACTGCTGAAAATTTTACCTTTATTTATTTCCCTGGTGCTTTTCTTCCGCAAAGGTGGCAGGGGAATGTGCCACCAAGGCATCAGGGTGTCTTACCAGTATTTTTGCCTGACAGTAGCAGGAGAAGATCAGATCTTTTTTTCCCTCTTGTCACATAGTTTTCTAGTCAGAAGCTGTACCAAAGCTCATGGGGAGAATGTGTGGATGGTTACATGCATTAGACTTGCTCCTTATGCTCTGCCCTTGCCTGGTGGTTTGGGGAGCCAAAGAGTAAAGGGTCCTTCCTCAAGCTGTATTGTGCTTGGGTTGCTAAATGCTGCCTGCTGGGAGGGCAGGGGCGGATGAGCAACACGGTGATGTGAGTTGATTTTCATGTTGCTTGCTCGTCCAGAGGCACCCGTATCAGCACAGGGGGAAAACCTTGTGTTTCTTCCAGGCCATTGCCACCCTTCTCTGCTGAGCCCCTTCAGCAGTTCCTGTGCTTGGGATCACCCTGGGAGGGAGAGAGCATCGAACCTACATGTGAGAGTGAAAGGGCGGAGGAGGAAAAGCAATTTTCCCTGTGATTTGGGGGTTTGGTTAGAGTTTTTTTCCCACTTTTATTTGCCGTGAGTGCAGTGACCGCTGTAACCACACGGCCTGGGCTGGCTCCCTCCCCCACGCTTCCTCTCCCTGGCAGAGCACAGAGCACGGGCGCTCAGATTTCCTCCAGCGCAGGCGGATGGCGGCTCTCAGATGCATTCCTTTTAGTACAAAAGAAGAGGAAAAACTGCTCTCCACACGGGCAGATGGCCGACTGTTTCCTGGCAGCACCCCTCCAATGTCCTTTTTCCTATTGTCCTGACAAACACATGCACGCACACACCCACAGAGAGCGGCTTTCCTCCTCAACAAATAAATAAATGCAAGGCCTCTCTGCAGAGGTTTCTCTTCTCTGGAGCTGTGCAGGTTTCCTCCTCGTGATGGGTAGATCTTGGGTGGCTCACGTGCTGCCTGGCCCTGCTCTCTGCTGAGGAAGGTTGAGCGAGGGGATGGTGTGCTGTGCTGTGGTTGAAAGCTTTCGATAAGGAGTGAGATCTACAATGAGCAAGTTCTGCATTTGTGATAGCCAAGATATGTGAGAGTGAGGGTGGGAGGAAAGAGGAGGTTGAGCAAGGCAGGAGGAAGCGGGGTCTCCAGAACCAAGAGAGCAATCTACAGGAGACTTGCTTGAGCTCAGAAGGTGATGCTTAGTTGAGACAAACTGTAGCAGCAGGTCAAGGACTCCGAGCTGGTACAGGAAGGTCTCTTGGAGCATGCAGCTACCAGGGCTGTGCAGATGGTGCCCCAAGGTTGTGGTGATGCACACTTCAGGAAGCTGTGTGCCGAATCATCATCAGGAGGGGCAAGAGCCAGCATCCTGCAGGGTGAAGGCCACTGAAGGAGATATCTACTGAGGCTCCATTTGTCTTCCCCAATGATAACTTGTTTTGGAAGCAATTGAGGTTCTTCATTTTAATGCTCTCATTTCCTTTCTGAACGTGAGACAATTTGTCTTCCTGCCAGGAAACTCTTTGCAGACTTGCTCCTCGAAGGGACCTTTCTGGGTCCCATTTATGCTAGAATAGCAGAGGTTATCTCACCATATCGGAAATTAATTCCAGTGTGTTTCATGAGCTGAACAGTGTATTTTAGGGGCAGGTTGCTTACTATGCTGTCAAATATTTGCGTTTCTTATAAGCGTAATAATAACCCTGATTTCTTTCCAATTCTTTTTACACTAGAAGTGATTTACTGCTGTAGTAGGACTGATATATTTGTAACACAGCACTTCAATCAAAGAAGAGAAAGTATCTACACCATTATCTCTACCAGTATCTACATTGGTAGAAATGCATATTTGATAATGTAGTTTCATCTTTGTTGGCGACTGAAGCCAGTTCCACTGCATCTGCATCTGCTAGGAATCTTGCCTTTCCATGTGGCTGATATTCTTCTGCTGGCAAATGTGTGCTCATGTAAATATGGTCCGTATTTCTTTTGGTTTACTTCATATTGACTACAGTCATCTTGTATGTGGCTAGTTTCAAAGCCAAGGAAAACAGGTATGAAACGCTGGCTCCACTGATGTCATCAGCAAGCTCGTGATCGCTTCGGTAACACAGGATTCACCGCTAATGTCTTCTTCAGCCCTGACTTAAAGTAACTGAATTTTCATTTATTAGGCTGCAAAGCGTAAGTAAATATTGCCCCACTTTGAAAGGGGCTGAGCAACCCCACTGTGTGCACACAAGCGCTAAGGCCAGATCTAAACCACAGGGAGATGATTTAGTATTGCCAAGAACTGTCACTCAAGAGCTGTCCTCTATTCCTGCTTTCACTTCCCAGGCTCTTGGTTTCTCCATCTGGAAATAGATTTTCTTTAAATCTTTTGTTCATGACTTCTCTGTAGAAAGCTTAGCCTGAAATACTAAATATTGTAATTACACTTCATTCTAGCAGCCAGATTGGGGAATACTGAAGCTTTCTCTTCCTTCCCACGTGAACTTTTGCTTAGTATTTGTTAAGTTACCTGCAGGACTGAAGACTCACCATGTCTCTAAGCAGTAACACAAACCATACCCACCACCACAAAGAGTAGCAGCCTTTACCTTCTATATGTGCAGAACTTAATCTGTGCTTTTGAGCAGTGAATTAGAAAAAAGAGCATTGCTGGTTTGTTTGAGATGGTCATGTAAGATGCCACCACTAACCCTGGAAATGCTGTGTTTTCCAGCTGAGGGTGTGGTTGCCTGAAGGAAACTGGAGGGATGTTGAATACCCTTTGAGTTGTTGAGCTTTTTTTCTGTTTGTTATGTGTTTAGAGGGAGGAACAAAGAGAAAATAAGACAATGGGAGATGTGGGACAAGCTTAATAATAGTGGGTGCAATGAGCCCCACCTTCAACAGAAGACAATTCACATTGTGAGACCTTGGGTTTAATTTCTGTCTTCAGGTCAACTTATTTTTTGTTTCAGCCTGCAGTTTTCCATGCTGAGCATTGCCTCTGGCTGAATTACTTTTGAAAGCCTTCAGCCAAAATGTTTCAGCAGTTTCAAAGAGTGAGGCTAGGGGAGAAAAACGTGTTGCTTCTCCTGTGTTAGAAAGTACATCAGGCTTTTCTTTTGCTGAGACTAATCTTACGCTTTGAACCAGAAATGTTATATGTTGTTTGGATCAGGAATTTGTCCTTCGCCACTCCTGTGTCATCTCTACCTTAACTTTTCCAAGGCTCTGTGGGAAGAAAATTTCAGCTGGCACATGGTCAACAGAGGTTTAATTATTTTTAGTAGCTAAAATCTTCAGTAGTTTACTTGTTCCTGAATGAGCTGTCCTAGCTCTCCATGCCAGGCAGGTGATGCTGGTGCTATTGCTGCGGAGCTTGACCTGCAACCTTCAGCAATGGCTGGTGGAGGGAAGCAATGGGCAGCAGGTGGGAGTAGTTTCTCAAGGGTCCAGCTCTTTTACTACAGAACAGGGATGGCCTAAAGAAGCAATTGAGGCCCAGGGTGACCCACCAATATTGCCCACAGCACATCCTGCTGGCTCCCCTCTTCTTGTTGCTGAAGGTTAGTTTCTTTCCAAGCAGAGCCTTGTTGCAAACCCAATCCTAACACTGCTCCTATAATAAACCCCAACCTGGGAGTCATCTGTGGATGGATACATATCATCTGCAGTTCAGACCTAAAGGCTGGCCACCTAACCAGTGGTACGGAATACATTTATGGAATTCGGTAGGACCTCCCTGTAAATCTCTGACCAGGAACGGTGGACTAGGCTACGAGGAGTTTGTTTCTCCTGTGCCATTGATTATCCCACTGGGACCATAGCAGAAAAGAAGTGGAAATGGCTTTATTTACTAATACCCAGAAGAGGCAAAGCCTGGACTAGGAAGGAAGGAAAAGATTCTTGGTCCTAGTCAAAGTCAATGATTTGAGCATAAAGATGCAGTCATTCTACTTCCGAAAAAATAATTGCTACACTGTGTACACATGGGTTTGCAATCAGGGAGAGGCATGGGATCCACTCAGGATATTGACAGTGGAAATGCATGTATGGAGTCCGGTGTCTTCAACATGTAGGTGCATACTGTCCCAGTAGGGCAAGTGTTGTCTTGGATAAGCACTGTGGACGTGCAGAAGCTATATCCAGGAGTTTGGGATATTTGGTAGCCAGGAGAGAGCTGTAGTGGATCTAAAACCTGGGGAAATGTGTACGCTCCTTAAGTTCTGCTCCTCAATTTCTCCCTCAAGTTCTGCACCAGGCAGTCTGGTGTCAGGTAGCTTTGTTCTGGTGACACTAGGCCTGGGGGCAGATAAAAAGAAAAAACCATGGAAGCTGTAGGGAAGAAGCTTTTAAGATAGTAAATCAAGTGGAAGGGGCTTACTGAGGCTTCAAGTGTGGAGGGGAGGCTGGTTCTGGTGGAGCAGGGAGGTAGGACAGGGGTGGGTGAGGAAAACTGAGGCAGGGCTAAGGGCTGGGTAGATATGGGAGAGCCCTTAGTTTGGGCAGGAAGGGGAAAGTAAGGGGAGAAGGAGTCTGCAGCCAGGAGCCATCCTAGAAAGTCCTTAGGATAGAGGGAAGATATTTGGACAAGCCATGGGTAGAGACAGACTGGCTAAGCACTGATTTGACAGGACAAATCTGGAAAGAGGGGGATGCAGGGAAGTGCTGGTGGGGAGGACGGGGAGGGGCAGAGAGGGCCTGGCTGGGATAGCTGATAGTGAGTGTGAGATTAGCAGTGCGTGAGGAAACTGGGACTTGAATAATGAACTCAAAGTTAAACCCAGGCTGTTTGGGCAAGGGGAGACCTTGGAAGCATGGACTGTCATTGAGTACTTGAGGAAGAAGGTATGTAACAAGGATCTAACATGCAAGAGGATAGAGGTGGGGGCAGATCAGAGAAGTTTTTCGAAAGATGGGGTCAAACTTAAAAAACCTGTCAGGCGACTGGGCGGTCACAGTCCAGACACACAGTTTGGTGTGTCTGTGATCTCTTTCAATGCAAGAGAGGGGACCTGCTCTGGAGGTGAATCTGGGTAACGCAGCAAGTGAACTAGGTGTCTGCAGGGGTTCCTTGCTTAATTTGGTGGGTAATGAAGGAGAAATGGCAGGGAACTTCCTCACCTGCCCTTTGCAGAGCTCACCATTGTGTTCGACAAACCCTGAAAGCACAGTTTTTTCCAGCTGTGTGTTCCCTGGCCTGGGTGTCAGATGTGGGGCTGTGGGCCTGGCTTCCCAGCTGCTTGTGAAGGCAGTGGGGCTTGCATTTGTGATGGTTTGAAAAATCAAGTCTTGGTTGTCCCTGTACTAAGAGCCAGTTGTAGTTTTGCCCATAGTCTGTGCAACCCAGTTTGCCATTTATACGGTGAGCAACAAATTGCCTTTAGGGGAAGCAGCGAGGAGAAAGCAAAATATTCAGTGAATCTGTTCCAGCAGTGTCATCCGTTGCCTTCCATGTGCCTCAGCGCTTATCAGGTTTTCCATGACAGGTGACAAATGTCGCTATCTGAGCAGAAAACTTTTTACTTCCCTCCCTCCTTCTTTTTTCTTTGCTGGTTGAGTGAGTTGAACAAGGTAGCTTGATAGCCCTTGCTAGCTCAGAAAGGGATTTACAAGCATTGGAGATGATACAAAGGAAGAAGCAGCAAGATGGGAGGAAAAAGTAGGCATACCCGTAGTCTGTGGCAACTGTTAGATCTGATCAGGCATGTTCTTAACCAGGAGACCACGTTGCTGGCACCCAAGGGAGGAGCAGGGCACTCCCTTTAACCATAGTAATCCTTTAAATCAGGTTAGTGACACGCAAGCAGGCAGTTTGTTCTGTGGGCTTAGGGAGGGAGAAGGTCAGTGGGATGAATTATATCATAAAAATAAAGACATATCATAACATACAGCACAGCTTTTCTGCACGCAGGCTGAACGCCGACACTGCGAGTTTCTGCATTCCTCGCATTGCAGCGCTGTTCTTTTGCCATGGGGTGCATGCACAAAGAAAGAGGTTGTGGTACATCAATTCCACTTGGGGTTTTTGAAAATACAGTTTGTTTTGACACATGGGATTCTCCTGACCCCCTTGTAAGCCCTGTGGTGGAAGATATGGTAGATCAAAGGGATAAGTTAGAAAAGAGTGGGGCAAGGGGGATAGGAGGCTGTGTGGGATCTGGCTCTAAAAGATACTGTAGGAGTATATTGTTTCCCAGTCATTGGTCCTTCATGGATATGTTTACATAAGTTTATCCTGCTTTTTTTTCTTTAATAAATGGCATGGGCCTGACTGGCTACAATTAGGATCCCATTAAGAGTGTGATGAACTGAACAATCCTGCTGCTAGTGTCTTCAGACTCCATGGCCTGCGGGAGACAAGTGTGGCCAGGCCAATCAGTGCATGAAAAGAGGTGACAGCTCACCTTGCCCCAAACTAACCATGCCCAGCACAGGATGGCAGAGCGTAGGCACCTCCGGTGATGGCCAGGTCCAGGCCACTGCTCAGAGTGTGGTCACGTAGAGCAGCTCTCTCAGGACATTGTCCAGTCAGATTTTGAGCATCTCCAAAAATAAGGCCTTCACAACCTCTCTGGTGCTGAGTTGCTCTATTGTTAAAAAAGTTTTTTCTCATGTGTAAGCTGAATTGTCCTCTCACTGGATGCTGCTGCTAAGCTCTGCTCTTGCAGGGGAGTCCTGACCGCCCAGACCTTGGGGTACACTCATCTGCAGGGCTGACTGGCAGAGGAAAGAAGTGGACTTCACAGACGTTTTCTGAGGGGAAACCGTTGCTGCTGTCAGCTAGGGAAGACTCATGGCACATGTAGTGGAGCTTTGGGTCAAACACCCTGAGCACAAGTCTCAGAAAACCCTTGCCTTGCCGTTGTGTTGGTGGTATGCACCTCGTGTTGGTGACTCCCCGGCTGCAAGCACATTGTTCTGCCAGGGGAGCCTGGTTTTGGGTCCTATAGCCTTGTTTCCACATTGCTGCTGTCCACCCCGCCCTGTGGGGTCTCACCCCCTGAGGTCACGCTGCTGGGGAAAGGGAGCGTGCTCATACCCAGGACCAGGGATGCTGCCTGGTGCTGGAACTGTGCACAGGGGCCCACGCCGTGGCCTCTGTGTGTGCACAAGCACGCATCCTCATGCCTGCTTCTTCCCCCAAAGGGAAACGGCTCCAAATAGAGCAAGGGCTGGGGGAGGGAGCCTTGAAGGCTTTAACTGTTGACTTCCCCTTACTCATGATTTTCCTGTTAGTGTTTTGTCTTCTTGGCATCCTTCCTGTTCCAGATATATGTACTCTATATATTGTTGTGTCGTTGTTGCTGTGTGTATGTTACACCCTTTGTTCTGTAAAGCGCTGAAGTGGGGAGATTACTTGCAGGCTTTGTGTAGCTGCTCAAAGTTCCTCATGAAAGTAACTGGAGAGACAGTTTCAGTGAGCACCAAGAAGAAATGCAGCGTGTCTTTTTTCTTCTTGGAAGAGAGTTTGGTGCTGTGAAGCCTTGCTGTTTATATTCACAAGCAGTATGGCTAGTGTCCAGTGACAGACTTGGATCTGATTTTTGTGCGAGATGCAGAATAAACAGAGCAAAGAAAATCTTGAGATGTGGCCTCCAGCATGCGGCAATGGTAATACCCATCCCCAAACCACAAGACCCTTTGAGGTATGCTTGGTTTATTTCCCAGAAACTAGCAAAGCAGGGAGGCCTGGCAGGCTTGCTGCCATCACCGCCTGACCTTATCAGAGGCAAGACTCCACACGTGTGACCCTGAATGCTGGCCACGTACGTGTCTGATGATGTAGACCGCAGGCCATTTGGTGCTCCTCACGCTTCTATCAGTGTTTGGTGGCTGTACCAAGTGCAGCAAGACTGGTTTCTTCCTCTCGCTGAAGGAGTTTCGCTTGTGTTCCTTTGGAAGGCTTCTGTGTCTTTTGGGGGCAGGAGCGTGCCTACTGCCAGCACCTCTCTTTTATTTGCTGGTTGCTTTGGAAACATCGCACAGTATCTGGTGCCCTGAACCAGATGTGCGTACTCCAAAAGCGTTTGGATCGGAAGTGGAGAAGAGGGCAATGGGGAAGGGGGGACGGGAGGAAAACTTAAATTAGAAGAAAGCCAGACAGCTATTGCTGGAGACAGATGATTACAGCTCATTTCAAGGCTGTTTCCTGCATGCCAATGATAGATCAGTAAACAAACGCCTCTTTGCGAACACAAAGCAGGCAGGAACTCTGTTTGGAAGAGAAAGGTCGGGATAGGTCTCGCTTCACTTGGTAGCAGGAAGCCCCTATCACATGGCCCTGGGAATTGTGAGGCCGGGTGCGTGTGGGAGATACGTGGAGAGGCTTCTGCTCGGAGACTTCACATCCTTCCCAGGGTCTGGCCAACAGGTTTGAGAGCTCCCTCCCCTCCCTCTTTCCTCCCACCTCCTCCCCTGTCCTTCCTTTCCCAGTTTAATTTTGAAACTATATCAGATGACTGCTTTGTTCCACCAAACAATGGCAGGGATTACTGAATAAATTGCAGTGGTGAGGCTCTCCAAATGGAGCTCAGCATCTTCTTTCCCTTTTTATGGCCTTTGTATCTTGCTCCAGGATGTACGTGCCAGGAGTGGTGGCCCTGGGCTTGGGTTGCTGTGGAGCTGTGCTTCCCCCATGTCTTCCAGTGTTTGCATAAATATTTACTCTTTCGGGCAGGACCAGCTAACGTGCTACAATAATCCCCTAGGTGATGCTGAGGCCAGCCTGTATGCACCACTGCTCGAGGGTGAAGGCACAGCAATCTGTGTATCTCCCAGGGAGGACTTTGCTCCCCTGAGTGGCATGTGTTGTCAGTGGGTGTGTCGGTAGGTACCTGGTTGTTGGCACGTTGCAGCATCTGCTGTGTTGCTGCTTTGGAAGCTCCTGGCCCGCTTGTTAATCTGCTGGGTGTCAGTGCCTTGCTTTGGTTTCTCCAGCCACATGTGGTGGCTGAGGGGGACAAACGTCCCCCTCTGTCTTGGCTCCAAGTCATGCTGATCTGATTGCAGCGGTGCTCCTTTCACAGGAGGCTCTTGTGCAGCACTCAGCAACTGCTTTGTGCCTCGCTTCTGCTCACCAAGGGCGATGGGGCAGTCCCATCCACTGCAGATGAAGAAACGAGTGCACCTCTTACTTTGTATTGCCTTCTTTTTGGCCTATCCCATGGGAAGTACGTCAGGTATGTGACTGTGCTGAGCACCAGCACACATTTGCTCATAGCCAGATGTTTGTTTTCAAGGCAGTGTTTGTTAGGGGGCTGTTGGAAAAGGCGGAGAGGTTGAGTTTCCTGGTGGGAAAATTGTGTGATCTTCTCAAGACAGAGTTGCTCATCACATGCAAACACTGGTGTGGCAGCGCAGCCACAGGGGCTGTGTGTATGCCGACTTCTGTTGTTGTTACGTTTCTTACTGCTAAAGGCAGTGCTGAGGAGCTCTGGCCACTGACCCTGCTGTGCAAGGCACTACATAAGTGGTGAGTGAGGAGACCATCCCTGCGGTAGGGATGTTGTAAGCCAAGTGCTGAGCAGCCTGTGTTGCAGCTTTGGAGGAACCTGCTTTGGTGCCCATGTGAGTCACTCTTTGGCCGTGGACCCGAGTGAGCGTTCAGTTTGCATTACTCTCAATCCATAACAGTTAATGGGTGGATGAATAGATTTTGTTCCTCTGGCTGGTAAATTTTCTTGACAGTGTTGTGACGCTGCTCTCTGTCTAGAATTGAAGTGGGTGTTTGTTCCAGTTACTAATGAGGAAGAGAAGCCAAAGGGGTTTATTGTCTGGGGAAAAAGAGTCCGCTAAATGGTTAGCAGTGAACTGCCTCGAGTGTGTACACATTGAGTTGACCCAGAGTTCACTCCTCGCCTCAGGAGCGTTGCCAGTGTGGGATAAAGGGAGGGAGAGAAAACTGTGAACAAACAAGACTGATCTTTTTTCTTCTTTCTTTTTTCCTCTCTTTGCTCAAAATACATGAACAGTGGAAACGAGAGATCCTTTTGTACTTTACTGTTCCTGTTGAGGTGGGGTTTATTCTGTTAGTGACAAGACCTACTACATTTTCTGAGGCTCTCAGACTTGTTGCCAAATGCTAGGCATGGTGGGACAGCATCTGCAGACCAGCCAAGTGCGCAGATTTGAGAGCCTGCAGATATTCCAAATATTGCCTACAAGATCATAGAATGGTTTGAGTTGGAAGGGACTTTAAAGATCATCTGGTTCCAACCCCCCCGCCGTGGGAAGGGACACCTTCCACTAGACCAGGAAGACCACCCTGGGAGGTGAGGAGAGATGATGCTGCAGGGTAACAGAATAGTTCTTTTATTTAATGAGTAAGAGTATTGTGGGGCAATAAAAAAGGACAGTCTCTCTGAGTTACGTTGACCAGCAGTACTCAAAAGAGAGGGACAGTCACTCCATGAATGCTAGAAATCAGGAGGCAAACAGAACGACTCATTTTTGTGGCTGATTTATCTTACCTCCATGCGGAGCTGTCCTCTGAAATCAGAGCAGCCAAACATGGCCCACCAGAGAGAAGGAAAACAGGGGCTATGGTGCAGTGTCTATAAAGCTTAAAACGTTTTCTGTCCCAAGCTGGTGACACTGTTGCACAGGAGCCACTTTGGTCGTGTGGCCTTAACACGGGTTGTTTTAAAATGGCTTTTGGTTTAGTCTTCTGTAAGGGGAAAACCCCTAAATCCACAGAGATTTTGGCAACAATAAAACCTTCATGAAACATGCTCCATAGTCAAAGTCATGGTACAGCCGCTGATGCCAAGTCAAAGATAATTTTTGCCCTCAAAACCTGTTGACTCCTCCCTGGGCTTCTGAGGGGTGATGCTGTCACCCCTCTTCCCATTTCACAGAAAGGAAACTGAGGCTGTCCCCAGAGAGCTGTCATGTCTTGCTTCTGCTCTTCTCCTGAATTTCAAGGAAAAATGTGTGTGTGCGTGTGTAGAAGTAGAGGAGGATGCTGAGCACAGAGCAATGCCTCTTCCTTGTGTCTGTCTGCAGGTGACCTGCTGCCCTGCTGTGTGCTGACATGATGACAGCTAGCAAGGCGGCCGATGTGAGCAGCAAGACTGAAAGCAGTGTCTGCAAGTCTGTTCAGAGGTGAGAGCTTTCCATGTTTCGGTGCAAGGGTGCTTTGCTTGTGTTTATTATCCCCAACAGAAAGAAAACCAAAGGAAGGAAACATTCATTCTGCTCCACACTGTCCCTCTCTCCTCACACGTTAAAACACACCCCTGTAGTTCTCAGGTGGTTTCATTGCCATCTTAGGACTGTGACATTGTGCATTTTAGCATCCAGTCAGACTGATAATGCTCTAGACTCACAGTGCTAGCAGAGGCCTGCCTGATGATCCCTGTCAATGGTTGCCTCACCTGCAATTAAAGTCTTTAACACTGGAGGCTCAGCAGACTTCTCAGACAAGCCCTGCTGTCCCCACCCATTGCAGGTTTTTCCCAATGTCCAGCCTTGGTTTCTTGTGAATGCCATGGCCTTTCCCAAGGAGTAGGGCATTGCAGTGCCACCTCTTAACCAAAGCATGATGTTGCCACTGAGATATAGCCAGGAGTTAAATATCTGTGAGGCTAGGGAAGAACAGTATCTGGCTTGGGTCCCATTTCTGCGCAGAAACCCATCCCAGACTCAATTTGCACTACAACTGAGGCTGCGCTGGCTGCCAGCATTGCTTGACTCCAGGACAAAGCTCAAGGCCTGCCAGCACACAGGGTATCCACATGGATGCTCTTAAAAGAGCACTAAGTTCTGGAAGAGGCATGCTTGGTACATTTAAGTTAACGGAGCAGTTTTCCAAGTTAAATTTCAGTGTCTGGATCACAGTTAAATGGGACTAATGATAGAGGTTTGCATCCCAGTAACTACCTTGTGTTGTCCTGATACTCTTTCCCAAACCCAGGCAAACCCCAGAGACATGGCTAAGTGCTTTAGTTCAGAAATATTTTGTGTTTGGAATAACTGTCTGTTTAGCTGGGACTTTGTGGTAAAATATCACAGTATTGTGATATCACACACTTGGAAATCTCTAGAGTAAATGTATTAGGGTTTTTTCAGTTTGGACTCAAGCAGCAAAGATGTTCAGTTGTTTGCCTGGGTGCCTGGGAGCCCAGGCCCTTGTATAACCTGAATGATAAGGCCACAGAAATATAATCATAAAAGTGCATTCTGTGTGCATTAATAGGAATTTGGGGAACATTTGTATGGACAAAGAGAGATCCTCTGAGCAGGCACTAGAGGAGTGCCAACTGTATGATATGTTTTCTCCTCTGTTTAACAGCAGCAATTTTGCTACTGTTTGCAAATGGTCCATTTCACATTTATTTGCATTGGACCTCCTTAGTGCCCTGATGGTGTCCAAATCTCTACTGTACATGTGAGCACACACACACACAGAAAAGTGCCGGTGAACTTCTCTCACTGGTATCAGCATGTCTAATGTACAAAAATTGCCTCTCTCACCTGCCACCTACTTCTGCCACAGAGAAAGACTTCATTTCAGACTGTGTCTTAGTCGTAACAAGAGGAGAGCATTGCGTTCTGGCTAGAAGGACCTTTCCCTGAGCATCCTTTCCCATAATAGCATCTCTCAAGTGCTTGGTTTGAGCATCCTCTACTGTTAACAGCTTTATGGGTAGAGCTTGTGGAATTAATGGACTAACCCAAAGGTGAGCAGTGGTGGTGAATGTTTCTTCTGTTTTTGTCTTTGGCGTGTAGGATCAAGCTTGCAGATAAAACTGACACAGCAGCTGTGAAGGAATTAGAAAGACCTTTCTGTGGATTTTTGAGTGAGAGATATACTGAACGTGCATCTGTCACCCTGGGTTTAACACCTGAAGCTGAACCAGTTTCTTCTGTGGTGAAGAACCCACTGGGAGCCTTGGAGAACTTGATGCTGGATCCAAAGCTAGACTGCTTTCAGCAGAACATGCTTAGTCCCAAAATGATCATCAGTGACCCATCTGTGGATCTGAATGTTAAAGAAAACAGTAAAATCAGGAGACAGATAGGAGGCACTCAGAATATACAGTCACCTGGAAAGATTGGCTTGAGGAATAAGTCCTTCAGCATCAAGGACAAAATTTCAGAATGGGAGGGGAAAAAGGAAACACAGCCTGCTCCTCGCAGAGAGGAGGAGCAGGGAGTTAGAGAGGAGCACAGGGTGCCCTCTATAACTGAGAAGACGAGTGGGGAAGCACTAGTGACTCGAAAAGTGGAGACCAAGAGACATAAGAATTGGGAACTGGAGAGCAAAGGGATGGGCAAAGAGAATGAGCAGAAAGCAGGAACTCAGAAAGGCACAGGGCATGCAGCAGAGCGGAAAGGGGAAGCACAGAAGGATAAGGAAGTGGAATCGAGCCCTGGAAAATGCAAGGAGGTGAAAGGTGGGAAGTGGGAGATCCAGAAGGAGAATCTTTCAGTGCTTAGTCAGGTCAAGAAGCTAGAGAAGGCTTTGAAAGATGGCTCAGCAGAGCTGCAGCCACAGTTGCCTGGTACTTACTACTCCCCACAGTACTTGCAGGAGAAGTCAGTACAAGGACACACTGCTCCTGAGGGCCTCGAGAGCATATGTGGGGCTGAGCTCAACAAAAGGCTTCCTGGGTTGGACTCTGAAATCAGTGAGCCAATTTTTGGGACTCTAGAAGAAGTAAGAACTTCTCATGCAAAATCCAAGGACTGCATGGTGGAGAATGTGTACACAGAGCCAGGGCTGCCAGAGAAGAAACCCTTCATCAACCCGCTGCCAAAGCCCCGGCGGACTTTCAAACACGAAGGGGAAGAGGACTGGGTGCCAGCAGCTAGGAATAAAAGAAACTTACCCCCTCTGCCATCCATTCCTCCCCCACCTCTGCCCTCTTCTCCTCCCCCATCAGCTGTCAGCAGGAGGCTCTGGAGCGGGAAGCACAAGAACAACGCCGACCACAGGTATTTGAGCCCTATTTCACAAAGGTGTTGGTCTTGATGGTGGAGTCTCACCTTCCCATGTCTCTCTGGGAGGGATGGATCTTCCCTGGCCACTCGTAATCCCGGAGAGCCTTGTTGGCCATTCCCAGCACTCAGTCATCTCTCTGAGAACATACGAGTGGCCAGCACGAACAGCTTCACAGGATATTTGTGCAGGGATAAGTCATGGCAGATTTGGGGTTTAAGGTCACTGTATTATGTGGCTTAACCTTCAAGCCCAAGATTGAAGGGTTTGGGGTTTTGTTTTGGTGTTTTAGCAGAAAATCTATGTAATTACAAAATGACTACAGCTGGTCTGGAACGGTGTCTGGAATGATAATCTCTAGTCTCTACCGCAGCAGTTTCACTGTTCATAGTAAACCTATGCCTCTAACTGAATCTGATGTGTATATATTCTTCTGGAGCACTTTCTTGCCTTCTCTCCCCTCCTACGTGATTGTCACACATTTTAGGGGTGTGGAGTGTAAAATGCACAGCTGTTTCTAATGCCCTCTGCATAAACTGTCACCTAAAACTTCCTGGGTTAGGTGCAGGAGGGAAATTGAAACACTCCAGGTTTGTTAGTGGAGGACACTTGATTGTTTTTACCCATTCTGCCATCCTGTGTGCGAGTATTGCTTTCTTGTAGTGCTCAAAGAGAGCTGGTTTGGGGCTACCCTATTCCTGCCGAGGGTGGGATCTGGGTTGTAAAAGGGACCTCTCATGGCCTAAAGTTCTTTGCAGGGTTGCAGGATGTGCCACTTAATGCTTCTGTCTTCACAGTGTACTGTTGGCACGACAACCCAGATTATCTATGGTGTCCCCGAAATGCCTTTATTTGTGTGGCTGATAAAAATAACCAATCCCAGTGTTGCTTTTTCATGCTTTATGTGGGATGAGGCGATGAAACATTCTCTTCTCCATATTTCATTTTGCCAACTGTGTGGCGTGTTGGAGCAGTGAATTAGTTGTGATTTGGCTGTAAATGCAGGTTAACTGTATTGCTCTCCTCTTTGCTCCTTCTCCCCTCCCATCGACGGTGCAGGAAGTCGTATGAGTTTGAAGACTTGCTGCAGTCATCGTCTGAGACCGGCCGGGTGGATTGGTATGCGCAGACCAAGCTGGCCCTCACACGCACTTTATCCGAGGAGAACGTCTATGAAGACATCCTGGGTAGGAGTTTTGGATAGGGAAGGGATTTGGCTCCTGATGCTGAGTAACTGGGAAGACAGTTGGTTAACAGGCACTCACCGGAGGTGCTGATTAAACTATGTTTATTATCCAAATGCAAACCAAGACATATTTTACACAGATTATTGGCAAGTAATAAGAAAAATAAACAGAATATTTCAGAACTCATCAGCTTCAAAGATGAACCTGAGGCATGTGAGAGCAAGCTTTTCTTTTTTGCTGGCATCTCTCCTCTGTCTTTCTTTTCTCCTGTGGACTAGTTCTCACAGCTCTGGTCTGTCCGCTGTGATGAGCTTGTTGCTGCTGAGATAATGTGAATAGTCTGGAAACAGCCTTAAAATCAGTTCCACAGTTCAGAAATAGGGCTGTGTATGGCTTCAGGTGCCACTGAAATGAAAAACTAGGTCCCACAATCTTTGAAATTGAATTTTACTTCATTCTCTAACTTTGATGGCAGATCAATGCCATTTTAAAGATTATTTATGGTAACATTCCCAATTTCTGTAATGTTTTTTAATCCTGTGAGTTAGATGGCCTTTTATGGAACATAGAAGCATTGAAAAAGCCTTAATAAGTTTTAGCAGCTGTAGGCTGGTGCTGTGTAAAGCTCTTGGCTGAGTTTAGCAGAATAGGAAGATAATAGCTGCATAGCTCTCACCATGCAGCTGAAATCCTACAAAGGTGGTCTGTGTTCCTTGGCATGGGAAGAGCTGTGCTTTCTCAGGAGCATGAGAAAGATCTATCAAATGAATTGTGTTCCTTTGGGACCGATGGCAGACTGGTGATGCCAGTCTGTCCTTTTTGACATTTTTGAAGCTGTCGGCCTCCTGTTTGCTTTTTTTCTTCTCTTTATTTGGGGAGCAAAGGGACAGAGAGTGCCTGAGCAGCTGCTGGTTGTTTTGTGTGGTGGGAGGTCTCAGAAACCACTGAGTAAGGGTCACCTCATCAGCTGGAATAACATGGATAGCATTACAGAGTGGCTGTATAGGCAAATCCATCCATTCAAACACAAGAGCACCCCTGTGTCCCAAGCTTGCAGGGAACTCAAATCCCAGGCTGAAATTCCTTTCCCCCTTGGCTTTTAGTTGCAAAGATTAGAAGAAAACCCATTAGAAGTTATGGGTAATTGTCAGCTAATGGGGCGTGTTTGTTCTCTTGCTGCATGTTTAGGCTTTGCCTGGAGGCAGTGATGTTTAATTGGTTCCTGCAGTCCTGGTGGTGGTACCACGGAAGCTTGGGAAAAGGGATGCACAGGGATAACTCAGAAAAAGCTATGGTGTTGTCTTTCACAAGACCACAGGCACATATAGTGCACGAAACAAACAACATGTGAAAACCACACCAGTGGAGGGGGTACTGAGACTTCAGCCACAGGACACTACTGACAGTCCTGTGTGTCCATCAGGGCATGCAAGCACACACATACACCCATGTCCATATGTGTGTCTTGTGGGGGCTCAGCTGTTGCTGGAAGAACCATTCCCTTTCCCAGCAAATCATACAGATTCTCTTCATGCACCAGTCTTTTTACCTGTTCCCCACTGCTTACCTGGAATATTGAAAATTGTACTGGGCAGATTATGACTAGGTTTATTTGTCAAAAGGAGGGAAACAGTGTTTGTTCTTTTAGACTGAAACTAATCGGACGTGCTGCCAAGCAGTTTGAGGATGGGTGAAGCAACAGGACCCAAGCTTGTTCTTTTTTCTCCAATCTACCCAGTATGTAACAGCTGTAAAAAAGTATATTTTCAGTACTGAAATGTGCCACTGAAATTAGAAAGTGGAGCCACTTTAAAGCACAGGAGCACGTTTGCTGACAAAATGCTCATGCAGCCTCGCTTTGCTGGTGTCACACATGCTTACCTACTCCTCCTTGGTGAATTGAGATTCACCACTGTAGTGCTGGCTATCACCAAGCCAGTGTAGAAGACAGTGTTGGAAAAAAACTTGGGTTTCTGTCCTTGTCTGAAGACTTCAGCTGCACTTCTGCCCAGCAGGGCAGGCAGTGGGAGCGAGGCAGTTAGATCCTACAGCCATTACTGGTCCCTGCTCCAGAGGCCTGCAGCATCACTGACCTCCAGTCTTTGTTCTCAGCCAAGCATTAGTGACAGTAAGAGAAAGGCCATTGCTTCAACTCCCAGCTGGGATGGCATTAAATGATGGCAGTGGAGAGAGGATAGTAATGTTTGCATTTTCCAGCACTGCTGAAGAGTGAGATGTAAGAAGTTCATTATATGTAATTTTGGGTGTTAAAAACTGGAATTAGTTGTGTGCTTCATCTCCAGAATCAGTGGAAGGAAAGGGACACCTCTATGTGGTCATTCAAGTCTTGTGTTTTTGAGGGGATCCTGGGTAAGAATGAGATGAATGGTATTTCAGAGGTGTCTCTCCCCAACCCTCCTTCAGGGAGAGAGCATCCTGACTTTGGATGGCCTGGGTTAGGTGAAGCAAATTCCTTCCTCTTTCTAAAGTGGAGCCTGTGAGGTTGAGACATACGTGGCTGGTAGATGCGTTTGAAGGCCTGTGTTGTGTGATAGACATCCATGTTCAGAGAGTGGATTAAATCTTCATGCAGTCAGCCCAAGAGCAGTGCATTGCTTCAACCCCCATCAAGTGATGACTAGAGGTCCCTCTAAACATGGGCTTTAAACAGAAGAGAGAGAACCTTTATGCTGCCCTTCAGCTCTCAGTTTCATTTGGACAATTCTAAGCAGAAGGCTGGAAGGAAGGAAATGCAATTATGGGCTGATGTGCATGAGAACCTCACAGCTCCTCTGAAGGCAGGGAAATGAACTTGAGGACTTTCTGGGTCTGTTCCATCTGTAGTATCTGTGATACGTTCCTATGGCTGCATGTGTCAGTGTCAGGGTTTGGACAGTGTCCAGTGAGCAGCTGGACTTCTAGGGCTGTGGAGAGAATGAGGCAATTGCAGGAATGCTTGAGAACAGGTCTTTATGTCTGATGTGGGAGGTGGGAGAAAGCCAGCAGATCCCCAAACAGATTTTTATGGCAAACCTCAAGGATTTGCTGCACTTACAGTCTCTTGCTTGTGGCTTTTTGCTGCAGATCCACCATCGAAAGAAAACCCTTATGAAGACATTGAGACCAACAGCCGCTGTCTGGGGAAGAAATGTGTCCTGACCTTCCCAGCATCCCCCACCTCTTCTGTACCTGGGACTCCCACTAAGGTACTTTGATTCAAATGACCATCTCTTCTACTTCAGCAGGTTTTTGCATGAAATCCAAGTCCTGTATGGAAAAAGTGGGGATTTGTCAATGACTTTCATCATGTCAGGATTTTTCCTTTTTTGTCTTTTACCCCAGAGTACAGTGTGGTAAGAGGGGATTTATAGCCCTTTAGCAAGGTAAAAAAACAGCACTCCCTTGTACAAATGCTTTGTTGGCTTTCACTTTTTTTCACGCCAGGGCTACCTTTCCCTGGTAGGAGGGAAGACCTTCTGCTAACATAGTGCAAGAAAAGTCTTCCTCCCCTCAAAGAGGGCGTTTAAGTGCTTGGGTAATCAAGCCCTGCAGTGGTCTTGGTGCAGGGTCAGTGGGCAGTGCACAGTCTGCCCAATGCCCAGATGAATCTGCAGCCCCCTCCCTTAGGATGCTTCTTTTGCTCTCTCCTTGGTGAGACTGGTTGCTGGTAAGTGATGCAATGCCAGTCCCCTCTTAGGGGGCCAGTACTAAAAGGGTGTCCTCACCAGCAGCACGGCTCACAGCCTGGTGCAGTTTTGCTCCTTGGTAGTGAAACCAAAAGAAGAGGTGTAACATTGGTCTGTGCTTCTTGCTCAGAGCTCAGGGCTCACCAAAGGCAGCCCTGCTCTCAGCCTCCTGAAATGTTTGTTGGTTCCTGTTGTCTGTTTAGATAGTTCAAGCCTGAAACAGCAGGGACAGTGTGACAGCAGAAGTCATCTTGGTAACAACTGGGTTCAGAGTGGATAGCAGATCTAAACACGTTTTTCTGACCAGAGGGTTTTCCCATGCTCTCCAAGTTACAGCTATTATTAGAGCTGTTACCCAACATTTTCAGAAGTTTGACATGCAGCATTTCTTGATGTGTTGCTGTTTTGCAACCAGCTTAAGCAGAAGCTGAAGATTCTTAGGGCAATTCAACATTTAAAAGGTAAAATTGTTCTGTGGTTCTCAGTCCATTCTCCTTGTTGCTAGTTAGTTCTAGAGCAGCAAGGGTCTATATATGAGTGTTGCAATGAAGCTGATTTCCCTCAGGGAGCTTTGCAATCACCTGCGCACCCTGAGTTCCCACCTCTGCTATCAAAAGGGGGCTGGGGTGTTACACAGGAATACCTTTCAGCATAGATATGGTGCCCAGCAGGAGACACTTGGTAAAGAGCTGCACAGGAGTAATTAAGTTACACTACAGTGCTTCGACATCTAAAAGCTGTGATCTGCATCAGTCAGAAAAGAAGTGCTGCAGCTCTCTTGGGTTTGCAACTGCAGTGTGAATCAGAGCCTACCCAGGCCAGAGACTGATGGTGAATGGGACTGGGCAGACTTTCAGTAGTAGCTTGTATAACTAGTGCAGGATGAAATTCTTCATTGCAAAGGCTTTTCCCAGTCTCATTTTAATGTGTGACTTCTCTGTGGGTGGTAGGCGTTTTTGTGAGTTGAGCATCTTCTGCCAAACCATCCAGAGACACCTGAGTGAATTGGTCTGGCTAATAACTCTGCTGAGTGTGTCTGTTGATTGAGGCAGACCATTATGCTGCCTCAGCTACAGTGCTGCTGTGACTTGTTCAGAATTAGCTTGCATACCTCTCCCCCACACCGCTTAATGCCAGGGAGATACATCCTCTGGGAGTGCAGGCACAGTGCTCACAAAAGGTGGGACTTCATCTTGTCATAACTGCTGGGAAATTCTGTAGGAGAAGACAAAAAGAGCTCTTATTGAGCATATTTCTGGCAAGAAGCGGTTTGGCCTTCTTTATCTGGAGCTGAGCTTTCTGTTTCTCCGGTGTTGTTTTTGGTTAGGGACTTTAAGAACTTTGCTACTTAAAGATCTACTGTTGTGCTCTCACTGAACTTGCTGATGAGCTAAGGAGGAAACCAGTCTCCATAATTGCCTATCATGGCATTTCTTGTACCCCCCTCTGAAACAGTTATTTCTGGTTACTGTCAAAGACAGCCATACTGCCAGTGCTTTCTGTCTGGTCTCACTGCTTCTCTCTTCCTCCTGGCTAGCTGCTCCTTATCCTAAATGCTTGTGGTTGATGGTTGGTTAGTCTTGTCCTGTTTACAGTCCCAGCCTCTGGATTACACAAGTCCCAGGAGACTTTTTTTCACACTGGAGCAAGGCTTCTTGGCCAACCCCCGAGACTGTGTTCTGGTCTGGAATGAATTTGGGATGGTTAAATTGCTGGTCAAGCTAGTCCTGGTCTAGCGTGGTGGCTGGGTGAGTTCCTTGTGTATGCAGAAATCCACAAGCATTCTCAGGGCTGTTTTGCCAGCTGGGTGCTGCAGCTGCCCCACCATGACAGCAATGAAGCAAAGGCATGTGAGGTACTTCGTTCATTCATTCCTTCTCCTCCATTTCCAGTTGCTTTCCAAGCCCATTTTTTTCCGACAAAACTCAGAGCGGAGGAGTTTCAAGCTGCCAGACATACGGAAACTGAGCCGTGATGGAACTGGGTCACCATCCAAAATCAGCCCTCCATCGACCCCCAGCAGTCCAGATGACACTGTCTTCTCCTTGGGAGACCCTCAGAATGGCAAGAGGAGAAGGAAGATTCCCAAGGTAAATCTAGGGCTTTCTCTCTTTGTCTTTTCCAGATAGCAATTCAAGTGTGAGATGTTTTCCTTAGTTTCCAATGTGGCATCCCTGTAACATAGCTGTTGTCCTGGCAGTTGGCTTGACTTGTGTTTGACCCCCTTCCTGCCTGAAGGAGAAGGCTCACCAACATCTCCGCAAGTTTTGAAGAAGCTATTTTTCTCTCCCCTGACAATCATGATTGTCTGGAAAGAGAAAATAATAACAAGAAAAAAAGCATTTTAATTTTTGTATAAAAGTTGAAGTTTGTCAGAGGGGGGTGAAAAGCAATTAGTATTTTCACAAAAGATGTACCCCGTCATATTTCTTTCCTTGCTTGATGCATAGGAGAGTCAGAAGTTGTCTGTGTGCTGTTGTTCTTTCCTGGCAATCTGTTCTTTGCTAGGCCTGATTCATGCATTGGCTGTTCCTAAATCAAGGTAGGGTGTGATTGGAAGCGAACAATGAAAATACTGATATTTGAGTGACAAAAAAAGTTCTCTATAGTTAGGAGGGCTCTCTGGAGCAACGTTTCCTACTTCATGTTTGGATACAGCATGACTCCGTTTCAGTTTTATTTTCTTTCAGATCTAGCAGGAAGTGTATTCAGTCCAAATGAGGTTTGGCACTAGTCTGTCTATTGAATGTTTCAAAAACACAGTTATAAAACCACAGTTGCTTATCCCAGGCTTTGCAGAACAAGCAGAGGCTACCGGGGACTGTCCGTGGTGATTTTTTTCTGAACCCACAGTTTTCATGTGGGGGGCAAAGGGATGTGTTTGTGTATCATCTTTGTTTCCTGGTTGCCAGATCTGTGTTCATGTTTGCATATCGATTATTGAATGCCCTCTCTCTGTTCCCCTCTTCAGGAATGAGCCAAAGACTACAAACATCTAGGGTTTTCTTTCCCAGTATGCCTATGCATCTGTGCATGTGCTTGAGCTCTGTCAGTGTGTTCACACATGCTATTATGTCAACTGAAGGGAAGATCACAAGTATATATATTTACCAGGCATTGCCACTGAGCAATCTTGCAGAGCAGGCTCAGAACCGAGATTTACTGTGTCAGTGGCAAGATCAACCTGAGACTTGAGCTGGGTGGCTGTGTGGAGGCTGTACTTTCACAGCAGAGCATCCTGCCTCTCCCTTGGATTCAGAATTCCCTGACCAAGTGTGTGGTGGGCCTGTCTTACCTTGAGCTGTCAGGACACGTGTGCAGGGATCCCAGACTGCCTGGAATAAATCTGAATGCTGTGGCCATGTCTTGCTGCTCCTGCCTGGGACCTTGACAAGGAGGCAGCTCTGCTTAAGGAGGCTTGGGGAAGCCTGGCATGGTCCTCCTGCAGTTCCTCTCCCCTTCAGGGATGGATAAGGAGACCAGAGGCACTGAATGAGCCACTAAGCCCAGCTATGCCCAACGCTGAGATGTCCTTGCTCCTGGTCAGCTGGGAGGCCAGGGATTAAAGGATTTGCAAAGAAAAACACTACTATAAAGTACTTCAGCATTATTGGCTTCCACCCATCTCAATTTCTTCATCATTCCTTGTATGATGTGTTTCCCCCATGCTTGGTATGAAGGCTTTTCCAGCAGGTGTTAAAGGCATAAAGACATTAAAGTTTGCTGTCATCCTCCAGCCAGTTCTGCTTTCAAACTTGCGGACCAGGGCAGGTTCTCAAGTGAAGAGTTTCAGGAAGGCCAGTATTGGGAAACAGAGCACTTTGCATGAAGCTCTAACTTTCTTTCCTGCCTGGGGAGAAAAATCACCTTGTTTGTTTGTTTGTGTGTTTGCTGAGCAGCTCGTGTTGAAAATCAATGCCATTTATGAGGCACGAAGGGGAAAGAAACGCGTCAAGAGACTATCGCAGTCTACAGAGAGCAATTCAGGGAAAGGTAAAGGAACTTTGAATTACATCTGAGACTTTTTGAGGACTTGTCTTAGAGTTTAGGCTGGCTTAGTGATTTATGTGATGTTTCGTAGCAGTCCAGAGTGAGATTGAGCTGGGGCTTCCACCCTTTCTTTTGGGAAGATAAAGGCTGTTCCTCTGCCCAAAAGGCTTTCATGAAAGTGGAACTTTTTTGTTTTTCTTGCTTAATTTTCATTCTGTGGGTTTACATGATAACCTTACGGGTCACACCAAAAATGTCCCCCCGTTTTTGATGTCTATTTCTGGAACAGCCTGGAAGCTGTGGAGCTTTTTCTGTCCAAAACGTCTGATTTGTTGAGATCAAAATATTTTGCGGGAATGTGTCACTTTAGTGAACTGTCCAATGGAAGATGGTAAATTTTGAAACAGTCTTGGCTCCTTCAGCATTCCAATAAACAAATAGCCTCCGTTGGAAATCAGGGTTTCCAGATTTAACTCTAGGACCATCTCCATCATAGCAAGATTAAGACTTTCAGCCTCCCACTGTCAGTTAACAGCATGCCAGAAGTGTTCAGGTACTTCAAAGCAATTACTTTTAAACATCTCATCTCTGTAAAACTTTAAATTACATCTTCCCAACATGGTGCTTTTTCCAAAACACTCTGATTTCCAGCGAAAGCTGTCCACTAATTGTTTCCCACAATTACTTGTTACTGTTTATCCTATTTCATGTAAGATATACATCCCCAGGGTGGATGAGTGTGTTTATATGAACCTTCAGGGGAAGCATCCCAGACTTGTCTCTGCCTCATTTTATACCCTTCTTTGAAGCATCTCAGGCATCATTGACAGAAACAGGCTACTGGACCATATAGACTTTGAGCCTGATTTGGTCTGGCAATTGGTTTTTTGTTTGTTTGCTTGTTCTTATCCCTTGACCTGCAAACTACTGCATATGAATCAGTATTTTGCCTTGGTGTTGTGCTTTAGACTTGGATAAAATGCTGCTTTGGCATTTTCTTCTTTATGCAACTCTTCTGGCTGTGCAAAATTGATTTGAGTGGGGTGGTGGTGGTGGTTGTTGTTGTTGTTGTTATTATTATTATTATTATTATTATTATTATTACTATTATTATTATTACTGGTGGTGGTGGTGTTATTATTATTATTCCCTGAGTGAATGGGTAGATACCAGGGTTGGTAAGCTAAGTGCCTGTGGGTATCTGCACCCTTGAAAAGAACAAGGCACTTGGGATCTATACTGTTTTCCCTCTGAAGTTGCCAGGTCTGGTTTTCTTATGTCAGTGGTAAGAAATGCACAGTTATAAATAAGCTTTACTTAATACATCCTCCCCTTTCTTTTTTCCTAGTTACAGATGAAAACAGTGAATCGGACAGTGATACCGAAGAGAAGCTGAAAGGTAAGCAAATGCCTAAAGAGAGCAAATGGCTTCTGTGTTCTGCCTTTGGAGAAGGAGCTTGTTTCCACTCAGAACACAGTGAGAAAACAAAGATCTCAATACTGCATAAGAAAATCTGTGGGCAGACTATAGGGCTTCAAACCAAACATTGATTCCAATTCCCATCAAAGCTCTTTGCACTGACTTGCCTAGGATATGGCTTGGACTCTGTGGAAACACAGTGAGGTTTTTCTAAGTACACAGTCACAGATGTGTGACCAGGCTGACAGAAGCAGTATTGCATGGGACAGGGTGTTCAGAAACAGCACTACCCATTTTCTAAGGGAGATAACCCACCAGCCAGACTAGCTAGCTGGGAAAACAGAATTGCACTGTATGCTTTATTGCTAGTTAAACTCGTGTGCACTGGCTGAGTTGGGATAAAGCGCTGCATTGCTTGCTTCACTCCAGTAGAGCTATATAGTATTTGGTCTCCATAATAATACTCTGCTGAAACCTTCTTGTACTGGTAATTAGCCCTGTAACATGCTGGTGGCATTAGTCTTTCAGGAATTTATGTGGCAGATTCAAAGTCCTGGCAGAGTTATAATGCATGATGGAAAGTCGCTCAGATTCCAAAGCTTCCTGACTCACATGCACACCTGAGCTGGGTAGCAGGTCAGTGCTCAAGCTGAAAACACAGGCATAAGCAGCAGTTGGACTCTGTGCCAATTGCAGTGCATTGTGCTTAGAAGTGCTCATCCTTACCCTCTTGCAGGTTTTTGGAACAGAAACCTTAGACTGAGTTCCCTCTTGTGAGCACAGGTTCCCACGCAAGAACTACTGTATGCTCTTGCTCTCTGCATTGGGAAATCTTTTATCTTTACTGCTGTGTCAGCAAGATCAAGGTGAAAATTGCTGCCACTGCCTATGTTTTGACAGGTTCTCTGGCTAGCCTGTAGACAGGGAGAGAGAGTTTGCACCCGGGATGAGCAGAAATTACATTCACAACTGTCTTGAAACGCAATGTGAAATACAGTCTGTGTTCAGGTGTAGCTGAGAAAGGCAATGTAAATGTGCCCAGGAAGACTCAAACTCTTGTCTGTTACTGGTTGCCATAGTGAGTCATGTGCATCATCCTGTGTTTCCCTGTAGCATCTGTATAACTGCAGCTAGGAACTGCCTATAGAGGAGAACCAAGGATGACTGTGTGAACTCACCTCAAATCCAACAGCATGTGACTGAACGATATCCGTCTATCTGAGTGACTGTGCGAGTCTACATAAGCGTGAGCAGGAGCTCTGGCACTTGCTGTTTGCTCTAGCTGCACCTGTATTTTGCTTTATGCCTTGTTGAACTGTTGACTTCCCTATTTTTAAATAAGAAAGTGAGATGATTGAACAAGTCTCTTTTATCTGGGACTTTCAGGTTTGTATGTTTTACTTAACAGACTAAACACACCAGCCAGTTACCTCTGCGTAGCAAGTCACCGTACATCATCTGAGACACAGTAAATCATCAAACAGCAATCATCAGACTGCATGTCAGAGCCATAAGTGCTGACCCTTGGGAAGGAAAAATGTTCAAAGACAAACTCTGCCATGGTGACAGCAGTAAAATCCCGTATCTTTAGTGGGTTGCACAGAATATAAACAACGCAGGGCTTGAACGAGCTTTTCAGAAGCACTCAGCATTGCTATGACATTGCTCCTTTTGAAGTCCCTGGTGAAATAGAAACCACTTCTGAAAACTTTTGAATTACAGCCTTAGAGCAAATAGGTGGTGAGAGAAAGGAGTCTAAGCCATTTTTCCAAGGTTTTAACTATCCAAGGATTGTTACACTCTCTGATTTAAGAGGCACCTCAAGATTGCTTTAAATTACATTGTCTGGAATAGTCCACGAGTGGCACAACTTTACTAGACAAAAGGTCAAGTGTCCTTCCTAAAGTATATACCATCTTTCAGGAAGCCCAGGCTCCCAAGCAGACATCTGAAGTATTTGGAGTTCCTGCAGTATCCTGGTGGTTGTTGTTTGTGTCAGAAAGTTGCGCTGCCACCCGCGTTCACGGGAAGCACAGATGTGAGAATGTGCTCTAGTCTCTGCTTGTAGTTAATTCTTTCTTTTGTAGTAGGGGTAAGGGAGGCATCATGGAGATTTAATTTGGGATGCGACTGTAAAATAAAGCAGGGGGGTGGTCTTATGGAATTTCATCTGGTCTCTTCTCAGCAGGCAGCTTTTCATTACTTTCCATGCTGGAATGTTTATTGTCCCACAGCTCATGTGTGTTGCAGTTACAGCTTGCTTGGCAGATTTTCTTGTTTTCCTATTGTCTTGGGTGAACTTGTAGAAACATGGTCCTGAGAGATTAGGTTTAGGCACAGGAAGGACTGGCACAAGCTAGCTTTTCTCATTTGCACCTCTTTTCACGTTTCTTTGTTGTTGGCCTCCAGCCCAGCCTGCGTTAGTGAACCTGGGAGTCCCCAGCATTGCTTAGCTAGTGGAACTCTAGCCTGACCCAAGTGCTGGTCTTGTAAAACGGTGGGGATTGCTACTCACAGCCTCCTCTGACCAAAGGTGATCAATCACCTAACTGTGCTGGCTTTGAAAGACACAGGTATGAATGCCCAGACATTATCTGTTACACCATGTCCCATATGGATCTCAGTTTGGGTTGTCTTCAGCTGTAAAAGCTATCCATGAAATCCATCTGCTGCCAAAACTCTTCAGGACTATGGCACTCCCAAGATAATGTCCCATCTCTGTAGATACTTATGGTGCAGCTTCCAAATGGTTCCCACCTCTTACTCAGCCACTGACAAAGTAAATACAGTGAGGTGGTGTCAAGGTTATCTGTAAGTCTCTGCAAAGCACTGTGGTGCTCTCTGCAAAGAGCTAGACGGCGTCACAATCTCTGCTCTTTTTCTTGATAGCTCACAGCCAGCGCCTGGTGCATGTGAAATCTCGCCTGAAGCAAACCCCGCGGTACCAAACCTTGGAACGGGACTTGATCGAGTATCAGGAGAGGCAGCTGTTTGAGTACTTCGTTGTGGTGTCACTGCACAAGAAGCAGGCTGGGGCTGCCTATGTCCCTGAGGTTACCCAGCAGTTCCCGTTGAAGGTGCGGTGCCTGTCAGGAAGGTCTGGCTGACATGTCTCATTGTGTGGTGCAGTCGCGCAGCTGGAGAAGCCGCAGCTTCTCTGCTGACTGCATGTGGTATCAGTAACCCCTCTGCTGTGGCAGCGTTCAGTGGGAATGAAGATAGAGGGGCTGCAGTCACCCCCTGAGAATTGTCATGGTATTCCTCACTGTTGAAGGAGCAGCTGATTTAGATCTTTGGCTGCCCTTGGCTATGACTTTATGTAGCTATTCCCTTTTTCCCCCTTTTCTCTGTAAAGAAAACTGACACTTGGGAGAAGACACGTGTTCTTAAAGGGAAGGCACAGCTTTCACCAATAGTCTAGCTCAAAACAGGGAATGAGGAAGGGGAGAAACACAGAGCCGGTGTGACAGAGCGTTTGTAAATGGGATGTAACCAGAGCTCCCCTCAGACTTTAGTTCTCTTGCAGATTGCTGGAAGATGTGTCCCAAATTAGGGGCGCAATATAGCAGGAGCAGGTGCTGCAGATGCAGGGCTTGGTGGAATTGGAGGCACAGAGTTACTTTAAGATATCTAAAGATTAGGTGAGCCAGAATCACAGAAATTTTAATATCTTCCAGGCAGAAGCTTAGCCTCTGTCATCACCTCTTCATTTGTCACAGGAAAAATATTTGAAGTCATTCCATCTCCACATGACTAATTGGAAACATTCCTCTCTCTCTTCTGTTAGCTCGAGCGCTCGTTCAAATTCATGCGCGAGGCAGAAGATCAGTTGAAAGCTATTCCCCAGTTTTGCTTCCCTGATGCAAAGGACTGGGCCCCCATCCATCAGTTTGCCAGGTAAGTACCATTCTTTGTATCCTGATTTGTGAGAAACAGATTTATATATCGAGCTAATTAAAGTGAGAGCTGCTATGGCAGAGAATTGGGCAGAGCCCTGACAGGGGGTGTGTTGGAAATGCGAAAATGTCGTGGGTTTATTTGGATTCTATGTCAGAGACTGTTTCTCTTTTTGCAGTGAGACGTTCTCATTTGTCCTGACGGGGGAAGATGGAAGCAGGCGATTTGGATACTGTAGGAGGCTGCTGGTAATTATCCCTGGGTTTTTTTTCTTTTCCTAGATATGCAGCCTTCTGTGGGGTTGGTGTTACTGGCACCCATTCTGGAAAGTGGAAAGCTGCTGCTCTTTTTCTTTCAGTGTGGAAAGGAAGAGCGGCAGCAGAACAGCTTTGCTCTCTTCTGCTTTGCTCAGTGCCAGAGTCCCTCTCCAAGTACTGTCCTCCACCCCACGCATAGTTCTTTTACCTTTTACTTGCACCAGCGCTTAATGTTTTGAGCATGGACTGTTGTTTCACCACTAACCTGCCTCTCTTAGGTTTAGAGAGCTACTAAATAGTTGTCTAAACCCGGGCTGGTCCTGTAGGCTCAGAGTTGTGCCTGTAGAGCAGTCTGCCCTACCTTAGTCATTTGACATAGGAAGGTTGGATTATACTGTAGATGTGCCCATTTCTCCCCACTGTTTCTAGCATACCAGGGTTTGAGCCAGACTTAAGGTACTGTCAGCAGCAGCATGCTGTCAAATGTCTGCCAGTTTCTGAGCCAGCCACCGAGCTGCAGAACTGAGACCAGTCCTTCTATCTTTGCAGTAACTGACATTTTCTTGGTATTTTGTGTGTGTGTTTGCCTTTGTCTTGAAAGCCCAGTGGGAAAGGGAAGCGTTTACCAGAAGTTTACTGCATTGTGAGTCGCCTTGGATGCTTCAATCTCTTCTCTAAGGTGAGGGGGGAGAAAGAGGGGGTTGTCCTGTAGGCTAAGAGGGACCCAAAAATTAAGTCAAAACCAGAGGAGTGGGGATCAGGGGAGCTGATGCTGAAGAAAGGGCCTGAAATGGTGTAGGCAAGGCAACCACATGGTAATTCCAGAACCTAGTTCTGGACGGTTCTAGTCTAAAACAGTTGAAAGAAAACCTAGATTGTCAGCTGTTGCCTTCTTCCTTCAGCAGAACTACCAGAACACCAGCACTGAGAGATTAAGAGGTTGAGTCCTGACTCTGAGTATGGTGAGGAGTCTGCAAATTGTAAACTTCCCAGTGACCTCACTGAAGCTGGGTTTCTCTTGCTGAAGGAAATTAAGGGTCTTCAATTGCACCTTTTACCTTCTTCCTTACAACTCAAGGCTCCATGTTGATGCTGGATTAAGGAGTGACCATAGGTGCTGGTGCATTCCTGGTGTTCTCTCCCTCCTCCCAATTTACATGTTTTTGTCTTCATGCGTTTATTTCAGATCTTGGATGAGGTTGAGAAGAGACGGGGCATTTCCCCAGCCTTGGTGCAGCCTCTCATGAGGAGTGTCATGGAGGCACCTTTTCCAGCTTTGGGCCGGACAATCACAGTCAAGAACTTCTTGCCAGGCTCAGGAACAGAGGTAAAGGCACCACCCTAGAAAGAAGGAGACTTCAGCCAGCGAATGGTGCAGGACTAGTGACTAGAAGTTGTGGCTGTGACATAGCACTGGGGATCTTCAAGGACAGATTGCCTGGCACCTGTGTGGGGAAGCTAGGGATTAAAATAGGGGACCAGAGGGGATGGCATGGATGCTTCTGTGACCTCAGAATCGAAAGGCAAATCATATGGTAAAAATGAATGTAAGGATACAGCCATGCTGGCAAAATGAAACAGGGCACTGGCTTGATGCCAAGTGACACAGACTGGCAGGCCCCATGCTGCCCAGCACATGACTTTGGACCTGCTCAAGGCCCCCCACACTTAACTTCCTGAAGACAAGGTTCCTAGCATATGTTTCGGCATCCTTAATATAGAGCCACTGTTTGTGTGGGACAGGGCATGGGGTTCTGGTCAAAAAAATAACTGAAATCACACGAGGGCAACGTTGCAGCCTTTCGAAACAGCATTTTCACAGCAGGGAGGTGGGGGTACGTGTTGCTTCTCACACAGTGTGGGTGAGATGGGTTTTAAGAGGAAACTGAGGATTTTAAGAGTGCAGAACTTTTCAGCGTGGCATTGAAGGACTGTGGAAGGGAAGAAGGAACCAAATTGAACATAGTCTTGGCCATACTTCCTGCTGAGCATGCCTTAAACGTGAGAGAGAGGAAAGTGAGTTGATTGATAGAGCTTGTGAGGGCTTTCAGCATAGCACTGCATGACGGCGTTCTCCTCAGCTGATCTGAAAACAGTCCAAACTAAATTAAATTACTCTAGAGCACATGCATTGTTGGTTAAAAATCTGTAGAATCCCAATGGTGTACCATCAGGCTGTGAGAATGTTTTGGCTGGTTTGTTTCTAGGATCATTAATGTTCATATATTATCTTGGTTGAATGCATAAACCCCACAGTTACACAATGGGTAGATGACAGTATGGGGATGGGTTGCAGGCACTTTGGAGAGTAAGGGATTAAACTTCAAAGTGACCTTGCTAAATTGAAGGGTTGGACTGAAACTTGTATGGAGAAGGGCAAAATGCTGGAAAGAGGAAATGAGTAGTCTAACACAATGTGGAAGTAACTGAGTAAGCAGCAGTACTTCAGAAAAGGAGCTGGTGGTATAGTGGGCTATAAAGTGAGCAGAAGTAACAGTATGGTATTATTTAGACAAAATCCTGCATTACAAAAGAAAATGAAGGGATTAACAAGAAATAAGAGCAGTTTTTCTGCTTTTCAGCATTGGTGGACATTTATTTAGAGTATCATTTTCCAAAAAATGCCAACAGTAGAACACCCCAGAAGAGTAGTTCCACTTACTGAGTGGTTTACAAAATGCAGGCAGAGCTTGAGAAAATTGTTTGCTTAATACGGAAAACAAAGGACAAAGGAGGACACGGGATAACCTTTGAATATGCAAGAAGTTTCCTGCAGAGAGGAAGGTGACCGGTTGTTCTGAGTGTATACTTGAGAGTAAGACAAGTAGTCGAATTAATTTGCCACTGACATGTTTCAGCTGTAGGCTTGGTGTTGGTAAGGGTAGTTCAGAACTGGAGTAATGTTCTTGTGGAATTTATGAAATGTGTGGTGTTGGAAGCTTTCAAGAACAATTTAGATGAGCAGCTGTCTAAGATGAGGAGTATGAAGTGCGAAGGTGCTGTGACAGGAATTGGTAGATATGAACAAAGAAAATAGCTCACAGGCTGCTTTTCACTGTAACTGATATAAAAATTATAGTCAGTAGGTTAGACATCCAGATTCTTGCAGTGAACATGAAAAAATGAATTGTAACTGTAAAAATAAGAGTGCAGATTTGGACGGCTCCATGCCTTTCTGCTGCTCGAATGACAGAAAGGCTGGAAACCACTTCTAGCTGGACACAAACTAGTTTTCCTCCTTATTCAGAGCTCCCTGTCCTCAGTCCAGTGGGGAGAACTTGTGGTTGGTCTCATGCTGTGCCCATTGGAGTGGACTCTGGGTTGTCTTTGTCTGGAAGAAGGATTTGTGGGAGGTCTTTGGAAAGGCTGTGTTTGAGGGCTAAATGCTGTACAGTGCTTGCAGCATAGCCGGTAAGGCTTGTTAGTCATGAAAATGCTTGTTGGGTCCCTGCTTGCCACAGTATGGGTGCACAGCAAGAGCAGACCTGTGGTCTTTTTCTCTCCAACAGGTCATTGAGCTGCGGCGGCCTCTTGACTCCAGGCTTGAGCATGTCGATTTCGAGTCCTTGTTCACATCCCTCAGCGTGCGGCATCTGAGCAGAGTCTTTGCCTCCCTGCTTCTGGAGAGGAGGGTGATCTTCATTGCAGACAAGCTCAGGTATCCTCTTGCATTTCCTTAAACAAAATGCTGTTTTGTTCTTTTTTCCTTCTCTGCTGTTCACTAACTTTGTATCTAATGTGAGTAGGGCTTTATGTCCAGAAGTAGGGAACTTAGGCCATACACCATCATTTTGTTTTGCAGCTTGCAAAAAGAGTGCTGCTTTTTGTCCCCAAGGAGAACCAAATTCCCTTTCCTCCAGACTGTTTCAGAGCAGATCCCAAGTGCTAAGGAAGCAAAGCCCCTTCTTTTGCTCCATGATGCAGCAGTGTTCCCCACTGAGCTATGCTGGAGTTTGCAGGGATCAAGCCTTGGGCAGAGAACAGTGTCACTTCTAGGTTGTTCTCTGGTGTCACAAAATCTCTTAAATCTTCAGCTCGTATTTTAATATTGTTTTCTAAAGACCTTTTTCTTGTGCGAGATGAAAGTAAAGGCTACAGTGAGAGGGAATGAGACAGAGGTCTTCCCCCTTCTATTTTGAATCTTTCAGTTTGCTTTTTTCCCTTAAATTTTTTTGTTTGCTCTACTAAATTATGAAAATGGGCTCAGGTTTCTTTAAGATCTTGTGCAGCTGGTGGCTGGCAGCTCTCCAGCTCTTGAAGCACTTGAGGATTCAGTGAGGAGAGTTCGCCAAGGCTGGGGAAAGAAAAGCTGCCTGGATGAGTAATGACACTTCGGAGCATGCTCAAGTTTCAGGAGTGTACAATGCCCCTAAGCTGTCTGTTTTCACAACTTTCAGGCAGCAGGCTGCAGCTCTGGGACTGAGCGCTGGGGCAAAGAATGGGGAGGCCCCTTCTACAGGGAAGTGAAGGGAAAAGTTCATCCTGCAGGGATCCGAGGCTCTCTGTGGGCAGAGCTCAGGCAGTCTCATCGCAGGAGTAGGAAGGCTGGAAAGAGGGGAGCTGTAGCATCCAGGCAGCATTGGTTGCTTGCAGTTTTTGGCAGCTGCCTTGGATCACAGAGGGGAAGATTTGCCTCTTTATAATCACTGATACGTTATATGCATAGATACTTAGTATTGTGGATACTTAAGCCACACATTTCATGCAGAGCATTCAAACTTGCATTGAAAATTAGAGAATTTATCCAAAGGCTTTCTACGTAGCGTATATGATTTATATGATAATTTACAGGCTTTGCCAGTATATCCAGGGTGCTTAAGAATGAGTCCAGCTGCCCAGACCTGTAAAAGAGAGTGGGAGAGAGCTACAGAATCATAGTTTCTAGAATCTTTAAAATATACCATAAACAACCCTCTTCTGTGGAAAAAAAGAATTGTCCCGTTTTAAAGATCCAGGGTCTGTTTGGCTACAGGGCTCAGATTCAAATATTTACTTTAGACTTGCCAGCTCTCTACAAGACTTCTAATATTTGATGTTTCTGAGAAGACCTTGCTCTGAGCAATTTCAGGAGAGTCATCTTCTTTTCCCGTTACAAAAGATGAAGTTTCTCTGTCTCATTTTTGTGGAGAAAATACTTGAAATTTACCCCAAAGGACTGTAAAGGCCTGAAAAACAGAAAACAAAGGAAATAAGCAACAAAAATAAGTATTTTAATCCAGTCCAGTGGCTTGAGTGTGCTGGATTGGTGAGCCTTTCATAAGGTCAACAGTCTCTTCTCCTCATTGGAAATTCTGTGTTTTGAAAGCTGACAGTATTGTATATACACGATCTCCTGTCCAAATGATACTTTTCCTGGGACAGGAACACATTGAACTCAAGGCATATTAAGTAGTATTTATTTTAGTGGTGAAAATGCCAATTTCAGAGGAAAGAAAAGAAACACTTTTTGGCAATAGCTTAAGAGAAGAGAGAAGAAAAAACCTGATAAAAGCAGCTGTTGCAAACTGCTCAGAGGTTAGGAATGCCCAAAATAATCCAGCTGAGATGGATTAACAGGGAGAGTGCAGGTGGCATGGTGAAAGATGCATAATAAATTGCTTTTATCATTCATCTTTGCAGTTCTTCATGTGGGCACTGTCAATAACTACCTGTATGTGTGTGTAAAGGTGTGTCTGGGTGTGAGTGACAGAGTTAATGCTGCATGCAATTTATTTACATCTTTTAATTGCTATAAAATCAGTCTGTGGGAAAAGAAGGCTGAAAGGTCTCTTGCCAAATACTGTGTGAACTGTGAAATGTTTTCAAGCTGAGCCAAAAAATGCATCTAACAAGTGTACAGCAAGTGAAATACTTTGTCTTTTCCATCTTTAGAATGAACATTGAGTGTTTTTTAAAGACCTGTCAATCCAGAGCTTGGCAGCGGAAAAGGAAAGAATTTGCTTTATTAGTTTTTGGGTGGGTTCTTTTTCCCTCTGTTGCTGTGGAAACTGGAGTATACACTGCTTCACAGCCCAGGGAAAGGACTTCGTTAAAACTATGTTGGTCTGTGTAGTCTTCCCTGGCTTTTATTTGCTCCTGCACTTTAAACTTTAGTGCTGGGGCAGTGGAGGCCATGGCACAGGTTAGGAAGTGCAACGAGAGAGCTGCTTTTGTTTCCAAGTGATGCTGCCTGGCATGCAGTGTGAGACACCATAGACCAACCTTTTAGAAGGCATCTTCCAATAAAAGTGGCCTGATTTCACAAGATACCTAGAGCTGGGCAGTTTTTACTTGCCCAAGGGATAGATGTGTCAGATTCAGAAGGCTTTTTATATCAGGAAAACTTATAAAGGCTTAAAATCAAGGCATAGTTTTTTCCAGATCTCCTCAAAAGCCTGTTGTGGATCTGACCAACTCAAGCAATTGTCTCTGTGCCTGCCAGAAACCACAGCTGTGTCAACAACACAAAGTGGTCATTGTTATCAAAGGCAGATCTGAAAGAATTGAGTAGACACTTTAAATGTGGTCATCCCCAGTAAAAGGTAATTAATCATCAAAAAGAAGCCTTTTCCATGCACTGCAAAAACAAATCTGGGACTGCGAATCCCAGCCTCCCAGGTTCTTCCTTTTTGTATTGTGGTTAGGGAGAAGAAATCCAAGGATGAGGTTCGGATCTCTGATAATAGTGTTGTTTCTTTAGAGCATCTTACCAGTCACCTCTTCACCTGCAGTAACCTGCCTTGTCAGTGGGAGGCAGTGACGGTCCCCACTGCCGGTGGCACTTGGCATCCTCCTGGCAGGATTTGCAGCAGTGCTGTGCAAAGTCACGGGGCAATGCTTGGAAGCTCCTGCGCCTGTTAAATGTTGTAAGCCAGATCTGCGATCCATCATAAGTAAATCCAGATGTGACACAGTGTCAGAAATCTAAAGGTGTTTGTAAAATGAATCCTAATGTAGCAGAGCTTATAAAAAAAAAGAAAAGAAAAACCCACATAATCAAACCGTCTTAAATTGCCAATGCCAGCATATTTTCAGCAGTTTGGTTAGTGCAGGGAGCAAAGGGCATTAAACCCCAAAAGGAGGGATTGATTCAGTAACATCTTTCAGAAATCATGAAGTATCCTCAAAGAGGGATTCAGCTTGGGGAGCTTTTTAGCATAGTTGCTGGCCTTGGGAGCAGAAAGTTGTAAAGTCTGTAGTCAGTTTAAAGTTTGAGAGGAAAACAAGTTGGCTGCCTGTTTGGTGTATACTTACTGTTTTGAGAGTGCATTAAACTGTTCTGGTGGTGTTGTGCACATCAACTGTGGTTGATTCTGTGCACATCTCACAGAAAGAGGCATCCAAATTGAGCAGTGCCCAGGACTTCAGTGGCCGTATTCACCTTCTCCACAGACAGGTACCTGCCGTATTATGGCTGTAATATAGTTTGTGCAGTCTGCCCCATCACTGCAGGCTGAAGAGCATATGGTCACACAAATGGCATAAAAGGAATTTATCCTATTGGATTTTTTTGCAAGGCTCACTAGCCATGGTGTGAATCAGCAGTCTCTTAGTGCTTGTTGCAGTGCTGTATGCAAGAGGAGGGAGCTTAGGCTTGAGTCATTCCAAGGCACCGGAGTTCTGCTGGGCTCCTGGCAAGCTGCAGCTCCCTGAGGCTATCTGCAGAGCGAGTCTGACTCAATCAGGTGCAGAAGAGACACCTCAGTCTTACCTCCTCTGTGTCCACCTCTGAACTGCTCTGCCTTCAAAGGAGTCTCGCAGACCTCAACCCTACCAGTGTTGTTCTCTGAGAATGTCTTTCTCGGTGAGAAATGTTTCAGAGCAGCAATCACTAGGATTCATCCTGGAGGCGATGAGGCATTCACAGATGGAAGGGTGGAAGGGGAAGCTATCTTTACTTCCCGCTGCATGATGCATCCAATTTCAGACTTACACAGCTTTGTCTGTGACTTCCACTAACTGGACCTCAGCCATCTTTCCTCCCACTCAATCTCTCACGTACCATGTGTACTCCCTGGGACTTGAGAGCGGGGTTGAGGGAAGAACAAGCCACCAGAAATATAGCAGAAGACAGCATGCCGTCATATCTTACCATGCCATAAATAACCTTGCACTTGAGCTGCTCACTGTTTCTCTGTGGAGCTACCTGGAATCACGGAAACCTTTTCCACTGGTTTTCAAGTCCTGTTTATAAAGTCAGTTCCCATCTTTAGGCAGGAAAGCCGAGGATTTGTGACAAAGGTGAAGCTTCCAACACTTCCACATTCAACCTCTCCTCAAAGAAGAAGAAGTCCAGGGGTGGTGGTCTAAAAGAGTAATGCCACAGTGCTGCAAAGAAGTGATGAAAGGAGGAGTTCTTTCAGCATTCACCGTGATGCTGCTGCTGTTACTATGCTGTTATCGGTCAGAAATTGAGGAGTGGAAAACACGCTCTGCAGTAATGGAGGGAAAGAGAAACCCCTGCTTTTGAATCTGTTAACGTGGCCTGAAATGTGCGGGTGTGCAAGTAGCTCAGGCTCGAAGGAGACAGTTTTTAAAGGATCTCATTAACTTGGAGTGCACTTGTAAGATGGCACATTCACTTGGTTGCAGTTCCTTTCAAGATCAGCTTGTATGAAAAGTACAAGAAAAATAATCTACTCTGGTATTGTTCCCATGTTTTTTCTGGGTGGGTTTTCTTGTGTTTGAGGGTTTTCTTAATGTTCCTGTTTGTTACTAGCTCTGTGTCTTCTCATTATTTTCGTTTTGTTTCTCTCTGAATCTACCTTGCATGTGTGGTAGACACAGCAAGACATGGGCTTGCTGAGGAGGGCAGGCTCGGCTTGAGAGCAGTGACAGAGGGGCAGCCAGCAGGAAGGAATGCGGAGAAGGGAGCGGGGTGCTCTAAGACCTTTCTAAACAAGGATGTGGAACTGAGGGGTTTTTCCCATTTAAAGGCTTAAAGCCACCAGTCTGTTTGACAGAGCCTTTGCAGGGTCCTCCTCTGTTTTTATAGAGTATCCCCTTAAGAAGAGACGAGCCTCTGGGAGTGCAGGGAGAGGAAACTGTCCCCATCTTCTTAAGAGACTTTCTCAGCACACACGTCCCAGGCGTTCCTCCCAAGTGCCTGTTCCCTGCCTGTTGCAGTCCTAGATAAAATCTACTTATCTCCAGAAAGCATCGTGTGTTTAACAGTGTTTACTGCCCATTATTTCATATGGTCACACTGATGTCCCAGCAACCATAACTGTTTTCTGCTAGGTGAACTTACCTGATGAAAACCAGCCAGCTGTAGCCCAGCCAGCCACTGGGCTCAGTGTGTGTTAGTGTTGCAGCACAGGGATTCAAATCTAACAGACTTAGCTGGGGTTAGGGGGGAGGGAAAGCAGGCTTTGCTTTCCAGAGCCAGCTCGAGCCCACACCCATCAAACCCCTTCCCTCTCAAGTCAGCAATAAACTGCCAGATCCGGGTTGCTGAGTGTAAGTTCCCCGGTGGAGTTTAACAGGAGCCAGCTGAGCATCTGGCTGCACCAGCCTCCCTCCCCTCCTCCAGCCTTGAGAGACCTGGATGCTAGTAAAACAAAATGACGTTATATACAGGGTTTATAATGGTGAGCCTTCCCCATCCCTTGACACGTGCAAGTGCTTCCAGACCCGGAACAGATGAGTAACTGGTGCCCTGCAGCAGGCTCTGCTGTGTCTGACTGCACACCCTGCCTGCCTCCTGCTAGAGAGCTGGTGGGGTTTCTGGGCAGACCCTCTTGGAAGTTGTCAGCAAAGGCACTTAAAGCTGTGCCGCTGGTGGCATTTGAAGAGGAAGAGGAAAGGTCCTGTGAGCCACGGGGCAGCTTCCTCCAGGAGCTAGCCATGTGCTCCACTCCTGCAATTTCACTCTCCCATGGTTCTGCCATGGGTCTGTGGGCCACAGTGCAGCTGAACAGGTAGCTGCTGTAGTGATGGCGTTGTCTTCTGCATGCCACAGCTGTGTGCTGTCTCTGCCTTTGTGCATTCAGACCTGTGGCTTTCCCATGGAACATGGAATGCTGTGGGAGAATAAAACAATTTCTCTAATGAAAGCCAGTGGTGTGGAAGAGCCCCCCATCTGTCTGATATTTCCCATCAGGGTACTGGAACAGCAGATGCTGGATTCAGTGGGACCTCTTTTGTTGTCCGAAAAGCAGGTTCATGCATGGCGTGCAGTAAACCAATTCCACGTGCTGAGGAGACATACTGTGTTCATTCAGGCCTGGGTGCTCAGTGGACTGTTTCACAAATCAAGCACACCAATGTCATCTCCTTCACTGCATTTACACACAAAAGACACAACGTAATGCACTCCTAGTTACTTACAATTACAGTAATCTACATCTCATCTGTATATAATATTTGCTGTGTCATTCCTTCTCATCATCACGCATGCTCAGAGGAGGGGTCTTCACCTGGGCCAGGCTCTCTTTGACCCATGGATGTGATTTTTAGTATTAAAATGAAGGCAGCTCACTTCAGGACACTTCAGTTTCATTGCCAAGCTGGTTAATTGACTGGTCACTTTGCCAAGCGGTCGCTTTGCCAAGCTGTCACATAACTTATCCTTGGTACAATCAATCCTGGGTGTTCCCTTTGGATCTTTTAAACGGAACCAAGTCTTGATTTTACTCATTAATTCCTTAGTGTTAATGAATGTCATCTTGATCCATGTTCAAGATCCTAATACCTACAGTACCTGTGACTACCAACAACACATATAGCAAGCTCTTGTCACAGGCACGTGGATTAGGTTCAGAAAGCTAAAGCTCTGTTTGGAAAGCTAAGGCCCTGACAGAACTGAATCCAGCCAAGGACATTAAGGCCAATGGGAAAAACTAATATAGGTACTTTGGGGATGAAGGGAAGACAAGGGAAAATGTGGGACCCCTCTGGAAGGAAATGGGAGACCTAGTCACCTGGGACATGGAGAAGGCTGAGGTACTCAATTTTTTCGCTTTGGTCATCACTGGAGACCAAGAGTGAGAGCTCCAGCCACGCCACTCAAGCTGCAGAAGGCAAAGGCAGGGACTGGGAAAATGCAGAACCACCTGCTGTAGAAGATGAGGTTCGAGATCATCGAAGGAACCCAAAGGTGCACAAGGTCATGGGACCTGACAGGGTGCAGAACAAGGGGGAATGGCTTTAAGCTGACAGAGGGAAGATTTAGATTAGATATTAAGAAGAAATTCTTTACTACGAGGGTGGTGAGGCCCTGGCACAGGGTGCCCGGAGAAGCTGCGGCTGCCCCATCCCTGGCATCATTCAAGGCCAGGTTGGACGGGGCTTGGAGCAACCTGCTCTAGTGGAAGGTGGCAGGGGGGTTGGAACCAGATGATCTTTAAGGTCCCTTCTAACCCGAACCATTCTATGATTCTATGATCTTTCCTAACCTGGGCTCCTATCTCAAGTCATTGCTCCTGCAGCTGAAACATGGTGTCAGAAATCTGGGTAATTACAGAGATCAATCAGGGAACAAGTGAAAGAGCCCTGATTTCTAGGATGCCACTGATCTGACTGATCAGCCATTGCCCTTGGTTGTGTTTCATCTTCCAGCACTCTCTCCAAGTGTTGTCATGCCACGGTGGCCCTACTGTACCCCTTCACCTGGCAGCACACGTACATCCCCGTGCTGCCACCTTCCATGATCGACATCGTGTGCTCGCCTACCCCCTTCCTCATCGGCCTGCTCTCCAGCTCCCTGCCCCGCCTGAAGGAGCTCCCGGTGGAGGAGGTGAGCCATGCGTCCACGCCGCGGCCTTGCTCTTGGTTGCTTCCAGGGGGCCGAGTTGTTTTCTGTCCCAGAAAGGCTGCTTTTGAGAGTCTGCCTTGTAGCGTCAAGGGGCGGAGCTCTCATCCTCCAGCTCCTGTGAGCATGGGATGAGGGAGGAGGTGGATGTGCCCCAGGGAGGCGGGGGTCTGTGCCCTGCCTTGCCCGCAGCTTGGGAAGCCGGGGGGCTGGGATCTCCCACCATGGGGCTGCTGTGGGGAGGAGGTGATTTTATTACAGTTTCTGTTGTTTCTGCAAAGTGCTGTCTAGGGGATAAGCACAAAGTGTGCCAGGCTTGAAGTATGATTGCTACGTATTGGCCAGGGTAATTGCCCCTCTAATTAACACAGGTGCCTAATGAAACCGGTAAGTAATTAAGAACCAGATTGGTGGTGCACAAGGTGGTGTACTCAGCAAGGCTGAATGTAATCAAGGAGGCGTTTCCCTCCCAGCCCATGCAGGGGACAGTGGTGCAGCGCATGGGGAGAAAAGATGGAGCTCAGAGCCTGACATGGGGTGAGGAGCAGTGGGCCTGGCTTGTAGCATAGCCTTCTGCTGTCCAAGCTGTGCTGCAGTGTGTGGCAGCGTTGCTGGAAAGCTGCAGCAGGGGCTGCTCTTTTGGCTCCCATGGGGTTCACCTCCAGCTGCGGTGATGGGGAGGAGGAGCAGGGGCAGGGCTGAAGCGTTTCCTCCAGGGCACTTACAGATTAAGATAAACTCTGATAATGGAAATAATGACTTTCTCTTTTTATTCTTGCTCTTCTATTCTTAGGTCCTCGTTGTTGACCTTGTAAATAACCGGTTTCTGAGACAGGTGAGCAGAGCTATATCATATCCTTCATCTCCTCTCCCCTTTTTCCACTACATCTCATCTCCATCTGTGTGGCTGACCTGCCTGGATGGATGGATTGCTTCCTCACCATGCAAACTGAGGCAGCATTTGTGGTTGGCAGTATTATAGCGGTTGCTACATGATGTCAGCGTCCCAAACCACAGCTGCTGAGGACTGAATCATTGTGCATTCTCTCTCTGTTTTGTTTTTTAAGAGGGGAAACAGCAGCACTTGAGCAATGTGGCTCCTTACGTGGCATCTTGTAAGGCTGAGGGCAGAGCTGGAAAGCCTCAGCTCAGCACCGACTGCTGGGGAGCAGCACAGGTTCTTCCAGCCTGTGTCTGTCAGTCCATCTCCTGTCACATCCCCAGCCCTGAGCGGGGAACGCAGCCCTGATGCTTTCCTCAAATCCTTCCTGCCCAAGGAGCTTCTGGTTCCTCACTCCAGTCCTTGCACTGGGTGGGTCATAAGTAGGAAGCTAGTACATGGGAGCCTGTATGTCGCTCTGCGGATGATACTGTCTGCTGATTCTTGCTTCCCTTTTTTGCGGGGAGGAGGAGTAGGATATTGAAGGGAAGAAAAGAGATGAGTGAACGTACTCCTGGCCTGGGAGTCTATTTTTGCCTCAGAGCTCTTTGGCAGATCGCTGAGCAGTGCAGGCTGCACTGGATCACAGAATCATAGAATCAACTAGGTTGGAAAAGACCTTTAAAATCATCAAGTCCAACCTTTACCCCAGGACTGCCAAGACCACCATTAATCCATGTCACTGAGGGCCTCATCAACATGGTTTGTGAACACTTCCAGGGACAGTGATTCCACCACTGCCCTGGGCAGCCTGTGCCAATGCCTGAGCACCCTTCGGAGAAGAATTTTTTCCTAATATCCCATCTAAACCTTCCCTGGTGCAGCTTGAGGCTGTTTCTTCTTGTCCTCTTGGTCTCTGCTGTGCTGCAGGTCCCGTGGGTAGGATGGGACGAGTGCACCTCCTGCTGCAGGGAGCAGCATGTGGTGCAGGCCACTCCTTTGGTGCAGTTCTCGCTTGCCAGCTGCCTTAGCTGCAGGGATATGCTTTACCTCACACCTCTCTTGTGGAGGTTTAAGCTAAACCAGGCTGTCTCAGCCAGGGCTGGCAGGAGCTCACACACAGTCACCGGCAGTTCCTTGGCTCCGCTGCTCTGTGGGAACTCGCCTCAGTACCAGGATCGATGCAGAGCAGAGCTGAGCTGGGGGTTGTGCTCACCTGGCTGCACGCCAGCATTGTTCAGATACGTCCTCTTTGTGGTGGTGCGAGTGCTCGCAAGTGGATGGTGAGGCCATGGGAGAGCCCTGCCTCATAGCGTCTTGGGTTGGACACCTGAAATTCTTTCAGAATAGGGGAATATTTGGGAAAAGACACTCCCTTTCTCCTTCTTTTTGTGCTTCTTGATGATCCTGCACTGGGATGTGCTGGGAACGTGCCAAGCATACTATACTACACCTTCTCCCTCTTCCTTTCCTCACAGTTCATTTTTAGTGCTCCCCCTGCTCTGCTGGGGACAGGATGGGAGCTGGGGAGGAGAAGGGCAAGGGGCCAGGTGTGTCCCAGCCCCAGGCCCTGAGGAGATGGCTCTGTCTTACAGATGGAAGATGAGGACTCCATCCTGCCCCGCAAGCTGCAGGCTGCCCTAGAACACATTCTGGAGCAGAGGAACGAGCTGGCAAGCGACAAGGAGGAGGGCCCTGTCAATGGCAAGCAGGGTAAAGCACAGTGCCTTTCAGCTTAAAACCACGCCTTTTCCTGCTCCTCTTTCTCCTGTCACTTCTTAGGGGAGAACTAGGCTTGTACTGATTTTCACACCACAGAAATTGGTGGTAGGTCAGGATTTTGGCTGAAGTTGTGTTAAATATTCCATTGCACCGGGGACAGTTCTCTTTGTGTGAGGAGAAGCAGTATTTACCCTTTTCCAGCTCTGTCCAACCTCCCCCTACTCCTGTGTGCGAGGTGGGGAGGGTGGTGGTGCCACAGGCCTCTCTCTGCTGCTGACCCTGTGAGTGATGCAGGCTCCTCTGGGGGACAGTCCACCCGCAGAGCTGCAGTCTCCGAGGTGGGCATGCAGCTTGCAGGTGACTGACCAAAGGGACATCCTGTGCCGTCGAGCATCATGCTCAGCATATAAAGCTGGGGGAAGAAGGAGGAAGGGGGGAACGTTCAGAGTGATGGTGCTTGTCTTCCCACGTAACTGTTATGTGTGATGTAGCTCTGCTTTCCTGGGGATGGCTGAACACCTTCCTGCCCATGGGAAGTGGTGAATGAATTCCTTGCTTTGCTCTGCTTGTGCGCACAGCTTTTGCTTTACCTGTTAAACTGTCTCTATCTCAACCCACTAGTTTTCTCACTTTTCTGATTCTCTCCCCATCCCACTGGAGAGAGTGAGAGCCAAGAGAACACTTAGTGGTTTTCAAAGCAGCAGCAGCCTGGTCCTCTTCCATGGCAAGCACTTTGTAGGATGCTGTCTCTCTTGAGCAGCTTTTTCTGCTCAGGCAGGATCTGAAAAAAGCGAGGGAGTTTGTACTCAGAGCTATTCCTAGCACGTCCTTACAGCACTGTCCTCACCACTGCCTCTTCGTTTTCTCCTTAGAGACCAGCCCTTTGAATGAGGTGGTGTCTGAGGCCTTTGTCCGTTTCTTTGTGGAGATCGTGGGCCACTACTCCCTCTTCCTGACCCCCTCCGAGCGAGAGGAGCGGACCCTGCAGCGCGAGGCTTTCCGCAAGTCCGTCTCCTCCAAGAGCCTCCGACGCTTCCTGGAGGTCTTCATGGAGACGCAGATGTTTGGGGGCTTCATTCAGGAGCGGGAGCTGCGGAAGCAGGGAGTCAGAGGTGAGGGGCTCTGCCGGGGCTCTGCTGTTGTGGAAACCCTGCTGTTGCTCCTGTGAGCCGGGAGATGCTCACCAGCTGCCAGCTCCATCCCCAGCAGCGTGGCTGGAGGCTGCAGTGTCTGTGCAGGGACACGGGGAGGGAGGTGGTAGGGAAGCGCTTGTGCAGGCTGATGGTTTGTTCTGACACCCGTGCGTGGCCTTCAAGAAGTCAGTTGGGGATTTTTTGGTCTCTGTTTCCTTATCTTCCCAAAAGGGAGCATCACTCCATAGGAGCACAGTGAGATATAGTGTTTGCACAGTGCATGGGAACCAGCTGTCGGAGAACAGGGTTTTTTTTGTGTGTGATCTGGTGGTTTCTTGTTGGGGTTACAGGCACACTTCACCACTGAAGGAAGGGACATAGGCAGTATCCTCCATATGTGTGCCTCTTCCGTTCAACGCTGAATTCCCACCAGGACCATCACAGAAGGGTTACACTGCTGGAATGACATTTATTCTTGCAGTCCCTTATGTCCCCTTCCCATGGCTAGAGGAAGAATGGGTTGGATTGGTTATGGTGTTTTGGCTAGTAGAAAATGTGGATGCTTCTGTCCTTTGCAGAGCTCCTTCTGTTATTTAACTCCTGGTATACCACACTCCCAAGGCTCTACTGGCAGCTCATCCAAGTGTCTCATCCGTGCTGCTGCTTGGTGCTGGCTTAGCAGTTTCCTCCCAAGCAGTAATAAGCAGTGGACACCTGAATAGGTGGCTGAGTAAAGGAGCATGGTAAATGCTGTGTGACGATTCCCCACTCTCTGGGCTTAGCTGTGTTTGTAGCTGAATGAACAGTTTTAGTGCAAGGTTCAAAAGCTCAGTCACCTTCGCAGTGGGGAGGGAGGAGGTGGACTAAAGCTCCTGTCCCACATCTTGGCTCAGCTGGTGGAGGTGGTGAGGTGAGTTGTTCCCTTTCATATTTGCTGGAGAGAGAAGGCCACACACAAAGATGCTCAGAGGGCTGGAGCACCTCTCCTGTGAAGACAGCCTGAGAGACCTGAGCTTGTTCAGCCTGGGGAAAAGAAGACTCCAGGGATCTTAAAGTCCCTTCCAACCCAAACCAGTCTGTGATTGTATGTGCAGTAGTTTACTGGTGAGCTGGGACAGTGTGCTTTCAGATGAGCATTCTTACTTTTATTTGTAGGGGAGCAAAACAGAAGATGTTGACTTCTTTTTGCAGGTCTCTTTGAGGTACGGGCTCAGGAGTACCTGGAAACACTTCCCAGTGGGGAGCAGAGTGGAGTCAATAAGTTCCTGAAAGGCCTAGGTAAGGAAACAGCGAAACCCTTGTCTTCTCAGGAGGCTTGGGCTTCTCGTTGTATCAGATTTGGCAGCAGAGAAGTTGCCAAAGTGCTAGTGACTGCGTGTGGCTTCTTGCAGAGCAGTGCTCTGAGCCTTGAGTGATGAGTGCCCAGCCGTGTATCCCTGCTCTGGCAGGCTGTTGGCTCTGCCCCTGGGCTCCTGCTTGTCTGGGAGCTGGTGGAGAACCAAAGATTGGGCCAGGAGCTACATCTGTGTCTTTCAAAGGAGATGGGTGGATCTGAGGAGGGAATAGATCAACCAGTGACTTGGGGATGGTGGATGCAGGTCAGATGGTCGTGGTTGGGAATGACGCTTGTTTTGCCTGTCTCTGATGGGAGTCCATTTTCCTTTCTTAATCTCTCCAGGTAGCAAAATGAAATTCCTCCACAAAAAGTAAGAAGCACATCCTCGTTCCACAGAAGAGAATGGCTTTACCACTTAACAGCAATACATCAGACTATTATCGATCATTCCCATTCAGCCTGCTCCCAGGAGCCAACAGCCTTGGGCGAGCTGACTGCAGCTGGGTTGTGCTCGCACAGATGTGTGATGCCACAGGAAGGTTTGATGGCTGCAGGGCTGCCGGGACAGGTTTCTGGATATCAACAGTACCATGCACTGGACCAAGCACTCTCTCTGAACTCTGCACTAGCGCGTTGCAGGCATCCCAACGGATTGGATCTCTTAGCTAGTCAATTCTTTGTTTGTTGTATTTTTCTATTTATATTGGGGTTAGAACAACTATTAACCGATGGCTCTTGCCCTGCCTCCTCTCTGCCTGGTGCCGCAGGAGGCCAAAGCAGGACTCCCATGGGACTGAGCAGGCAAAGCTCAGGCACCAAGGAGGGGAAGAACAGAGATGTACAGAAATAGGTCTCTGCAAAGTGATGGCTGCAGGGATGGTGTGGACTGACCAGAAGGAGCTTCCAAGCAAGGGAGAAGGGTGAGGGAGAACCACTAAACCTACTGAGGACATGACAGGCCAGCCAGCTCCCTGGAGGGCTGTGCCAGGGGGTTCTGGCACGAGCAGAGGCCTTTCCTTACGCAGTGTAATTAAAAGCAAGTGGTGTAAAAGGTGTGCGGACCCTTCGTGCCTTGGGGAGGGGGTGAGCTGTGTCTGCCCACCAGCCCACCCAGTGCTGAGCACAAGCTGGAGAGGACATCTAGCAGCTGTGCCTTTGGTTTGACCAAGCCCTTGGCTTCCCCACGGGCCTCATTCCCTTGCCTGGCCGCTTGCAGAGGGAGCCCAAAGTGGAACTCACCCCCCAGGTGAGTTCCTGAAGGTCAGATGGGCTCTCCTTTCCCATCTGGGGTGTTGCTATCAGGGAGCACAGTAGGAAGTGGGTAATGGGAGAGTGCCTGCTGCTGCCTTCTGTGCTCCTGGTTGGGCAGGAGGTAGGACCTCCTGCTCACCTCTCCTCTGTTAGAGTGGAGAGGTGTCAGGGGAGGCATGTGGAGGTTAAGGTGGGGTGAGGGCTCTTTTCTAACTGGTACAAAAGCTATTTCTCTTGCAGTGCTTGTGAGGGCAGTCGAGAGCAGCTGGAGCATCCTTGGGTCTCCTCTGTTCTTCGGAGAGGAAGGCAGAGGATAGGTCTCCTATGGCCCGAAGGGAAATCTCTTCCCCAGTTATGTGTGCAGGTACTCTCGCTGTGGGCGCCTGGGCTACAGGGGACTGCCAGAGGGTTTGAAATCGGTTTGTGTGCTGCTGTGGGCAGTGGGCTTTTCCAGGCGAGAGGGCTGTGTTGACCAGCAGCGGGGTTCAGAGGAGGGAGAGCTGTGGCTCTAGGGCTGCTCTGTGCATCTTTTGAAGCCTGCATTTCCAGTTTCCTACAGCAGCAGCCTCTTTGGGCTGCGTTTTAAGGATGGACGAAGTGGATTGTGATGGGTGGTGGCAGGAGCAGGTAGCTGGGTGCGTGGAGAGGTGGAGGGGTGCGTGCTCGGAGAGACAGCGCTTTGCTGGCTTGCAGCTTAATGGGGCTTGTTATGTCTGTGATATGTGCCACTATCTGGGGACCATATAAGCTATGCAAATGGCTCTGGCTGGCCCTGCTTGAGCAGGGGGTTAGCCTAGATGACCCCCGGAGGTCCCTTCCCATCTCATTCTCTCTGTGGTTCTATGGGGAGCACCATAAATGCTGCGTAGCAGCAGTGCCATAGGTGGGCAGCACCTGCAGCTCTGTGCTCCCCAGCCCGTGTGCAGGGAGCTGAAGCAGCAATGGAGGGAGTCAGAGAAGCCAGCAGCATTTATCCCCCCTCCCTCCCCATGTGGTAACTGGGTGGAGGGTGCAGGGGGCTGCCCCTCAGGTGTGCTGGGCAAAACTGGCACTAGTTTGCCACAGTTAAAGCCTAGTTTGCCACAGGGGGCCGTGGTGGCCCACCAGAGGAAGCTGCAGTGAAGTTCAAGGTGAATCAAATGCTGTGGTTTGGCTGTCTTTTAAAAAGGTGTTTTTAATGGTGGCAAAATTGAGTTTTGTAAAGCTGGGATGCACCCACACACGCAAAGGTGGCTAGGATACCTGCAAAGCTTTGTGGGTGCTAAATGGAGCTGATCTTGGGGCTCAGCTCAGGCCTCCAGAAGCAGGTCTCCTACTTGGTCCCCTGCCACTGAGCCTGTTCCTGGGGGATCCACATTCCTCTTCTCAAGTGATGTTTTCAACAGCGTGGCGTTTCGCCTTCCTTGGCAGGAGCGCTGGTAGGGAGCTGGGAGGGTTTCCTGGGATGCCTGATACTCACAAGCTCCTTGGCTCAGCTTGGACCTCATGCTGATATCAGCTTGGATCTCATGCTGAGATGCATGCTGAGATGCTTTTGCTGCAATATCCTAACACATCAAATTAAAAAGGGTTGTGAAATAGTCCAATTTGTCTCATGTGGGGGCTCTGCCAGCACTGGGCCCTGTGGCCACTCGGCACTTTCATTGGCAGCTCTCAGGAAAGTGGGAATCATGCTTACATAGTGTACAAAATCCAAAGAAGTGTCTTAAAAAGCAGCAGCATGAGAAGTGCAACGAAAGAAACATTTAGGGCTGTGTCATTAAGGATTTAAAATGAAACTCTGTCAGAAAGCATTGGTCTCCAGCTGCAAGACAGCGTCTCCAGCTTTATGTCGAGCTGTGTTGTGCTGGGATGAGCAGGACCCCGCGTCCTTCATGGCTCTGGATGCTTTGGAGGAACCCACCTGTGAAGAAAAGCTGTTAAGTCCGGCTGTGCTGGGTCTCGCCAGGGGTCCGTGTGCCCTCCCGTGGAGGCTGCCGACAGCAGATGGCCAGAGAAGGCTCTGAACAGAGCACATATGCTAGGTATGCCCTATATGCTCTGTAGACACACGCACTATATATACACAATACATACCCAAAGCTTGCCTACTCTACATCCCACAACCAGGGGTTTCCTGCACCCGAGCTGGTGTATGTGTGTTTAGTCGCCTTGGATGCATTTCTCTACCATGATTGTGGGCACATGGATTACAGAGGTTCAGCAGAAGCGATGGAAAGTGGAAACATATTCCAGGCTAGATTCAGCCCTGTTGCTGTCATCTATAAATTTACTGCTGGGGAGCTGGTGAGTGTAGTTCATGCAGAGCAGTGCCAGAGCCCTCTTGTCTTCTGCTTGCGTGGAAGCTCTGGCGCCCTTCACACAGTACACAAGGGTAGGGTTGGGTTTTGAGAGTGGGTCTGCAATGCTCCACTATCTTTAACTCTCAGTGTTATTTGGACATAAACACTTCAGTGATCTGAAGATGTGCTTTCCTTTGGCAACCAGACTGCATTTTGCTTAGCACCCAATGGTCCCCCCGCAATGTAAGTGTTAACTGATGTTTCCTCTTTCTGAGCTACATGTAACTTTACTTGCATTGTGCAAGATAATCGTGAAAGGAGAGAAGGGGCAGCCATGAGGGGAGATCATGAGGGGAGAGGTGGGGCGGTCGTGAGGAATGAGGAGAGATCATGAGGGGAGAGCAGGGGTGGCCATCAGGGGAGATAATGAGAGGAGAAGTGGGGCGGTTGTGATGGGAGATCGTGCAGAGAGAGCAGGGGCAGGCAGGGGGCGTGAGGCACTGGCACAGGTTGCCCAGAGAAGCTGTGGCTGCCCCACCCCTGGCAGTGTTCAAGGCCAGATTGGACGGGGCTTGGAGCAACCTGCTCTAGTGGAAGGTGTCCCTGCCCATGGCAGGGGGTTGGAACTGGATGAGCTTTAAGGTCCCTTCCAACCCAAAACATTCTAGGAGTCCATCACTGGTGGTGGCCAGTGCAGGCAGGACAGAGCAAGCCCTGCGCGGTCAACAGACGAGCCCTGCACAAGGGCTGTGTTTGCGGTTGGCTGCATGTGGGGGTCCCCAGTGCCAGCGGCCGAGGGTCTCACAACCTACCTCTCGGCCTGGAGACGCCTTTCAGGCCGCAGGTGCCGGTGGGCAGCTTGCACGTGTAGAGCCCCAGGCAGCCGCCGCAGTCAGAGGGCTTCTGGCAGGGCCGGGACTGGATGCTGTGGCAGGAGTACTGCAGAGGGAGGGAGAGCTCTTTCCCAGCTCCTGGCCCAGGACCCCCTCCCAGCCACGTCACTCTGTGCTCACACTGTTGAGAGCCCCAGCCCCCTGAGAGCTCCCTCTTGTAGGCAGAAGGTTTCCTTTTGGGGTGTGCATGCCTCACAGCCAGTTAGTCAGTCATTTTGGGGCAACATGAACTGCTCAGCCCCAGCATCATGCTCCACATGCTCAAGCTGACAGCAGTGTGATGCCTGGGGGCGATATGAGCTCAAAAGAGCCTCTTCATCTCCCCCACACTGGCAGGGTGGAGAGGCTATCATTAGAAAGCAAAGCCAAGTTGCAGAAGATGGTAGATGTAATGGGATAAGCATTTGCTGCTGGATGTTTGGGCTTCATTTAAAATAGTAAAATGATGCAGTAAAACACAGTAGTGGGACAAGCTGCTGACCAGGCTGTAGAGCAGCAGCTTCATGCAAGGAGTGGGAGAAGTTGGGATCCAAGGAGGCAATTTCAAGGCAGTTCATTACTGCTTTGGGCAGAAAGCATGCTAAGCAGCTGATCCCCACAGCCACTGCCTCTGCCCTCTTGCTGCGGCACCATCCACCCCGGCAGAGCATCACCCAGCACAGCGTCACCTGGCACATCTTGGTTAAGACAAGTGCAGCCAGACTGGCGCTCGCCTCCTGACCTGCTACTGCCTGTGGCCACCGGTTCTGCTCTAAGCCTTGCCAGGTACCAGGGGGGTTTTAGGGTTGTCACTGCCCATCTCCCTTGTCTGCACCGCAAGCCACAAGTGCTGTGAGGCCATGTTCTGGCCAGTGCTTTCACACTTGGCTTGTGAGGAGCAGCGCAAGAGCAGCTTTACTAGCTGGTGTTTGCAGGGTCGTGGCATGCTGGGCACCTGCCCCTGCTTCTCTCAGGTCTGCCTGACTTTCATGTCCCCATGGTGCCGCAGGGTCTGCGGGACAGCAAGGCTCTGTGTAGGGTGCTGGGGCTCAGGGGTGCACAGGGGACCTGGTTTGGAAGCTGCAGAGCTGGCTGAGCTGCCCAGGCAGACACGAGCAGCATGAGGGCACATGGTGGCAGCACATGGGTCACAGTGTGGGTGCAGCAACCCTCTGCCTGGAGGAGAGCTGCCACCCCAGCTCTGCTCTGCCAAAACCCCAGCCCTGTGCATGGCCAAACAATTGCAAGCATTTGGGTGGTACATGTGAGGAGCCCAGGCCACAGGCTGTGCCTGGAGAATGCTGTCTTTTTCCCTGTATTTCGGGGCTGTCCCACCTGGTTTCAGCGTCTCTGTGCTGCACAGACCTGCCGACTCCCTGTTATAACAAGGGCCAGCAACATCCCACCCAGAGGCTCCTGCAGGAGCCTGTGGAGCTGTGAAGCAGAAGGAAGGGCCTGTTTCTATGGCCACATTCTCTTCATTTGGTGCTCCTAACACCACATGCACAGCCCCCTTCCTGCCCTGCAGACAGGTCAGCCAAAGGGGCTCAGTGAGCTGCCTGACCCGGGGTCAGGAGTGGGGAGCTTTTGCCTCCCCTCACTCCTGGTCCCTCTGCAACCCCCCCATACAAACCTTTATCCCTGCTGGCCGAGGATGGGTTGTGCTTACCGTGTCCCCGTTGAACTTCCCGTGGCCCTTCAGGTGATGGCTCAGCCTCCTGCTGCGGGAGGGCTGTGGTGGGTGCCTCCGGGGCTTGCTGCGGGGGTCCTGCTCACCACTGCCCAGCGGGGGCTTGGCCATGGCCTTGCTGGGGGTCCTGGCTCCCATCACCTCCCATGCACCAGCCAGGGGCTGGCTCCCATCTGAGCCCTGCCCAGGCAGGCTGTCCTCTCCATCTCCAGGTGGCCAAAGGTCTTCTCTAGGGCCCCCAACTCCCAGCTGCCTGCTCGGGGTGCCAGCCCAGCCCCCCAGTGCCTCAGATGGTGCTGGGGCTGAGCAGAGCAGCACCAGGAGGAGCGCAACCACCGTCAGCACCTCGACCTTCATCCTCGGGGCCTGGATGTGCTTGGGGTCTTCCTGCCCACACGAGGCTGTTGGAGGCAGGAGCAGAGGTGGGCGCAGAGGTGGAAGGAAACCTCTCTTCCCTGCCGCTAATTCACTTTTATACGCAGGGACATACCCTGGGGGCACAGCCCTTTTCCCCCGCCCCTGCTGTGTCCCACCTCTCGCTTGCGAGCAAACCGAGCTGTTTGCATGGGCCCCCGTCCCCCTCCCTTATGCTCCCAAACACCGCAGCACCCTCCCACCCTGTCCCTGCTTGGTGCTGGGCATGCGGCATCTCCCGCTTCTGAGCACAGGATCTTTCAGCTAAACCACACTCACAAGCCAGGTCTTAGTAAAGGGGGGTTGCTGCTGGTTAAGTGTTTGTGCTTGGCAAGCAGAGAGGGGATGTGCAAGAGCAAAATGGGTCCCTTCAGTCTCTGACAAGGCAGATGTTACATTTTCACTTTGGTTGCCTAAGCAGGTAGTGCTGATGTGATGCTGCTTGGTCAGTTCTCTAGCCCATCCCTTGTGCTTTCTCAGCTCTTTACCCAGTTTTGGCCTAATCTGAGGGAAAGGTGGCAGGCTCAGAGGTAAGGAGTTGCTATGAGCCTGGTGAAAGTGGTCTGGGTAGAGAAGAGACACACAGTTAACGCCTCCATTCATTGCAGTGGGAGCTCACTTCTTATTAAACAGCAGAGCCCACCCAAGAGATTTGTGTTAGAGCTGCCCTGAACAAGCTTTGGTCGGCTTTTGTGCCACATCAGACCCCAGTGATCTGCTCCTCAGGCAAGAGTCCTCACCAATGGAGGGTGAGTCTATGCTCCAGGCTTACTATGGATCAGGTTCAATAAACAGCCACAGCACGGAGACCCAGCTCCACTGGAAATTAGTTTTAATGAGTGTCTGTGTTCACCAAACTGTTGGCACCTGCACTTGTCTCTTCAGCACATCGCATGGTGGGAGAGAGGAGGTGACGTTTCCTCACTGCTTCCACAGGAGATGCCCTTGTTCCCCAGTAGTTATCCGTATTTGGCATCTCTCTTGGATGGCGGCCTCCACCATGCCACAACCTCCCTGTCAGCACCCTCTTCACCAAAAGGCTGTAGTCACAGTCCTGAGCACTGGGACTATGCCCTTCCTCTCAGCCCTGCTCACTAGCAGGGAGGATCACCCCCACAGTCTTTTTCCACCGAGTCCTGTCTCCTGATCCACCAAAGGACAACATTTGCACATGTACAGGGCTGGGGGAAGAGATGCTTTTTGTTCAAAATTGTTCCATGTGCCTGCTGAGGAAGGGCTGGCAGCATCTTTTTAAGACACAGAATTTGGGTAGGTTGCAGTTATTGTTTCTAGCCAGTGGACAGGTCTGAATTGAAGTGCTGTGCAGGATGGGTAGCAGTCATACCACCACAGCCACCACCACAGCCACCACCACAGCCTCCACCACCTCCGCTTGCTCTGAGGCCAGATCTCCAGTGTAAAAAGTGCCTGTGGTCCTGCCTGCTGTGCTGCTTCCTCCTGGTGGAAGGAAGCACTCTGGAGGGTGCAGTGAGTTGCCAGCCCACTGCCCTGGGTGTGAGCAAAAGGCAGGCAGGAGACCAGAGAGCTGATTCTACATATCTGCTGTGTGTAGAATCTGTAGTAGTTTCTGTATGGGCAGCAAGGATGTACCAGCAGAAGAGGAAATGGCTTCAGGCTGCACCAGGGGAGGTTTAGAATGGATATTAGGAACAATTTCTTCCCTGAAAGGGTGGTCAGGCATTGGCACAGGCTGCCCAGGGAAGTGGTGGAATCACTGTCCCTGGAAGTGTTCAAAACACATGTAGATGAGGCCCTCAGTGACATGGTTTAGTGGTGGCCTTGGCAGTGCTGGGGCAACAGTTGGACGTGATGGTGAAACCACCCTGGAAACAATATCCTTAGCCTGAGCTTCTGTGATGGTAGCAGGAGACTTCTTGTTGTGGACAGAAGGGAAGGTGTAACTGAACATTTTGGTCCCAGCACACAGTGCTCTAGCACCGCATGCCTCTGGAGAGCCATGCATGGGGAGTCTCCTCTGTCAAGTCCCCAGTGGTTTGCCAAGTGGTCAGGAACGGAGGTGAAGTGAGAGGGGCTTGCTCTCTTAATTTAGACTTCACACTCTGGGCTGACAAGGCAGGAAGCCCCAAGTTCAGAGGAAGGCGTGTGGAACAAGGGGCAGCCATCCTTCAAAGGCCACCAGCTGGCCCCTGGTTACCCCTCTGATTGATCTTGCCTGCTTCCTCCAGGGACATTGGAATTCACAGCAAGAAAGTGTGGCATTTGCTGGCTGTCTTGGGAAGACTGATGAGGTTGTCTTACAGTGTTGTGCCTGCAAGCTGCACCTTGCCACAGGCTGTGGTCCATGGGACTTCTGGGATAGAAACCAAGAGTAAGCAGCAAGAAAGGATGCTGCTGCTGGGCCACCTGAAGAGACATGGTCCTGAAGATCTGGGAGTCGATGACAGAGGAGCTGCTGTTATAATGGACAACAGTGACACAGGTGGAGGAAGGGAAAATTCCCTCAGTAGAAACTGTATAGGACTGGAGGTTCAGGGAAGCAGGAGGTCTGAAAGACGAGACACCAGCTTTTGTTTACAAAGAAGCTCCCTGGGTTGGGGCCTCCTTCCCAGGGGGTTTACTCAAGGCTAAAACAGATGAGTGTTCCCATTAGATGGGGGGTGAGATATAGTATCGACAGGCAGCAGAAGAACCAAGCTGTGGTTGCTGCAACCCACCAAATAAAAACAAAAAAGAGAAAAAAAAACCAGAGGAAAGAACAACAAAGAGCAGACAAACATAAATGTGAACAGTGCAGCACAAGTTGTCACCAAAGGCACTCTGCTGACACTTCACCTCCCAAATGGTAGCGTGCACTGAAAGTCTAAGTTCTCTGGTGAGCAGCCAGCTTTTGAGCTCAAAACATGGCCCAGTTCCTGGAAACAGCAGCGTTGGGAGTGAAAGGAGTTGATAGGTCATAGTGCCATGGTGCTCTAATCCATCTTCCATACCTTCGCCACTGGCCAGCTCCAGCTCTTGACTTGCTCCTGGCTGACACTGGAAGTGCTGATTTCTGGGGAAATGGGCTCATAGGAACGGAGGGACAAGCTCGCAGCAAGCAGACCCATCCGGACACAGGTATCTGTGTCCTGCTTAGCAAGGATCCCTGCGAGGATCCCTGCCATTAAGCTGTGGAGAGAAAGAAAGGTGGGTTTGAACACAGGGGGAACAGCTTTGATCTTGGGAACACGACTATTTGTTTGTAAGAGCATTCATGTGCACTCAAACCAATGCTTACAGAAGCAGAATATGTTACACAGGAGGGGTGAGTTTATAACGTAAAGGTTTTGCTTTTTTATAGTTATTTTTCAATTTGGAGTAACAAATAGTGCTATTTATTCCCATTTTATTTGTTTCTCATCTGAGAAGTTGCAGCACTTTCCCATTCCACCACATTTTCTATTCTCCCCAGTTTTCCAGATGAGGCAAAAGAAAGGAGTTAAAGAAAGGAAAAAAATCTGTTCTTCCTTTGCTCTCTAATTATTTTGTCACTTCTCTGCTCCTTGTTGGTGCCATATTACATTCCCTCCTGTCCCCAGCAGGGTGGACTGGAAGAGCAGTAAAGTTCCCATATGATTGTGAGAGGGGCAAGAGACACAGCTGGAAAAATAAATCCACAGCTGAAATGTGATTGTAGATTCACATGTTTGTAAACTTTCGCTGTGGTTTTCCATTTGAAGTTTCCCAGTAGAAATGATGTGCTTGGAACAAGAGCAGTCACCCACAGTTCCTCACAAGGCATGGTGGAGACCATCAGCAGGAGGGGGTGACTTTGCCATCTGCCTGGCTGCAGGGAAAGGCTCTGTTGAGGCATGGATACGTGCAGGGTGGTGGTTGTGATCGACTGGGAGCAGCTACTGTTTATTCATAGCTAAATATAGTAATGATGCTTGGAAGCTGGGAAAGGACAAAGGAGATGTGAAAGAGAAGGGAGAAGATGACATTTGAGAGGAAGAAGCAAGGACCGGAAAATGTGACGGCATGGATGAGCAAATCTATGGGGAAGGGAAAAAGATCACTCTTTTTTGTGCTCTGACTAATTACCTCAACATCTTTTTATCCATAACAAAGGCACAGAAGATTATGACTTCCATAAGGCATTCAATCTTTCAACAGCTCCAGAAGCTTAGAGTAAATATTTGGGGGAGCATCCCCTAGCAATGCCGTGTGTGGGCATGCGGTGTTATGTTGTCACAGCAGCCAAGAGCAAGGAGCAAACAGCTGCTGGTGCCTGCACACGCACACGGATCCTTGGACAGCATCTCTGGAGCTGCCAGAGAGCCCAGGGTAGAAGTGAGACATGGGTGTCCTGGATCACTGTTTCTGGGTGTGCAGTGTCCCCTGACTTCAGAAGTGCGAGGGTTCATGGGGGCTGAGCTGTGAATGTGTTATAGCCCTGGGTTACACACTGCTGCGTGACCCCTTTGAAGTGCCAAGGCTGTGCTCGGGCAACTTCACCACCTATATGCTGTGGAGATGGCACGTACGTCAATGTGGTGTCCTGGCATTTCCAGCTGGGGTTTCCAGGAAGGAAAACCCTGGACAAATGAGAGGACTATAAACATACCCACATGGACCTGGGGACTCTGGGGAATGGGATTTGAAGACCAATATTACTTCAGGAATGGGAGCAGTAATTGGCCCCTAGCTTTCAGATAGCTTTGGAAGGAAAGCCAAATTTAAGGATGTTCAAGATGTGATTCTGGGCAATCTGATCTAGTTGAAGATGTCCCTGCTCATGGACTAGATGACTTTTGAAGGTCCTTTCCAAACTATTCTACGATTCTATGATACTCCGGTATAACTCAGTGGAGGTGTTTGGCAGTGGCACACCTTATCTCATCTTTGGCCTTTCCTTAAATTAAGCCTTTAAAAAGGGAAAGGAAACCCTAAAGAAGATGTTTAGTTTACATTAGCCTCCAGAAAAAAATTGTCCTGTGGTCATGGGTAGTTGTGTACCAAGCAGATGGTGCAAAGAGGAGGCTGTGTCCCTGGCGGGGCTGGCAGAGGTTGGGCACATCTAGTAGTAGTGAGGAAAGCACAGCTGTCCTTAAGACAGGCTCAGGAACTCGTGAGGTTCCTCCCAGCCCCCATTCCTCTGCCATTACACTTCTTGCTCCAAACAATACTTAGGTCTTCTTTGGAGAAGACCAGCTTGCAGTTGCAGTCAACTCATCTCAGAGGTGATCTGGGCCACGAGGTGTGTGTCCTCGTGGTTAAGTAGGTTATCTAGCTTGGCAAGAAGTTACCGATTGAGCCTGTCTCAAATATTGAGGATGCTGTAAGTTTAAAAGAAAAAAGACTTTTCACGCTGCCCACTCATAAAAGAAAAAAGAACTGTTGCTATGCTGAGATAGTGGTAGGTAGGAGTAGAAAAATAAAAGGAAATATCTGTCACATACAGCCTTTTGGTCTAGCCCAAGGCGATGGAAGGATAGAATAAATTATTGTAGTGTACGAGGCGAGAAGAAAAACCTGACTACTACATATAGTTTGACAAGTTAACAAGGAGCATAATAAATTATTACTCTGACAGATTGAGAATTGATCAGTGGGGCTAAGAATAATACCTGTCATTTCCTACTCCTATGTACAGTGTTGTGTGAACAGCGAGGCGTTATTACGCAGCAGACTCTTTTGAAGCATGAGCTATTGCCAGAGGCAAATGCAGAACCTGATGAAATGCTTTTATAGGGTAATTTTAGCTACTGAGTGGCAGTACCACTTCCATTGGAGAAGTGTGGAAGTAAAGTAGTTAGTTAGAAAGACAGCTTTGATGTAAGGTGGTTTACTTTGCTTTCAGCAGCTCAGCCCAGGCTAACTCAGGACTACTAGATTGCCATGGAAAGCTTGGATCCTAAAGAAAAACAAACCTGATCATGGCAAGACTAGCTTCCAAGATGCTCAGGGGGACATTTTTAGCAAGCTTTGCAAGGAATCATGGTAACCAGCCCTGTTCTTGTGTCCTTAGTGTCTGCTCCTCAAGCAGAAGAGTATCATTCACCTTTGCAGTAGAATTTCAAAGAAATCTGATAATGGCCCCTTCACATTTAGCTGGAGAAGACAAAGTAGTGAGCAATATACCTGTCACCGGCTCCTGAGACATTGACTATCTCCTCCCTGCTGATGTGGATGGCGGGGTAGTGGGTGGCGCAGAGGCTGGCAGCAGCAGCCTGTGCCGGGAGAGAAGGGAAGTTAGTGGGAATTGCCCAAGCTGGTAAGGCCTCATGTGGCTGATGCCACCCAGACCTGCTCAGATGCCAAAAAGAAAGGAAAAAAGAAAAAGGCAATAATGTTTTTTCACACTTTGAAAGCTATCGGCAATTTAAATGAAGCTTCCTGAAAGTGAAGCCTTCGCTCATGAATATTCATGCAAGCACATTTAAAACTAGCTGACTAGAAACACTGCTGCTGGGAACCAGCAGTATATGGACAGACAACTTGATTTGCTTTCAGAGCTGTGTATTCCACCCCCCCAAACACATACATTTGCCAGCAGTGATGCCACGTTTCCCAGGACTGCTGCCACGCCACCAGAAATAGCAGTGACGCTTTATGGTCCGAGAGAGCCGCAACTGAGAGCTCAGAGTTAGTTTCCCGTGCCCTTACCTGTTCATAAGCTCCTGGATGAAGCAATATGCTCCCTCCCAGGCTCTTGCCACACAGGAGGATGCCGTGAGCACCAAGGGTCACAATCACACAGTGCAGGTGGGACAGCAAAGGGCAGGCCAAGGCCATTGCAGTCTGGACAATATCCTCCAACCTGGATGGCAGCTCTTCAGAGAGCGGGGAAAAAAGACTGTGCTATAACTGTAAAGGCCCTCAACTGGCCTTTTATGGGCTGGCAGCCTATTTTGGAGCACCACTGCTACTATTTATGAGCACTTCTGAAATGTGGTTAATTTTTTTTCTTTAAATCATGGGAAACACAGAATTCTCCAACATTAGACTTCCATACCTCTATCCTCACTGAGGAAACCACCCCTCATGGGACTAAACGCATGTCTGTAGAGATCAAAAAACTGCCCTGAAGTATGACTTCATTGCCTTAATGCTGTTGGATTTACACCCGCATGTGGTGGGGCATTTCATTTCTGCAAAGGGTGCTACTGTTGGGACAGGTGCCCTCAGAGCACCATGATTCAGAGACAAGTTCGCAACCCAGAGATTGTTCCTGTTCAGCTGATGAAGTGAGGCAAATGGGATCTCTGGTTTTGGACAAGCAGCCATCCCAGGCCTACTGTGCTCTCCGACAGATCATCAGTCTGTCCTGGGCCTTACAACCCCTGCAGAGATGACTGTAAGGTGGAAGACACCAAAAGTGTTTAAGAATCCCCACTGTGTTATAATCCAATTTGCTTGAAATGGGGACTGGAGAGGAAAATGTCCTTCTCCAGGATCCAGCTTATCTAGAAGTGTGAGTCTGACCCTTCTGAGTACTCAATACCTGCTGGCAGAGGGTTCCCGAGGGTCCGATTTATTGCTCTTAGCTCTTGCAGGTTGGGAGAAATGTATGTGAGCGCTTTCCAGCTGTCTGAGAGGAACGGCTTAGAGGCCTTGTTCTCATCTGTTGGCTCATAGCACACTTCAAAACAACATTGCAATGGGTTAGTTAATGAATTAATTAGTCATTCACCTCTATGTCAGAGCAGGATGCAGTGCAGAAGGCTTAGCATGATCTGCACAACTGCGGGTATGTATGTAATCTGTTAGAAACTTAAATATTACTTCTCCTATGTTTGGAACAAGGTCTCCCAAGGTTTCCTTTCCAGTGCTCAGCAATGAGACAGTTGCTTCTGGCTCTGGAGTGATATAATCAGACTTCAGTTTTGTTACTCCTCTTAGGTGGATTTGGAGCCTCTGCCAGGTATTAAGAACATTCTCTCCTTTTAGATTTGCTTTTAAAAATGAAGGCATGACTCCAAAGGTTTAGGAAGCCTTGTTACGGTCCCCACCATACCGGGGGGTGGTGGTGGTGTGCATTTCATGGGAAGTGGGAGAGAAATCCTGTCAAAAGATGCTTTAGCACTTATAAGAAGCAAACTCTACTGCTGCTCAAAGTGGCAGAAGCACACACATTTGTGCTCGCCTTGAGGTTAAAGGCAAAGAGAGCAGCTTTCCTGGCTTTCTGGCAGTGCCCACGGGCTATAGCACCTACACCACAGGAAATGCAATTTAGCTGCAGAAAAGTCAAAGAAAGCAGAAATGTTCCATCCATTTGAAGAAGAGTAGCAGAGTACAGAAAGAAGTGCTGAATGACACAGCATGTCAGACAATAAGCAGGTATCTCCAGCAAGCAGCAGTGGAGAGCTCTCAGGGTGTGTGGAGTGTCTTGGCACATGGTTAGGAGCTACAGGGCCGGGGCTGGGCAAGGTCTCCTTACCTGCTAGCTGATGCTCTCTAGCTAGTTGGCAGACATACTGAATAGTGGGAAGAGGCACATTTCCATCGATGCACACTAGCGGGGCCTGGCACAGGTTCTCCTTGAACTGGGACACCTAGTGAAAATCCAGGACACAGAGCAGAGACAGCTTGAGTCATTGCAAAGCGACAAATGATTGCTAGTCAGACTCGGGATGCAGGATTTTCACTCATACTGCAGCCCTTAGGTGCAGGCATGAACCTAAAAGCGTGATTCCCTAAGGAAAATTGAGTCTTCCATTTGCTTCATCTCCCCCCTTTCCTCTCCTTCCCCTGCCCCGTGCCATCAAGAGCTCGACTCAACTGGCAGGGCCCTTCTAGCAGAGAAATGTAGTTGCTGGTTCTCTCTAGACCACTTTGGTACCCGTGGGTTAGTCAGAGACCTACAGGGAAAGGGAATGCTGCTGTTTAATACCCTGTGCTATGTCTGGCTTGACTACACCTTTGCTTGCTGACTGAATGCTACAGACCAGTTCTATAGGCACTCGTGCAGCATCCCTCCCATGCCTCTGCTAATCGTGGTGGAAAGAAGGGCTGCCAGAATGCATTTTGCAGCAGAAGATTGGTTCAGAGTTTCCACTGGCCACAACTGTTTCGTAAAGCTCAGGAGAGAGAATCTGTCATGTAATGGTTTTATGTGCCAAGGCTTGGGAGAGGCAGGGTGGGGATGGAAGTGGGAGCAATGACCATATTTTTCCCTAGGAAGTCTCCACCTCATGCGGATGCCACTGGTAAGTAAATTGCACTTAACTTCCATGTTGCTGTCAGTCATGAAGCACAGGCTTTTGTTCTGTCAATAAAAGAATGAGCAGGGAAGGAGGGTGCAGTGATGCGGCTTTGCTGAATCAGTCCTTAATCACTGCTTCCATTAGCCCTGACGTTTTGAAGGTTTGGATGTGCTGAGAGCAGTGCCTGTTGATACAACTCAGCATGTAGAAAAAAGAGGGATAGCAGGGATGGGATGGAACAGGAAAACTTGCTCTAACCAGTGTTCTGTCCACTTTGTTTTGGTTTTCCCTAAAGGTAGAAATACCATTTCTGCAGGTGGGCTGGATTTATTGCTGACTTTAGGTGACAAAAATTATAGGTTAGCTGGGACTAGTTAATGAAGAGGATTCCAACGTACATGTCATGGGTGATAGCAGCATTGATACTGTATGGAGCAAAACCAGAAGCTCCATCTGGCTCAACAGCAAGAGAGGGCTCTGCTATCTTGCCATGCTGCTATTTCAGTGGCCAGTGCCTGGGGTTAGCTTTAGGATTTCCCACATCCCCTCTGCACACCCACTCCCTGCTGGCACAGCTTCCCCAGTTGCTTTTTGTTACAGGTCCACACTCCTTCTCCTAAGAAAAAGCTTACAAATCCAATGGTATGCATACATATTGCTCTGTTATCTGGTGGTGGATGTCCATGTCTCCCAAGCCGACACTGAGCTCCCCAGCACTGGTGACCACAGCACAGTAAGTGGCTGTGCTCTTCCCCTCCAGCTGAAGGACGGCACTCATGTCCTAAAACGGGGAGGACAGTTAGACAAGGAGCATGTTTCTTTCAGCTACCACACTCAGCCTATTCTTTCTTCGTGCCCACCTGATCGGCAGCCCAGCTTGCTCTTCTTCCTTCAACCTCCCTTCTCCCTTGAGATAAGCAACATGTCAAAGGAATCCTGCTCTAGACAATGCTGGCAGATGGCTATTTTTTAATATTTGCAATGCAACAAACGCCACTGGTTCAAGAAATCATTTAGTGCATGAAAGTGACAGGTCTCTCTTGTGCAGTTCCATAGGTTGTGTCTCTGTTTTGGTCTGCAGCTCCACCCATCCATTCCTATAGCTTGTGTGACACTTCAGTGGCCTGACAACATGCTGGCATGTCTTGGTGGCACACTCCAGCTAGCAGTTATGTCAGCCACCTCACAAACTGCACAGCCCAACGTCAAGAGCAGCCTTTGAGCCATTTTTACCTTGGAGCCTCTGCAGTGTTGCAGAGGCGTGAGGGTCTTGCAAATTATTTGCTTCGAGAACTCAGGATATTTCTTGGAATATACATGTGGATGGAGAAATGCATCCACCCCAGCAGCTCACAGGGAATTTGGAGGTTTTAAGGAGAGGCATTGGTAGTAATATGCTTTGTCACAGGCAGGGATTGTTTGGCTGCTGCCCAGCAAGTCCATCTTCCCTTGGCAGACCGCTCACTTTCATGGCGTAAACTGTGCTGGGTAGATGGGGGTTACAGACCTGCTGCTATGAAGCCTTTATAAACAAAGAGTTCATGTTCTTATTACTTCATTTACCGAGCTGCTCAGATATCCAGAACTAAGGCCCTCTGTGCCCTATTTGGATATTAGGGCCCTGAGGGCATTAATAGGCCTTAACGGCCCTGACCAGCTTCACCTGGGGGTTCTACCTACACCCCTGGCTTGTCTCTAGCCCTGCCTCTTCACCATGGAGGTGTGTGATGACCTGGGTTAGGGTTGTTCTGGCTTTTCCCACCCCCCACTGGGGTGGGGATGCTCTGCCTTACTGCCCCCCCATGAGCTCCTGCTGCTCTTGGCTCCCTGACCTCAGTGGACGAGCTGCTGTTTAAGTCGGGTATTCCTCTGGTGTGCACTGAGGGGTGTATGCAGCTATGTGGGGAAGCCTCCTCTTCTGAAGCTTTGAGGTGTCCAGCTGAGTTCCCAGTTCCAGGTATTCTCTGTCTTATGCTTTATTCAATCGAGGCCAATTTTGGCATTGCTTTGTCAGGGTTCACATGTTTCTAGTTGTGCTTATGCCTTACTAGAGTTTGTCATGGTTCCTCCTGATTTACCTCTCTTTCTCCTTCAAGCACCACTCCTTGGAGCTGAATTCAGACCCCATGGTTCAGACTCCAAATGGTACATACATTTAGCCTGTGTTTTGGGGGGTGGCTCCATGCCTTCTAGCTTTCTGTAACTAAAGGAGCATTGAATTATTTCTACTCTTAGCCTTGTGGGAAATGGCTTTTATGTTTGCCAGGGTTGAGAAGACTTTTCCCTCTATGTAACTTCATCACTTCCATGCTCCTGAGATGCTGCTACTGTGTAACATACCATGTGGTGACAGTAGTGTAGGACGGATTCTGAATGTTCATCCTTCCCCATGGCAGATAAAAAGAGAGGAGTCTGTCCAAGACGGCTTAAGCAGTCTAAAAGGCAAGTGGAAACAAAAGATATTTATAAATCCATCAGAGTATTGTGAACGCAGTGACAGCCTGTGCAGGGGGAGTGTTGGTAAGAAAGCCCTCTCCTGGAAAACTTCATGCCCACCAGTCCCTGCCTAGGACATTCAAGATAGAACTCGGCCACAGCTGCTGCAGATGGCTGGCTGGGGTTGAGTGGGGTTGTCTGCCTGTTGCACTGGCATTCTGAATCCTCTGGGGTTTTTTGGAACATCTGGGAGCGAAGGAAAAGAGAAGAAGGGGTGCATGGATGATCATCTGAATACACTTATTCCTCTGAAATTCTTGCTCAAAACGTGCTTCTATTGTGATTATAACCTGGCATTAATTCAGTGCTAAAGGCCAGGCTGTTCACTGGAGATCACTAATGCTTATTTAACTTTAATTTGGGGTCACTGTGCTACATGCTAGTTAACTTCATATTTGTGGACTTTTCTTTTCCTGATCCCAACTCCCTTCCCTCTTACTTCTTGGAATGGCCCCTGCCATTTCCAGGCAGTCTGCCTGCTGGTATATTGCCTAACACTGATGTATTGCTCTTAGCAGAATTCAAGAGCTCCTGCTGCTGAAGGAATACCAAAGGACAAATCACAGCTGGCATGCACCCACAGGCAAACCCAAGCACGAGGCACCTGCCAAGTTTCTTCCAACGCCGCCAAAGGTTCGTCTCACTCTTCCAGCATTTGTTTGCCCACCACCCTGGAAGAACAAATTGTTAATTGGCAAAACTGGGAGGGCTGCTTGGCATGGATGCTGTGTGTCCTTCAACATGTGAAGTTGGTGTTGCTGAAACACGGGTCAGCAATTAGAGGGAGTAGGAGGCATCTAGATACCAGACTGAGGGCAATATAAACATCTACAGCTATCTACAGACTTCAACCTTGGTGACAAAGGCCCGCTTCTTAAGAGGGGAGATCAAGCAGATCTCCCCATGCATTGCTGCTTTGGTCTTACATGCTAAGACCTCTTAAAGAGAACAATGCTACTGAGTATTTCAGTTGATATGAGCAGCCCTCTGAATTTACCAGCTCAGCACAGTGCAGGGACTCCAGAGGTGCTGACCCAGACCTGAATGGCTCTGCAGCTGCCTTCCAGGCCATTCAGCTGCCCCCTTAAGCAGTTTGGGGTTTTATTTCTTTATTTTCTTCTTTAGAAGTAAAATGATAGAGAGTAGATTTAGATTAGATATAAGGAAGAAACTCTTCCCTGTGAGAGTGGTGAGCTGTGGCTGCCACACCCCTCACAGTGTTCATGGCCAGGCTGGATGGAGCTTTGAGCAACCAGGTCTAGTGGAAGGTGTCCTTGCCCGTGGCAGGGGATTGGAACTAGATGATCTTAAGGTCCCGGGTCAGAACTAGATGATCTTAAGGTCCCTTCCAACCCAAACCGTTCTATGATTCTACGAAAATGAGATTTGTTACCTTCGCCTGTAGTGCCTCTGTACTTTCCTCATGGAAGGACTTGTTTTGGTATCTGCATACTTTTTAACTCACCCTTCTGTTCCCAAATATCTCCCTTATGAAAAGTGCCCTTCTCCACCTATGTGATTATCAACTTCTCTTTTCACTTGCCTCTGCCTTCCACTCCCCTACCCATCTGTCAGACTGTCACATCCAAGTTGTCAGAACACAGGCAATCCCTCTCCCACCTCCCCCTTCTATTAATTGTTCTGCCATTCGAATTACATCAGTAAGTGCTCAGATCAATTTGGGCTTTATTTGGACTATCAAATGGTTTAAAAGCTCTTGTTTCATAAAATCCTGAAACATACTTTCCATTGCTGAAGACAGCTTGACATTGGCAGTCATAATGATCTTCAAAGTTCTGCATAACTCGAAGCTCTCAAGAGTATGTTGCGCATCGCAAGCACTGAAGTGTGTGCATGCCCATACACAGCAGCTCCTGGCCCAGGCTCTCTCTGCCCCTCGTTAGCCCAGGTGCACCAGAATACCCAGCACACTGTTCTTGCTTGTAAACACCACTGTCTATGCCAAACAAGTAAATATATTGCCATCTCACAGTAAGAAATATTCTGCCTCCAACCTGTCGCCATTCTTGGGCCTTCTCAAAACTCATACTGAAGCTCCCCAAGGATCCTTCTTTCCCCATGTGAAGCTGTACATTTGTCTTTTGAACAGAATGCTTTCTTCTGTATCCAGCCTTACGCCTGTAAGAGGCTGCTCTCCAATCTAAATATGCTCTTTTATCACTCTCTTCTGACCTCCAGGCTGCTTCTGCTTGCCTTGACTCTCCCCAGTTCTGTAGCCTGCAAGACTTGGTGCTAATTCTTGATGCCTTTGCTTCTCTGCCTGGCAGTTCTCCAAGCCCTGAACCGCTCAGACCACCTGAGCAGAACTGGCTGTTATAAGCTACCTATGGCCTCTGTCCATCCTTCTGCTACTTGTCACTCCTCGTTAACCCAAATGCCCCTCTGTTACATTTGCTCATGCTCCCTGGGAATTGCCACTGGTACTGCCAGGAATGAGGCTATTTCCATCTGCAACTGTCTCCTGTTGAGTGTTGCAGATTTTGGAAGCATCGAGCTTGGCTATTTTAACTCTGAAGCAGCCAAGAACATAAAAAAAGAAACCCACTCCAAAGTAAAAAGCAAGGATGCTTGTTTAGGCAAGTTAAACAACATGGCTTTGATCACTGGCCCCTATTTCAATATTAAAAGAAGGTACTAACCACCATCAGTAATGAGCACAAACTCTGTTTTATGCGGTTCCACTATCTGTTTTTCAAAACTGATGCCTGCAGGAATGTTGAAAACACTCATGAGCTCCTTTTGTTGTCTGGCTGCTGATCTTCTCTGCCAGTCCCCCGCACAGCCCAGAGGCAGAGATTCAAGGTTTTTACACCAAGCCTTGTCCTAACAGCAGATGCACCAGCCTCCTGCTCAAGGATCCAGCTGAGGGTGACCTCTGATGCTGTACAACCCCACAGGGCCTGAAAGACATGAAGATGCTAAATCTCTCTTTAAAGTAGCAGGTGGGTGCAATGAGAGAGAAACTAGCAGCCTGCTTTTGAAGAAGAAGAAATGCCTGGCTCTCATCACACCTCGCCAGCTCAGCCAGTAACTTCAAGTCTGAGCAGTGCTCCGGTATTTCTTCTATGTAGCATTCAGGCGAGGTGAAAGATGAAAATGGGCTTGCTGAGGTGATCTGAAATATGACTGGGCTGATACTTTCTGGCAATGTTTCAGAGACTTGAGAGAGTCTCTGGGATCTTCTTCCGTGTTCTAAGAGGTTTGAGTTCCTAATGTAAAAATGAGACTCTGCTCAACTTCTGGGTATCCTGAGGGAGTTACAACCATTATGCTTCTCCTAGCACCTCTTCTCAGCAACACCATACATCCTTCTCTGCAGGTCAGACAGTTACTTATAAAGCACTTTGCATCTGGATAGCCTTGAAAGCCATGTGGGAATTACAACCAGGACGTAATACAGCGGCTTTTCTGCTGAGACAGCATGAGGTGTGAGTGGTACTCCAGTGATCTGCAACAAATCCAGCACACGTAAGGGTGGGAGCTGCTGGGTGCTGAGCCCTTTGGAAAAGATCTGTCTTTAAAAGGCAAAACAAAGCAATGCTGTTGAGAGTGCCTTTTCCTCTGTGCCTAACCACAGCAGCTGTCAGCAGGAATGTTACGGCTGTCAATTCTCAAATCCTCCCATAACTTAGCATTCAGGTAGTTGCCACAATGGACCAACTTTAAGGCTTGCTGTTATACAGAAGGGCAGCTAATGCCTCATTTTTTCATGCACCATTAATGTCTCCTTTTTCCTTTCCCTCCATCAGCTGTTCTCAGCAATGTCTGTACCTGCCCTTGGCCCCTCACCATGCCATGGGTGGTCCAGGGATCTGCACTCACATTTGCCACACCAGGGGGTGGCTGCCCTCCCTGGGACACAGCTTATCTCCTTGTCCTGACAGCTGAGTGTGGGGTATGGATGTTATCGGTTAGATCACCGCTGAAGCAGTTGAACTTCTGGTTTTGCAAGCCTTCATATCTGATACCACAGCACGTGTCATCCTTGACCGTTATATTACTGTTTGGTCTCTGCCTCTGTATCATGGAATAGCCAATTTCTGTAAGCACAGCTTCTCCAGCGCATCTTTCTCTATCTGACGGAGACGTCTTCGCAGGCTGCCCCATCTGACAGCAGGAGTTTCCTGTCCTTGGACAGGAAGGACAGCATGGAGTAATTTGAGACAAAACAACTGTGGAGCAAGCTTCACCACCTCCATCTATAGTACTTCATATAGTTCAACAAAAATTGTATAGGCCATGCAAATGGCTGTCATTTGCATGGGGAAGTCCCAGGTCTGTTCCACTTTAGCTTCTTGGTTGTTTTGTGGTCTAAACAAATTGAGAGGGAGAGCATCTGGTAACATTTAAAATGTTCTAATTTTTTTTAAGATTTTTTTTCTGTGTGTGTGACTTACACCCTTTATGACTGAGCAAACTCCGGTTTGCTCTAACTGTGTCAGTACTACTTTCTGTCGGTACTGCCACTGTGAGTACTGTGCACGGAGATTTTTGCCTCCTACTCACGCTGTCTTTCCACAGCAAAGACAGTCCCAGGCAGCCAGAGCTGGCTCTTACCTGGAGATTTCCCCTCTATTGTGTGACAGCTCTTGAATTAGAGCTGTCACAGCACAGTGAAGGTCTTCACCTATTGCTTCTAGTTCTTTGCATATGTGCTTCAAGAGTGCCCTGGGCAGCTCTTCTGCTAAAAGGGCTCTTTGGGCTTATGGCCTCAGGGAATAGTCCCAGAGCACCTTAACATAGTCTGTAGAGGCCAGAGTTGTATGTGGAGATTATCAGGGTGACACATTGCTCTGTCCTTGTCTTGAGTGGTAGAGATAGGTCAGTATGTGTCACTCCGTTGCTCACCTAGACAATCCATCAAATATGCAGCACTACACCTCCCAAGTTTGTGCATGTGTATGGATAAAGACATGTGGGTGGGATAAAGATATCATGGGTGGATGCCACCTTCCTCCCCACCCCAACTTTGGCCCGGCACTCCTTAAAAGTAGCTGGAAATGGCAGTGGTGCTAAGAAAACTGCTACAGATACAGTACCAGGATGACAGGGTTCTGTGCCTTGGCTATAAAGTCGACGTTGATGCCTCCAATCACCACCTTCAGGAGGGAAGAAAGAGGTAAAAAGTGGTTGGAAGGACTTGAGGAAAAAGTTTCCAAGTCTTCTTTGCTTTTCCTAGTCACTTTTCCCACCCTTTTGAGAGCTAGCTAATTTTCAGTGTGCTTATTTTCCATGGCTAGACACAGGTCTGCACATATCAGGAAGAATGGAAATCTCTTCTATATGTTGCTTTCTGAATTATTCCTGCTCATAGCAAGCCCCAGCGTGGTAGGTGGGATGTTACTGTGTACACGTATGGGTGCTGGCAGTTTCTCTGTGTGGTGATAGAGTAATGTAAGACGCTGCATGGGTCTGGTAACGCCAGTGCCCTTGAAGCCATTTCTCTTGGGACAATTTCTGACATGCGAAACCTCAGAAACATTCAAGCACTGTTGTGTAAGAAAGACAAGAAAATGGGGAAAAAGTGGGCAGAAAAATGCAGTCATTTCTTGCAAGCTCCCGGGAGAAATTTCCATACCCAGTGACACTTTATGGAGCACTGTCTTATTGTCCTACAAAGCCGGAAAAAGCAATACAGCTCCACAAACAGGAAGTTTCCAGATTCTTTGGGGACATACAGCTGTTTTTTCTCATTCCATCAAATGCTGGGTTATTGTCTCTGGAGTCACTGCCCTCTTTTATGTCGGTAAATTTTACTGCAAATGGGGTTTAGAAAATTTTTCATCTCTCTGAAGACTACCTAAAATAGATTTCCCGTAAATTATGTGGCACACACAAAATCCAGGAGAGTGAATAGAGTATTGGGATTATAATAGATCTTGTTCAGGATATGCTGTACCTTTTGTAATTTTTGCAATTATGAGCAGGAGGCCAACAAAGAGAAGATATTAATAAAATATGTATGGCTCAACAGCTCAAAATACATCCCACTACCCTCTTCCAGGTCTACTCCTGTAGTCTCGAGTTCCCTGGGACTGAGAGAAATACAGTTGTACATAAGGGCACAGTAAAAGGTGATTAAAGTTTTAATGGATTTGATGGTTTAAGACTTAATGGGATTAGGCCACTGTCAGTGTTTATTCCTTGTAAATATGGATGGGGGGGGAGGAGGAGGAAAGGATGTTTATCTAAGACAAATAAAAAACACTAGAGAGAGAATGCCTGCCAGAGAAAGATAGGTCTGGCTAAGACACCTTTTACTTTTGTAAATAGACACAAATTTGTCCTGTGCTGTCAGCAGAGAAGCATTATATGGAAGGCAGCAGGCAACTCACTGGCTGGGGTGGGGTTGTGTCCTCTCGCCAAGGCAGGTTCCTCTTCCTCCTGGCTTTCTGCAGTTTGCTCAGGGCCACCGCAATACCACTGCCCACTCTGGCATTGTTCTGGATCAGAGCAAGGTCTGTTTGGCATTTCTTTGAGGAAAAGCGAAAATATCAGTAAGACTGACCTGTTGGAAACCTATATAGGAACTGCTTAGAGGGAGAATGCAGAAAAAACGTGCTGTGAGACTTGATAGATTTGATTCCCCTACACCATAAGCCTTTGGGAGCACTTATAATGGGTTACCAAACTGCACGAACACCCAGAATTTTCACACCCATGGATGTTTTCCTGCCAAGTTTCTCTTACTGTGTACCTGCATGATGAGTTGGATAAGGCAGTGGGATGTACAGTGTGGTGCTCTGGAAAGCCCAAGTACCTTCCAGTGTGCAACCCCACCATGGACAACAGTGTCCTGAGACTCCATCACACGGCAGGCAAGCTCGGGGATCAGATGTGAGGGATGTCTTTGGACTCTGGACCACCTGCTGTCTGTGCTGCCCTCTAATTTTTAATGCAAAAGTGGATGAGGACAGAAATGGTGCTCCTGAGAAAGGAGGATGCAATTGCTAAGCTCTCACCTGTTTGCAGATATTGAAGTGATTTCCCCTTGCTAGACTGTCAATAAAGTGACAGCGTTTTCACCAAGCATTGTCAGAAGAGACAGTACACTGGAGTACCTCCCCACTCCCACTCAGCAAAAGGATACTGGAGTCCAGTGATTTCCCATCAGTTAATTCATTGAGCCTCTGTAACATAAAAGGGGTCAATTCTTTGCCTGTGATCCCTTTGGACCTGCAAATGTAAAGTAAATGCCTGCAGATGAGAAGGACCGAGCTGAAACAGCATCCAAGGAGAAGCACTGCTGCTAGCAGATAATTTATCTCCATAACCACATAACATACAAAGTTCTGTAAAAGTGCTCAGGTTAGATAAAATTACAGTTGAAAGCATGTTGTGGGCTCACCCGTGCCCAAGGTTAAGCTGTGCTACAGCTCCTGTAGCAGTGTCCCTGAAGTGGTTTACTTCCCCAGGAACCAGGTGAGCAAAGGCTAGGGCTTAGGTTCCTTCTCACCTGGCTTCTCTGAGAGCTTGCTGGATGGCTTCTTCGATGACCTGGCCTGAGGCAGCTCGCTCCTTGGGACAGGGCACTGCTATCAGCACCCCGCTGCTCAGGCCCAGCCCCAAAGCACTGGCTGGGAGAGGACAGGCAGATCGTTAGTGGTTCTCCCTGGGTAAATCAAATGCTGAAGGAAAACAACAGAGAAGAGTGGGTGCAGAGTGAAGGAACCCACAGAGCTGGAGCTCCTGTTCTTAGCTGACCCAAGGACAGGGTCTTTTCCAGCTACCAAACAATTTATGTCTGCCTTTTTCTTTTGAGTCTGTACAACAAAAGGGGCAAAGAATTTGTTTTTCTAAAGAAAACTGATTCCACTTCTAAAGGCTCAGAAACTGCTTTTGTAAACACATTAACATACATATTCCCTTCACCTCACCAGCGTGAACAAAACATGTCTGAGCATGCCAAGGTGGCTGCAGCTAGGCAAGAAACTTGCTGTAAAAACTGAACTTCAGTGCTACTTTACAAAGCAGTGAAGCAGGAATGGGGGAGGTGGGATGGACTGGGTTTTGGGACCAACTCATCTCCAAAGTTAAAAAAGTGCCTTATCCAAATTTTTGTGTCCTGTCTTTTCCAGGGCCCTATACAGGCCTTTTCTTTCTGAAACACACCAATGAGTTCAGCTGCCTCCTCTTCGTCCCGGACGTGATATGGTGCCTGGAAGCCGCTCTGCCTTGAGAAGAAGGCTGGGAACTCCCTTGATTCTCCAAAAGCAGCCACACAGACTCCCTGTGTCTCCTGCAGCAGTGGAGGTGAGATCGGCAGGTAATCAGAAGAGGGAAAGGGGGCCCACCAAAAGAATAGGTGGCAATTATTCCCAGCTAGAAACTGCCCTTCTCTAGCACAGGGTTTGGTTATTTTTATACATCCCACTCTACTCCATTATATCACCAACATTTTTCAAAGCAAAGAGCCAGACATGGTAACTGGTTAGACAGAATCTGACTTACACAGGAGATGTGCATGTCCTTTGCTTGTGCTCAGAGCTGATCAAAAGCCATGCAGCTGTCATTAGGGCAACACTGAGTCTAAAGTAACAACTTGTGATCTGAAGATATGTTGTGAGCTGACAGGAATATAAATGAGTTCTGTTTGTGATTAAGAAGAACTGACATTGGCAGTCACCTGAAGTGCTGGCCCTGGTGGCTTCCACACCTTAAAAAGTGACTCTACTGAAAATCATTTGATTCCCATTTTAATTCTGATTATATTTCAGCATTTGATGGATCTAGCTTGCCTGATCCACCAGTTCTGGAGTTTTGTCCCAGAAAATCAAGTCCAAAGCCAGACAAAGATGGCATGGCTAGCACTGCTTTTGGCGTCAGTTGGAACAGCTGCTGGAACAGCCCATTGGGCATGGATAGATTTACGTTAGGGAGCAGCCCTGAGCTTGTATGGCCCCAGAACTAGAGAACAATAAATATGGCTTCACGTCCTCTCAACGGTAATTTCTAGAAACCTTAGGCTTAATACCTACCCTACCACCACTGGACATTCTGGACACAAAGCATGTTACCTGCTTTCAGGCTCAGCAGCCCATGCTACCTACCAGATATTCCAGTGTCCTGCCAATGTCAAGGATAGATTTGACTCCTGCAGATACAACAGCAACCGGAGTTCGTCCTAGCTCTGTCAAGTCAGCACTCACATCCAGAGCTGTCAAGGGACAAGCAGCCATTGTGTCAGTGATTGTGCTGTATTCCAAGCAGATGCGATCTGCCCTCTTAAAAAGCTGTATCTGCCTGGGACGCCACTGCCTGCTTTTGTATCTGCTTAGAGCCACAAACAAATATTACAGGTTTAGATCATGCCTTTAAGTGTTGAGATTGAAAGAGATATTGACAAAAAGAAGTCACGTAGCTTAAGGCAGAGGTGCAGCCTTGTACTGTATCTCTCAAACCTTTGATCACATAGATAAACAGCATGTAAAAATTTGGTAGAAAAGAAAGAAGAAGGTGTTATACAGCAAGGACAAAGTTCAAGGAGATGAAATATAATTTAAGTAGATTTTGATTTTGGTATTGACATCACTGGCACAAAAAGCGCTGCAGGAACTTTGCTGACCTCAGGAAATTCCCTAGTCTGGAATTTACATCTGAAAGGGATGGCATCCAGCAGAGCAGTGCACTTATGCTGTGCTAGGAATATATATGGCTAAGAAGAGACAACATACTTAAAGGTCACAAACTACACTGCCAAGGCTGGGCTATTTTCCAGAGAGAAGCATGCACCTCTAATACGGACCAGGGCCTGAGTCTCTTTTGTGGCGAGACTCTCCTTCTCCTCAGCCGAGAGCAAGTTGATACCACCACTGTGCTCCAAGGCCCCTATCAGGTTATGCAGCCATTACAAAGTGGGAAAGGTACAGTCAGCTCCTGTTGCACCAGCAAACAATATCCATATAACTCCGTGTAAGCAAAAGATAAACTCCCAGCCTCTTAACAACTGGCCAGTGCTCCAGAGGAGTGTTTTGAAGCTTCTGGAAAGGCAACACCCGGGAGAAAACAAGCATAGTATGGTCAAGAAGAATGATAACTTTACTCTTCTGCAGGACAAACTGGGAAAAGCAAAAAAGATGGAATTAAATAAAACAGAGAAAAGTAGAATGTATTGATTTTCTTACTGCTCTCTCCTCCCCGATGGACACCTCCTATGCCACCCGTCACAAACACAGGAATTCCTGCTTTGTGTGCAGCAATCATTGTTCCAGACACGGTAGTGCCACCGGACAAGCCCTGTCAGGGGACAAAGTCACAGTCAGCACCCAGGGTGACACGGAGAACATCACACGTGGGCAGCTATGGTTGTGGTCTGACACACGGCAATGTCACAACAGCCTGCTGTCACCAGCTGACAAGTGAAACACTGATACAAATATTCTGTTAGGCAAAATGACAGAGGAATCATGGCCCTTGCTACATAAGCTGCTCTTGAAAAGGCCTTTGTTCCCCAGGGCTTTTCAACCAGAAGGCTTCATAGGCAGCTAGTGTCACCTTAAGCTGTCACTTTAAGCCTGTGATGGCCTGCATGTCACATAGTTTATATGTAACGTGATGATGCCTTATCATGCCAATAATATTCTTAGCCCAGTGCTCATGGCTTGCCAGCCTATCCAGAACGACTTTTCAGGAGCCCTATGGCTGCTATTCCCATACTTTATTGTATTTTGATTCTAGGTAGGACCACATTTGAGCTTACCTATAAACCACCACTTTACATGATCTTTTCAAGACGTTTAAGAGCCACCTGGCTTGAAGCTGGAGAGCACTGCACTATTGCTGTATAGAAAACACAATAGAAAGTCTACAAGCCATACCTGGCTGAGGACGAAAGGAAGATCTCTCCGAGACACTTTAGTTACATTTTTACTGCTTGCCAAGAATTCAAGTTGCTCGTCTGTGAGTCCCACATGGATTTGACCCCTTAAAATACCTACAGTGGCTGGCACTGCTCCGCTTGTTGTTACAACTTCTTCCACCTCTCTGGCCATGCTAGAATAAGATAAACAAGACAACAGTCACAAAAGTAATGAGGCAAACAATCAGACAGGAAAACTGCCATGTTTGGTGGCCGTTATTCCCAACTTCCAGTTTTATACAGTCCTTGTGATTTCAGCCAAGTCCAGTTCCTCTTCTGTATCTTCCTAGTGGCAAAAGTCTTTGCACTTGAATTTGCAGAAGTGCAGAGGCCTCATTTTCAGGACAGGAATGTCCAAGCTCTATGCTTCATTTTTGAGAAAAGAAAACATTACTTGGTGTACAGACAAATCTGGTTGCACAATAGACTACTGAAAAACAGGGACTGTCTCAAAATAGGATCTTTCTGTATCTATTACCCATTATTTCTCTGAGATCATAGACCTTCACAGAAATCTCAGGTAATTGAAGCCCTGCTCAGATGACCAGGACGTATTTTTCACAATACAGGCAGTTAGATATAGAGTAACAACAGTGCCTGAGGATATTCTAGGGCTAAGGTCTAGGTCCTTCTAAGCTTCACAGGTTTTATATTTCATCATTCATACACTATCCTTTTTAAGAGCAGCTTCTTCCTTTCTGAGCCATCTGCACATATGCTAGGCAATCTTTAACTACTGAAACTACCTCCTTCCCAAAAATCAAGCTTTTGGAGTTTCATTCTAAGAATGTCAGGCAGAATAACAGCCAGGTAAAAAGCAAGACGGAAAATCAAAAGTTCTCATGCTTTCTGCAAGCAAGGATGGAGAGTGCAATGGTTTCTGGCACTGTAACCCAATGAAAAACAAGTCTACTGAACATCCGTAAATAAAGGGTAGAGGTTGGAGGGGTTCTATGCAGGGTACAGAAGGCAGCAAGAGGGATGAGTAGCTCTCACAGTAGCTGCTCTGAATGGCACTAAGGAACAGATTTCACTATTGTATTCCAGTCCTTTTTGCATTATGAAAGATATACCAAAAGAAACCGCAGTGTGTTTTCAATGTCTGTACAACCTATGCAGCTGAAAAGGCTGGTAGTTCTCTCAGAGCAAGTGATGACATTATCTGCTGCCACATTTTAAAGGAAGACAGAAATGTAAGGTGTTGGATAAGAAAATGAATAGGTACCCCATCTGTGTCCTTAAAAGGCCAAATACAATTGTTTTACACTGGAGTTCATATTCTGCATGCCTGACAATTTCTATTTGCTCTTACAGGGGGTTTGGCTCGACCAAGAAAACCGATACTGATACACCAGTTATATGCCTCTTATTACAACTTTGTTGAATAAGGAACATCAAAATCCACCACCTCAGATTCTGAGGATAGGCCATGCCATGTGTAATGATCGTGCTTTCCAAGGCTACAACTGGTCTTCCCTCCATCAGGGCTTCCTGTATGGAGGGCTGAATCCTGACATAAGCACCTGGGGATAAACACAGAAAAGTTAATTATTTGTGTGGGTATTTGAGGTAACCACTGGGCTGTTTTATAAAAGGCAAATTGTCATCATCACAATAAATTTATCCCCCTCTTCAGCTCTTCTTCGGGGTGAAATAACTTCACAAAGACTAAAGCTGTATTTTATGTAAGTGAAATATTTGCAAAATATCTCTGTTGTTAGTATGAACAATGATCCTCACCATCATTGCTCAGTGTTCCTCTGCCACCAGTTTTGCAGCTGCGTTGTCATTGGCTCCAGCAACATTACTTTAAATTAGCATTACTGTGAACAAACTGAGCCCTGAAACCATGCCCAAAGAATACGTTCTAAAAGAGTGGAGAGACCAAGAATACCATAGTAACTCAATATATTGTAAGACTATTGTGCATGAAGACTATTGTTGCTCTCTGTTTTGCTCCCAGAACACTGTCAGCAAGGTCTCTGCTGCATTCAAATGAGGAAAATGCTTTTCACCCAGGAGCTGTTTCAGAATACACTACTTACCATGCAGAAATCTTCTCACATGGGTGGTCCCACATGCCACAGTGGACACATGTTTTCCCAGGCTACAGGTTATCTTCCCAATCATTTTGCGCATACAGATGGTGCTGAGATAAAAAAAATCAGGTAAAAACAAAAGAAGTAATTCAGCAGTAATGTGACCATGTGAAGCTAAACATACCATCTATTGCCTTGAGCTCGGAAGGTAAACAACCCTTGCCCAGGAGGCTGCCTGGAGACTCCTGGTGCTTCAATTATGAGCCAGGGTGTCAAAGCAAAATGCTAAGCTGAGGAAATGGAGTTGGAAGGGTTCGCCTGGCCCGTTGTCAACAGTGGGCTGAAATCTTGGGGAAGCAGAGGAAAGGATGAGAAGTAACGAACTCGAGAGAGTTTGGGAGTAGACAACTTTTTAATTTCCAAAGCTCCTTGCTCATGACAGACTGCAGGCTCAGCCACTGCCACCTCCAGCCTGAGAGATCACAAGGAGAAATGTACAAGGTAGACGCAGGCAGAGGAGCGCTACAAAGATATGAACCCAGTTTTTGCTAGTGTCTAGGAGGAAACAGCAGTTCAGTAAAACAAAGAAAGGAGCTGGGAACTGGTAAACCAGGCTGTAAGTACAAGGAGGAAAGAGCAGCTTTCCCTAGAGCCCGGAGAGCTTTATGTAGGCTCACGTTACATCATCCTTCTTATCGCAAAGCCGTGGAAGCAGAGCGGCAGTTCAGCCCCGGCAACAAACTCCAGAACTCTTCTGGTCTCTTAGCAACTCCTATTCACTTTAATCACATGCATTTCCAAACAGAGAAAGAGGGGGAGAGAGCTGTAAAGGTTAAGAGCCTGGTCTGGTCTGGGCCTCGGGGCAGTTTCACTCAATGCCTGGCTGCTTCACATATTTTCCCTGGGCGTTTTGCTGTATCCCTCCAGCCTTTCTATTCCTCACGCCTTCACCAGAAGGAAAGGATCCCATTCTTCAGTCCTTTGTACCTATTGTTAATTTAGGTAGCAAATCAATTAAATTAAGTTCTGTGCTCATGTTACATTCAGCAGAACACGGCTCTGAGCCCAGCGTGTGGCACTAGAGCTATACAGAAACATCTTCTACCCAGGAAGAGTATTTTTGCCCAGATCCGAAGACTTCAGCTATACAGGAGAGCTGGGTTGTGTAAGTCAAGAAAAGAGGGCCTGGTTCAGCTAGACACAATACACACCTGTCTGAAACAGTAAGATTTTCCACTTTCCAAATCCTTTTTAGGGATAAAAAACTTAATTAAGTTTATGGAATCATACCATGACACTAAAGTGGCAAAAGCTCTCACTTCAGGCTTACAACCTCCGCCTGTGCAGTGCTCAGCAGCCTGAGTGGTTCATGCAAATGTTTGGTATTGCTCTGTGTGTGTGTGTATACACCCCTCGCTCTCCAGGGCAAAGTCAGCTTTGGAATAAATTCATTAAGCCAACAAGGTTACGCCAGGGATCAGTTGAGCTGCTCGAGTTGTGCTCTGAATGTTAACAACCCCCCAAACGCTGGAGCACAGCAGCCAGGAGCGCCCAAGCTGTGCCGGCTGATGGGTAAAACCCAGCTGGTCAGCACCTGAAACCCAATACAACTTAGCTGATGTTCGCTGGAAACTCAGCCAACGCTTGGCCTGAGCTGCCTGACAAGAGTTTTGAAGCTTGGCAAGTCTTGCAGCAAGACCCACCCGCCCTTTCGTCTTGTAACAAAGCTTTGCAGACTCCTCTAGCACAGACTGGCTTTCCTCCCTCCTTCGAACCGTCCCTGCTCGCCTCTCCCCATCATCGATCCAGTTCAGCCAACTTCATAGAGCAACGGCCTGGCGTGCCTCTTACCTCTGGGCGTCCGTCTCACACAGGGAGGCCGGGTGGGTGCTGGAGCGGTGCCTGGGCAGCCCTAGGGAAGGCGGGAGGACGGGGGGCCAGGAGCAGCACATGGGGGTGTGCAGCCTGGCACTCCTGGCAGAGAGAGCCCATTTATTATTAACCACAGGCAGCTGAGCTCTGCAACTGCTCGCTGCCTGGGGTGCAGGGGGCCATTTCACAACAGGGCGAGGAAAGCTGCTGTGATTATTTTTGTTCCCATGGTGCCAGATTTCCCCCTCACTCTTTAAAAGACTTTTCTCATTTTTCAGATTCCTTTGCTGTTTGATATATTTTTTTTTTACTGTGTGAATTCATTGCTCACTGAAACAATGCCTCTGCAGACTGAGCCCCTTTGTACTGATTCCTAAAAAGCAGAGGAATTGCATTCATGCCTCCCCCACAACTTTGCCAAATACAGCTGTTAAGCTCTTTCTTCTCAGGGTAAGTAAGAGCTCTACCCAGCTCTGGCCTCCCAAGCGAGGAAAGCTGTAGGTCTAAAGCAATACTCTATGATGCAGACACCTGGCTACACCAACACAAGCTGGGTTCACAGGGGAAAACTATCATAGTCTCCCACTGTAAAGACAATCTAATCTAGCAGTTCCAGGGTGACTTCGAACGAGGACTTTGAAATGAATAAATCTTTGTCCCCTCATAAAAAAGCAATGATACTTCGAGATCTAATGCACTGATATTACACGTGTTTTGATTTTATATTCTGCAGAAAGTATGAAAGTTCAGAGTTAAATTGCTACCCATGAAGGAATTAATTTACGGGATAAAAGATGGACATGATTGTATGCAGGTTCCATACATAACATAAAACCAGCTGAAGTAATTGCTAATGTATTGCTAAAGTAATCAGTGTCATGGAACTGATTTGACTGCAATCCATTAATCAGGAAACTGTAAAACATAGGTTGTTAAAGAAGTATTTGCACTTTCCACTTGTCCCTTTCAAAAGAAGTTTCCTGCTACTTTTGTTTAACTCAGCAGTAATGAATGTCACCTTATTTTCTACATCCTTCCAACCTCTTCAACTAAACACATTCAAACTTCAAACAAAGCTTGCTGAGTTACGAAGACAGTCCCCCTCTGGCTTTTGCTATGCATCTGGAGGGAATTTAATTGCAGAAATGATAGATTGCATCCTCAGATACCATAAATGGATGCTAAAGATCTTGTGAATGGCATCTTCTTCCTGGGGGGATGGGTAGCCAGATGTACTGAAAAGAAAGTGTGTAGGTAAAGTAACATCTTTTAAAAATAAACACAAATTAAAATGGTATCATTTTCTTTTCAATTAAATCTCTTTGGAAAGACTGCAGTACTGTAGGAACCATCTGGGCTATCACATTTTTGGTATGCTACCAGGCAAGATGATTTAGTAATCAAGCTGGTCACTCAGCTTCCAACTCTCAACATCAAGACCATCTCAAGACGATCTTATGCAGCGGGCACCCAGTTCAGTCTGCCAGATGAGTCAGGGGTAAGAGCGTGTTGCTCCATCTGCCATTTTTCTCCTCAAACCAAGTAGAAAAATCAGCCCGCTGGATTTCTAGCTCGGCTTTCCAATATGACTTGTAGGTCTCCAAGACAAAATGGGGCCACTCAAGCAGCTCTGTGAGGGCACTCCTGCAGTCTTGTACACATCCCAGGTCTTGACTTGTTTTTGGTTTTTTTTTTATTTATTACAATGAAAATAAGATCTTATATGAGCAATTTTCAAGGGCTAACCCCATCTTTTGTTGTACTGTAAAAGCCACTGAGGCTTGCTGAGCCAGGAAGAGAGTGGGCCAGTTTGATACCTGCCAGCTCCTGAGAGACAGGCTGGTCGTGCTGTTCCCAGCGTGCTTCTTAAATGTGATGTATGGCTGATGATGGTGTAAGGGCTCGGGTGGCAGTCAGGACTACAGTGACTAAGTGGCTGGCAGAAGAGAAAGCCCTGGAGAACAGCTGGAGACAGTTTGTGTAGGAAACCTGGGGGGAACTGCATATAACTCCCTTCTCTGCTTGCTGCAGTGTTGGCTGACTTTCCAGTCCTATCTGCCTGCAGTGACCCTGAGACCTTGCTGCTGGTACTTCCCCCTCCAGGCCTCAGAAGCAGAAGTTAATATTAAACAGGTTGCTGGGTAAAATGGGAGCAGCTGGGAACAATGAAGTCACCATGGCAAATTCCTACTGCCTGCTGGGAGCTGGGCCCTGGGGCTACCCTTGACGTTTTCATCTGTGGGTGGTTCCTGCCCCAGTTACTATCTCCCCTGAAATCTCTTCTTCTCTCCCAGGGGCATCACTACCGAGGGCATTAGGGAACTGAGAAGTTCCACATTAATTTTTGTCATGTCTCCCTTGAGACAGTATTTTCCTTTCCCTGTGTACCTGATTTCAAAGTCTATTAACCTGCAGCAGTTCTGTGGGCTGGGATTTGCTTATTGGTGTTTCTCAATCGTGAAGCTTGTTTCTAGGCCACCAGTATCCAGGAGATGTATTAGGGACATGCAGAGTCATACAGAACACACTTATTTAACCATCTGTTTGTTTTACCTTTGTGTCAACTATGGTGCCTGAAACTGGCTGTTGTGCCAGGGCTGGTATGTAAGGCAACAATCTAATCAATGGGAAGGCCTGACAAAGTCACTCTTTAGTGATTTAACCTGTCTTTTAAGGTTTACATCCTTGCACTTTCATCAGATTTTCACAATCATTCTAATGGTGCCAAAACAACTTTCCAGATTATCTGAATGGCTTGTTGAGAAAGTATTTGATTAATTATTTCCTAACATGAAGGATTTTTTTTCTCCAGATGTTTCTAGCAGAATGCAAGACTAACCTGGTGTACAAACCTGGCGTGGGTTTTGAACTTTGGTTTCAGCGTTGAACACTATGTGAAGAATGCTCTGTGATGGAAGCAGGTGCAGAAAATAAGTTTCTTCCTTTTAACATGAACTTTCAAAAAAGGCCTTCCTGATCCTTGTGGCTCAGTTTTCCAGTGAACATCCTGGCTTTCTCACAACAGGGATTTGTGGAACCGGATTTGCAAGCTATCTGGCACTGACCGCTGGGCTGCTAACCTCAGCTGCTGCTCCCAACTGTCAATGCTGCATTAGAGAACCTCGATCAAGGTCTTCGTCTGATGCCAGCTCCTTATCTTGGGTGAAGGTTGGTCTTATACAACCAACCATGTCCATTCCCAAGAACAAAACATCTCTGTGCCCAAACCTCTGTCCACTGAATCCTGTGGAGATCAGCTTTTTGCAATCTTTTGCTCTGATGCAAAGCTTTACCTTGGTTTGAAGTCTGTTAAAACCATAAGAATGGTTCGGGTTGGAAGGGACCTTAAAGCTCATCCAGTTCCAACCCCCTGCCATGGGCAGGGACACCTTCCACTAGAGCAGGTTGCTCCAAGCCCCGTCCGGCCTGGCCTTGAACACTGCCAGGGATGGGGCAGCCACAGCTGCTCCGGGCACCCTATGCCAGGGCCTCACCACCCTCACAGGGAAGATTTTTTTCCTAATGTAGCCCCTCTTCCCCTTCCATCTTAAAGCCGTTTCCCTTGTCCTATCAAAACCAGTATGTGTACTTCACCTCCGTTTAATTTAGAGTTCTGTTTGCCCAGGTCACAGCTCTGCACATTCCAGAAAATGCCAGCAAGGGCATTCACGTTACTTCATTCCTCAGGTCATCTGAGGAATGTTTCAAGGCAACCTGCACACAGATTTGCCTCTTCTGACTGCTCTAGTGCAATCCCTAATGTCCTGCCATTGTAGGATGGCGTCCTTTAGAACAAAGGCTAAGTTTCGGTATTTTTCTGAAGTGACTGATGGCTTAGGTATGTTTGATCTTTTAATATGTTTTCAAATAGGTGTGCAGAACATCAGTAACGCTGCAGTGACAGACTTCTCTCTTCACCTCGCCCCGACATCCCTGCTTGCCACTCTGCTTTTTCAGGCCGTGTTTAGTACTTGGCTGAAGACTCTTGGCAGCAGGATGACAAGGACACGATGAGCCAAACAGTAGTTTCTCAACCAGGATTTATTATGGCAGAAGGACATGATGTTTCTCACCCCGAATTAGCAGCGCTGAACTCTCTGGTGGCCTAGCGCCAACATTCGGACCGGGCTTCGGAGGCGCCACTGCCTCCTTCTCCCTCCTCCCACCAGCCCAGCCGGCGCCACGTCTCCGTTACGCCTTCCTCCCCGCGGGGCAAGGCCCTTTTCCCGCGCACACTGAGCCACCCCTACCGCCACAGGCCCGCCCGCCATTTAAGGGCCCACCCCGGCGGCCGTCTGAGGCTGCGCCTGGGCCCAGCACCCCGCGGTGCCCTTCCTCAAGGCCGCGATTGAGCGTTCCAACCACGCCGTTACTTTACGGCGGCCGCACGGGGACAACGGCCCTGACGCCCCGCCTCCGTCACCGCGCACGTTCCCGCCCGCGCGCTTCCCTCCACCAATCGGAGCCGCCGCTGGGTCGGGGGGCGGTGCCGCCTCAGCGGCCGCCGGTGCCGCCCGCCCTCCGCCCCGCCCCGCCGCGGGACTGCGCCCCGTTCTCCCGGCCGGAAGGATGTGCTCCCGGAAGTTCCGGTGCTGCCGCTGTGTGGGATAAACAGTAATGGCCGAGGCGGTGGCTCTGGGAACAACGGCGGGCGCCGCGCCGGCTCCGGCACTGGGGACATCCGCCGTGGCGGACGCGGGAGCGACGGCCGCGCCCTTCGACTTCGCGGCCGTGCCGCCGCCCATCGTGGGGCTGGAAGGAGGCGGCTGGACCAAGCAGGTCACTTGCAGGTACGCGCTGCCCGCGGTGGGGGGGGCGGTCACGGCGCCCGTCCTTCCTTCCCTCATTACCCCCTCCCCCCCCGGCGCGGCCGCCCTTCCACCCGCCGCGCGGCGGCCGTTCCCCTCGGGGCGCCGCCGCTCCCCTCCCCTCCCCCAACGGTCACGTACGCGCCGCGCGCGGCCGCAGCGCCCCCTGCCCCGCCCCGCCCCGCCGGGCGCCCTCGGGGAGGCCTGCGGCGAACTGCGCAGCCGGACGGGCCGCGCCGCGCCCTGCCCGGCCCGGCCCTGCGGCGGCGCCGGGGCCTGTGCGCGGTGTAGTACTGGCAGTACCGGCCGGCGCCCGGCGCGCTCCGGCCTAGTCTCGGAGAGCCGGCCCCGCGGGCTGCGGCCTTTCTTCTGCCCCTGCCTCATGGGAGCGTGTTCTTTGCGGCCTCTCCGGCCCCATCGGTGTGGCTCCTGTCCTCCTGCCGCCCTGGGGAGGTGGGAAGCGTTGCCCGTTGCTTATGAGGTGCCGTGGGCCGCTATTTATTGTGCGGAAGTGTGCCCGCAGTGATCGGCGTGAAGGGCACGGTGGAATGAAAGCCCTGTGACCGCGTTCTGGAAAACGCGGTAAAGCAGGAAGTGCGAAACGGTCCAAGTTCTTTGACCGCTTAAATCAAAACTCAAAAATGAGAGTGAGCCCGTGAATGATGCAGCAAAAGGTATTTATTAAAGCAGAGGGATGGGAGGAAGTCATGACGAGGCACAAAACGCGCGGAGTGCTGCCGCTTGTGTTACGTTAAGGTTCTGTATGCTGCGTCATTTTCTATCTGTAGCTTCCTTTAAACTGTATTCCTGATAAATTTTTTACATGGGATTATGCAAATCATGCTGCATGTTGTAAAGCTTGCCAGATGGGCTATTTTTAAACTTACACTGCTGGTCTGTTTGCAGGCTGGAAGGAATATGGAACAGTTCTGTGAATATAGAAATATATGAGTCAGTTTATACGAAAGCAAGTGGCAATCTAAGATTAGCATCCAAGGATCATCTGATTTTCAATTTTATAATTTTTTTTTTAATCTAAATACAGTTGTAAATTACGTTTAACCTGAATTTTCTGGGCAAATACGGTCAAAGTCACTAGGAAGCAAAAAAGGAACATCCCTTGGGCAGAAGGGAGGAGGCTCTGGATTTCGATGTGAGCCCTGTATCTCTTCTGCCTATTTTTCCGTTTGTGCCCGTTGCAGATTGAAATAGTTTTAAGAGCCGTTGCTTCGCTTTCCCGGGGAGCTTGCTGGCCCCGTTTCTCTTTTGTGCTTGAGCACGTTGTGCTTAAGTGTGCCCCGCAGTATTTAAAGCGGCCCTGTTAACCGTTGATCACTGTTTATTTTGGTTAATGCACTGTTAACGGGTCCATTTGAGAAGAGCTGTTCCTCAGCTCTTTCTGAGTGCTTCTGCATACAAAGAATTTTGCCTACGAGTAACCGAGTTAATATTTAATGCACGGCAGTTAAGCGTAGGCCAGCGATGAGGAAACGACCGGGAATCATGCTTAGCTCAGCTTTTAAGTGAGCTGCAAGGGTATAGGAGAGTGCTCCCTCTGTATTGATTGCCTCATAATTTCTCAAGATGGAAAGGCTCAATTAGGAGAAATGGATTGGTGAGACAGAGATAGATATATATGTATTCTTAGGTAACAGACACAATGAATCAATTTACTGAAGACAGTGACTGCCCTAGTACAGAAGCAGTCACGTTCATCAGGGTCCTGGGGTGCAGTGAGCCTGTATAATGAATATATTTATTTACAAAACACACAGGACTAGTGGGAAGTTAAAGCTACTGGTTTGTAATGGTTAATGTGCTCGAATGTGAGCTGAAGCAACAATGAGATCTCAGCTTTGGACCTAATGAATGTCTCCGTTCTTTTGTTCTTTTAGACTAATCCTCCCCCTTATCCCACTGCTTGGTTGCTTCTTTACTTGTTTCTTTTTATTGGGCCATTCAAATTGTAGGCAGAATAGCTTTCCTCAGACTATAAAGTAAAATTAACAATTCTGACTTGAGCTTCTGGGAATGTGTGACAAGAATTTTGTTTTTCTAAGTTTGATTTCAGTAGGATGTATTCATATTCAAGAAGATACATTTCTTACTGTTAAATCTTGTTTCACTTTCATAAATGAGCTTGAGAATTTAAATGTGAGATGAAGGGGTTGAATTTCAAAATGCAGGTTTCTAATGCAGCAGGTAGAGCAGTTTGTTTTGAGTAACACTGCACAATTCTGTTTGTTTATAGGCTTTATTTACTTAAATAGTCGTATGGGTGACAGAAAATGCTGCCTGTTAAGCTTCTGGAAGCTAGTAGTCTCTTCAGTATAAGGACTTGCCACTTCATGGTGATGGCGGAGGAATACTTTTATCAGAACTGAAAGTTTTAGAATGGGTAGAAGAATTAAGTTCTTGCTGCTCCTTTGAATACCTGATAGGATAAATGGATTGGCTAATGAGTTTTATTATGCTAGTGTGGTATCCTTGGTATGGAAGATATCTGAGAGTAAGGGGTGCAGTGACTAAGATGAAGGACTGATTTCTCGATAGTTTTGCCTTCTGCTTTTCTTGCAGCTAAAGTTTAGAAGTCTCAGGGTGAAACGTAGGAATTCGTCATGTTCCTTAAAAGATGATAAAAAATAATTTTCTTCTATGGCTTAGCAGTTTTCAAGGCTTTTATGGTGTATGATAACTTGTAATACTTTAATCTGGAATAAACCACAGGGGAATAAAACTAATTTAGAACTACTTTTTATTAATGTTCTTTTAATATTTGTTATCAATATGTTTGAAATATGAAAAAGAATGATGAGCCTCACCAAGTTTGTCTGTCCATCCAGTTTCAAATTGATACATGGTTTTATTGAGAAGTGGTATAGCCAACTTTTTCTTTTTCCAAACATGTGACACTGTTAGAGGTCCAGATGCTTGTGTTTTCCAGATGTCATGCAGTAGTAGTTAAGGTCATCAAATTGACTTAAATAGGTTACATTTCACTTGGTTGTTTAATAACTGAACATAATTAAAACCCTTAGCAACTAATGGGTATATTTTGAGAGTTGTCTTTCTATCTTTGGTGTTCTTTCTGGAAACCTAGATCAGGTGTTTATCTGTCTTTTAATATGAAGAAACTAAACCAGTAAAGTATGCCTCCTTCGTTCAGTGCAGCACTAGTGATAAGGTGTGGAATGCAGACCTCTTAACAGCTTGCTTGTATTGCCCCTTAGCTGCTCTGTTCTGGATCCCCCAATAGCTTCTTGCTGAAGGAGGTCATGGAGGAGAAGAGACAAGGAGATAAATGCTATTAAGACCTACTTTTCTTTCCTTCTCCTTTTTGTTAAGGTTACTAACTCATGTAGAATTTCACCAGCTGCTCACGTGGCTGAATGCCCACGTGCTGTGCTAGAACAGCGTGCCTGGCCTCTTCCCCGCTACCTTCTTCCCTGGGAATTCTCAGTCTATGTATGACACCTGAAGAAGCTAATGGCTGCAGTTGGCTGTTATCCTGCCAGTCATGGCAGCGTCTCAATTTTTGAAGGAGATCTGTTGCCGGGTGTGACCGTCTAATTCAGCAAAACCAGTAGTTTATTAAACCAAATGGGGTTACCCATTAAGTGGACCTGCAGTAAAGAAACACTTGAATAAGTAAACCCATTTCAAGCTTCAAAAGCTTGGAAAGAAGTATTACCTATTGATTTCACTAATAGGGTCACAGGGGTAATGACTCTATATAGAAGGAAGCATCTGAAATAAGCTGGTATGTATTCAGGATTTTAGACTGCACTTATATGAGTTTAACACTGCGTTGCCTTTGATAAAGGCATTGCAAATTCTTTTCTCTGGCTTGTGGCAAGTGATAGAAGTAATATTACTCTAGCAGCGGAAAAAACCCCAAAATCTTCACAAATTTATTATACTTTGAAGCACCATGGAAATCAAGGTCATTGAAACCTGGATAAACTTGAAAGTTTTAAGTATTCTAGTAACTTAATTGTAGCACTTGTAACATCTGACCTCTCTCTGCAGTGCTTGCAGTTCCAGAGAGTTTATGATTAGCTTTATGGCCTTGGACAAGTGTTTTCTCTAGACATTTCCAAAAAATGCCCACCAGATACTGTCTACAACTTGAGACCTCTGGATGTGCAAAGCCTAATTTCTATGACCTTTTCTAAGTACCCCATGACAATCAGGACATGCTGTTTTGATCAGGGCATCCATAACTTGACATGAGTTGAAAAGTTTTTCTGTGCTAAAATGCCAGTAGGGGCAATTACTACGTCTGGGTGGTTGTTCCCTGGGTTGGTATCACTTGTGTTGTGTACGTCATGCAGTGCACTGAACTGGGGGAGATGATCTGGGTTTGGACCCTGATGAGTTCTCTGGTATGGTTCCCCATGCAGCCTTACCAAGTGATGCTACTGTAGCTGAATAGGAGAGACAGTGCTGTGATGCTGCTGTGGTCAGACAGCATCACAGACAGAGAAAATCCAGTTATATACTTGTTTTGATCTAGTCTTACTGTTTCAAATAAAATTATATGTGCTCTCTTGAGTGCTTGACAGAATGCAAATTTCAGATATCCTTCTACACATGTCTTGGAGTGAGGCGGGTAACTCATGTATTTCTCAGTTTTAAGGATCCTTTTCTCTTGTAATCAGAAACAAGAGGCAGCTGGTATTGCTTTTGTGTAAATATACAGTTAAACTCAATACTCTTGTGTGTGTAAAGATGCTCTCCAGCAGAATTTTTGTTACCTTTCACCAAAAATAATGCACTCTGTTTGTTTTTTGACATGACCAAAGCATATTTTAGCCAAACATTGTAATTTCTTATGTAAAGTGTTAAATTCTTTGTGGCCTTAAAGTAAAAAATCTTACCTTGGGGAAGGGGGAGTTGGTATAACCCTTACAGAAATACATTTTTCTCTCCTCCCACCTCAGCCTTCTTGGTTCAAATGATGCTGAGCTTGCTGTGTGGGATTGCAGGCCTTTAAAAGTGATGTTTGAATTAAATTGAGCTTGTGTTTCAGGTTTGGTTTAATTTTTGTTTTTTCCCCATTACAGCCTACCATCTTGATTGTGACAACTTTCAGAATTACACAGAATTTTTATTTCCAGAGGATTTTCTAACATAAGCTGGGAAAGAAGGAAAGGAGCTCCATGTCTTCTAGCAAGTAGTGTGAGAGACTAATTTTGAGGCTTGTGTATTTAGGATAAGTTATGTTGACCAAGAAGTCCTCACTTCAAGCTGGTTCCTTTCTTAGTCACTTACTTCAGCCATAACAGTGTCCCAACGCTTGGTTGGCTTGGAAGAGCAGTGTGGCTGTGCAGTGGGCCTGAGCAGTGATCTGAGCTAGATTAAAAATAACCATGGGGGCAGCAAAAGGAATGCCAGGTTACATCTGAAGCCATTTCCTGATCTGAGTAAGCAGGTGGCTATGAAATTGCATACCCCAACACATGGGGGAAGCAGTGCTGTGTGGAAATAAGCAGAGGGTGGAGATAACAGTTGTTAAAGAGCAAACATTTAACAACTTATTTTGTACCCTAGTGGTGTGACTCCGATTTCTTACAAGCAAGCCAGAAATTCCAGTTACGTTCTGGTTCCACGAGTTCATGGGTTGGTTTTTTTTGGCTTTGAGGTGGGTTGGTTTGTGGGTGGGTTCTGGTGTTGTGTTGAGTGTGTGGGAGGTGGTTTTTTTGGGGAGTTCCCCCCTGTTCACAGTGGAGAGTGCTGGTTATGGAGAGTGGGGTTTTTTTTTGTTTTAGGAACACCCTATTCCTGGTGTGTGTGGACTTGGCTGTTTGTGCAGCCACCTGGCAAAGTTGACCAGGGTACTTCTCTCTCTGGGGAGAATATCCTGCAAGAGCTTCATCTTGGTCTTAATATCACGTATCACAGAATGCAGGACCATATTTCTTATCTGGTTACTATGTGGCTACAGTGTACAAACAGGCGATTGTTCCAAGTGTGACTTGCAGCCTGATGGCAAAGTGTCTGCCGGTGGTTTATAAAACCACTTCAAATTTTTTTTTTGTTCTTATTCCCTTGAATATACCACTGGTTTTGTGCTTGGAGGGTTATCAACCCTCTTAAGAGCCACCTCAGGTTTTAATATATCTGTAGCACTGGATCATGTCGTTTGGTGAATTGTTCACTTTGATTTACCCGACTTCTTAAAAATGTAGTAGACTAAGAACGTATGCAGAATTTCATGCAGTTCAACAACTTGACACCTTTGAAGCTTAGGAATATGACTCGAATGTGTTGCTTTGTGAAAAGCTATCCTAATCTTAATTTGGGCTGCTGAAAGATGTTCCTTCTGTCTCATGTGCTGGTTGTACTGCTGTGGGGTTGCGCAGTCAGCAGGTTAGAGAGGACCTGGTTCTGCTGCCTGCATAGGTGTGGCAATACCAACACTAAGCAGTGGAAGTGTGCCACAGGAGGAGGGCAGGACTGCCCCTGCCAGCAGCAAGATGGGCTTAGAAAGGTATTATCTGCTTCTTAGTCTTCCCTCAAGTGGTGTTTTGTGTGAGACCTGAACCCTGACAGATTTTCTTGCTTATCAGGTATCTGGGGCCTGTGCTTCTCTTTCTAAACAGAAGTGTTGGTAAATGTTTTGGTGGGTTCAATCCTTACATAGGTTTGGGTTTTCCCTTGGCTAATACTTCTATGTGGATTGGGAAAGATGTACTTAAACCTGTATTTTCAGTTGTGGTTTTGATGTGAACGTGCTGAGTCTGAATAGTTACAATGCCTTGAATTTAAAGAAGCCCGTGTCTTCTAGGTTAATTTAAAACAAATTGAAAATGACTGTTCAGTTTTCCTGAGTAGCTGAATTTGAGGATGCTCAATTAAACTTGCATTACTTGACATGCTAAAATTTAGTAAACTGTCCTCAAAAGCTTTGAAACTGTACAAGTCTTTCAAGACAGGCAGCACAGTATTGAAGCAGGGTATTTCTACTGATTATTTGGCGCCTGTGGCAAAAACTAATGTTTATGTTTTTGACAGATGTAATTATCCATCACAAGCATGTTTTGAATTCTTGGGGAGGAAATTCTGATTGAATTATTTGCAAATACAAAATAGTTGGAAGCCCTCAAAAAACTTGGTTAGATATGGCTAATCCTGATTCTTGGATTCAGTGGTGGGTTTCTCTAAGGTTTTTGTTGGTATTGGAAAGCAGGAGCTACAAGTAAAAGATTTTGTCCCCGTCTACTTTGTCCAAGACACTTTTCTCTTTGTGTCATAGCCCAGGATAAGGTTTTCAGGCTTTTGTAAGCCTAGATTCCTCAACGTACCGTGCAGTTCAATGGAATAGCTATGGCTTGATCTTTTCCCGGGTGTTCTTGTTTGTATGTTTATACTGGGACGTGGTCCCATGAGTCATTAGTGGTGGTCTTAATTCAGCATACCTTGATTTATAAAATAATCATCCAAATAGTTTTACAACTTCAGTGCTTCTCCTTAATTCACAGTGATCTTCTGTCTTACAGATATTTCATGCATGGAGTCTGCAAGGAAGGAGATAACTGCCGCTACTCCCATGACCTCTCCACTAGTCAGTCTGCCATGGTGTGTAGGTATTATCAGCGAGGATGCTGTGCTTACGGAGATCTCTGCAGGTAAAGAAATGTTGTTGAACATCCTGTAGGGGAGTAATTTCACTCCTCCCTGAGTAGAGCTCACACAAAGGCAATAGATCTTAGTGTTTTCATTGGTTGTTGCAACTTCAGAAATGTATAGAAATAGCTTATTTTCACAAACTGCCTTCTCTTGTTAAATACTACAGTGTTTACTTTGCTATGCAAATAAAAAAAGCAAAGGCAAGGCAAGAATGATTTTTCTTAAAAGCGCTGGTTTTCAGGATGTATTTGTTTGTTAATAACATGAGTAGATGAATTAATTGAAATGTGAGACTATGTTCAGACTATCTGAACCGATGGAACTGAGTTACATTTGGTAAGTGATCATAAAAGCCTGACCAGGTAAGAATTGTTTTTGTTTTCTGATTGTGAGTGGGTGTCTTCAGGAATTGCTACCCTGGCACTTGAACTACCATTTTGGAACAATAACTGAAGTGAAATGATGGTAGGCTGTAAAATGTTGCCTGTACAAAATGGCACTACATTATGAAAGCATAGTATGATTTAACTTATACCGCTGAAATTATTAAAAACTAAAAAAGTGTGAAGAAAGGAACCAGATGCGTTACGAAGGCTTAGGGCTGTTTACATCATCTTAAGTTCACTATTAAAGTTTGTCAGGGGGTTTGACATTCTGTTGTGTTACAGCTTTAATGCATGATTAAATATTTGCATCATGACTCCATACAGTAGTTCACAGTTAGCTTTCCTTTCATGTTTAATACATAGTTCCTATGTATAAGAAAGATAATAAAAATAAGCATCTCTGTAGCCTTTTTATCTACCAGTGTTGCTTTCTTCATCATGTAGATCAGTGATTTCTAAACTTCTGATCACACACCCTATCAGTGAAAACTTTTGAGCACCCCTCATATGTGTGTGTATATTTATTTATACTTTACTAATATATTACGTACCTTATAAAATATACACAAAAATCAGAATTTAAAAAAGGATGTAATTAAGATGAAATAAACAATATTTTACACATAGAATTATAGAATGGTTAGAGTTGGAAGGGACCTTAAAGATCATCTAGTTCCCCAAACCGTTTTTGCTCTCACTAAAAGCCTTATTAGTAATAATAGTTGTTTTTACTGACAGTAATGTTGATAGAGTATGCTTTGTTATTTTTTTTTTTTTTTTAAATCGTAGTTTAACATTTTGTAACACAGTGATTTGAAGGTCTTGTTATAAATTTGGTTTATTTTAGTACTTAGTTTTAGTGGCTGTCATAGGTGAAAAGGATCTTTAACAAAGAGATGTAGATCCAAAAGAAAGAATTGTATTTTTGGCTGCACTTACCATGATCTGCATGATCATAATTTTTCACTCCTGTCCACTAATCATGCCAAGATTTTTTTGTTAAAAGTTTTGGCTAGTAAATGTCCGTGTCAGTCCGCTGTTCTTACCCACCAGTTGGAAGGTGTTGTGTTTTTATGTTCTTAAGAAATGGGTCCAAACCCTTTGTTTGGAAGGCTCTTAAACACGTTAGAGAATTCTGTTTCCAGGTTTAAGTGTACAAGATAGAGGTTTTTTTTTATAGTTGACACACTTGCATTGGTTTTGACAACCAAATCACATAATGGTGAAGTGTTTTGGATTCAAAATGTTACCTCCATGCCACAAGTTTCTTTTAAAAAGCAGTTACTTGTTCTTAAAATGCCTTTACCTGGAAGGGACAGATGGCATGTGTGAGTTTTTGAAAATACCCACTAGGCAGCGTACTGCTGATGGCCTCTTGTTATCATGGAAATTGTCAGCAAATCTGGAACACTCGTCTTTTTGTGAAAGAAAAATGCATAACTCATATTTGACAACTTTTAAGCTATTTACCACAAGATAGCCAGCAAACCTCTGTGTGGTACAGATTTTCATGGTGGTTCTTTATCTCATAGCAAAGTGTTGTAAAGATTCAACTATTTAAAGGTTTTGTTTTTCTAAAATTAAGCATATTGATGACATTCTGTAGCACTTGGTGTGCTTCTGGCTTCATCTTTGGTACAATATCTTGCCTATGAATGACGCAGTGAATGAACTCCCGGTATGGGGCTGTCTCCGTAACCTTACCCTGGAATACTCTTTTTTTCAGTCTAGTCAAGGCAGGGGCTCTTTCAGTGCAGAGTTTTTCCATGAAACATTGTTTTTATTAAAGAAGCCATTTACTGTTGAGAAGATACCTCCTCCAGTGCATCCTTTTGTCTTTAATAAAGAAGTAATTTATTGAGAATATCTCTCTTCTGGTACATCTTTTCTTTAGTGGCTCACAAGAAATAGTCCTTTGTGTATTTCATTGTTGAAACAGAATCTAGCAAACATTGTAAGATGAGACATGTTAGAAACATCTTTACTTTCATCCAGCTGTACAGCAATCTGCCCGCACTCTGAAATTTGTTCTAGTACTTGTTTCTTTGAGTCTTCAGCAGTGTTTCAAATGCATTTCCCAGCACTACTTGCTGACAAAGGAATGCGTTTTACTTTGTAACCATTGTTTTTCCATGCGTTCAGTCATTTTTACCACAGCAGGAAGAACAAGTGGTCTAGTGGTATGTGTGGCCTTTTGTCTTTCACTATTGCACAAGAAGTCTCTACAGAACTTCACCATAAATGCTTAGAAGCCTCTTTTAAGTACTGGATTGAATATCATGTGACTTAAAACAGCTGAAAAAATTGTAGCGGTTTGTCTACATGTTCTTGGTGTTTAGATTTTAAATGTCTTGGTAATTGTGAGTGAGGACACTGCTGTCAATGTGGATATTAAATATTAGTAAAACTTAATTTCTTAATTTTTAGGTGGGAGGGGAGGGTGAAGATAAGAAGTTCGTGTGTTTTATTCCTGCACCCCAGTGGGTTGTCCTGCTTACCTCATTTTGGAGGCCACTGATGGTAGAGGTCTGAAGGCTTGAAATTTGTTTGTGCTTTGTAGCTTCCTTAGGATTACAAAGCTGACATTTGGTTGGAAGCATCTCTTTAATATGCAAGAACTGTGATACTTCGTTGTTTTCAATCTGACGCAAAGTAAATGAATCACAGTTGCTTAGGAGTTATGTATTATCTTCGGGAATTCTTTCCCTTTGTACTTGGAATTAGTCAGCAAATCACAGATTCATAGAATGGTTAGGGTCAGAAGGGACCTTAAAGATCATCCAGCCTCTTTGCCATGCGGGGGTACACCTGTAATTTATTTTCCCATGTAGTCTACTAGTTGCTGGAAGACAGATTTTTGAGTGAAATGGCACTTTCCTGTTGTTTGTGGGTGGTAGGGATCAAAGTGAGCATCCTTTTTCACAGTAAGTTGAAAGAGGCATTAGAAATACTTACTAAAATTCATCGTAAAATCTGAACGAGGCAAGATGCTTAGAAACAGAAAAAGAATAACTTAGGCTGGTGGGCATCTCTGGAGCTGTGCTGAAGGCAGAGCCAGCTTAGGTCAGGGCGCCCAAGGCATTGTCCAGTCCCGTTTGGATTATCTGCAAGGATGAGGGTCTTGCAGCCTCTCACCATGATTGTTTTTTCCTAATACGTAATTGAAACTTCCCATTCTGGACTTCTGTCTACTGACTGTCATCCTGTTGCTGCACCTCTGAGGAGACTCTGGCTGCATCTTTCCTGTGGCTTCCCACGAGGTAGTCTGAGACAGCAGGATCTGCCCTTAGTCTTCTATGGTTTTTAAAGCTGAACGAACTAATTAATCTCATTCAGATAAATTATTATTTATACTACACATGCATAATAGGTATGTGACTGGTTTTGGAGTTCATATAGAAGTTCATTCTGTGAGTTAAGTAAGAATTGTGCATGCTGTTCCAGTTCCTCCAAAATGATGGCAGTACTTGCTGTTTCCTTAAGCGGTGCTGCCAGATTACACAGGTGGAGGCATGTCTCTGTAAAGGGTCATCAATGACTTTCTCCTCCAAGCCTAGATTCTCCTTCCAAATAGTGTGTTTATATCTAATCAGTCAGTTTCTTTCCCATACCTTGGGCTGGTTTACGGAGGTATTTTTCTTTTCTTTTTGTCAAGAGTTGATATGATGTGTTTCAACATTTCAGATACGAGCATACCAAGCCACTGAAAGAGGAGGAGGAAGAAGAGACTGACGTGGATCCAGATGAAAAAATTTATCCCTCAGTATCCTCAGACTATGCATCACTCCCTGAAACAGTTGAAGAAATACTTGCTGAGATAGAAGATGAAAGTGCAGATCTGGCAGCTGCAGGAGTAGGTGCTGAAGACTGGGTGAATGCTGTAGAATTTGTCCCTGGGCAGCCATACTGTGGACGTGGTAAGCTGAATTGTGATAACAGTAAATTTCTGTCATGGGTCAGCAGTTTGTATGTAGTACATTTGAATGCGTTTGGGTACAGCTATTCATATTTATCATAGTTGGACAGATCTCCTCTTTGGAGTTTAGTGTGTATATGTAATGGGAGAAGAAAATACTGGTGCTGCAATTAATATCGCTACCTTGAAGAGATAATTTGCTGCTTTTGGTTTTTGGGGGGATTTGTTTGTTTTGGGGTTGGGTTTTGCTTGGGGATTTTTTTTTCAGTCTTTTAAATGTGTTCCAGTGGAGGTACAGATTCCTGTAGAATGAACTGAAGCCTAGTGCTTGCTTTCATGAATCCCATGGCAATTCAGACCAGAGGCTGAACATTGTTTATTCTAGTTACCTTTCTGAGACATGACTTCCTAATACTGTGACAGCTTGTGTTGAGAATCAGATTAAAGCAGCTCGTCATATGAGACCAGACTGTTCAAGTAGCATGCTTATCATCTGCTTTCCCTGCATAAAGGTAGCACAAAGACTTAAAATATAAGTGAAAAGCAGACTGAAGATGTTTACTTCAGCACAGTTGCTAGGATCTGGTTCTCTAAAAGTGAAGGCTTATGGCCATGAGTACTCAATTGTTTGAATGCAAAACAGACACCTTGTGTCCAGAAGAGTTTGAAGTTGTCATACAGTGCTCAGGTTATACTTCTTTGTCTCCACAGCACTACTCAGATTCTCGTATCTGAAAAGAGAATTACCTTATCAATGTTACAGAGTGCTGGTGGAACCTGTTCTCATCTGATTTGAGGAAGAGGAAAGGAATAGTTGAGCAACATTATAATTTTTATAGTGTTGTTGAGAAGTTTGATTATGGAATTATTTGGTGTATCTGTGACTTGCGTATAGTCCAAAGGGATGAAAACGTGTCTTCTACCTGTTAATGTGTCACGTTACTGTATAAAAGATACAGCTTCTGTGTTCATTGAAACATCCCTTTTTTGTAATCATTCAATCAGAATAGAATAATTCAGATTGAAAGGAACCTCTAGATTTTATGTACTTAATTTTCCTGCTCAAAGCAGGGTCGGCTGTGTCAGGTTGCCAGGGGCTTTGTTTGATTGAGTGTCTATCCTCAGAGATGTTCAAAATGCTATAATCTCTGGGCAGCCTTTGCAGTGTTTGACTTCTTTCACAACGAAGAACTTTTTCTTAGTATGTAATTGGATTTTTCCCTGCCTCAGCTTGCCTTCTGTCTCTTGACCTGTGCGCATCTGAGAAGAATCTGGCCCTGTGGGATTTTGGTGGTATGTTTGGTTTTTTTTTTCTTTTTTGTTCCTCCCTTTCCCTTTCCATTAAGTAGTTGAAGATAGGAATAAGATCACCTTGTTAAAGATGAACAAGTCCAGTTTCCTCAGTCTCCTTTCATGGGCTTCAGCCCCCTTAATGGCTAAGTGGCCCTCCACTGGAGTCAGTTCATTGCTAGTTTGGACAGCTGGAGATCTGTTAAATACACCTACTCCTTATAGGAGGGCTGGTGCCTTCACTTAAATTCCTGAAGTGTAAGTGCTGTTTCATTATACCTTTAACTCAGTTTTACTGAAGCAGTTCCTTTTTCTAGAGGTCAGGCTTATTTTTCTCCACAGCCACAATCTGTGGCTGCCACAGATTGTTAGGTAACATTCTCTTCTCTGAATCTTCTTCAAATTCTCTGTTTCATATCCTTTGAAGTTTGATGTATTTTAATGTAGAGACATACTCATCTGTTTCTGTTCAGAACTGTGCTAGATAACGCTAATTCTTTTAGTGACTTCTTAAGAGCTGCATTTCAAAAACTTTACTTTTCTGAAGCCACTGTCTTTATTAAGCTATAAAAATAAAACACCTTACTGTAGTGATCAGGAAGATGTGTGCAGTGTGTTCTACAGTGAGTACTTTAAAGCCTTACTGATTATTCTTGTCAAATGCCTGGGGAGATGTACAGGTACTTGGAAACCTTAAAATGAAACCTATTTCTCAAGGTAAGTTAGATACCTGTGTGTTTTAAGTTGTCTTACAAATGCTGAAGATTTGGGGTTGGCAATTTAACTGTGTCGCTTGGGCTGTAATGCTCCTCTTTTACTATGAGACAAGACATTCTACTAATGCAGCTGGTTCTCTGATTTGGGACTAAACTTGATATCTTGAAGATTACCTCAGGGCCTAGCAAAGAAAAAAGAAACGATTCTTAACATACTCACTTGTTTGATGTACAGATGCACCACATTTCCATATTGGTTCTGCTGCTACTGCTGCTAGATGTTCTGGAGTAGTGGAGGGAGAGTAGATAGGCAGAAATGCAAGAAACACTTTGACTTGGGTGGCTGTTTCCTGCTGCTACAAGATGAATGTATTTGATGCTACAAAGTATGTTCTAGAGTGAAAACAGGTGGTGTGTGAATTGAAGGTAATGAACTAGTTTTTTTCACTAGCAGGAATTTAACCCTGTTGACTCTGAAATCGGCAGCGAGAAGATGGGGATTGGGTCCACCTACTGGAGAGTAGTGGTTTTGGAAAGAGCAGGCAGGATTTTGGAGAGTAAATGTTGTCAGTGAGGGATGCTGGATGCAGAACTACTGAGGCAATGGAGCCTTGTGAGTTTCTCTAATTTTGCTTTCAAAGAGGAAGCAAAACTAGCAGATACAGTGCAGTAGGTCCACAAGATACGCGTGCAGGGCTTCAGGTTATGGAAGCTGAGATATTCAGCAGCGGAAATACTGGTTTAGTTTTTATTTTGTGGAAATACAACTCTCACTGAGGGGAGGTGCTGGGACAGCACAGAAGACTGGGACTGGAAAACTAATGTTACTTGAAGCATGCTTTTTCCTTTCCCACCTTTGTACTGTGGAAGTACCCAGAGCCATTGTTCAAGACTGACATTCATACATCTGTATCGTGTCGTCTGGGTGTCTGGTCACTAAGAACTGGTTTTTCTTTTTTTGTGCAAGGATGGTGGTGTGGACTGGGCTGGAATTTAGTAGCTGTACTGTGTAACGTGCTTATTGACTTGAATAGTCGTTGTTGGTTGGTTTGTTTCAAGTGACAACACTATACTTTTATTGTTGTGCCAAGATATGAAGCTCTGCACTACTTCTGTGGACCAGCATAGTAAATAAATGGGTTTCTAAGTCAGTCTCTGGAGGGGTAAGACTTCAAAGCCTTTATTCTCAAAGAACCTCAAGTAATAAGTGGGGTTTTGTTTTGTTTTTAATGAATAAAATCCTTACTGAATAAAGTTTTGTCAAAAGATATCCTTGAGAGGAGTGCAGGTGATTGGAAAGCTTTTCTTTTAAGAGAAGCTTCATATGTGCCTCTTCAAAGTATGCATTTTCCAGGGGAATAAGTTTGCCTTAAGCAAAGATCATCTTGCCAGCCCCATTAAAAGTACTGTATCACTCAATTCCTTTGAAACTCGGCTGCATTTGTCTGTCTGGTGGGCTTCTGCTCATCTGTACTATGCTCTGCTAAACTCTCCTTCCTCAGTAACAGTCAAAGTAGATGTCAGAAGTCATGTAAATCAACTAAGTAAAAAAAATCCCTAACAACATCAGCTAGAAAAAAACACTGGCAAAAGTGACAGTTGGGGGAATAGAAACTGACTGGTAGTTGTGATTGTTGTTACTTCTGGAAGTGGATTTCAAACTGGGAGGGGGGTGGGCAGGATTTCAGTTAATAAGTACAAATTTTCATATCATCTTCAGTTACTTCAGAAGAGTGGGTAGAGTCTAGTATACAGTGGGATTGAGTGCGCCCTCAGCAAGTTTGCCGACGACACCAAGCCGTGTGGTTCGGTTGATACGCTGGAGGGAAGGGATGCCATCCAGAGGGACCTGGACACGCTTGTGAGGTGGGCCGATGCCAGCCTTACGAAGTTTAACCAAGCCAAGTGTAAGGTCCTACACCTGGGTCGGGGCAATCCCAGGCACTGCTACAGGTTGGGCGGAGAAGAGATTCAGAGCAGCCCTGCAGAGAAGGACTTGGGGGTGTTGGTTGACGAGAAGCTTAACATGAGCCGGCAGTGTGCGCTTGCAGCCCAGAAAGCCAACCATATCCTGGGCTGCATCAAAAGAAGCGTGACCAGCAGGTCAAAGGAGGTGATCCTGCCCCTCTACTCTGCTCTTGTGAGACCTCACTTGGAGTACTGTGTACAGTTCTGGTGTCCTCAACATAAAAAGGACATGGAGCTGTTGGAGCGAGTCCAGAGGAGGGCCACGAGGATGATAAGAGGGCTGGAGCACCTCCCGTATGAAGACAGGCTGAGAGAGTTGGGGCTGTTCAGCCTGGAGAAGAGAAGGCTGCGTGGAGACCTCATAGCAGCCTTCCAGTATCTGAAGGGGGCCTACAAGGATGCTGGGGAGGGACTCTTCCTTAGGGACTGTAGTGGTAGGACAAGGGGTAATGGGTTCAAACTTAAACAGAGGAAGTTTAGATTAGACATAAGGAAGAAATTCTTTACAGTGAGGGTGGTGAAGCACTGGAATGGGTTGCCCAGGGAGGTTGTGGATGCTTCATCCCTGGCGGTGCTCAAGACCAGGTTGGACAGAACCTTGGGCCACATGGTTTAGGGCAAGGTGTCCCTGCCCATGGCAGGGGGGTTGGAACTAGATGATCTTAAGGTCCTTTCCAACCCTTACTATTCTATGATTCTATATGGCTGCTTGTAATTTTTCTTGGTGCCAGTTCACTAGAACTCATGGGGAAGAAAAGGTAATGAAGAACTCTTTGTTGTTGGGAATCTCATACTGGAAAATGAGCAGGTTGACAGTTGACTTGCTATTCTGTAACTCACTTGCTTTGAAAAGTATTTTTCTAGCAAACAGACTGATGCAAGATCACTGCAAGTGACCTCTAAGGTCAGAGATGGTTCAAGAAGCAGACTTGAACTTAGTTTGAGAGCTAGTATTTTCCTACACTGATCTTCAATATTTACTTGTCCCCCAAAAGTGTGAGCTCTCAGGCACCTGCTCTTTCTTTTTCTATGTCCAAAAGCGAATGGTCTGATATATGCTTATTGTATGTCCCTGCTCCATGGGGATGAAAACTGCACGACTGTGCAGCCTCTGATCCTTTTTGAGATCAGAGTCTTTTACTGGTCTATGTATGCCTTCGATAGTTTGTGTTTTCTTCTCCAAATCTAGTACTCCAATGGCTTATAAAAGTTACAATTTCTTATAGCATAGATTTTTTTAATTCTTGTAACAGCTACTGGTTATCTGGGTTAACACATAACCAGATAAACAGCTAACTGGTTATTTGACTGGGTTAAATGAAGCCCAGTTGCTGCTCTTTCTGGTGTTTATCCTGACTACAGCAATGCTTTGTTACCCTCCTGTGTTTATTATATCTTCAGTTTCAAACTCACTGCTTTTGTCTTGTAACTTATGTAATGATCTAAAAATGCTGTTTGGCTTCTGGAGATATAGACAACCATATCTTCTGGAGGTACAGGAAGAAGTATTAAGCAGCAGCTGTTTAAAAGAGGAAGAGAATACAGATTTCAGTTCAATTTAAAATTAGGTAAGGGAATTTACTTAGGGTTTTACAAAACTGATGGCTAGCTTAAATGCCCTGAAAATACCCTGAATTTCAGTTTCTTAAAGCTAGGTTTACATGTTTGGCTAATAAACTGGATATCTGTTTAGGGTAGGCTTTTTGGCAAACAGCTAGAATTGAGGTACCTTGAGAGGTGTGGACACAGCTTTTATATTGCTCACGGAGATGCATGGGAGTCTAGAAGAGTGAGAGTCTTGTGGTTCAGGCTGAACAACAAGTGCCAATTCACCTGCACATAAGGAAGTGCTGGTGTGGTGTTTCCATACCACTGTACACCAGCTGGATATATGTTTATTGCTTCAGCTGTGTCACTTCTGGGGAAAAGCCTCTTAATTTTAGCAGATATGAAATTGATTCTCAAAGCAGTGAGAGATTTGTAACCTTATTGTTGCTGAATCGGAGTTTGTATAAAAAGTGTTTTTAAGCTGCTGAGGACTAGTGAGATTTTTGTACTGCCGAGTTAGCCTGTAAATGGATCTGAATCTGACCACTAAAACCTTGGTAGCTTTAGTTTTGTCTGGGTCAAAGGAGGAAGCAAGTGGTAGTGCTTTCTAGAGTGGGAAATGACTGCTAGTTGGGGTTGAGAGTGTGTGAAACTTGGGCTGAAATGAACCTTGGTTTTATTATTCTCTTTGGATAACTTGAGCAGGGTTACCCAAAGATTACGTTGCATTAAAACAACGTATGCTCACTCCATGTGCCCTTAATCTGAAGGTGTTGCTTATTGTCCTTCACTTTGTTCCCAGCCACTCCTTCCTGCGCTGAAGCACCCTTGCAGGAATTGGTGATTGAGGAGGAGTATGAAAAGCAGCACGAAGACGTGGAGATAAAGAAGGAGCTGTGCCCCTATGCTGCAGTAGGAGAATGTCGTTACGGAGAAAACTGTGTGTATATCCATGGGGACGTGTGTGATATGTGTGGGCTGCAGGTCCTGCATCCAGTTGATGCTGCGCAGAGATCCGAGCACATAAAGGTAAGCAGGCAACTGTCCGGTGTTAAACAGCTTTAAGTTATTGCTTCCTAGCTCCCCACAATCACTTGTTAGTAATTCCCTTTCATTTGAAGGTTCATGCAGGTCAGGCAGTTGAATGAAATTCCTGTTGTAAACTGGACTGTTTCCTGTCAGGGCCATACTCCAGAGCAGCTAGGTTTCCTTATCTCTGCTGGGAGAGCAGTCTGTTTAAAGATGCTAAAGCTTTATTCTTTGCCTAGTAAAACCGGATGGTCTCTTAGATTGCCTTTTTCATGTTTAAAAGCAATGTCTGAAGAAAGGAATTTAGACTCTGAGTCCCACTATCTGAGCAGATTTTTTAGGATAAAGATTTTACAGTTTAATCATACTCCATTCATTATGCAGAACAGGAGACTAAATCTCAGCTTTAAAACCTGCTTAGAGTTCACTAGGTGACCAGTTGTCTCTGTAGTTGTTTTCTTTGTCTCTCCTTTTCAGTCTTGCATTGAAGCTCACGAGAAGGACATGGAGCTTTCCTTTGCCGTCCAGCGTAGTAAAGACATGGTGTGCGGGATATGCATGGAGGTGGTGTATGAGAAAGCTAATCCCAGTGAGCGCCGCTTTGGAATCCTCTCCAACTGCAGCCACGCTTACTGTCTGAAGTGCATCCGCAAGTGGAGGAGTGCTAAGCAATTTGAGAGCAAGATTATAAAGTGAGGCACTTTCCCATTTCGATTGTGCTTTGTTACTATGGAAGAACTTAGTAACTCCTGACAACTTGCAGCGACTTCCAGATGCAGATTGCAGAGAGACTGCATTTAAAGCATACTAACTTTAGTTTGGAAGTGAAATAATTGTTAGGGATAACATTCACACCGATTTGGTTAATTTGGATTAAGTTGGCAAAGCTCACTTAATGGTGGAAAATAACTTGCACTTATTTAGTAGCACATTGTTCAGTGGTTACTGTTTCCATCTTGGACACCTAGCCAGGAATCTGAAAACAGATCAAGCAGTTCAGGATGTATGCTTCTTAATTCATTACTGCCCTAGTTCATTAATCAATCAACAAAACATTTAAAAGCTGTTCTGAAAACGCAAAGTTCCAATCAAATACAAAAATCAAGCCAAAATAAATGTATTTAATTCTAAAGAAAAAGGAGTCTTGTGTGAAGTGTTTTTTCAAGCTTTTCTGAGACAAGCTGACTAGCTGCTATTGCCACTGATAGCTCTTGAGACTTTAGTTAATCTTCATGTGTAAGAGAATCTAGATTGAAAAGCTCATACAGGAAGTGTGCGAGTACAGTACATCTTTAGAGATGGAAATGTGCCATGACTTGTTATACAGAGGAGAGAGTGCCCTGTCATGTGGAATTTTGCAGCACAGTCTGTTCATTCCCCAGGTCCTGCCCAGAATGTCGGATCACATCTAACTTTGTCATTCCAAGTGAGTACTGGGTGGAGGAGAAGGAAGAGAAGCAGAAACTCATTCAGAAATACAAGGAGGCAATGAGGTATGAGCACTGCAGCCTTTTGTCGAGACTGCAGAGATAAAGGCACGCCTAGAAAAGAAGGGTGCTGATATAAAGCCCTCTCACCACACCTCCTTTCCACCACCACGCATGAAGTGCATCCTTGTTTATCTGCCCACAGATGCACGCAACCACACAGTTGCAAAGCTCTTCCTATGGTCTTTGACCTCAAGTCTTTCCCTTCCGTACACAAAACACTGGTGGTGTAGCCATATGGTAACACGAGCCTGTGCACTGCGAGCGATCAGTGCCCTATGCATGCATCGACCCACGCACATTGTGCAATACATCACTTCTGCGTAGAGGTGGTGCACTGACAAAATACCTTCAGCTCCAAAGGGCATCTGAGATCCTTTTGGACTACAGGTAAATGCAGTTCTGAAGTCTGGTTGGGGTCTGCTGTGAGTAAGGGTTGCGATATTTTCCTTTCCAGCAACAAGCCATGCAGGTATTTTGATGAAGGCCGTGGGAGCTGTCCTTTTGGAGGGAACTGTTTTTACAAACATGCATATCCTGATGGCCGCCGAGAAGAGCCACAGAGACCCAAAGTAGGAACGTCAAGTAGATTCCGGGTCAGTGCTGCTGTTTTTTCTTATTTCTAGACAGTGTGCAAGAGGAGTGAGCGATAAATTGGCTGCTTTGAGAAGAGGACAGAGAAATGTTGACTTCGGGTTTTGGGTTTGGTGGAGTTTTTGTTTTTCTTGTGATAGACCTCTGTGATGGTGAATTTAAAGGACGTGGTCTAAAGATTGTGGATGCTGGGGGCCAAGGTGGAAAGGGTAAATTTTAACAACTTTCCTAGTACACCAAGGCACTGAAGTGGAAATGTTGGGTGGCATTAATAGGGGTGTGTAAGGGTTAAATTCTGCTCGAGGTCAGTGTCTCCCTGAAAGAGTAACATGGCTTCTTGTGTGTCAGAGTATGCCAGGGGCTGAACCATGTCAGCCTCTGGGAAGAGTCCTGCCTTGTGCCGCTTGGTCACCTGGGGAAATCCTTGTGTTCCACTTGCAGGCCCAGCGGAGGAATCGGTTCTGGGAGTTCATTGAGGAGCGAGAGAACGGTGATCCGTTCGAGACCGACGAGGATGAGGTGGTGACCTTTGAGCTTGGTGAGATGTTGCTTATGCTGTTGGCAGCAGGAGGTGATGATGAGCTAACAGATTCCGAGGACGAGTGGGACTTGTTTCATGATGAGCTGGAAGATTATTATGATTTGGATCTATAGCACCTGTCAGTGGAGTGTGGACTGTTGTCTTGGCTTCAGGCAGTAGCTATTACCTGTGGTGTTGTGGCAGTGCCTGTGTTTCTCCTAGGCAGGCCAATCAATTCCAGGTGCTGTTGTAATAACTTTTACCCAGGGTCTGTCTCCTCCCATCCCCTCCCACCCCAGGAGTGTTGTTTTTCCTCTGTTTAAACAAATAACAAGAAATAAATCTTTAAAATGTTAGTTTTTGTAAAAATGAATTTAACTGTCAAACAGTTAGCTTAGGTTTGTTGCTTCATCTGTGTACCCAACAGAGTTCACCCAGTTCCAGGGTTAAAGTGTTTACAGGACTTCCACACTCATTTTGAAGAGCCCAGATACAAAAATGAGCAGTGGCCATGCAGTGGGGATGTAAATTGGCTGATGGCCGTTTTTCTGTCTCTGTACCAATATTTACGACTCGAGGCCAGACAAAAATTCTCTGGCATCAGTGCCGTTCCGGCCCCCTCATGTTCACGTCTTCATTTGTGATTTTGGTCTCTTGTTTACTTGCACATTACTATTACTACTGTGTAACCAGAACCAGGTGTGAACGTTCTGGGTTTTTACTGTGTTTAGCATGAAAGGAAAGTGTCGTTGTGAAAGGAGAACTCTCTATGTGTATATACAGATAACTGTAGAGTTGGACCTCAAGGATGGGGAGGCTCTGTGTAAGTTAAAAATAACAAAACCATCTTTCATCCCCTCTTGGTGCATGAAGTCTAGCCTCCAATTGGACATGAAACTGGTTTGGTGGTCTCAGCCCGGAATGTGGCAGTGATCTTAACCATCACTTAACTTAATAGATGGCACTCCCTAATACACCAGCTCTCTTTCATGTGTATGATTCGGGTTGTCCAGGAGCAGAAATCCGGTTAGCCAAGGTGGGCTCAGAGGAACACCAGAGAGGCCCCTTTAGCTTTATTGCTCTATAAGTTTTAGAACCTGATGTAACCACCTAAGCCCTGAGCTTCGCTAGGAAATCGCTGTGCCTCTCGGCTGGTGCGAGGTACTCGTGCCTCTCGCGTCTGAGTCGGGCAGGTTGCCTGGGAAAGCTCTTCAGTTTATGTGAGTTGCTGCTTACAAAGGCAGTCATGCAGTTTCTGGCTGTAATTTGCATTAAGAAATTACTTTGCCACCAAAGCCCCGGCACAGGAATTTTAACCTTGCATTACATTATCGCTGTTTTTTATTGACTTGTGGATGCCCCGTGATCTGTTTTCCTGCTGCTCTTGTCCCCTAGACTGCCTCTCCTTTCACTTTTAAATGGAATGAGAAATTGTTCTGAGGTCTATAACGTATTGTTTTGCAGCTGCCTTTTGTAAGAAGCACTTTTCCCAAATAAAAAAAAAAATGAAAAAAGTTAAACAAGAAGTCTGCCTGTTCTGTTAAGTTTGAAGCTTCTGTGTTTGAGCTGGATAGATCACTTTTGTGTGTTTCTGTAAATCGAAGGCATTTATGTTACTTATTCTTAACTCCTACAGAATCATGTCACACTAACACAGAACTCTCACTTGGTTGTAGCCTTTCCAGCAAAGAGCCTGATGATTTCCCTCCGGTGAAGCCATGTTGGCTGTCACCAATCACTCCCTTACTGTCCATGTGCCTTAGCATGGTTTACAGGAGGATCTGCTCAATGATCTTGCTGGGCACTGAGGTGAGACCGATGGGCCTGTAGTTCCAATGTAAGTTTAACAAAGATGTGTTCTACTAAGATGGAAAAAGGTACTAAACTTCACACGTGGGTCATCTTTCCTTCCTGAGGGGTCAAAAAGGACGCATGCTTTACTTCTTGTATGGGTGTACATGTGGCACCATGGTGGGTGGGTGCTGCTTTTCTCAGCCTTGCCTCTGTATGCACTATAGGGGAAGCTGAGGACACGCAGACAAGGGATTTGCTTTGGCAGTGGCTGTTCTGTCTAGCTGCAAGGCAACTGCTGTAGTCACGTGCATCATAATAAGTAGTTTCTGTTGTTGCTTTGAAGCGAGCTGTGGTTCTTGTTCTGTAAGCTGAAGAACTGCATGCACTTGTCATGCAGCCCTCCCGCTGTGTGTCGCTTCCAGTTTGAATCTTGCTGGTGGTAGGCCTGCTTCCAAGCTTGCTGTTGCATTAAGGCTTCCACTCCCATCGCCCCAGATGGGAATGGCTGAAGAGTAGGGCCTTTGAAATGAGTAAAATGTGTTAGTAGACTGCTGTGGTTTTCCTCTGCAAGGACAGGAATGAATTCAGTAGCATTAAGGCAAACTTTTAATGTAAAAATACAGAGGGTGATGACTTAGGCTGTGCTGCATGTTCTTTCAGCAAATACCTAAGGTACAGAAATTGAAGAGGCCAACGAGAGTAGTGTCAAGATGAAAAAGGTATAAAGACTTCATAAACTCCCACCAGCAAAATCTTAATTTCAAAACAAAAATGGTTAGAAAAAGATACAAGCTCTCTCTTGAAGTGCCTTGACTTCGCTTCCGATGCAAGAATATACATGTATGGTTTGATACAAAATCTTGCAGCTTGTGGTAAGTGCAAAGTAAGGGCTTGCTGCCCGTTCTGACTGGTCTGAGTGTGATCATGGAAGCAAAGTGCACTTTTTGCCACCTCTGCTGCTTTAGTTCTGATAGTGATAGCACAGCTTGCTCTTGACTGTAGCCCAAGGTGTTTGTGATCTTGCTGAGGGGAGCTTGGTTCATTTAGTGAAATACAAAGTGACTCCTTCCTGATACAGCAGGTACAAAATAGATTTCTGTTTGGAGGATACCCTGAGGTATGGGTTGTCTCATGTGCAGAACAAACCTTGGATAGATGGAGTTAGTGCTGCAGCAGCTTAAGACAAAACGGAATTCACGTGTAGTCCCTTAGGATTGAGATATAACAATCAAGTTGCTACAAAGTCAATTTTCCTCTGCTGCCAGCACGATGGCAGTACTGGAGAGGCATTGAGGTGTAGTTGTGGTAAGCCTTGCTTCACGTAAGCAGAACTAGGCAGACTTGCCAGTGAAAATGGCAGTAAGGAGTGATTTAACGGATGCAGCAGTGACAAGGAAATGTGTGGTTACCAATATGCTAGACTTCTGCCCCAACTTGCTGCTGTTGCTGTCATCCATGAGTATTCTGTGCGTAACTTGCAGTCACGCCAGAGTCAACATCTGTTTGGCAACAGCTTGTTGTGATTGCATAGACTGCGTTTGTGCAGGCAGCTGAGTTAAGGTTTGTTTTGGAATAGCAGCACTAGAGAAAGCCCTCAAGAGCTTTTAAAGCCCTACCTCCCTCAAACCAAGTTCCTACTAAAATTGGAAGTACTCTTAGGTAACAGGGGACTCTTGGCCTGTCCAAAGCTGCTGTCAGAGGATTTCAATATCCCTGCATTGGCTGCTGTAGTTCCAGTCCGTAATGCACTTGCTTGAAAATGGCTTCAAGAGTCAGTACACTGAGCAGTAAGTATTGAAGCCCTGCTGCCTGCAGCCAGTTGTGGTTTTCTGGGAATTGAGATACCTGAAAATGTGCCTTCTGACAGCCCACAGCTGGGAAGGGGCACCTCTGAACAGAGCTGTGGTTGGAACACTCACCGGGCAGAGGTAAGCTTCTATTTCTGTTCCATATCCAAAAGCACAGGTATGTATCTCCCTCCTGAACAGAGGCTCCTGGTAGAGCTCATTCTCTCTGGTCAGGGCCTGAAAATTGTTTTGTCTCCTTTCCAAATGTACTTAAACATTAACAAGAATGATTAGATAAGAACCTCAGCTTTTGTTATGAAGAGCCTGATATATGTATGAAGAAAAGCTTGACTAAGTTGGCAGTGCCATGTGCCTTCCACACCCCTGGTTGCTGCTGTTTGCTTTTAAGCCAGTCAGCTTCTGGGAGGTGTCAGCATGCTCCATTTTAATATACTTCTAGGTTTTTTTTGTTACCCTATTACGCGGATAGTGCTGCTGCTTCAGTCTTATCTGTCATGGCTGCAATATCCATGCAAGTTATGTGTCACACACAGAAGTAAGATACTTCTAAGTAGATTAAAAACTTAACAAAAAAGCTCATCTTCAAGCTGGATGTGCAGCTTTTAAAACTGTGGGGCAGTAGTGGGTTTTAGGATAATATCGTAAACAACATCACAATAAGTTGAGTGCAGAGGAGGGCCACCACGATTATTACAAGGCTGGAGCACCTCTCCTATGAGACAGGATGGGAGAAATGGGGTGGTTCAGCCTGGAGAGAAGGCTCAGGTGAGACCCTAGAGCAGCTTCCAGTACTTTAAAGGGGGCCTACAAGAAATCTGGAGAGGGACTTTTTAACAAGGGCATGTAGTGACAGAACAAGGGGGAATGGCTTCAGGCTGAAAAGAGGGTAGATTTAGATCCAATAGTGGGAAGCAGTTCTTCCCTGTGAGGGTGGTGAGGCACTGGCACAGGGTGCCCAGAGAAGTTGTGGCTGCCCCATCCCTGGCAGTGTTCAAGGCCAGGTTGGACGGGGCTTGGAGCAACCTGGCGTAGTGGAAGGTGTCCCTGCCCATGGCAGGGGGTTGAACTGGATGATCCTTAAGGTCCCTTCCAACCCAAACCATTCTGTGATTCTAAGTTACACTTTTATACAAGTAAATTTGCATATGGTGCTGGGGGAACAAAATGTTAATATAAGGTTACGTAGCAGTTAATGCTACGTGCATTGTCAAAGCTGCGTGCTTCCATCTGCTCTGCAGTGGGGAAAGGCACAACTGCAGCATTTACACTGGGCTTGTTATCTTATAGTCTAGAATAACATCCTGTAATTAAGGGACTTAAAAAAAAAAAAAAAAAGTTTAGCACTTTCTTCATGTGTTACCCCATGAATAATACTGTCTGCTAATATACACGCTGAAGAACCTTCTTGTTAGCAACTGCTGCAGCTTGCTCTGCAGTGACTCCAGCTGGAAAAATGACCCTATAGAAACCATTCACTGTAACTGCACATAGGGCTTGTGAAAGATGCCAAATGGAGCCAGCCAAGAGAGGTCACACTCCTGCTTTAGTTGCACAACAGATAGGTTTTTAAGTCTAGTCTCTTGAAAGAACAGCAAGGAGCCTGTTACACCTGGTAAAGGGAAGGGAGCAGTGCAGCTCAGGGCGCAGTCACAAGCCTGTTCTCCCTGATCCTGTGTTGCAGAGCTGTCTGCCAAGGAAGGACTTACTTTGCAAGTAGCTCCCTGTCACTTGGCAGTGCTGGGCACTTATGGAAGCATCAGCCTGCAGAAGCCTCCATACTGAGGGTAAGCAGCATAACTTCATACAGTAGTCTCCCAGGCAGTAAATCTGATAAACCATGCAAAAGTTTAATACTCTGCTGGCAAGATCCTCTAATTCTTGGCTAATGAAAGACAACTGGAGATGAAAACAATGCTTGCCTATTAAGCTCTCTCTAGAAGATTAGTATTTGCTGGTTTATCTGAAATACAAAGTCCGCTACCAGAGTAAGTGTAGATACTAAAAATGTAAAAACTACTACATTACAAAATACTACCAGGAGTAGTTTGGATTTTAAACAGACAAGAATATGAAATTTGCATTCAACTATTTTCCTAGTGACAAGAGGTGTCAAAGCTGGTTGTTTGGAAGTTGTATTGCTACTTGTTCAGCTACTTTTGAAAGGTTATGGTGTTGATTGTTAGTTAAATATGTAAACTGAAATGCAACTATTAACTAGTACCAAATCAAGATCAAATGAAGATTTTAAACATCAGTAAGAAGATGCTGAAGAAGCTTTTGCCACAGCAGGCTATATAGCAAAAGGCTTAGAGGCTAATGCTGAAGACTTCTTCCTTGGTTTACACATAGTTGAATTAACTCTTGCTCTTTGCATGTGATGGCAAAGAACCCGGCCAGAGTAAGCATTAATAATGCTAGACTATAAATCAATGATTCATTCTGCTTTATTTTTTGTGCTTCTCAGACAAGATTTTCCAGAAATACTTGCTACATGTTTTTCCCCTATTTTTCAAGAACTTGTGAAACATGGGTAGGCTGCCATCTGGTAAGCTAGCAGCATACCAGCCTTCCCAGGGCTTCTTTGCCTGTAACGCAGGCTGTGTTTTATCATTACAGAGTTTGAGTTCCAGTTCATAGCTTAACAGTAACTAAGCAATGCACTTTGGTACATGTGGACTGCAGTCAAAAAAAAAAAAATCTGTATAATATTTCTTTCTTCCCTTTCCTTCCCTGCTTCCATCTATTGGGGAAAAAGAAAACAAACCAAACCCAAACAAAAACCAACCAAACCACAACCCCAAACCCTTCATTCAGTTGTAGTACATAGAAATGAGCCCCCAATAGCAGAGCTTGCACTTGGAAGGAGCAATACAAAACCTTCTTCTATTGCTACCAGGATGTTTGGTCTCCATAGCAGTAGTCTACACACTTGCCTAGGGGTAGCCTTCTGGTACACCCCATACCATTCCCTTACTGCTCTGAGGCAAGGTTCTGTAATCAAACCATCTTACACCCCTTGCTGAGTTCTACAGGAGCTTGAATCCTTTCTTCACACTGCCTTGAAAATCAACATGCATACTCTCATGCTGCGATTGGCCCACCATGCAAACTACAGAAGGCTTTTGATTAAAATCAGCACATCAAAGGCAAGACAGGGTGTGTGTGTGTGTGGAATTCCTTTCACCCCAGCATTGATTTAGGCCATTACCGCTGCCTTGGAAGCTTCACTACTCCTAGCAAGTCTATGTAGCTAGTCAGATCATTACTGGAAACCATTCTTACAGAGCAAGTGAAAAACAACTTTTCTCACCCCAGGAAGAGGGTTGAGACCCTTGTGTATCACACTCCACCTGCTGTGAAACCCCAGGGATGTCTTCGGGTTTGTCTAGTGAGGAAGTCAGCACAGGTGTAACTGAGTTCCTGGGGATAGGTGGCTACATGCCTGACATCAGGACTGCCTCTAAATGGAAGTTTAAGCAGCAGTGGATGAGAGCTGTCCAAGCACGTCAGGCTTTTTAAAGCTACCAGCAGAGAGTAAAGTGCTTGCACTAGAACAACCAACATAGCCTAAAAGGGTCAAATCAACACAAAGCTCTGGTGCAAATATCTTCTGACACAGCCAAATAATCACTTAAGGATGTAATTGAAGGCAATAATTTTTACAGTTCTCTTTGGTTAAGGCAAGGGCTGGCAGCTCCCTGAGTCCTCCCAGCTCAGAAGATCATGTTAAAGTATCAGCTGCCATGTTCAAAGCAGCCTGTGCTACCAACAGCAACAACAATCTCTGAAGATACTTACAAGCCAAATTGCAAAGTAGAGATATCAAGAGAGATGGCTCAAGGCCACATAGCACACCTCCATCAGTTGACTAAAGTGAAATCAAAAAGCCTCAGAAGAATGATGACTTTCAAGTTCTTTCTGAAATCTCTCTTCAACAGAGGCACTGGGTCTTCTCCACACTTGGAGTGGCAATCACTGGCCTGGAATCAAGATAGATGCTGTTTGGAGGGTTCTCTCCGTGAAGCTGTAAGGTATTTCGGGCTATTAGCTCCTTAGCCATTAGCGTGAACACCTCTTCTATGTTTTGAGCTTCTTTAGCTGATGTCTCCAGTACAGCTAAGAGCCCGTACTTCTCTGCCAGTGTACAGGCATCTTCAAACAGGACTTGGCGCTGTTCCGGTGAGTCAGATTTGTTCCCTTAGAAGAAGGGAAATACATAATTCAATAACTTAGTCTCTCAACAAATTAATCTTTAAATGCATAAATCTATCGCTTAACAAAATTGAATTAATGTTAAGAATGAGGTACTGCAAAAAAACCAAGATGTAAGCCACAAACATAGAATGTGGATCAAAACTGCCGCTAGCAAATGAATTAAAATCCAAACAAAACTTAAACCCCTGTGTTTATCTAATTACTTGCTGTAGGTAGTGGTGCCAGAGGATTATTTGGAAGCAACTTTTGGTCCCTATTCCCTAGTGTTCTTAAACTTAAGTAGCTTTTAACTTAACTACTAAAGAGTATAGAAATCCTGTAGCTATGATGATTGCACACAGTAAACAAGAGCAATTTTGCATAAAGGTTTATTCCTCACTCAACCTTCAGTGGAAGTCACACGTTTTACGCTACTGTCAAGCTACCTTAACTCATCTCAAGGTGGATACTCAGCTCCAAAGACCTGCAATGTTGTTAGTCTAAAGCAGATCTCCTCCCCCCAAAAAACCCCACTAAACCCCAGGAAGAGCCTGCTTAACTGTTAATCAGATTTTAACACAACCTATTTTATACACAGCAGTCATTTTTAGATCATGTCAAAAAAGACAAGAATTCACACCAACCTCCTTAATGCTTAAAATAGATACTTAAGTTTCCACATGTATAAATTAAACTTTTACTTGAAGCAGTTTAGTTCATATCCATCAGAAGTCATGAAACACCTCAGATAAAACACCTTTGTCTATTTAAGTAGTTGCAGCACATGTGAAATTATCATCAGTTCTGGTACATGCAGTACTTGGCTGAAGTCTACATTCATAGTTTCAAGACAACCCTTCATCAAATTCAGACCTTGAATTTGAATATAAGCCAGCTCCCTTCCCACTAAGTCCCTTTAAGTTTTTCTGGAAGGAAAATAAACCAAAACAACCACCCACCCCAAAAAACACACCTTGCTTGAGGGTCATTTGCCTTCTTAAAAAGATCCCCAACCCCCTTCTTCAGTTCCAGGTGGGAAAGTTAGACTTAATCTTAACCTCATGCTAGAAAGGTGTACAACATGACTATGTGTAATTAAACATACAAAGACTTCCTGACAAAGTAAGTAAAGCACCAGCTTTGGAAGACAGCACCAAGCTGGATCCTTGTTAAGAGCTTTATTTTCACCAATTTCAGACCTTTTTTCTTAAAGAAAAAAAAAAGAACAAATCCTACCACCATCAACCCTCTCAACACACACAGGTAGGTCTTGTTCTTCAGCTAAATGATAAGAGTTAGAAAAGCCCTACCAGAGTTAAGTGATTTATTCCCCCACGAACACCTCCTGACTCATTCCAAGCACTGTGGTTACATGCAGGTCAGAATTTGTTGTTTCTTTCTGCAGAGGAAGAACAGGAAGAACTACCACAGCAAAGTAACCTGCGAGGCGCACAAGCAGACGCTTAGGGCCCGTGCCGGCTGCGCTGCGGGGCTCAGCTGCCTGTGTCCGAGAGCCGGTTTGGGCTGCTGTGGCTGCGTGTGTTGCTCTCAGCACAGTGCCACAGCAGAACAGGCAGGAGCAGGGGAATGTAAAGGCAGGCTCTGTCATTTTACTACACCAGTTCTCTCACTTGCAGCTTCTACCATGGGGGAGGGAAGAGCAATAACAACTTGAAACACAAAGGGAAAGAGCCACACTGCTTCCTACCAGCTCCATTCTCAGCAACTCCTACCCATTCCTTTTCTCAAGGGGCAGAGCTTCCTGAATGCTGGTGGAGGAAACGAGGAGGAGGAATGCAAGCAGACTACTTCATGCTCTGCAAAAGCCATGTCCCCAGTCTACTGTCTTAACTGATCAGAATCCCATTACAGAGCAATGCGCATGCATATCAAAAGAACAGAGAGGAAAGATGAGAACTAGGAGTTGTGTTGCTCTGTGCATTCCCCTTCTTCTTGAATTATTGAGCTGCTAAATTCCTGCACATCAGGAGCATAGGATAAGGCTTACTGCAGTTCTAACTACAGTTCAATCTAATTCAACCTCAGAGTTGTCCCTGCTTGGTAGACTAGCGAGCTGCTTGTATTATGCCAGCAAGAAACAAGCAAGGAAAAAGGTTTCACTGTCTGCTATGGGCTTGGTCCTATTGTGACCAGGCTGTGACTTTCCTCATTTTTTAAGCTCAGGCCAAACTGATACACTTTCTGATCTCTTTTAATCAAAACTGCATTCTTCTTTAATGCGTAGTTTATAGAGGCTTCAGGTAGTGAGCGGAAAGTGAGGGGGATTTTATATACATATTAAAAACTACATAACGTAATATTTAAAATCAGATTCCTACCAATTAACATCATGACCAAGTTTGCAGCACCATACTTTTCAATTTCATGAATCCAGTGAGGAATAGATTCAAATGTGGACCTCTTAGTAAGGTCATAGGCAAGGATGGCCCCATGGGCACTCCTGTAATAAGACTGGGTTATTGTCCGGAAGCGTTCCTGACCAGCTGTGTCCCACACTTGGATCTGTAAGAGAGAAAGTATTAGTTGTAAAGACCAGCGAATGCTGCTTCCTCAGTGTCTGCTATCACTATCTGTGCTTTGGAAACCCCTTATCTAGAAGGCAGCTAGACCTGTCCCAGCTAACTCCATTACACCACAGTGTGGCTTTTGCCCTCTCTACATCTGAAGAGACATTTAAATGCCTGTAAAGACGGTCTAACCAGACCAAAGAGAAAGCTCCAAGGGTAAACTCAACTTTGTAAAGAGGCCAAGAAACCCAGTTTCAACAACTGTACTAAAAGATGCAGTGTTACAGCCTTTTAATAGGCAAGGAATAAGAGCTAAGAAGCCCTGCTGCAGGGCTGGGCAGAGCAAAGCCATATAAAGGGCAGGCATCTGAACTCTCATTGGCACACAGAGGCAAGTTGTAGCTAACAAATTCTTCTGGTGTTTGTCTTACAAGTCTTCATCTTCCCTCAAATCAAGCACACACCAAAGCAGAGCCTTTGCAAACTAGAGGGTATTCCCTCCTCAGTATCCCACTCCAGAGGAGGGCCATGAAGATGCTCAGAGCGCAGGAGCACCTCTCCCATGAAGACAGCCTGAGAGAAGTTGTGGCTGCTCTTGGAAGCGTTCAAGGCCAGGTTGGACGGGGCTTGGAGCAACCTGGTCTAGTGGAAGGTGTCCCTGCCCATGGCAGGGGGTTGGAACTGGATGAGCTTTAAGGTCCCTTCCAACCCAAACCATTCTGTGATTCCTGAAGGAGGGAAGAGACACTCCCTTCAAACCAAAGCTGGCTTTCAAAGAACTATCTCCATAGAGGTAGAGCATGAGCCCTCTCTCTCCAAAAACAAATCTAAAGAAACCACGAGAGTAAGTAAGTATGTACGAACTTGTGACTGCACCAAACCAGGGTGACTGCCTCCCCCAGGGCATCCTCCCGCGGGAAAGCTCCCCTCGGAAGCACCCCTGGCCAGCATTACCACCCAGCTCTTGCTCCTGCCTTCAGAGGGGCCGGGCAGGAGGCGCTGCGGTCCCGCTTCCCCTGGGTCCTCCTAGCCCCCACCTTCACTTTCTTGCCGTCGATGTCCATGGAGCGCACGGTGAAGTCCACGCCGATGGTGTTCTGCTGCTTCTCGTTGAACTGCCCCGTCTTGAAGCGGTGCACCACGCACGTCTTCCCCACGTTGGAGTCCCCGATCAGGATGATCTTGAAGAGGTAGTCGAAGGCATCGTCCGCGCCGGAGCTAGGGAAAGGCATCGCGGCTGCGGGGCGCGGCGGTGAGAAGGAACCCAGCTGCGAGGGCCGGAGAAGAAGCCCTGTCCCGGCCGGCTGCCCGCTCACCTGTTGGCGTTACCCGGCTGGGACAGGTACCGCCCGCTTATGTACCGCCCCGGCCCTCTCGGGGCCGGCGGGAGATGTAGTTTTCCTCCTCCGCCGCCCGCCCTGCCCCGCAGGCTCCGCCGGGGCACCGGTGCCGGCGCCGCTCGCTCCCCCCGCTGCGAGGCGGGGCAGCAGGCGAGGGGCCCGGCGCGCCCGGGTCGCAGCCGCAAGGTCCTGCTGGGCGGCAGCGGCGAGGGGCCGGACTACAGCTCCCGCCATGCCCGTGGGCCCGCCCGCCGGAAGAGCCGCCTCCCTCCTCGGACTTCCTGCGGGCCGTGCCGGCCGCCGGGCTCGGTACGCGGCGCGGGGGGCTGCCCGGGGCGGGAGGGGTGCGCTGCGCGGCGGGGCGAGGCGGGCGGATGGCTGCGGTGGGCTGACGGCTGTGGTGGAGCCGCGGCGTGTCTTGCCGCTGCCTGCTCGGCCCGGCCCGGCCCAGCTCGGCTCGGCTCGGCTCCCTACCCCGCCCCGCTGAGGACGTGGCCGCCGGGCCACCCGCGGGGGTTCGCTGAGGGGAACAAGCCGCGTCCTCGTCGTCTGCCCCGGTGGTTCAGCGAGGGAACCGGCCCAGCCGAGTCCCGCCCCGCAGCCGGCCTCAGGTGAGCCGTGCCCGCCGGCGCGAGCGCGGCCTGCGCCACGGGCAGGGTTGGGCCGGGCTGGGCCGCTTGTCCCGGGTCTCGTCCGCCGGAGGTACCCCTGTCGCAGGGCTCGGATGGACTCGGTGCTTGGAGCAGCCCCTTGTCCCCCAAGCGGCACCCAGCTGGTGCTCTGGGGTGACTTCCAAAGGGAGCCTTAGGAATGTGAATTCTGGTCTTCCCTGGCGGCTCTGGAGGACGGTGGGGTGGTATTAAGGAGGTTTGCTTTGAACTTAAGGTGTGTTATTTTGACCTTAAGTGAAGGGGTAAGGGAGAATGTGGAAAGCTTAGCAAAAGCTTATTCAAAGTATCGGTTAGCTGAAGATAAATAGTGCTAAACAAGCAGATGAGGCAGTCTAGCACCCTAAAAGCAGCCCTCTTCCTTTCTTAAAGGCTTGTGCTTCACTGCCTTGAGTTCTGTGGTTTATCCTTCCTCCTGGTTTTTGCTTCTCCTCCTCCACTACAAATTTAATGTGGTATTCTCAGTGTAATTAGAAGACTCATTTGTAAGGCTAAACCCCTCGTTGCATGCTCCTCTAGCTAGAGAGAATGTCAGTTTTGAATGTGAAAAGAACAGAATGAAGAAAGAAAAAAAGGGAAAAAATCTTTTATAGTTATCTTTACACTGTAAATAAGTGGAGAGTGTCATCCTGTGCCTGAGGGTCTTCTGGAAAGCAGGCTGAGATTGAAAAGCTCTGGGGAGCAGATAATTTCAATAGTAAATGCCATTAAGGAAAAAAAAGGGTGACTTTAAGGTCAAACCCAGGTCTTAGCTTTAAAGAGACTCAATATCTTGGACAAATAAGGTCTATATTTGCATATGTTGACATGAAGCAGGTGGTAAATCTTGCGCTTCAGGCTGTGGCCTGATTACCCGCGGAAGGAACTTTTCCTGCAGCGTTGCACAACTGGCTGTTTTGCTTTCCTCAGAAGAGCTCTGTTACCTGCTGTTGCCTGGTGGAGGGGAGAGAGAGGCAAGGAAGGAGAATGAGCTCTTGTGTTTGATGAAATTGTGTGGTTCACAGGCCTGCAAGGACCGTGGTGCTGGGCAATTGGAGTGCCTGAGGTTCCTCTCTCTTCTCACACAGCTTGTGTGGGGGACAGCCCTGAGCAGTTTTACTGCTGCCTGAAAAGGAGTAGCACCGTGTGATACTTGTGGGGATGCTGAGTTTTCATTCACTGACGTTGAGAAATGATCTGGGACCTTAGATGTAGGTGGTTTCAAGGCTACTTGCAAAGTTGCTTCTTCCAGGGCTAGCCTTGCCTTCCCATGGCTCCAGCTGTAGGTGCTTTTTCTTTCCCTCTGTGTGAACCTGTGCAGTCTGGAAGCATGTCCTTAGGAGCAGGTGCTAGCACACCTAGGTGGTCTGTGCTCGCTGCACTGATGGGAGCGTGGCTTGAATGTACCTAGGCTGCGTGGATGCAGATGGTCTCAGATCTTGTACAGACTCACTGCATTTGTCCTGAGTGAGAATGGAGGTGTTCAAGTGTAGCGTGGGATAAAAGGGACTCTGGTATCTCAAAAGTGTAATGGCTGGATCCATATTACTTGGAGGATTTCCATGCCATGATCTGTTTTGGAGGTCAGATCATAGAATCATAGAATGGTTTGGGTTGGAGGCAACCTTAAAGATCATCTAGTTCCTATTCCCCTGCCACAGACAGGAATACCTTCCAGTAGACCAGGTTGCTCCAAGCCCCGTCCAACCTGGCCTTGAACACAGCCAGGGATGGGGCAGCCACAACTTCTCCAGTGGTGGTTAATATATCCAGTAGTAGCTGGCATCTGTCTACTGGTCACACATGCATCATCACTGATGGAATAAGAAAGGAAGACTTCTTGCAGTGGAAGTTGTCTTGATGAAACCTTTAGAAGTTATTAGAAGGAAGAGCAGAAAGTCCCTGTGACATGCAGGGTTTTCAGCAGCAGATATTTGGACAAGAGAGAGTCTAGGCAATGACTTCGAATTTCTCTAAGCGAGGTTATGAAGCCGAACTTGAAAAGTCTTGTGCAGATTTACAGATCATTACAAACCGTGCCTGTGGATACAAAAGAACGCAAAGGCATTATGTTCCATCTTATTTCAGTTCTGATTCTTTGGGGGAACAGGGGTGGTGCATTGCTTTATTTCTCCTCAGCATTCAGAATGTGTGGGGTGTCTGAATGTCTTCTGAAAATGCAGTTCCCACAGCTGATTTGCCGAGCTGTCTTAAGCCAGCTCACGTGAACAGAGTCAGGTTCTGCCTTCAGCAGTCATGGTATTATAGAGTGTATCTTTCTCCGCACTGTTCTCTGTTGCACGGACACAAGTGTTTGTGTAGTTGCTTTGTGAGCCGTGGCAGGGAAATCTGGCTGAAAAGCTCCCTGCCAAGAAAATAAAAGGGAGGCATGAAATGATCCCTCAGCCGTGCCAGCACAGCTGAGGGAGTGGAGTAGCGTGGGATGAGCCAGCACTAAGAAGCTCTGTGTCTATATTGTAGCTTTTCCTCAGTACTGATAATTTCTGATATCTAGCAGTTTTGGCAGATGTCACCCATGCCCTACAGGTAGTATGACTTGCCACATGCTGAACTTAATGAATTAGTGGCAGATGGAGCTCTAATGTAGGGCTTGAGAATGAATAGGCAGGGAGTCTAGCTGTTGGATTTCAGCACTGTCCTCACAGTTGCCTTTCTTTCTTCAGCTGTGCAAGTCCACTCTGGAGTATATTCTTTCAACGACATCTTAAAGAGGCAGTTAGATCCAAAACCATTCTCCACCAGTAACCAAATGCTGCTCTCTTGACTTAATCACCAGTCCATGGCCAGCCAGGCAACGATGGAAAGTTACCTTATTTATGACTACTCCATAGTGCACTGTGTATGTAAATGGTGTGGAATGGTCTTTAACATGGGAATACTGGAAATTGATAGATCCTGGGGGAGCTGCTTTGGTGATGGACACTGAAGAGGCATCTGCTAGTAGGGGAACAAAAAAGAAATGGGTTGGAGGATAACCATGAGGGTACTGCAAGAGTGGGAGTGAAAAGACATTTCTGGGCATAGAATGTGTCAGGGAATGTACAGGTGATGAGATGGGTAGCGATGTGAAACCAATCGGGAAGTAATGGCATAGAGTTGTTCCTGCTGGATTCCAGATGTTTGAGGAACACAGGTGTATTTTTACACGAGTGTTAATTCAAATATGTTTTCTTTTCTCCTCCCTTCCCACCTTCTTCTGTTTAAGTGAGAATTAAAATGACCTAACCATCATCCAGCCTTTGTGGCCAAGGGCTGCCAGGAGCATGGCTTTGCCTGGAAGCTTACGGAGGCAGCCTGCAGGCAGAGGCCTTGTGTCCCATTGCACCCACCATCATATTGTTGTGTTCCTGCTGACCTTCTTCAGGTAGGTTCTGCGTATCTCTGCTCAGAGAAGTGTTCATCTCACTGAATTTGGGGAGGGGAGGGCAGAGCATGTCTGAAGGTGGAGAATGGAGGTAGGAAAACAGTCTCAACCTTTGGCTGTGAGCCTTGAAAACAAACTCAAAAGCTAGTAGTATCAACTGGTCTGGGTGTCATGTGGTTGTGCAGTTAAGTGTGCTATGCCCCTGGGGAATCCAGCCGCAGACAGGGCTTGCGCCGAAAGTGAGGCTGACTGTGCCAAGCCAGCAGCAGTCTGTTGCAGAAGGATGGATGCAGGTGGGTGTGGGAAGGAGCTAGCTGAAACGAGGGAGGAAGCAAATGTTGATGCTCAGGACACATTTAATGCCTGTTCTGACTGAGGGAATATGCTGTAATTGCTTCTGGGGTCCTCTTCTCTCCTGAAAGTGCTATTTGCAGAGGGTGGACAGGCCTCTAGAGCAGAGAAGTCGCTGCTTTATTCCTGAAGGTTTGCGAGATCTATTTGTTGAAAGCTTGTCTGTTACACCAGCTGACAACAGCTGGAATACCATACTGCCTCTCCTTACAAATGTTGCCTTGCTGATATCCTTTGATCTTCACAACAATGCTGCCAGTGATACCTAATCTGTCTCTGGAAGAGCACCTGTAATGGTGATTAGCCAGATGAGTGCATCTTCTCTTGTTGCACAGTTACCTCCTTTTTGAAAATAAAAGAGGAGGTCCTTTCTGGTGAAGACCCTATTTCACAACTCGCCAGTAAAATCAGTGAGTCTGCCCATAATCTGGGGGTTCCTGCTGCTGACTACTGTCTCCAAAATTACAAGTCTTCTACTATGCTGTCTGCTTGGACAGCATGTGTCTGTATTTTGAGTCCTGCCTTTTCCCACTTGACCTCCAGAGATCATCTGGCCAACCTGTGCTTGTGTGTTTTCTGGCAGTTACTCCTTGCTCCATGCTTCCAGAAAGACATTCAGTAATGTCAAAGTCAGCATTTCCAGCCAGTGGACTCCCTCCTGCCTAAACAGCACGGCCCCTGAGCTCCGGCCGTATGAGGTAAGGACACAAGGGATAGGCAAGTACAAAGAAAGGTGGGTAACTTCCAGTATGCTGAGCTTGTGGTGCTGGGAAGGTCCCTGAGGAGCATCTGTCAGGGACACTGCTTGGAATGTGAGCAGGAACTTCAGGTGTCTGAACTGTAGTTTTCTGGATCATGAGGTGATGGTGAAATCTTTCCTTGTGGTCCCCAGAGAGAAACTTCTTGAGAAGTTACAGTGTTCCAATGGAAATGGGGACCCCAGCAGCGGCTCTGCAGTAGCCAGCAGCATGGAGAAGGAGAAGGAGAGGGAAGGAGGGGCCCTACCTCCAAAGTGTGGGAGGCAGTAAACGAGCAGTTAATGAGCTTGCAGAGATCTCTCTAAAACCCTGGCTGTGCCTTTCTCTGTGATGGTGCTATTGCTGCCACCATGTTAAAAGGATAGCCAGAGTAGGAGAGAAGAAAACTATCTGAAAGTGCTAGCTGCTTATTCTAAATTGATACTGAAGAATGCATCTAAAAGGTCTGATTTCCCAGATGCTGTCTGTAAAATCCTAGCTTCAGTGAAAGTAGTGGGAGTTTTGGCACTGTTTGCTTGCAGAAAAGGAAGTTGTATACTGCTTGTATCTCACAAATGGGAATGCAAGAACTGCCTCCTGGCTCCTACCCACAGTCTTTTTAGGGACATGCTTGTTTTTAGCAGTGGCTTGTCCCAGTGCTTTTGAGAAGTGGAAGAAATCTTATATTAACAGCTTGGTCACAGGCCTATTAAAGCAGGGAGTTCCAAGTCGGTTGCTTGAGTGTTGTCTGCGTTGTTAGAAATCATTGGTAATTTGAACGTTTGACTGAGGGATGAGAAATGCTGACTTTCTGTGGTAAGTGAAAACAGTAAATTGGGTCTGTAGTGTGTTCAGGATTTTCTAGTACGGCAAAAAGGAATGAACGTCTCAGGAATGCAAAAAGTGAGCTACATGGTGTTTATATTTAGTTCGTTAACTGACATTCAAACTACTAGTATATTTTGGAAGATGTTTTGATATTTTTTTTTCCTAATATAGATGATTTAGTGTTTGCTGGATGTTGAGGTGCATATGTCTGATCAAGAAAAATGGTCAAAGTGGCCCTTTTGGTATCAATTTAGGTTATATCAGTTAACAGTAAAGTGTGTTTTGGAAAATGGACAAACCAGATTAAGGATATGAAGAGAGAAGTTACATGCTATCAGTTTTGAACTTTGGTGTATCTTTTAAACTACAGTTGTTCTTTATACTTAAAAATATATTTTAAGTATAACAAAATGTTTTGCAATTGTGTTGTGACTAAGCCCTAGTATGATTTTGTTAGAAGGACAACTAGGATCTGTGCTTTTCAGCCTTCAGAAAGGTTTATTTGTTTTCTAATGGGGCTGTTGTAGGAGGCGGAAAGAAAACTTTGTCCTAATTAACTTCATTCATTCTTCAAGTTACCCTCAAAGCTTGCTATTTTTAGCTGATGTCACTAATCTTAGTCTGGGGACAGCTGAGTCTTTTTCCCTTTCTTTCCTCATCATATCGAAAGTAAAATGAAACTCAAGGTGAGCCCAAAAAAACCCTCCAAATTACTGACTGGAGTTCATTGTAAATATTTTCCAACCAGTCTGTTACTTCCCCTTGTTCCTTTTGTGTTCTTTCTTTTCTGTTCATGGTCTGTCATTTCTTATGATTGTGGCCACAAATACTTTAAGGGAATTATTTATTTAGCGAAGACAGCAAGATAAGTACAGAAGAGACACTTCACAGAAAACACAGTATGCCTTTATTGTATTATTCATGAAGATGCTCATCAGTGTTTCTGTGTAAGAAGCTGTCTAACAGTTGCATGCTTGTTAGAAGTACTGTTTGTTTTGCCAGGCATTTGTCTTGATCCAGGTGGAGTGAGCATTTCTCAGTTCTGGTTGGCCAGCTTGCCTTTTAGGAGTGAGACAAAGTGGCAGTGGACATCTTCTGCAGTAGATAATGCCAGAATTGTTACTGATTTGATAATTAAAGTGTTGAAAGAATGGGAGGTTGCTGGGGCCAGATGCTGTTCTGGTATGAAGTTGGGTTTTCCATTGAAAAAGAGGAAAATGAGCTATGCCTCTGTGTTTACCTCTTAAAATTTTCTCTCTGTAGCTCTGGAACAGCAGCCATTTATTTCCAAATGCAGAAGAAGCAACTCTCTTCTTGGGGACATTGGACACTATCTTTTTGTTTTCCTATGCTGTGGTGAGTGAAACTAACCCAAAACTGCAAAGCTTTGCATGAATCTTACTTGGATGATTACACCCACATTTGGAGGGGATGAACAGGATCACCTTCCTGGACTTGCCAGCACTAATACAGTTAAAAAGCTTAGTTCAGAGCTTGTTAGTTCTGCCCATGCCTGTCACCCATGTGAAGATGCTTGTTAACAAATGCAAGAGAAATACTATCACTTCAGAACTTCTCACTCCCTGTCACCAGTTACCAGGTGTAACCAGAAGGGTTAGTTTTGTCTCTCCAAGAGCTGTCAGTTGAATTTCTTAAAAATAAGAAATTTAATGAACAACTATGAGCAGGATTTCCTTGGTGGCAGAAGAAGTGGTTAGAATCAAACTGTAAGTTGGCATAACAACAATATTTGGATCAGCTTGACCCTTCTACCCCATTTTAACTCTTGCAGATAACAGATGCAAATCTTTTGGCTTTATTTAATGCTGTGTTTTGTTCTTAGGGTCTCTTTGTCAGTGGTATAGTTGGGGATCGCCTGAATTTACGCTGGGTTTTGTCTTTCGGCATGTGTTCTTCTGCTCTTGTGGTAAGTCGAGACATACTAGTGTGATTTAGAAATCTCTCTTAGAGTTTCTGGATAGGTTTTTACTTTATGGGAGAAGAGGCTCTGTTTCTGTGTGAGTCTGCCTGTAAGCTGTACCTCAGTGCTTTCAAAGTCTGCATGTAAAACTTTGTCCTGGATGCACTTACTGCATTGTCTAAAGCACAGAGCTACATTAGATGACTCACCTCTTCCTGAAATATCTATTTATGGATACTGTGTCAGAAGGAAATTCCAAAGTTTGAGACACTGTCTAGAGACTTGATGAACAGCTTTTGTACAAGATTGGTGTGTTTGGACGTTTTGGGACTGTTTTATATTATAACTGTTCTCCCAGCCCACGTATATTGTCATCAAGGCGCTTGCTTCCAAACACAATCTTTGCTGTCTTCCTTAAGGGACATACTAACAATACTAAGCATTCATTTACTTATTTTGTAATTGCTGGGAGGGCATGTGTCAAAAAAGAATGTCCGCTCAAAACAAGAGGGTTCTTCAGGTCCAAGCCACTGCAGATAAGTGTGAATCAGTTTTGTCTCATTGTGGTTTTCTGGTTATTAAAGTAGTGGTAAAATGTTGGAGTGCTTTTGATTTACCCAGCGGCTACAAACCCTGCTATGGCCTACTGGGTTCTGCAAACACATGACCACAAACATGCATCAAGTGCAGTGTGCCACTAAGTGTGTTTATTTTGGCTAGTTTAGGTTAGGGCTCTTAGTAATTTGAGACCTGGCTGTAGTATTTCTGTCAAATTTTGCTAAGATAAATGGCCACTGAGGATTTTGTGTTTGCATAGAGGCTTGTGAATTTGGATGGCAGTACAATAGCCGATCAGATCAAGAGACTACTCTATTTTTAGTGTTGTTACTGGAAATATTTGTCTCTTTCTTCTCCACTCCTGTTACAACTGTGCTGTTTGCAAAGATGAAAGTTTTTTGGAGTGGAAGTGCCATGACAGCACATTTGTCTCTGGAGGTGTCTGGGCTCTGGAGTCAGTGCTATGGTGGCTCACCAGAGGGTGCTATTAGCCCTGAGCTGTTTCTTAAACAATGCCAGGCTCCTTCTGGGCTGGCCTGGGCACTGCGGGGGACCTTCTCCTTGAAATGTTACTTCTTTTTTTAGGACCCCGCTCCTGCCTGGCTTTCAGCAGTAGCCTCAGGGTTTCTACTCTGTTGGTTTTTGTAGGTTGGTTGGTTTGTTTTTTCCCCCCTCCTCTCTAGGTGTTCTTCTTCGGCACACTCACAGAATGGTTGCATTTCTACAACAAGTGGTTCTACTGCTGTCTCTGGGTTGTGAATGGCTTACTGCAGTCCACCGGTTGGCCCTGTGTGGTTGCCGTCATGGGCAATTGGTTTGGAAAAGCTGGGTAAGTCGAGTTTTCTTTAGTGACTCACTTATCTGACCTGCTGAGTAGCAGGTTGAGCTGACTCAAACCAAAAAGGCCAACTGTTAGGTCAGAATTAAAGTTATGTGGGATGAATCATCATCATTGAATGGTTTGGGTTGGAAGGGACCTTAAAGATCATCTGGTTCCACCCCCTCTGCGACAGGCAGGGACACCTGCCACTAGACCAGCTTGCTCCAAGCCCCGTCCAACCTGGCCTTGAACACTGCCGGGGATGGGGCAGCCACAGCTGCTCTGGGCACCCTGTGCCAGTGCCTCACCACCCTCATAGGGAAGAATTTCTTCCTAATATCTAATCTAGATCTCCCCTCTTTAAGTTCAATACCCTTCCCCCTTGTCCTGTCACTACATGCCCCTGTGAAAAGTCCCTCTCCAGATTTCTTGTAGGCCCCCTTTAGGTACTGGAAGGCTGCTAGAAGCTCTCCCTGGAGATTATGCTTTCCTTGTTACTATTATCTCTCTTCCCTGGAGCCACAGAACAGCTTGGTGTGAAGAACACAGTTGTGTGTGTTAAAGGCACAGGTTCAAACTTCAAAAGTCTTGTCACAGAGTGTCTGAATTTGAATTTTCATGCCACAGGGAAACTTCTTTCTGTCTACGTACTACTGAAGAGACTGAACTGAAATTGACTCCTTGTAGGTTCAATTCTGTCACTTTAGGGTACTGCAGATGTGCTTTAGCCATAGCTTGTGACTCAGTTGTTGCCAGCACATCTCTGCTGTAACACAAGTGTTTCAGGATAGAACATTCCTTCCTTATCTAATTGGAACCTCCAAGTTATTCTGTGTTTTGTTTTAAGTGACCTTTGAGTCTTTTTTCAGTGGACTGGGAGAATGCTGTAATTTTATTCTTAAGTTAAAGTTTATTCAAATGTTTTATCTTTGTCTTGCTCCTAATGTCACCTCTCCCTGGGTTGCCTTTTCAAATTTCCTCCCCTTCTGCAGGAGAGGTTTTGTGTTTGGACTCTGGAGTGCCTGTGCATCTGTGGGAAATATCCTTGGGGCATTCCTTGCCTCCTGTGTTCTCAAATATGGCTATGAGGTAGGTATTGCTGTCTGGCTTCTAACTGGGACTGCATGTCTGATTGGGTTGTGAGAGACTAGTTGCTTATGCTGTCTCTGGGAGATAAGAGGCTCAGAGCGTCCAGTTTCATGTTCCTGAATTCTGCGGTGGCAAGCAGTAGGCAGAATACAAAGGGTATTCCTTTCCTGATCTTTCCAAGTTGGGAAAAATTAGTCTGAGACTTCTAACTGATGTTATTGAAGAGCCCTAGTGTCATAGTAGAACTTCTTTTAGTTTGGGTGGCGTAAAGTGCTCTTGAGAGTCATCCACCACAGGTTTTCACTTAACTGAAGTCACTGCTGCTGAATAGTGGTGAGGTTCTGACAGGCATGGAGGCACAGCTTTGATAACTGGGAAGAGGCCAGCGCTACATTGCTGTAAGGCAGCAGGCAGGCAATTGAATGCAGGGAATGTAAGTGAACCAGTGCATCTTGAAGCCTGTGATCTGTGAGGACAGGCTAACAGACCCAACCTTGTCACTCTGGAGATGAGGAGGCTTAGGGTACCAAATAGCAGCCTTCCAAAGCCTCTGAGAAGATTGTTGAGAAATCAAAGCCAGACTCTTTCCTGGGTTGCACAGTGAGAGAGCTAAAAAGCAGTGGTTATAAAGTGAAGCAGGAATGGTTCCAACTGGATGGTTGGAAAACTATTTCACTATGAAGTTAATTAAACACTGGAACAAGGGGCCAGGGCCAGAGCCTGGAGGATCTGTCTTTGGAGACCTTATTGAACAAAGCTGTAAGCCATCTAGTCTGAATTTGGTGTTTGACCCTTCTTTGAGCAGCCCTTCCAATGTGGCTGGTTTGTTGGGTGAGCTCCTTCCTCACTGCTGTCACTTCAGTACACTAAACCAACTGGTTTTGATGTGATCTTTCAGCCTAGATAGAACTGAATCTCTTCAGGAGATGCAGAGGTCACTTGTTTCCAAGTTTTATGATGTAGTCTGGATTGTTGTAACTGTGTTTACTCCCTGACGAGGCTGGAATGTAAAGAAACCCTCATAATCAGGCAAGCCTGTGTGACTGAAAGTGTTTTAAAAAATATTCTTTTCTTTATCTTCAGTATGCTTTCTTGGTGACGGCCTCAGTGCAGTTTGCTGGAGGAGTCATTGTGTTCTTTGGGCTCCTGACATCACCAAAGGAAGTGGGTAAGTAGAAGAGAGCTGTAGCATTTCAGTCCCTTCATGGAAAGCAGATCTGCAGCTTTCCATGTAGTACTAGAATCACAGAATTCTAGAATGCCAGGTTGGAAGGGACCTCAAGGATCATCTGGTCTAACCTTTAGGAGTACTAAAGTGCTTGTTCTGGCAGCGCTTATCCTCAGGGCTCTTACAAAATGGTGTTGCACTTTAGTGTATTTAATGGAGTAAATGCTTTACTCACTAAGATCACACTAAATGCCACCGTGCATTATGTGTATAGGGACGGGATATTTTAAAGAGGAAAATAAAACAGCCTGGCTCTAACATATCCGTTAGGATGTGCCTAGTTATCAGGTTTTCTTCACCTGGAAAATCAGTATTTTTGAAAGAAATAGCAGGCAAACTGATAGCTGGCTATTATAGGAGAAAACTATAGCAAGCCCTAACTGTGCAGTGGGAAGGGAAAGTACTTTTGGTCTGCAGGTCTCCCACAGTCAGTTAAATAGCTGTCAGGTTGAATACGGACCTTCTCTGACAAGATTGTAGGCAAGCCAAAGCGTAAAAGGAAAACAAAAGAACTTTTGGGCTTTGATAGGGCCGTGGAGGAGGTTTCCCAGGTGCCTGCAAGGGCTATAAAGTTGGTAGCTCTAAAGCTGCCATAAAGAGTGCTCGTAAGAGTGCTCAGCAGCACAGACAGCACAGTGCAGTTCTAGGCTTCTGTTCAGCGGAGGCGATAACAGGCAGCAGCTGTCTGAGTAGCTGCTGGCACACTCAGCCTCCATGCTCAAGGGAAGTGGTACCCAGGAGCCAGGCCCCAGGATCCCAACCACTAAATAAGGGGGGAAATGCACTAATTTGTTGTCTTCCAACTAATGGCCAGACACTCAGAACAGACAAAGCCGACGCCAGGATCAGACAGAATACTTTCAAGAGCACTAGAAGACAAAGGGTAGAAACTGGCGACACTGCAGAACACCATCTAGAAGAGTTTCTAAGCCCAAGGAGGATGGAGGTATGGGAGAGCAAGGGACTTGCTAGAAGGGAGAATTGCTTAAAAGAAGCGAGCATAGCTTTAGAGTGGGGAGAGGGTGAACAGGCTGTGGTCCGTTTTTCCTGTTGCATATCCCTTGTGAAACATAGGCCTCCCTGAGCTTGGAGCAGATGAAGATGGCAGTGTGGAGGAAGATGCCAACAGACCTTTAATGAGCAATGATGATGCTGATGACGATGACCGGAATTACTCTATTCAAGCAACTGACACTGACAACCAGCCAAAGGCCATTGGCTTTTTCCAGGCTTGCTGCCTTCCGGGTGTAATACTGGTGAGGACACAGATTCTTGAGTGAGATCTGACTTTTTGTGTTGTCAGCATTTGTTGACATCATTGTTAGTATGTTGAGCACGTGCTGCGGTTGTTGATACCTGACTTCTTATGCTGTTAAAATCTTGGGTTGGGATTGTTACACTTGTGCGCATGAATTATAATACTGTTGGGGTATGTGGTTGTATGTTGCTCTTCCCGTCAGACCCCTGCTTTATTTAGTGCATGTAATGAGCCAGCAAAGGGCCGCAGAGATCCTTCCCTTTTTGCTGCTGAATTTAGAAGGGAGGCCATGAGCAAAGGTGGATGTAGGATACTCTCTTGGTAAGGTAGCTACGCTGCCCTGAAGAATGGGATTCTCATTGCTAGCTGAGCATCACACAGAACTCTGTGGTACTGATGTTGGGGTTTTTTTGTTATTGTTGCCTTAAAGCATCAAGCTGGCCTGAAAAGCCTTCATCAGCATGATGTAACATGTGGCAAAGTAGGCGTTTGGGGTTTTTTTAATAAATAACTGGAAACAAGGCCTAGTGACGCAGTTTCCACATATCCTCATCCTGTCCCTTGTGTGAGAGCTTGTACTTCTGCATCAGCAGTATTGCCCAATTCATGGATTTGGTTCAGCTGAAAAATTAACCTGTCATTAAAAAAACAGTGTTAACTTTGTGTGTCAGTGGGCTGTGTGCCCCTGAATATTAGAACCAGTACAAGAAAGGGGGCAGGGTGGCTGGCTCAGTAATACAGTGTGAACTGCCTGGATCTGATCACAAAGCAGAACTACTGAATGGAGAGTGTTGTCAGATACCCTTAATGAGCAAAGCGTTTGGTGGTTGTGATTAAGGCAGCACAAAATCTAGAAGGGATGGGTTGATTGTCAGTGTTTCGAGTGCTGGACAACCACAGTTCTGCTAACAGCAGAACTTGATTGAGGCCTTGGTTGAGAGATGGCAAAAGAAAGCATACCCATCTTGAGCTCTTTCCTAATAACTGTAGTTTGGTTTTGGTGGTGCTAAGAATGGGCTGAGGTACAAAGAACCTTTAGGCAAAATCTCTTGTCAGTGGAGGCTGCCTCAGTTGCTGTGTGACTTTGTTTCATTGGCCAGAACATAAGGAGATACTGTACAACTAGTGTTGCTGTTTCTGTACTTGGGGTTTTGAGGCCGTGTTCTGTGCATTAACCCAGCAACGTTGAACACCTCTGAATCTGAGTTCTATCTGATGGCAGATCAGTGCCCCGCCAAACCAGGACACTGTCAGATCAGTGAGAGACCAAATATCAAGAGCACTTCCCAAGTCTTGTCAAGATTCTACAAAGACTTTATTTGACATATTTTTTCTGTAGTTCCTCTCTTCTCCTGCTGAGTGATATGTTGGAAGTTTTAGTACAGACAGCTTTCCCTTGAGCCTCTAGGAATTAAATGTTTAATCGCTCTGACAATCTGGTAGAGAGTTTCTAAGCATGTTGTAATAAATATTGCCTCGTATAGTGCACTTTTCACATGTATGATGGAGATTAGTTCATGTCCTGTCAGAGTGAAAAAGCATTAATAATCTAAAAAAGGTTTATTTATTAAAATAATATGAATTCAGAAGATGTGATTTTGAGGAGTTTAATATATAAAAAAGATCTGCTTTTTGAAATTCAAAGTGTGTACATACATATTTGCATACAGCCTCAAAAGCTGTGATTTTAACAGGTTGGGTTTCCTGCCCTTATTCTTGTTTACGTCTTCAAGTATGGGTTCCTTGAACTGCTATGTCTGTGTTTATCAGGAGGCCTCACTGAAACAGCGTGCCTCCTCCCTCTGCATGCTGGGCTGGCAGTCCCAGAGAACAAATCTTTGCCATGCACATGAAAGCTCTAAAGAAAGAGATCTCCTGCTAGCCAAGGAGAACTTGAGCCCAGCTGCCAAAAGCAGGAGGTTGTCTCAGCTGTTGGGTTTGAAGCATGTGCTTAGAGTTGGGCAAATCTTTCATCTTGTGTCCTGAAATACCTGCCTGGGGATTATGAACGAAGCCTTCTCTTCTGGTGCTGTAAGCAGATGAGCCTTCTGAGCAGCAAAAGATAGCACAGAGGAACTACTTCACATAACTTTTCTCAGCATGATGCACAGATGACTAAATCTCAAGCTTATTTCATGTCACATGGTTGGCTTCCTTCTCTTCAGAAGGTGAATTAAATTTCCTTCATTTCTTGAAGCCTGGTGTCACTTCCTCTCAAGATTACACTGAAAATATTTTAACCCCTTGCATTCAGTGAAAAGAAAATAGCCTTTTTTTTTTATTCCTGGGTTCCCTTTGATGTTCAGCATTAAGCTTTCATAATGCTGCTGCCTTACGTGAAATGCAGACGCACTTTCCCTGAAAGCTTTAGCTGGATACTGTGCTTTATGGTTGGAAGCAGAAACGCTCTTTGCATTTCTTGAGTGCTAACTGCTTGCTGGCCCTCTCTTTGTTCCAGTACTCTTTGGCTTATGCCTGCTTGAAACTGGTGAATTACTCATTCTTCTTCTGGCTGCCTTTCTACCTCAGCAACAATTTTGGATGGAAAGAAGCAGAAGCTGACCAGCTCTCGATCTGGTATGATGTGGGAGGAATCATAGGTGAGTGAGCAAGTGAATGGCATCTTATGCAGTTGCCCTGCTAGTGTTTGAATGTGATAAACAGCACATGCAGCTCCAGAGCAGTCGTATTTGATGGGATTTAGCTGTTTACTGAATATATGAAAAGTCTAGTTATGTATGTGGCTGCTTGGCTGTTTTGTTTGAGCCCTCCCCCTGCTTTTTTTCCCCCCCTAAAACACAGAGTATGTGAGCTCCCTAAAGAGTTTATGTATCATTTAAAGGGCACTATTGTGTTCTTGGGCAGTACCCCCAGTAGGCATTTCTCTTTGCTCACTAGGACCTCTTGAAAAGTGCCAGGTACAAAATGGTGTCCCTGCTTCTTGCTGCTTCCTTTCTGACAAGTACCCTTGAGGGAGGGTTTAGGTCTGGAATTAACTGGGTTCTGTTCTGGCCCTTCTGTCCTGTATTTTTAAGAACGACTCAACACAGATTTCAGCATAGCCAGCACAACTGTGTTGTGTTCAGAAATAAAATGTAATTGCACTTGTTCCTGCTGGCTGCAAAATCTGACCCTGTTCCTCCAGAATAAAGAACATATTGTATATGTGTTTAGAATTCCAGTCTCCCCTGCTTAGTTTCTTGCTTTACTACCTTGTCCAGTTAGGTTTCCTAGAATAAATATCCTTGTTTTGGTCTGTTCAGGGTCAGGTTTTTTGCCTCTGTGGATGTTAGGCTTTTTAAACATGCCTAGTTTTTACCAACAGAGCAGTTCCTACAGAGGTATTGATGACACATAAGGTGATTTTTATCTCCTACTGGCATTTGTTGCAATTAGTTGAACCTATCCTAAGTAGATGAGACAGCAGGGAATGAGAGACCCCTGCATGCTAAAGCTTTCCCTGTGAAAAAGAGTTGCCTTTTCCTGCTCTTTCTGTGAAGAAACCAGACACAATGTTAAGCTTGTTTACATCCAGAGTTGTGGCGATCCTAGAGCTGTGATGGTCCTATAAGGAAAGGAAAAGAAAAGCGGAACACTGGCTAGTTGTGTGCCAGAAAAAAAGAAGTAATAAATTCCTGGGAAAGCAGTATAAGTAGTTCTCCCTGCTCTACCTGAGCCACTTAAGTTTACTGTTGTCTCTGTGTCTGGGGCAGTAAGGGCAGGAGACTTAGTTTTCAGGATTTTAGAGAGAATGTGTATTGATGAGAAGGCAAGAGGCCACTACATTCAGTGAAAAGAGTTCTGTTCAAGGTATCAGCATCCTGCGCCTGACAATGGTTTCTTTTTTTGCAGGTGGGACTATCCAGGGTTTGATTTCTGATGTGCTACAGAAGAGAGCCCCAGTGCTAGCAATTAGCCTGCTCTTTGCTGTCGGCTCTCTTTTTGGATACAGCCGTGAGTATGCTTTTGCTGTGTAGTGCTAAGAGGTTCCTTTAATATGTCTTAGAGAAAACCAGAGCACAGCCTGTTCTATTTGTTTTCTGGTCTTGAAAGTGCTTCTGGATCAGGATAGTGCCATTTGGTCCTTTTTGCCTGAAGAGTGGCACTGCACAGAAAGTTAACCTCTGGTTAATGAGGTGGAAAAGAATTAGCTGAGTGGTTGGATTTCCCTGTAGTGGTGAGTTACAGTACTGATCCTTCTCCAGGGTCAGTGAGATTTTTGGTATTGTCATTGTATCAACACCACAACTGGCAGAGCAGGAAATCTCAGGTGCATCTCTGTAGTAAGAGGGAAGAGAATGTGGGGACAGATCTATGCTGGAGGATATATACAAAGAGGCAGAAGCTCTCAGACTTCACCAGTTACGTTTCTGTAAGTGGTGAAACTGAAGTTTCTGCCTTTTTTATAATAGATACAGTTCTTAGTGATTGGTTTTCGAAAGGAAAACTAAGAAGGAGGGGACAGGCAGATCTCATTTTTATGAAACATCTATGATGCTCTTCTAAGGGTAACAGTTTTGTCTTCAGACATGATGTCATGTGGTAAGAGGGTGCTTTAACTCACTGAGATGTCATTTCACTTCTTTGTGTCTTCCTCCAAAATGAGGTGGTGATATAGACAGGCTTTTATAGAGCATTTTGAGATCTGTGGACAGAAATCACTGCCAGAGCTGGACATGAAATTAAAGTAATCTGACTTTCATAAGCTTACTCAGTCAGTCTCAAAGTAAGGTCAATAAGGTATAATCATTAAACAGCAATGACTGGTTTTGATGGAGTTTTGTAGACTCTTGTGCTAACTCATTACTTTTAAAAGTGCATTGGGAGCAATGGACTTTCAAGGAGAGTAAATGTAAGCCCTGTGTCACAGAAAGAGGCATAATACAGGCTGGAACCCAGAGCCAGGCAAATCAGGTATCACAAAATTTTAATGGCAAAGGTGACTTTTTACTGTAAAGTGCTGTTGGGTGACTCCTGGATCTTTAGTCTCTAGGTGCCTTTGCAATAAGACTAATCTCTGTAGAAGTCTCTAATCAAATACAGGGTGTTATTGTCAATGTGTAGCTAACAGAACAGGCAGTTCAAACTGGATGTTTGCATGCTTCTTTCTGATCCCAAATAAGTGGCTTTCTCAAGTTCATTTCTTTTATTTACACTCATCTGGTCTTTCTCTTGCAGGTTCTCCAAACAGTAAACCTATCAATGCTGTGATCATGGCAATTACAGGTATCTTATCAAACACCACTGTAATGCTAGTAGACATACATATACATTGCAGAAAAATCAGTAACACCAGCCTCAGGTGGTGTTAATGCATTTGTGTTTGCTGCTATCTCTGCTGGTTTTGCAGAAAGAGTAAAATCTGGGCCCAACTTCTGTTACTTTTGGAATACAGCTGTAGGAAAACTGCCTTAGAGAGAGGTATTGAATGTAGACTATAGAATAATGGCTTGGAACTGAGGGGATCTGCCTTGGCTCGGCATGATGGAAACGTATTTATGCCAAAATACCTACCAGTGATCTGAGTGGTATCTGGGGAAGTGGATATATGGCAAAGTCATGAGCTGCAGCTCAAATTTGAGGATGTGTGTCAGAACCCCAAATGATCTGTGTACTGTGAGAGGTCACAAGCTTTGTGTACTACCAGCTATACTGTGCTGTGTTACGGAATCAAGATTAGCCTGCATGAATAGAGCCTTTCTTTTCAAACACTTCTACTTCAGAACTCTGCCCTGTTGTGGGGTTTTTTGGCCTTCCATCTCCTCCATGAACCCCTGGTGACTGAGGCTGTAGCCTAGGGGTATACTATACCAAAGCAGAAATGTGTCTAAATCTGCTTCATGTGGAGGGTTTGTATATGCATGCTGTTCAAAAATAGCTTTCTGTATGCAGTTTGGTGCATCCTGACTTCTTGCAGAGTGTGCCACAGCTAATTACCTTGGTTTTGCTGTTGGATGAAAATGTGCTTGTTGGCAACCTCTGCGTGTGTGCTCCAGATGCGCAAGGTGTTCCCTGACCACATGCTTCAGCTGTGAGGGTACACTTCTACCTGCAGTTAGTCTGAGATCACTGGTCTCAGGCTTAAACCTTTTTCTAAGTTTTGGATGGTAGAAAATCTGTGCTTTGAAGATATTCTGTTGAGAATCTATCTGCGTACTTGTTTTATACCAAGCCTCTTTTCTTGGCACTTTCAGGATTTTTCATCGGAGGCCCTTCCAACATGATCAGTTCTGCAATTTCTGCTGACCTGGGGCGCCAGGATCTGGTGAAAGGCAGCAGTGAGGCTCTGGCAACAGTCACAGGAATTGTGGATGGAACAGGCAGTATTGGTGCTGCAGTGGGCCAGGTGAGGCTACCAAAGGACAATAGAATCTGGGAAAGGAGGCAAAGAGTCTGTTGTGGTTAAAGATGTTAGCTCATTCCTCTCCAAAATTGCATGGAGAGGGAGAAAGAGGATTGGTTTAAAAAAAACAAAATTATTTAAGAAACAAGCAAGGGAAATGTGTCTGTTTCAAGCTTCCAGTGGAAACAACTTTTAATTGAGAACTAAACTAAGTATTTATAGTGCTAATGTTAAGGCACTTTCATAATTCAAATTAATTTTAGAGACGTCCATGTCCTGAACTCCGAAAAGCAAGTAAAGGTCGGCTCCACAAAAAGCGACAATAAAATATTTTGAAGCTTGTTTGGGATTTTCAAACAAACAAGCCAGGTTGGACAGAGCCTTGGGCAATATGGTCTAGTGCGAGGTGTCCCTGCCCATGGCAGGGGGGATGGAATTACATGATCTTAAGGTTCTTTCTAACCCAAACCATTCTGTGATTTTTTTTGGTCAAAGGAAATAGCAAAACCTTTTCTTATAGAAAAGTTTATCTGTATAGCTGAGTAAAATCAGAATACCTATTGTGAATGTTACAGGGTTTATGAAGTAATTTAAAATCTGCTCTTATTTGTGGTTCTCTTTTTTATCTATGGATGTCTTTTACACCTTGTAAATCCAGCACCACTTGCTTCCATAGTCCTTACAGCATGCTGCCAGAGGACTGAAGACTAGACTGTTGCAGAAAAGGAAGCTGACAGTGTTCCCACTGGGGACATTCCTTCTTCTCAAATACAACTGTTAACTATGTGGAAGAATACAGTGGTGCTTTGGGAAGGGAGGATTTAGTAGAAAGATCGGAGCCAGTTCTAGTCCAGGCATCCTCTAGTGCTGGTAAAATACCAAGGATGCAGGCAAAGCATACAAGTTTCTTTTCTGGGAAGGGATTTGGGTTTGTACTTGCCATTGATTGCCTGCTAAATACAATCATTCAGTCTTATTTCATAGGAAAGATGCTGCTGAGCTCCATTAAACATGGAAAATTACAGTGCTTTGTGGACATCTTAAAGCGCACTGTTACCCCCAGTGTTCTTCTTGCATTGTCTGCAGTGTTTCTGTCTTCCCCCACACATACCATTCAAACTCGAGTCATCGTAAAAATTGGGTCTTTAGTTCTGAAAAATTCCACCTTCCTCCCGTTCTAACATTGCATTTATTTCACCAGAGACAACCATGATGTCATTCTGGGGGTGTGTGAATAACAGCAAATCCACAATGAACGTGTTAGAAATTCAGATCCTGTTTCGTGCTAATACACCCAGTAGTGAAGAAGGGAGGCCCTTGTACAGCATGTGAATATAAATCTGCTAATAGGGAGTACATTTTCTGCTGTAGATTGTGTAGTTCTGTTGAAGTAGGATGAAGTTCAGAACAGACTGTAATCTCAAGCGTCTTCCCTGCGATGAAGGGTTAAGTTGGCAGTGGTTGCACAGCTCTTGAAAATGTGTCCTGTGTAATTTATAAGCCATTCTAGAGCTTTTAGTTCTGAGAGTACTTACATCCACTTATGTCTCAGTGTTCTGTGCAAAAACCTTGTATTCAGCGGAGTCAATTTGTCAGCCTTTGAAACTGTAGTTCAGTTCTGTTTGTATGCTGCTATGAGTTACCGTATAGCTTTTGGGATGGTATCTCCGCTTTGCTGAGACTGTGGGTTTTGTACAAGAAAGGCTGCTGTCCTGAGTCATCTCTTCTGACAGGAAAAGATCAGCTGGAAGGTTTTGTGATCAGCTCTGTATGGAGTGTTAGCAGCCCACAAATTCTAGAAAATGAAAGAGCAATGCCTGAAAGTCATCCTTCCCAGTTTGAATAATTCTTTTCTCCCTTTTCTATTTAGTACCTAGTGTCTTTGATCCAGGAGAACCTGGGATGGATGTGGGTTTTCTATTTCTTTATTCTAATGGTAAGAGATCACCTTTTTTAACAGTTCTTTGTCAAAGTTCAATTTGCAACAGAAAGCTTTTGTGAGAACCTGAAAATCATGACTTAGGTGTGCAGTCTATTTCTGCAGCACCTGCAAACTCTGATGCCATTCTCAAAGTGGTCTATGGTGTGCCTTTGCCTCAGGGTTTCTAAATCAGCTGGGTTCATTTTGGATCCTTTAAAGTCATGTTACCCAACAGGAATTGAGATTGTGGCAGAGACACAAAAACACTTGCCTAAAAATACCTGTATGCATTTCCTAAAGCTCACACAACCTGACTGCCTTCCAAGGAAGGACTTGCCTCCTTCATCTCCCTGATATGTAGTTCCTAGTATTTTCAGGGAGCTGAAGTTGAGGTGCTTGTTAGCCCTGGAAGATTAGTGGAAGGAGTGATGAGGATCTTGAAACTGAAATGAAAGTGCGTTGCCCTGGTATACCACTGGGGGAGAAGACCATTCAGGTCTTGATCTCCTCAGCATTGCCATGGTGGTGAATGTGGTACAATTCACCCCTTCTTCCGTGCTGGAAGTGCCAGGAATTCTTTGCATCTGTGCTGACAAGGGAAAAGGCTACTTTGGTAACCAGCAGAGGAGGCCAGGAGGAAGGCCACTGAGGCAGTGAAGAGCTCATCTTCTTTATGAAAAGAAGATCATGACAGCTGAAATCATACGAGCTTTCGTGCAAACTCAGTCCTTCCATCCCCTGGGCCACTTTGTCACTGCTTCTCTTAGCCTGTATCTTTCCGGGGAGGCCTGGTATGCACATTGGAGGGCAGGATGGCTGCAGCCATGGTTGCTCTGTGCTAATTGCCCTGGATATGCTTCTTTTCACAGACAAGCTCAACGATCCTGTTCATTTCACCATTAATAGTGAGGGAGATGAGATTGCTCCTGCACGAGCGACGCCTGCGAATGCTGGCCGAGTGACTTCTGCTCGCCTCCAGAAGGACTGTTGTACGGACCTGACAGCTGGAACACTAAGCAGAACTCTGGGAGACTTGTTTGTTACATCCTCCAGGTTTGGACTAATTCAGAATGGCTCTGCAAGACTTGATGGACCTGCCTTTGGCGAGCTCAGTAGTGGAGTACCAAATACCCGTCCTGAGACCACACACATCATGGAGCTGCTGACCTAAGCCGGACAATCCACAGGACTGGTGGATTGTCCCAGCCCACCAGACTCTGCCATGTCAGCAGCCACCCAGGGTCTTCTGTTGGGTGGTCTCACTGCTCTACCCTTTCTTATTTATTTCTGGATGTCCTGACCAAAGGTCAGCTGTTTAAGACTGACAGTGGAGAGGTGGTCTTGCAAAGAATTTCAATGCTCTGTTGTGCTGGTGAAATCATACAGTGCATTTCATGGGTAGTCTAAATTTATGATCGCTTTAGCTTTTAGAAAGGTCAAAAATAATTATCTGGATTTGGCGCTGTCCAGTTGTTTAAAACATACTGTTGCTAAATCTCTGCACAGACAGACCTCTGCTATCCCTAGCTACTAACTGTCACATATTCCAGTAGATTCACATGGAGAAGTTAACCTCCATGTTGGTTTTTAGCATTTTTTAACAATAGTAATGATATTACTAATCTCTGGGAAATGAGATTTCAGTTTTTAACTGTTTAAGCAGACAGTGTGCAATACTTTACTATGATCTCTGACAAAAAGCCTTAATAGATCCTTTGTGTTTAAAGGATCCTTGAATGGCTTTGAGGATCAGTAATGGGACACAAATACTTTCACTACTGCTTTGTTATTTGAACTCTAATCAGTACTGGCCAAAATGGGACCCTCTGAAGGAAGCTGGTGTCACCGATTTCATACTCATTGGGCAATTGCTCATCTCCGGCAAAGGAGAACCAGAAGGGAATTAAAGGAAATTAAGGGACCTGGCGCTCTCAGACATGGGCTTCCAGAAAGGGACTGACAATAGTATCAGTGAGCAAGTGCTGCTGGCTTTCCCCCATGCTCCTCTGCCTAGGGTTTTAAAGCTTGAGTTGTATCTTGAAGAGAAAGGTAGCTGCAAGTCAGTACTAAAACCATCTGACTGCACTTAGCATGGTGGTATCTGAGTATTTCACGGTACTGCAGTAAGCAGGATGACCACTGGCACCTGTAACATCTGCTGGTGATGTTAATGGGAGCATCAAGCAACTTCTCAACAAATTGTTTTCTGCTTCTGCTTTGGGGTGTTTCATTGGAATAGGCACGTGCCACCCAGCAGAACGTCTGATCAAACACTCAGTCTGACTAGTCAGCAGCACCTGGATGGGGCAGGGGGCAGGAAAATTCTTGGAGCTGAAACTTTTTAAATGGGAAAAGATGCCTTTTCAAAATGTACAGTGATTTTATTTTATTATTTTTTTTAAACTCATGAATGTCAATCTTTAGTCATGTGTTGATTGTAACGAGTGGAACATTATTAGTGCCTTACGGTTTTACTGTACTGAACGGTTGCTTAGTGACTGCTGCTTCTGCAGTGAGGGCTCTGTGCGCAGCTTTGCTTACCGTGGAACTCAGTTGCCCCATTATATACTTTTCTTTTGAGAATCTCTTTCTTTCTTTCTTGGTGGAGGTGATTCTTGCATTTTTGTGCTAACCCTCCAAAAAAATCAGCGCTTGGGAAAATGATGCCATTAAGCTGATGAGGGACCTGAATCCTGTTCTTGTCTCTTCTCATTCCCATTCCAATTTTTGCCTGTATAATTAGAGCAGGAGACTGAGAATCTATCATCCTGTTCTCAGAATTATGCCCTGGGGTTAGTGTTCACATCCCAGGCTACTCATTAGCCCCTGTACAAATAGAATCAGAACTCCCTGAAACTTAGTTCTAAAATTGATGGCGGCACCGTTTGCCCCAGCCACAGCGTCTGAGAATCCGCGGTTTCAAATTCCAACCTGGATGAGCTCTTTGGCCGCCGTCTGGGCACGAGATAAGCTTCTGATGAAAGGTGGGGTGGGAAAGGGATGTTGCCGGGGTCGGGGGGAGGAGAGGCAGGCCCCTGTAACAAATGGTTTCCTGTAAACAGTTCTGTCCCCTCTTGAGAAGTGTCAGATGTGTTGTGAGCGCTGCAAGCACAGCCTGCCCAGCAGCTCGTGGGGGTGCTTTGAAGCCACCCTCAATTACTGAGGCATGCCTGTGACTGCAGGATTTTGTTGTTGTTGTTGCTGCTGTTGTCCTGGATTTTTGGGTCTCTGTATTTCCTCAAGGTGCTCAGATGGAGAATGGTTTTCAATCTGATCATGTCCAAACTGATCTCACATGAATAAACTTACTCTGACTTGATCTGGGCTGATTCTCCCATGTCCTTTATTCCACTCTTCTCAATGCATTTCTGCTGAGCGTGCTGCTCTTCCTCCCCACTGTAGGCCTAGCTCTGGCAGCTGCTTCTTGTTCAGCTGCCATGAAGACCTGAGCCCTGACTCATGCTGAAACCAAACCCTCATCCCAACCTAAAAGTGTTCCTGCACAAGGTGGTTTGGCACTCTTCCCGAGAAGCTTTGTGAGAGCCCACTAACAGAGGTGCTCGTAATAGTGTAATTAAGTCTTAAATAGAGAAGGCAGAGCATATACTTGGGTTTATTTATTTGTCAATCTGCATGTAGAAGTCAGGTGTTCTTCCCTTGGAATTAAACATGCCATGCGGCTGCTGGCCCTGCTGTGCCTTCTCTCCTGTGGGTTGTTTCTTTAAATGTAAATCCACACCTACGCTTAGCTGTGCTTAAATGGGCACAGTGGGGAACTTTGTAATTGTGTTTGTGTTTTATAGGTTGCTGTAAATTCAGAGTTGAGCACAATACCGGGTTGCTGGAGAAGGCCCCATGCCTGTGCATTCTGGTCCTTCAATTCCAAGTAGTTTGGTGGTGCTATGATGCTATTCCTCAAGAAAAGCAAGGGCATGTAGTGACAGGACAAAGGGGAAGGGTTTTAAACTGAAAGAGGGTAGATTTAGATTAAACATTAGCTAGAAATTCTTCCCTGTGAGGGTGGTGAGGCACTGGCACAGGGTGCCCAGAGAAGTTGTGGCTGCCCCATCCCTGGCAGTGTTCAAGGCCAGGTTGGATGGGGCTTGGAGCAACCTGCTCTAGTGGAAGGTGTCCCTGCCCATGGCAGGGGGTTGGAACTGGATGATCTTTAATGTCCCTTCCAACCCAAACCATTCTGTGATTCTATGATTTTTTTAACCCCTTTTCTGCCACTTTCTCACTACTCACGAAGAACTTTCCAGCCTACTCTGGAAGTACTCCAAGGAATAGAGCTTTGCTTGCACATCTGTTTGAAAATGCTGATAGTAGCAGCCCCCATCACCACTGCTGTGACTGTGACCTCCAGAGCTCAGTGCGGGCAAGTGCAAGTGTAGGAATTACTCAACTTCTCAGTGCAAAGGAAGTGTTCAAGAACTGATCTCTGGGTGTTTGCCTCTCGCCCAGGATGTGACTGTCAAATTGTCTGACCAAATTGGTTATGAAAGCAAAGGTGTGCCTTACAATGCTTTTCCGTTGAGGAAGGTCCTTGCAATAGATGCCCTTCAAGCAATGCTACTGTGTCCTGGTTTTCTCAGATGTCTGGCCCAATGATATGGAAGTCTGCCTGACGGCAGTGTCTCAGTGCTCTCAAAAGGGGAAGAATTGGGCTTCTGCTCCAAGTGCTGTCAGCCTTAGAGAGCATATGAAGCTTCTTGTCCTCACCAAAATCAGATGTGCAGTTTTCCCTTCTGCAGGGAAGTGGTAGGAGAAGCAGTGGTATGCTTTAAGAGTAATTGTCTTCTCCCTGAGATAAAAGGAGAAAGTATCTATTTTGACATAGTTCCACAGATCTCACCAGTAAAAGCACTATCTGTTCAAATGTGTCTCAGACACACCGCTGTTCGGTCACTCTCATGTAATCTTGTCCCTTATCCGTCTGTGGCCAGTGTGCTCTGCCAAACCTGTTTGCAGTTGCTCCCCCCTTCTTTTCAAAGTTCTTTTCTGAACTGAAAGTGCCTACAGGGATGTTTTGGGTTCTGTATTGCAAGAGTTTTCTAAGGCACAGCATGCCTACCTTACTCCATCTTTGTCAAGCCTTATCTAATCCTTTTAGTAAACAGCCTACCGTTCTCCAAAGGCTGTAAATACAAGCTCTTAGACCGTTTTGTGGGGCTGGACTGGGGGGGGTGTGTTTTGTGCAGGCCCATGAAGGCATCTTGGTTCTATTAAAGCCTTTCCTGAACAAGAGTCACTTAGATCAATATTTTTGGTAATGCAAAGAAGAATTTGGGCAATGGCTGTGCATGTTCCCTTTGGTTCTGCTGCGCTTTTGATGATGTCTGAGTACGTCTTCATCCCAGAAGGTCCACCTGGAATGGCTCCTTTGATCACCTCTGCAACAGTGGGCAAATCAGAACATACTCCCGGAGCACAGGAGCATGTAGCAAGCTTTATGGCCCTCTTGGTAGGTTTAAGGCTGCTGCCAGGAGAAGGAAGACTTCTGTTGATATCACAGAAGTGTGGGTGAACTATTTGAAGACAACCTATCATCTTGTTTCAGAATAGTTTTTAAAGCAGCAGATGGCGGTGCACAGACCTGTAGGTGAATTGGTGAGGTCTTTGTCCACTGGTGTTCCTGCTCAGTTGTGAAGGACACAAAACCCACCCCCGCCACCTCTTGCCTTTGTGTGCCGCATAAGTAACAATATAATCCAGAGTGTACCAGTGGAATGACAACAGATAAGGATGAGACTACTTAGATATGCTATTTAAATCTTCTATCCTTGTAACATGGTAAGTAAAGTATTGGGGATTTGGGATGGGTTGATTTCTCTGGGCTCCTGGATTCCGACACTAGCTCAGAGAACCTGGAGACCTACATCCTCACTCTTCTTCCCATTTGTCAGGTTGGGACCAGTTTCTAGAAACTCACTCATCTGCTCTGGAGCGTATGGCAGAGAAAAGCAATGTTGGGCTGACAAAAGCTGGCACTTGCCTGCAGCGAGTGCCAAAGATGACAGAGCAATTGGGTAATAGCTGAGTGTGCTATTCAGCCGGAAGGGTGGGAGTATCTGAGAGGCAGTTTCACTGGGACTGGCTCAGCTACCCGTTCACCTCTTCTTCAGCATCCTTGCCCTCTGCTGTAACTCTTGCATCCTTCCGGGAATATTAATGTTTCATTTCTTCCAGTCAGAAGCAGGTTCATCCCGGGACTGTTTATCAAGGCATGGCAACAAGTAGGACAGACAGCAAAAGGCGGCTACAGTGCCTGCTGTTGAATGCAGAGGAGCTGCTACGTGAGGAGAGACACAGTGGTGGAAGCCCTGCCTGCAATAGCAGGCATGCCTCAGCCTTGCGCCAGCACAAGTGACTTCTGAATAAGTGCACACCTCTGAAACAGCAGGTGAGCATGTGTGCAGGGCTGGTAGAGTCTCTGCTGGAGATGGCTTTTTGCTGCTTAGCTTTGTTTCTGTGGACATCTGCGCTGCTGTTTGGAGCTACTGGAGCTCCCAGGCCCGTTTCTAAGCACCACCTTGGCCCTGTGTCCTCAGGCAGCATGAGGGCTGTTTTACCTGAGGGAATCATAGAATGATTTGGGTTGGAAGGGACCTCTGGAGATCATCTAGTTCCAACCTCCTGCCAAGGCAGAGGTCACCCAGAGCAGGTTACACAGGAACGTGCCCAGGCGGGTTTTGAATGTCTCCAGAGAGGGAGACTCGACAACCTCCCTGGGCAGCCTGTTCCAGTGCTCTGACACCCACAATGTAAAGAAGTTCTTCCTCATGTTGAGGTGAAACTTCTTGTGTTCTAGTTTATGGCCCTTACTCTCATCCTGTTGCTGGGCACCACTGAAAAGAGTCTGGAACCATCCTCCTGGCATCCGCCTTTGAGATATTGATATGCATTAATGAGATCCCCTCTCAGTCTCCTCCAGCCTAAACAGGCCCAGCTCCTGCAGCCTCTCCTCATAAGAAAGATGCTCCAGACTCCTGATCATCCTTGTGGCCTCCACTGGACCCTACCAAGTAGCTCCTTGTCTGTCTTGTACTGAGGAGCCCAGCACTGGACACAGTACTCCAGAGGTGGCCTCACCAGGGTCGAGTAGAGGGGGAAGATCACCTCCCTCAAGCTGGTGGCCACACTCCTTACTCTTCTGTCCCCAGTCCATTTTCTTTGCTCCAGCCTTTGCAGTAGCTCGTCTCCAGGACTAGAAAAGGAGCCAGTATTTTCTGTGCTGACAAAGTGAGCATTGTTAATGCAGTTGCAGAGTGGGTGGATGTGATCGCCGACAGACGTATTCCTTCTGCTAGGGTGTGGATTTAAAGCTCAAGGTGACTTTGTTCCTGCATAAATTCACTTACTTTCCCCTGGGGAACTGAAGGGGCAGGGTTGGGAGGGGAGAAGTATGATAAATGGAAGTGTCGGAAGGAAACGCATTCACATAGCACGCACTACCAAAGCACAAATGTGTGCTCTGTGAGGAGCTTTCAGTGTAGCGTAAGGTAGCATTCCATGGAGTTAAAAAACCCTGGGCAATGTTTAGCTGAGAAGTTGAGCGTGGCTCTCTGCGGGCTGCTATCCCAGTGTAATTGCCTGGGTAAGTGGATTAGTGAGCAGCAGTGTGACTTGTTCAGGGTTAGGCAGGCTCTGGGGGGAGTGAGGAGCACACTGTTCCACACAGGAGGATGAGGTGCAGGCAGCGTTTGCTATGGGAAACGGCATTGCTCTGTACCAGTCAGACCTGTTTGACTCCAAAAGCTGTGGCTGGCAGTTGGGCTGTCATCGTGTGGGCTCGCTGGGAAGGGTCCCATGGAAACAGTTCCTTTCAGAGCTATCGCTTGTCCTTATCTGACGCGAGGTGGGTATGGTGACAGCAAATCACATCTTGGGACACTTCTTTGCTGCCTTTGTTGCCATGGGAATCAGTGTCTTCCGCAGCTTTGTCTTCTGTGAAAAGAGAGAAGTATTGTTACCTCCCCTGGCTCACCCACCAAAACGGGACAAGGGTGAGGGGGGCTGTGGTCAGCCTGGAGCCAACCTTTGTTTGTGCTGGGGACAAGGCTGCGAGGTCGCTTGTCTTAAAATCTCATCCGGCCACACATGTCCCTCTGTGGTGGTTACAACATCCAGGTTATGGTGCAGAGCACAGAGCGGTGGGGCACGCTGGCCTAGGTAGCCCTGCTCCCCTCACCCTGGGTGCCAGGCACGGAGCTGTCTGACCTTGCAGAGTAACAGTGCAGGGACCTGCCCTTCCACCCGCTTCACAGTTGGGTGTAAGAATCTGGGTCATGCAGACACCTGACATGTCAAAACACGTCATCGTTTCAAAAGCCTGGCACGGCCCAAGGGTTCAAATGCCCATCCAGAGGGGACTCAAGAAAGGGTCCCCTGTCCTTGGGGAGCTGCAGGAAGGCAGAGGTGCACCAGGTTCCTGGGGAGAGGTGCCGTGTTTCGTCTCCTCCCCAGGTGACTGAGCAGCCCCTGGCAGGGATGTAGGAGCTGGTCCTTCACAGCCGGGAGGCCCAGACACTGCGAAGCCTCTGAAGGGACCTAAGGAGTTCCCAGAGAGCGGGAGCCCAGCTGCGATGCTGACCTGGGATCTGTGTCTTTCCTGTGCTTCAGCTCATGGCCAAACCCTTTTGAGTGTGGTAGGGAAAGAAGGGAAACTGCATTGACAATGAGAGCATTAACTCTTAGGGGAAACAGGACAGTAGCTGTTCTGTTTGGAATTTGAAAATGCTGTATGAAAATTGGAATTTTCAATGCTGTATGGGGAGCCAGGGCTCTTGCTCTGAATGTATCCTGAGGTGATATGAGAAATCAGCTCGATTCAGAGAGCTCCCCGTGTTTGTACCTTATGTGTTGTTCCTTCCTCCCAACCCTCACTTGTGTCATTTCCTCTGATCGTAACTGATCTCTTTTTTAGTTACGCTTCTCAAGTGGATTCCGATACCGAATTCAAAGATACCTATCTGCCCAAAACTCCTACGAAATAAAGAAGTGGTGTTATTTCCATGGTACAAATGAGGAACTGAGTCAGAGGGAGGCTGAATGACACATCTGAGGTTACCCAAGAGTGCCGGGTGCTGCTGGGAACTGAATCTGGCAGTTCCTCTCTGCACTGCCACAGCCCTCGCCCTCCACGGCGCAGGATGTGGGGCATTGCCCCCAGCCTTTCACCTCAGCATGGCCCTGGAACTCTGAAACGAGCCATAAATACAGTCAGCCTTTTTCAGTGGGAAAGAGTGATTTGATTTATCTTGAGCCCTAAACTTTTGGCACTGGAATTAAAAGTAGAGTTTGAACCGGTCTGTGTAAATAACCCCACAATTACAATCCAGCACTTTTGCTTAGACTGTGGTGTTCGTGGTGCCACCTTCTCCTGGGGAAGGGATGCCTCCAATTGACTAAAGGTTCATATTTGTGCCTAAGTTGACAAAGCTTTTGTAGCTAAAAATGTGACATGCTTTCAAACTGTGCTGCTTCATGCCATAGAAAGAGTCTTCTTGATGTTCAAACTAGAAGTGGTTAAATGTAGAAATATGAGAAACATGGAAGTCCGGAGCAGCAGGAAAAAATGTGCCATAGCAGTTTAACCTAAGATAGAAATAAAACATACCATTCTCTCTCAAAAACGTGGGCAAGTGCTGTATTTTTAAGTATGTATATAAAAAAAGTAATAAGTTGTTTTAAATGAATCCTGTAAAAATGCAGGAAGTTTCACTTTCTCATCTGAGATGTGTGTTTCTCTGTTTACCCTTCTGCATATGTATGAGTATATACACATGTATAAATACATGGAATGCTCATACTGTTGTAGCTCGAACAGTTTTTCCATATTCTCCCTCTTGAAGTGATGGTGTTTAATCTTTCAGGGAGATGCATCACAAAATCCACTTTAACTCATGCACTGCTCATTTAACAGGAAGGGGCTTCAATGACAGCTTGAAGCTGTTGACCTTTGTCTGTGAAAGGGCCTTCTTGGAAATTGCCAAGAACGTTGAAATAAAATGATGGGATAAAACCAATGAATAACAGAGGGCGGGCAACTAATGAGTCACCACAAAAAACCATCAATGGGATATGCTGAGCTCCAACTCAGCTTGGTCTGGCTGCCTATGCATCATTGCTGAGTTCTTCGAAATGTGGCCCTACAACCGGGTGCTGCAGTCAGCTAACCACAGAGAAATGGTACAACTTCAAAGCTCTGGGAATAATAAAAGTCATGTCTGCCACTGTCTGCTTACTCACCCTCGACACAAGCTGGTATGAAAGCAGCAGAGAGCGATTTAGGCTCACAAACAAAATGACTCGCAGGCTGTGATGTGTTAGAAATTACTCATGTTTCGGTCTGGGCTTCTGATTTTGCTCAGCAGCCATCTGCAGCGCCTCGGCTTCTGCTTGCTGCCCTGAAAGCTGGGCAAGATGGGAGAAGCAGGGACTGATGAGGGTACAAATGCTCCTCCAGAAAGGAAAACTGAGCTCTCCGAGCTGCCCCACCACGCATAGGGAGCGCAGAGTCCAGCGCTGGCAGGCAGTGCTCCGTACCAGCATGGCCGTGCCATAGCGTCTGGCCAGAGATTTGCACGGTGACCTGCTGCTGAGGGCCGAGATTCTCCAGCAGGCAGGAGGATGGAGGTTGGGAAGCCCGTCAGACATGGCATTTGAAGGCACAAAGGGATGCTTTATTGGCCTGGAGCTTCTCATTCAGTGGCTTCCCTGGCGTGGACACCTCTGCAGGGTCTTCTGTCCTTTGCCAGAAGAAAGAGGGGGAAAGTAGCCCTATTGTTCTCTGACTTCAAAACGGCTTTCCCTCCCCAAAACTGTGGGGCCGGTGGGGGGCTGCTTTGGTGGTGTTTTCTTTAATGAGTCTGGGGGTGGGTTAGCCTGGTTTTCAAACACCTTCCTCCAGCCTTTCCCTTGTTGTACAGCCATATACTTCAGCCGGCAGCCGTAAACCAGCAGTTAAAACCCAATCCCTTTCTGGCAGGCTCTGTGACCCCTGTCCCCCTCCTCACTGCTGTGGGGCACAGTCCTGCCACGCTGCTTTTGGGAATGGGCATACAGAGATGCATCCACCACGGCAGCAGGGGTTGCTGGAGGTGGGAGCTCACTGGGTGCTGTGCCTGGAGTCCTATCCTGTGCATCTTCATTACCTCAGTGAGCTGCAGGCACCATGGGCTAAAGCCAGGTCCTTTCTTCTGCTTGTTCTGTCCTGGGGGTCCACAAGGGCTGATGGCACTTCCACTCGCTCTCCATGAGAGGGGAGCCCCCAGGCAGCGGCATGGCCGAGCCCAGCGGGTGCCCACCCGCCTAGTGCATCCCCTTGGCACATCCACCAACAGCTCTCAGCTGCCATGGGAAGCAAACCCCTGTTGGCTCCTGTCTTTCAAATAAGAGGCAATGCTGATAAGAGAAGTTGTGCCCAGAGAAGCTGTGGCTGCCCCATCCCTGGCAGTGTTCAAGGCCAGGTTGGACGGGGCTTGGAGCAACCTGCTCTAGTGGAAGGTGCCCCTGCCCATGGCAGGGAGTTGGAACTAGGTGGTCTTTAAGGTCCCTTCCAACCCAAACCATTTTGTGATTGTATGATAAATCTGAGCAGAAGGGCAATCACGGTGCAACAGCTGCTTTTAATCCATGAGAGGACATCTCAAAGGTGAGGCCAGCTCTCTGCTATGGGGGCCTGCACAGAGACCCCCCCAAGGGGGTTACCCGCACTGCTGGCACAGCCCCAGATACCCAAGTTGAGTTTGGACTGCTTTAATGTTTAACAGGGGCAGGTGCACAGGCAGGAGTCAAAAGAGAAGGGGTTTTACAGCGTGTGCTGCAGACATTTTTTGAAATGTTAATACCACATCATCTTGCTTCTACTTTTGTGAAGCGGCAAAGCCCAACTGGAGCAAAAATCTTCCACTGGAGCTACTGAGAGTGGTACATATCAGTCTTTTCAGCAGCTAGGAATTAATACAGACTATTTTATCCTTTTAAAATGCTGGGCAAACATTAACTAATCCTCTCAACACCCTTCTGGGGTAGGTAAATATTACTCTCTCCCAGGTGCAGCAACTAAAGAGGAAAAGTTATGTGATTTGCTTAAAGCCACAGAGGGAATCAGGTGGGGGTAGAGTTGATGGGCATGGTGGGGGGGAGGATTTTTATAGCTTGTGCCTGTGCTTGGGCTCACTGCAGGTGCTGCCTCTCAGCCAGTGTTGGTTTATGAACTCAGTCGCAGTGGTGGGGGAATGTGCTGGTGTCTCTCTAGTGCTACAAGGAGCAGAGCATGTCTGCTCCTGTACAAACCAGTGATGCTCTGGGGGCTGTCCAGAGCATGGACAAAAGGAAGAGCTTTCGGGGACAGGGTTTTCAGGGAGCACATGGCTCTGCAAAAGCTCTCTTGCTTTGAAGTCAGTAAAGTCTCTGCTGGTCAGCTTCAAGGCAGGACTTAATGCCATGAAAAGCTTGTTGCTTCCGGGCTGAGCTTGCTGAGGGTGGGGGGTGCCTCTCAGCAGGCTTAGCCCCAAGCCGCCTGCCTTTAAAGCGGGTGATAAATGTTGTCTGCAGAGCTGGACTTGTTTATCTTTGGGATTTACATTGCAGATACAGTGGCGGGACAGCCCTGTGTTTGCAGACCTGGAGGGAAAGCCGAGCTCCTGCCAGCCCAGACTGAGGAGGGGGCTGCTGCCGTGGTCTCGGGGTGCTGCTGATACCTGGGCTCAGCCTTCCCCCGTGCCTGCTGCTGCACTGAACTGGTCCTGAAATCCCTGACCTCCTTTGGGTGGCTCTCAGGAAGCCAGCACCTGGTGCCAACTCTTGTGCTCAGGTTGGACGGGGCTTGGAGCAACCGGTCTAGTGGAAGGTGTCCCTGCCCGTGGCAAGAGGTTGTAACTGGATGAGCTTTAAGGTCCCTTCCAACTCAAACCATTCTATGATCCTTCTTCACAGGTGTGATTTGTACCACACTAACCTCTCCCTGCTGCTGTTCCCATGGTGTGCTGGCCCATCTCCTTGCTTGTTTTCTCATCTCTGGCCTGGCCAAGGGTTCAGTTCACAGGCAATCAGATAAAATTCAATGGAAATGCCTATGTGTGAAGCTGCTCTCACGTGCAAAGAGAGCTGTAAAGATAAAGGTCACCCACCTATGTACCTCCAAGGTAGCGCTGGGGTTTACCAAGTGTTCACCCAGCAGCTTGTGACTGTGGCCACTTCAGGGCAGTTGCCAACTCCTTGGAAAGCCCTTGTTTGTTGTCCTCTGATCCTGTTTTGGACCAGGTCCAAGGCAGGGCCATGTAGTTGGGGGCTTTTCCCACATAATGGGCTGCTGGGGAAGGCTCCTGTCTCTGCTGCGTGGTGCCTGGGCTCTTTTAATTAGAGACACATGGTTTATTATTTAGAAGAATATGCTTTCCCGGTCATTTGTTAGGATGTGGTATCTGAGAGCGCTGCAGCTTGTGAGCCTTAAATTAAGCTGTAGGAAGGACATCGAGCACCCCAGGAAGGGGGTGCTGCAGTACCCGAGCCTATTGTTCTCGCCCTGAATTGCGAGGAAGCTCTTTCCCCACGCCAGCTCTTTTACTTGGTAGCCAACTAATACACACGGCGGTTTGTTTCTGTCTCCATCTGTTCCAACTTCAGTTTATTCACGGCTCTGTAGGTATTGTACACTCTGCTGCCTGGTTTTGTTGTTTTTTCTTTTTTTTTTGATGGGAGAGCCTCTCCTTTTCATGGTTCACTTATTCATTTTGTAGGTCTCCAGCCTCCTTGTCAAGTTTTCTCTTTTGTTGTATTAATTGGCCTTAAGTCTGTAGTCAGGTGCTGCACGCGTGCTTCCCGTGTACACCTTAACCATCTGCTGTGTTTCATCTCCATGGTACCCAGGCCAAATTCCAGCTCTGGTAATGACATCCTGCCTCCCCACATTTTCCTTGTGCTTTTAATTGGCTTTAGTTCACTTCCCTCCCGCCCCCCCCGCCCCTCTTCTAATGTGCCCCTCCACTCAATGGCGGGGAGAGGTGGTTTTGGGTGGTGGTGGGCTCCAAGATTCCCAGCAGCAAGCAGCTCTCCTGCCGTGAGGAGCAGCCTCAGCCCAGCCTGATGACTGGAAAGCGAAACAGGGAAAACTTTGCACTGGAAACAAGATGCACATTTTCAGCACTGAAAGTAGTTGCATGACTTTAGGAGGTATGCAGTGAATTTTGCATTTCCCTGAAGTCGTTTGCAGGAGAGGGTAGGTGGCTTTCTGAAATGGGTGTCATTGCTTCCTGCCTGTCCTCCTGGCCAAACAGGTCAGCTGTAGTTCCTGGAAGAGGGCAGAGAAACTCCTGATAACATTTATCTCTGGCCTTAACACTCCTTGATACCTTCAGAGCAACACCTGGTGCGTCCAAGTGATCCCAGAGTCTATTGAGGCTGCAGGAGTCTCTCTGGCACTTTCGCCTGGCTTATCTGACACTTTAATAGTGCAACAGTTGTTAGCTTTACAACCGGGTTTTGGGAGGATGAGACTGGTGTCTGTGTTTGGGAATTGCTCTGTGCAGCACACGTTTTCCTGGGGGATACAGCGGGTTCTTCCCACTGTTTTTTTTCCATCTTTTTGTTTTAAATATTGGATGATTATTATTATTGTTGAAGAGATTCTCTCATGCTCAATACTCACTTAGAAGCATGGCCTGAACTTCTTACGCACTGTGTCTATTCCTTGCCAGCGTGGAAGCTTACTCTTCTCTCTGCTAATCCTGTTACTTCCAGTGACAGCCTCAGCCATGGGGGTGAGCCACTGGCAGGGCTCTGTCTTGCCGGCACTCTCTTGTTCCTAATGTCACAGCCTGGCTCCAGTTGCCGCGCTGAGTCCTGTACCAATGACTATGGATGGATGGATGTCCTCCTGCTGTTACTGCTTGCTGCTTATCGTCTAGTCTCAGTTTTATTGGAACAACTTGTGCAGTTTAACGACAACAGTCAGACCTCTGCTACCTCGGTGTGGTTAGCTGCTTGTTTATATTGTTTTATGTGGGGCAACCTGTAGGGGGGTCTCCTCCCTGGCTATCGCCAGGGTGGGAGTTCAAGGCAGGGGCCTGGCCCAGGAGCCCCATTGCTGCTTTTGGAGGGGTCTAAGCATTGGGCTTCCCAAAGGCATCTGCATGTCCTGCTTTCAAGCATTGCCAAACAGGAGAAAAGGAGACCATGTCCTTCTCAAGGATGTTGGCCTAGAGCCCCAGGAAGGAGCTGTGCTTTTTGGGATCCACCCCCCCCCCCCGAGCCTGCCTCCCCTTCTTCCCTTTCTTAGTTGCTCTGCAGGTAACTGTGTGAACTATTGGAAGGAACTGAAATCGTTGTAGTCCCCATCCTCCCAAATCCAGCATGCTCTTCATGTGGATTTGAGGTTCCCAGGCATTTTCTGAGGCTATGGGGTTGTGCTTTGGATGACATTCCCCTCCATTTCCTCAGCATTGAGTGGAAGCCAGACCATTTCCCCCATTTACTTCCTCCCTTTACCTTTCATACAGTCCTATATGCAGGTTACAAGATGGGCTGGGACTCTCATGTGCATTTAAATGTTGGTAAAACGTGTGTAAAATGGAGTCCTCCCATGCCTTTGCACTTGCTGGCATTGGCTTTCACATCAGTTTGGGTGCACAGCCCAGAGCTGTCAGCACCCACTGAGAAGGTGGGTGCTTGTAGAGGATGGCAACAACACCTGCCTTTAAATAAGCCTTTCATAGCAGGTAACATCTTCCTGGTTGAGTGCAGGACCAGTGGTGGAGGCTGGGCTGCAGGCAACTGCTCAAAAGTAGGGCAATGGTTGTCATCCCTTTCTGCCTTGGTAGGTGTCTGCAGGGCATCACATGCCTGGTGGTGGTTTTAAGTGCTTTGGAAATGCCAAATGAAGGATTGGGACTGTGGGGATATTCAAGGGAGGGTTGCCACACGGAGTTATGTCACCTCCTGGGCTTATGTGAACCAGTGGAAGGCAGGTCAGGGCTTGTCTTTGAAGAAATCCTCTCGCCCTGTCCTGCACAGACCTTCCCTGGAAGCAGCAGTAAGTTGCCTGTGCTCTTGTCCTCCTAGCAGTGAAGGATAAAGTACTTGTGCCAATGTCTCTCGTAGCAAACCAGCCTTGAACATATAGGGAGAAAGACCAATTCTTATCACTGAACAAAGCAATACAGCTAGCAATAAAACCACCATCAGTGAATAACCCTGCAAGCCTCAATCCAACAAAGTCCTTGCAATATTGTATACTATATGTCTTTTGAGGTTTTAAGAACTTTGTGAAGATGGTGGCCCACTTGGCAAGGTGTTAAGCATGCACATATGTGCATGTAGGAAAGTGTCTGCCCTAAAGCATTTAGAGTCCAAGTGCACAAGATAGGTGGCAAGGGACAAGAAAAACGAATCCCATTTCCCCGACAGGGAGTAGGCTGACTACAGGATAGATGTTTTTTTTAATAGTATTTGGAAGCATGGAGATGTAGAGAGGAGGTTTCCCTGACGTTGCTTGCTGGGATGCTTCATAGCAATGCCTTCGGTGCATCTCTGAGTGATTAAATGTCTACTTCAGTTAGAAACTTGGTCCTGAACTCCGAACTCTCGGAAGTCAAAGACGAAATGTTCAAGGATATTTAATCACATGGTTTAACTATGGCAGCATCCTTCATTTGCTACAAGGTAAGACTTCTAGATCAGGAATGTGTTGGGTCAGGTTTGACTGTTTCAAATGCATGGGTTGGTTTACCAGTGTAGTAGGCCAGTACTTTGCTTGTGTCTGTCCCCTCTGTAGCTCTGATTTCTGTACCAATGGAGCAGTTTGTAAACGTTAATGGGTTTGTCACTGCTCTCACTCTTGTGAGAAGTGGTTTTTCACATTTTACAAGTAGATGGTGTGGCATAGAAGAAATAAGTTCTTAATTCAGAGTCAGAAAGTGTCAGCATAGCCTTAGTGTTGCCCGGGGTAGGCAACATCCTGCCTCCCCCTTGGGGATGCTTACAGCAGGCAGCAGAGGTCCCCTGGTTAACAGCTCGGTGCTCCCTTCTCTTGCCTCTTTCCTTGTTCCCACAGATCAGATCAGGCCTCTGTGCCACAGCCTGTCATCTGATTTATGGGAGCCATAAACTGCAAAGCAGAAAGAAATAAAAATACTAAACACTTAGTTTTTTAAAAGGCCAACAGCTCATTGAAGTCTCGGTGATAATTCGCTCATAAAGAAATATTATGCTTCAGATCATAATCCCAGGCTGCAGATGGAAGCTGAGGTCTGGCCTGAGTCTGCCCCGCTTAGGCTGTAAAAGGAAGGGAATGGGATAAAAAAACCTCCAACGCATAGCATGTGGGGATTAGGCTTGGCTATTTTGCTACCCATCCCCTCTGGTGCCTGGGAGGCCTGGTGGAGAAATGCTGATCTTATCCTGAAAAAACCCTTGTTGTCTGCTGAAGGGACAGTGGGCTCATGGAGGGATGGGAGGCAAGAAGAGGGAGGAGGATAAAAATCCATGAGCAGCAGTCACACAACTGAGATTTATAGGCTGTGTGGAAGCGCCCAAATTGTTGAGTTGAGGGCTGTTCCTCTTGGACTGCCAAGCAGGGGGTCTTGCCTACTTTAACTGTGATATTGTCAGTCTGGCCAGGCCAAATGCTTGTTGGTGCTGCTTGTGCAGCAGTTGCCTTTAATAACTGTTGCTGAACACTGATTTTTGGTCAATGCAGATGGGTGTCTCTGTTTCCAGCAGTGAAAACCAGCCCCCAGCTATCACAGCACCTGTAAGAGCAAAGTAGCAGCAGGTACGTGACCAGGTTAGACTTTAAGTGGTGTTGGTGTTTGGTTGCCAGACAGGTCTCCAGCTGCCCTAGACAGAGGCCTGCTCTAGGAGGATAAAATTCCCTTCTGGTTAAGCTTCCTGCTGCAAACACTGCCTGTGCCTATTTACCTCCTGGGCTTGCATTGGTGACTGGCATCTGGCAGCTAAAAGCAATGCATTTCTCCAAAGAAGATGAAGGATTTCATGGCTGGTTCCATGCAGCTGTATTTTCTCCTATCTGATCTTCTCCACCTTACCCTGTCAAAACCATATATTAGTCCACTGTCATCTCAAATGAATCTTAATATGCAACTCTAGGGTTGCAGGAGGGTGGGAAGGTTGTCAGCAATTTCATTTTTTGCCGTTTCCTTTCACCCCGCTGGCAGCTCTGCCTTGTGTCCTGAACAGCACAGAGCTTGGTTCCCTTTTTCAAGTCTCCTTCCTACAAGAACCTTCTCTTTCAAAGAGCACCTTGCTCTCCCAGATGCACACCCTAAATGTGGTGATGTAGGGTCATTTATAAAGATACGGGAACTGGAGGGAAATTGTCACTTCTGGGTTTTTTTCTTTCTTTTTTTTTTCTCTCCCACAATAACTGAAATGACCAGATTTTGCAGGAAACCCTAACTTTGCTCTGGGACTCATAATATTTGTGAAGTCCACCATTCCAGCTCTGTTCCAGGTGCAGCCTTAGCCGTGTTGAATTATCACTGGCTCTTGGCCTACTGGCCACGCTGCCGCTGACGTTGCCCACTATGCAGTTCGTGGTGTTTGCAATGAGAACATGCCGCTAACTCATATACAGCTTGGCATGCCTGTAACTCCCAGGTCCTTTTCAGCCAGGTGACTACTCAGACAGTCTGTTCCCAGCCTGCGCTGATGCCTGGTGTTATTCCTCCCCAAGGCACAGCTTTGCACTTCCCTTCCTGTGTGTCATGAGATTGCTGTTGGCCCAAAACTTGAATTTCTCAGGGTTGTTTTGGATCCTCAATTCGCTGCAAGTATGATCTTTTCCCCATTCTACATTTAAAGGGGTTTCATCGCTCCTTGAGAACTACTGAGTTCAGCCTTGCTCCATCTTGAAGGCTTGCTGGCGATCTCAGCAGACACACGTTAATGGTAACCGAAGGGCCAGGGTACAGCATTTCAACAAGGACTTTCTTCATTAAAATAAGAAGGCTTTAACAAAAACAGATCCAAAGCTTAAGTAGCCTGGTTGAAAAGAGAATCTGAAGTATTTAACTTCTCCCACAAAGATGCCACTTGGGCAATTCCCCAGTTGCTGAGATGGTCCTGGGCACGGCAGCGCCTGTGCTTCTGGGCAGGAGATACTCCTGCCCTCCTCGTGCAAGCAGGAGATTTTCAGATGCTTTTTGTCAATGCCAGAGAAGCAAGGGCATGAGTCTAGTTTAACTCCTCCTGGGGAGAAAAATCACTTTTACCTTGTAAATTAATCCAGCCAAGAGCGTTCCCTCCTCTACAGCCCTTTAAAGTAGGCTTTAAAGTAGAAATCTCTTTGGGAGAGAGGGCTCGTGGACTATTTCTCCTCTTGTTAGAACATGCAGTTCATTATCTTGGAGGAATCAAAACTTTCAAAGCTTTTGGCTGCCCCCATCTTTCCTGTAATGTTTCCTGAAATGTTTAACAGCATCCTCTCTGCCTGTTTCCCAGAGACTGGTTCCTCTTTGTGGTCAAGGTTTCTCTTTCCCTCCTCCTCAGTCACTAAGAAGCAAAGACCTTTTCAGTATGTCTTTGCAGGGAAAACAAATGATTGTGATGGCCAAAATGCATCATTCTTCTGATAGTGGATGCGAAAGTGGAACTTTTTTCCTTTCTCCAATTTTATTTGCTTCTGCAAACATGAGGGAGAAGGGATGCTTTCTCTCACCAGTGTGGTGAATTTTTAGTGATGCCTTTTACAGAAAGAACAGAAAGAAATCAGCCCTGAACTTCATTCCCCACAGACCAGGCCTTTGATTAAAAGGCTGCAGGTGATGTGTCCTTTCAGGTTTGGCAATAGGCACTCAAATAATTTGAATAGCAATGAACATCTCACTTCTAATAGGGCTAAAATAGTGGCCCTGTGTGGGCCAGAGTAAGCAGTAGTTGCAACTGCTGCCAGAAGTGGTTGATAAATCACTCATCGCTCCAATAAAATTCTCAAAAATGAGGAATTCTTCCAGTAACTTTACTTGGAAGTAACTTTACTCGCCTGACCTTCAGGGAGTGCAGATACTTACGAAGAGTAACACACAGATACTGTTCATTATAAAGTACGTAAAATGAAAACACTTCAAATAGCAGAACTGTATGTTCTCTGGACATTCGCAGGCAAGCAAGCAAGCACGCTGTGCATCGTCGTTTAAGCCAGTGAGTCTTGTCTCCTGGGTATCAGGTCCAATGCCATTACCTACGCTGGTTTGGGCAGTAGTGGCAAAGTGAATGAAACTTGTTTGGCTCTTTGATTGTGAGCCTGCAGGGAAGCTGTGTGCAGCAGAGGATATCTGGCTGGTTTGCTGGTGGGGAGATAATTATAATTGCTGTGTAACCCCTTCTCACTGGGTAACTTGATCGCTGCAACAGGCGTATGGCCTGGGTTTGGCACTGATTGTAGTGCTGATCCCAGGCCAGCCAGGATTCAAAGCATGCCACCTGCTCAGGGACTCTTTTGCTTTGATTTTCTTTCTGGTGTTGTCCTGCCTAGTGATACCTTTGGAGGACTGCATTCACAGCTTCATCCATCAGCGCTTCACTGCCAGGTTTCATCAGTGATGGCTCTCGCCTTCCTCTCTGCTTTAGTTCTTAAGAATCTCCATTCTTCTGTGCCTTTCTTGCAGCTCCTCTCTGTGTACCCTTGCTGCCTCCGGTGGGGTAGGTTTTCTGCCCACCAGTGGGGTAACCATGCTCCAAGTTTGCGAGGGCTGCTCTCCCTTCCTCTGCCTCCAAAGGAACAGCTCCTGGGGAGCAGCAGTCAGCACAGCAGGAGGCAAAGAGAGTCATCCCTGGAATCCCTGGGTTTTTTTCGGAGGTGACCTGGCTTGTGGGAGCTTAGTGGCCTGACAAGAGACTGGCTGGAGGAACCAGAGCAGTCCCCTTGCACATGACTCTCGCTCCCAGGTGAAGCAGCCCTGCTGCTCTCATCTGATGGTGAGGTGCAACACTGACTCCATTAACCATCCCCACTTGCCCAGTGGTGAAGCGATTAATTTTCCAAGTGACATAGTCTATTAAACACTTCTTTAAGTTAGGGCACTGGAGGTGTAATTTAGATTAGGGTTAAGTTCCATGTGCAGGGGAGACACTTGAAACATACAGCACGTGCTGATAGACCCACTCATCTCACCAGAAAGTGAATAAATCTGCCTTCTTGGTGGAGAGTTTCCTTCTAAACCCAGCGACACTTTCAGGCTTCACTGGGGTGCAAAGCTGCTTTGTTGTGAGAGGAGGGAGTCATGGCCTGACGGAGACGGGTGCAGTGGCTGAGCAGAGCTGGCTCCTCATGCACCGGCTGGTGAGTGAACACTGTCTCACGACCCAAATGCACAGCAGTGCAGTGGAGGTCTCTGGGCAGATGGGGCAGGAGATGCTTTCTCTAGATGTCTCTTTTATTTCTAAGAAAGCTGCAATATGTGCTTTTCAAGTCCGCTGTTCCAGAAGAGCAACTAAACATGTGCTGAACTTTGATCGTGTGAGTGGTGGTGTTAATAAGTTACAAATGACCCGAGCGCTCTGCTGGAGCTGAAGGCAGCCTGGGGGAAGTTCCCTGCTTTGCGGTAAGAGGCACCTTGTCACACCCCATCCCCTTCCCACCAGCTTCATTAACTCAGGCTGCCTCTCCAGCTTGGATGCCAAAATGGCTAACATAAATGAACTAATGTAGTCACGTTAGTTCAGCTGTGGGCTGATGCAGCCAGCCTTCCAGCTGCTGAAATCCTGCTGTGCAGGAACACTGGCTCAGTGCACAAGGAGCAGAGCTGCCATGTCCCCATTTGCCTAGGAGTTGTCAGGGAAGGGGCATGGAGGAGAGAGTACAGGAGCTCTGCCACCAACTTGATGCCCAGCCCCAGTCTTTCCCTTTTCTCTGACTTTTTACAGTCCAAGATGAAGGCTTTTTATTTATCTACCCTCACAAAATCTCCTCTTAGCTGGAAGTTTTGGGAACAACAGCCTTGCTTCTCCAACTGAGGTGTCACTGGGAATCTCCTATCCACTGAGCTCAGTATGATTCCTGCTTATAAAGCATGAGTGTGCTTTACAAGAGCTGAAGCTTCACTGTGAAGAGCAAAACTCTAAGAAAATGATGCTGTTTAGATACTGTGGCTTCTACTTTTCCCCCCCTTTTTTAAGTAGGAATTTTACAGTTTTCTTCAGCAAAAATTTATTTCTGAACAAAGCCTGTTTGGAGATCTCCTGGTTGATGGCCATAAGAGTTTTTTCAGCAACTACATAGAATTTATTTTAAATACACGCAATATAATAAGAAGAGAAACAACTTCGGATAGAGCATGCCCCTTTAATGTACCAGGAAGTGTCAGAAACTCTTTTCCCAGCACAAAACTGAGAAATGGACTCTTTAGTTTTATGTATACAGCTGCCTCCTTACTGTCCCTGTTATTTATAATAGACCCCCTTCAGGCTCCATCAGCAGCTTCTGTACAGTAAGTCTCCTGGTGCTCATTCCCAAACCCTGTTATTCTCTGCACCTGGCAGTGGAGCAGGCACATGCTGGGGTGCCTTTGTGGTCTCAGATGCCACCCCTCAAGAGCAAGCTTTTCGCTTAGGTTTGGACCTTATATGTCTTTGCTTAAGTCCTGTTGGCTATATTGTCCGAATGTGACCCACGCTGCGGTTGTTTCCGTGTGTGACTAAGACTGCTTGTGGGAGCAGTGCCAGTGGGAAGGTGCCAGACAGCAGTGAGAGTGGCCAGGGCAGAGCCTGCACGAGCCCATGTGCTGTGGCCAGATGAGTGGTACCTCTCTATGGGTTGCTCACTAGAGCTGGCCCACATGCTGTGGCTGCTGTGGGAAGCGACAGTAGTCTCTTGAGTTCCCTGTAGTCCCTTGAGCAGTGGCATGGGCATTGTGGGGTCACCCTGCTGCCCACACTGGTGGGACCTGGCTTTCCCCTTCTCTCCCTCCTGGTCCCTGCAATGCCAGTGTGCCGTGGCGGTGGGAGGAGAGCCAAGCAGTGTGCTGCAGCTGGAGACTGACCCCTTGGGAGGGCTTGGCAATTATGGCTCTGCCCTGAGACAAGGGAATCTGGGTCCTGCCACCAGCCCTGCAGGACCTGGGGGGGCTGTAATGCTGCAGCCACAGATGTGGCTCATACAGGGGGGGGCCACGGCCGCCGCTTGACAAAGCAGTGGAGGTTTGGCAGAGGCATCTGTGCTGCTCTTGAGGCTGGGAGGGATGCAGGGGCATGGTGGGTGCTCAGTGCATACTGAAGTCTGCGCTGCCAGGTCTGCTCCCTAATGCGGCCTAGCAGGGCTTGCTGGCCCTGCATCAGCAGTGCGGGGAGGGGACAGCCCTCCTGCTCCCCTCTGGAGCTCTTCCCAGACCATTCCCATCTCCCAAAGGTGTTGCAGGGTCAAATCTCTGGACGGAGCAGGAGGTGGCTGCCAGGTGCAGAGAAACAACCCCCCCAGGTCCATGCATTGCTCTGCAGTCCCCTGCTCCCTACCTGCCCTGTGAGGCAGAAGCGTGGGCCCATGTGCCAGACGGGCACATACGGCAGGGTGAGGGTAGGAGGCCTTTGGCAGGCGAGGGCTTCCTCCAACAAAGCCGTTTCTGTCCTGCTCCCAATATTTCTGCCTGTGCGGTTGGGGACCGGGGGGGTGGGAGAACACAAAGGACCCCAGACAATAGGGCGAGCGGGAGCATTCCTTACACCCATGGCGGCTGGCGAATGAGCTTTGTCTCCAGCCGCTGCCTCCCTCCGTTTCGGGGGCAGTCGCTGCCGTCCATCCTCCCCTGCTCCTTTGTTCCCGCGCTGCCTGCCAGGGGTGAGACAGGCAGGTGAGCGGCGCGCGAGGCAGGGGGCTGGCGACGTGCTGCGGCGGGTGCATATTAATAGATTTCTCCAGCCTGTCGCTGGGTGTTTGACTTGATTCATGAGACTCCTCCGTCTTGGGGACGATGGATGCGGCCGGGAGGGAGAGCAGGGAGAGAGCTATTGTCTGCCAGGCCTGGGGCCTTGCCGGTGGCTGCTCTGGCGGCTGCCACCGCCACCCCGAGCCGCAAAAGCACTTTGCACCTTTGCCCCGACGTCCTTCCTATCTGTCTTATCCAAGGCGATGCGAGGTGGGACCGGCTGATACCCATGCTCCATGCATGTCCCTGTGGCATGAAGCTGCACAGGGGTGAAGGCAGGCAGGCAGGCAGCTTCCCAAACACTGCCTCAAAAAGCGATTGTGCTCTAGTTGCAACGGGCTGTGTCCAAGCAGGGCTGTTCATGCAAGTGAAAAGACTTCCATTCAATGCCTTAGTGGCATCAGAAATCAAACATGGAAAATCCTTTTGGTGCCTTTTTTTTTCCCTAATGCCATCTGTAGATTTTGCACTAGGTTTTATGATTGGCTATAATTTTTGAGAAAAATAAAATACTGGTGGACGGATACTAGCCAGGCAGCAGCAAGCCTCTGCCTTGAAAAGGCTGATTCAGGTAAAGGATTTGATAATGCTCATATGGAAAGGGTGTGTATGGTAATAGCAGGGAAGGAAAACAAACAGGATGGAGTGTACTCCATCATGCTGACAAAGACCCGGATCGTACATGCTGGGGTGCAAATAGGATTGTTTGCATATTCGGCTGACTCTATCTTCCTGTCCCCAAGCATCAGTGGTGGCTGAGCTCCTTGGGGAGCTGTTTGAGTCAGGGGGACAAATGTGCAGGGGGGAGGGGGGCAAAGGAGCACGTGGAGGAGGAATGATTGCAGAGAGGGTGCTGCTGTCAGGGGCTACAATAGAAAGGGGCTAGCTGGTGGGATAAAGCTCCAGGGTAGGGTTTATCAGACTGAATGTAGGAAGCTACAGATGAGCTTGTCTGACAGCTTTCCTTTTATATCCCTGACATGCAGCTCATCCTGTCCTGAACTAGACATCGAACAACACATCTAAATCATGCTCCAGAGCAAAGGTCCCGGGTTTAATTTTTTTTTTTCTTTTTTCTCTCAGCTGTCAAGGAATAAAGCTAAACTGAGGGGGAAAGGAGCATTTATTCCCAGTGGGTAAAGAGAGGAAGGCTGAAATGAAGGATTTTCCTCAGCGATAGCACTCTCCAGGCAGCAAACCCCACCTTGGAGTTTCCAGTGAACCTACTGGGACTACAAACCAAACAAACCAAGAAACGTCAAGGTGTATTAACCTGATGTCCTATGCTGGCACACATCAGTGGCACACAAGGATGAACCCTGATGCTGTGTCCTGGTGTCCTGGGAAGGGGGCATGGCTGTGAGCCTGGCTGGGGTGAGGTAACTGAGCTGGCTCCCAACTTCTGCTCTTTGGCTGTCTCGGTGTGGAAAGGGGGTGCTGGAGGGAAACCTGGGTTGTTATAGCAGTGCTTGGGGGCTGTGCCAGCCCTTTGCAATGTCTACTCTCAGTGAGGCAGAAAATTGGCTGTAAAGAGGAACTGGCACACACCTGTTTGCAGCTGAAGCCAGAGCAGCTTATGTTAGAGGTTACCTGGACTCTATTGCTGTCAAGTATCGGCTGCAAGCGAGACGGATTTCCTCAACGCCTTGTTTTATATGGTGACGCATCCAGAAGCTCTGGGGAGGGCTTCTTCAAATAAGCTTGTCCTCAAGCTTTTTGCAGGTCTCTTTTTTCTTTTTCTTTTTTTTAAATCTTTTTCCTTCTTATAAAGAGAATTAGGCAATCACAGCATTTTGATGAAGGTGCCTCTTAGCCTCTTACTTCATAGCATGTGGACTTCCTGAAGAATCAAGGAAATGATAATAAATTGGGTGTAGGTGACTTGCCTGCTGTTCTTTTCCTTGTCTAATTTTCCTCCCTGCACTGTCTTCAGAGCGCATCCTGCCCCTAGTTGCTCTGTTAACTTGTCTCTACTTATAACATTCTGTACATAAAGCACAACTGGGCGCTTTTTGCTCTGATTGAAATCATGCTGTGCAAAAGAAAATACAAATTAGCTCTGGCCTTTGGGTTCATGACAAGTTTCCAGCACTGCTTTCAGCACCACAGAGATTGTGTAACTCCACGTCTCGGTGCAGTGACGTCTCCCACTCTGTCATGAGCTGGACTGGCTGCCGCACGTCCAGGTTCAGCTGTTAATACTTCAAGAAGCTTTTAGCACTGAAGGAGGAAGAGAAGTTGTCAGCAGCTGGGTGAAATGTGGAAACCTGCTTTTTCCTGGGTAAATCCCCAAATCTTGATGTTTGTGCAAATAGCTCCCAATGTGTGCCGAGTGACTGGGGAGCCCAGCGCGGGGAGAGTGAACGCTTCAGTACAGGATTAACCCTTGAAGGAAGAATATAGTAGCAACTTATACAAACTACAGCTTAAGTTCGCCAGATCTTTTATGCAATGAAGCACAGGGAACTTTCCTGCCTCCTCCAGGGGTTCAAGCCGTGTACACTGCTACACCATTTCAGCATTGCTAACGGAAGGGCCGAGGCTGCAGTTACCACGTTTTCAGCTGAAAACTTTAAGTCTCGGCGACTTCCTCCAAGGATGCTGAGCCAAACGCCATCTCCAGACCGGCGAGTGAATGAGTTGCAAATGATGTCACTGGTTTGAAATAGAGCGTGGGCATGACGTGGGTGAATGTTCCCGGTGCTGGGTGTTTTCTAAAGGTCTCTGAAGCATGAGGCATGACTGAATGACTTGTGTTTTCTTTAAAAGTTGAGTGGGTGAATCTTGAATCGTTGGGCTGCTTTTATTTTTGTTAGATGTGTGTGGGCCGATGACATGACTCAGTATTTTCTCTGCAGATGCGAAGATCATATTGCCAATTCTGGGTGTACTTGGGGCTGTTTCATGCAGAGAAACTGGAACACTTTTTCAGCCCAGAGCTTTGCTTTTCGGCAGCCTTAAGCCTTTTGATGTGAAAATAAATAAATAATTTTTAAAATCAGTGCTTTCCCAAAAGGTACAAAAATACACTGAAGAAATGGCTGAACATAGGGAAATTACCTCTACCCCCATGTTTTCCCAGTTCTTTATCTGAGTATTTTCATGTTATTCTGGAGATGTCCATTAATGTCTGATTTTTCTTTCTGGTTCTCTCTAATCTGGATTGCTGCTAGGCCATCTCTTTGTCTGCTGAGTATCATCTCTGGTATTTGTTTAACCAGCCATGCCCTACTGGGCAAGAGTCACTGTCCTCTGACTGATGGCTGTGAGTTCTCCCTCTCCTCTCAAGAGACAAGTAGGCATATTTGTGGGTATATGTACGTGGTTCAGCCAGTACCCAGAAGTGACACAGGAGTCCCAGAAAATTTTCTTTTCTCCCTTCGGCAATCTTCCTGTCCCGCTGCCCTTACGTTATCCTTCCTTTATGCCTGGTACGATGTATGGCATGTGCTTTGGGAGATGCACGAGGCAAGACATGGGCTTTTATTGTGCAATGATCAGTGCTCTCTTCTCCCATCCCCCCTTCTCTGCTGCTGAGCAGAGTGCTGGGAGTCATGTCCTTGATAAGAATGGGTTGCTTGCTAAGACTCAGAGCCCAGCGTCCTAGAACCACAATAAACATTTTTTCCCTGCTGATACCAGCCCTCAGCCTACCATGAACCTTGGTAGGATTGCTGAAGATCTGGGAAGTGCTAGACAACAGCAGACTTGTGGGTGAAGGATGTCGTATGGCAAAGGCAGTCTTTTGGGAGATCAGAAGATGATGTGCCTATAGATGTATTCTGTAGGGCATGCAGGGCAAAATGAACTCCATTCACCCTGCTTTTTTGATCACTAACAGTTTAACCACAGAAAAATTCACACTCCCAACCCCTAACAATGGCCTTAGCTAATGTGACCTGTACTTAGCACCCTGACCCAAACCCCACTATTTCCCTTACTCTATACCGGCCCGTACAACGGCGAGCCACACCAATATAGCTAATTATAAGCCATATGCTCATGCATGTATTGTATTGCTGGGAGGCTGTATAATCTTCCAATCATTCTAGTTCCTCAGTCCTAAGCTCTACTCCCTATTCTTGACATTTTTTCTAGCCTCCGCTGCCCACCCATGTCAATAATTCACCCCAAAGTTAGGGTTGAGCACATCTGTTATCCCTCCAGACCTCACAGGAAGCCACTTGATCTGGTTAGCTCAAGTGCCTTGGCAGCCCTGTCCCGGAATGACATGAACTGGGTACCAGACCTTATCATATCATCTCTCAATCCTCACATTATTCAGGAATAATCCTACACTTTCAACCCATTTTACCCCAAAGCCTCATTCCAGCCTTAACCATAAAGTACCAGCCAGCACTCCTTCGAACATAATCCGAAAGCCTTCTGCATCACTGAGTACCAGCACTTGGGCTTGCCCTGAGGACCAAAGAAAAGGGTGCTCTTTAGTCCTTGATATCCCAGTCCCAAACCCTGACTTTAGTGTCTACAGACCCAATGCTCTTTACATATGAGCCCATACTTCTAAGTGCCCAAGCTGTTCATTCCTGCCAGCCACAGCCCCCATGTCTGTGTTTCTGCTGTCTTTGCTGGAGCACAGGCATGGGGCTGGGGGCAGCCAGTGGAGCTTGCTGGGTATAGAGGCTGGAAGTTGTGTTTGCCAGGGGGTCAGGGCACGTTTTGAAGTGTAGCGTGGGAAGATTTTGTTTGGGCATGGCTTGAAGGATCGACTGTTTTGCTCTGGTTGCTGAGAGGATGGTAGGCTGGGCATAGCCTAGAGTGTGAGGCAACAGGGAGCATGACAGTGTCTGTATGTCAGTGAGAGAGCAGGGAGGCATGCGATCACAGAGAAGCAGCAGTGGGTCGGAGTAATTAGAAAGGCCTGAGAATGCCTGATGTGTTCCACTGACCCCTCTCCTTTCTTGAAATAAGCCTCATTGCTCCTGCCTGCTTACTTCTCGCTGCCTTTCCACTGGTTCTTCCTCACCGTCCCCACCCCTTGTCCTCCTGCCTCTGGATCTCTAGAACTACTTGCTCCTCTAGAGCTGGTTCTTCAGCCCTCTGCAGCCCTGTGGCACTGCTGCCTCACCTGCTTTTGGCAGCCAGGGCTCATCCAGGGGCCAAGTATATGAACCCTTATTACAAGGTACTCTGCACCCCATATTTCATGTTGGCCTGTCTTGCTGGTTGGGAGCCGAGGACAGAGAGTGCTATGGCTGCAGGTCTCTTCAGGTGACAGGGTGCTGCTGCGAATAATCAGCTTGTTTCTGAAGTTTTGGGAGGATTGGGTTTTAAACTTTGTTTATTTACATTCAAGGTTGGTATTACATTTGTTGATTTCTAAACTGCATTTAATAAGACTGTCACATAAAAGCTCTCCAAGTTTCTGGGAAGAACACTTATTAAAAGGGGTTTTGTAATTTTTACAGTGTGTGGTCTTTGGCTTTTCTGAACTTTTGCTGTATTACTTTCAAGTATAGTTTAGCATAGTTGGAGAGAAAGCTCAGAAAGAGAAAAGCTGACAGAGAGCAGATCAGCTTGAGAGGGAGATGGTTTATGTTTGAGTTTGGGGGGTTTTTTTCAACAAATGAAGCTGGTATTTCCCACCTGCCTAAGGAGTGCCCACAGCAGACTGAATCACTTCACACTTTGCTCTGAAATAAATCACAACAGCAAAAGGACATTGTCTGTGGCAGTAGACAAAGTGCTTATTAAAAGGCGAGCTTTGCTGTGCATGCTTAAGGTTGCAACTTCTTTCTTTTCCAGGAAACTCAAGTTTGTTGCTGTAATCAAGGCTGGTAAAGGGAAGATCCCCACAAAGTGCTGCTTCCTCATTCTTCACACACTCACGGTTGGGCAACTTTCTTCAATGTCAAGTGAAAACTTCCTCCTCCAGTCCAGTAACACTGGACTCACCTTGAGCAGAACAAGGTGAGCCCTCCCCACGTAACACACGTTAGATCCCTTACGGGAATGCCCGGCGGTGTGCTTTACTGAAGTGATTAAGGGTTTTGTTGTCTGCAGACGCCTCCTGAAACACAGCATGTGTGTACTTTTATGGCCACTTCGGATAAAGTTATTGCTGCAGCTGCTAACTTCAATGTCAAGATAAAACTCGCCACGTGACAACCTGAGAAACAGCAAGCTAAGGAGCAAGGAATTGTTCACTTTCAGGCTCCAGAGTGGCTACATATGCTGACGTTTTGTTGCACAAACACACAACGACAACTTTAACTTGAACAGTCGTCTCTTAGTAGTTGTTGTATTACCTGTAATTGTTTCTGCAAGAGCCCTACCTGGGTGTGCTTCTGAATCGGATTAAGAAAAACTGTGTTTTTCATGAGAAAGCCTCTTGGTATGCATTATTTCCAGAAACCCTGATATTGCCATTTGCTACCTTATCGGTGTTTTTTACTCCTCTTAAGCTTAACATCAGTTTTTTAGAGGACTGATGTGTCTGTGGCCATATTCTGAGCTGCTGAAACAGTGGGATGTGTTGGAGAACAGAAGAGGACCGAAACCTCCACTTACAACATCCTGCAGGTCAGAATCGCATGCACTTTCTAAACGAGCCAGGGTTTGGTCGGAGAACCTGGGATTTCTTGAGGATATCCTTCACATTTGCTGTATTTCTCCATTTCATTCTCCATTCAGTCACACAGTGTGCGTGCTGGATTTATTTGTTTTACATTTCTTTGCTGTCCAATTTGCTGCCAAATCACCATCTCGTGTTGCTGTCTTATGTAAATGTTAACATTAGCATTAGCTAGCTTCACAATAACAGCCTGGAAAGGAAACATCTACTTCTGAGCTTCCCCCTGCCAAACAAACCTACAGCATATGGGGTTTTTCTGGGTGGCTACTGGCAATTAAGGGCACTGGATATAAAATTATAATGCTGTATGAACTGTTAGTCTGTTACAGTTATGATCATTGTAACACCCACTTCAACATACTTTAGTGTTTTGCTTTTAAGTGAGGACATTCAGCGTGGAGGACGTGACTCCTTGTTCCCTTATACAACACGATCTCCATCTAGAGATCCTGCCTGCCAGCAGGAAGGTAAGTAAAAATCTCCACTTAAACTCTACTTTTTTAACCTTGATTACATGTAACAAATGAGTCAGTGTTACTTTTGTGTCCTGAAAGACGGCATGGAACAGAACAGTGATGCAAACGTATGCAGAGAACTGGACAAAAAATAAACCAGCTGCAAACCGCAGATGAAACCCTGGCCTGTCTATATGTTGTAAAACCCGATGTGCCTCGGCCCCGAGGTTCGTTGCTACAGGAATAAAGCACCACCACATGCCTGTTCTACCGTTCAATGTACGGAGTTCAGTTTGCGCACCGATGCGTTCGGGAGAAGCGTTCTTTACACAACGCAGGGAATGAATACCATTTGACTGACTGTGTGATCCTCGTTTGTGTCTTCAGTCACCTTTATTGAACCCACATGAGAAGAGCCCAGTTAAGATCCAAAGAGAGGACCTCCTTTAGCAGGCCCGGCTCAGGTGGGAGCGGGCAGCCCGGGCCGGGGGGCAGCGCCGGCGTTCCGCGGCACCTGCTCCGGTTCCCGGCGGTAGCAACCGCGGAGGGGTCCCTGGCAGACACCGGTGCGCGCCTCCCGCCCCGCGGCAGCGGCCCTTCACCAGGGCTGGTGCCGCCTGCGGGAGGTCCCTGCTCCCTGCCTCATAGTAGGGAGGGCGAGCCAGGCACCTGCCCCGCGGACAGCCCGGTCCCACAGACGCCCCTGGCACAGCGCCGGGCGGGGGCAGCCCATGAGGGACGGCGCTCGCTCCTTCACGCTCCCTCGGTCACCTCCGTGGCCGCTCGGCCGCTTCCGCCGCGGTTACATAAGGGGCAGTCGGCGCGCGGCGCCGCACCCCGCCTCCTCCCCGCCCGTGTCCTCGCGGCACCCTGCCCCTCCCCCTTCCCCGCGTGACCACCACCCGGGACGGGAGGGAGGGAGGGGCAGGGCCAGCGCGTGCCTCCCCGCGCCCCGCCCCCTCCCGAGGGGGGGCCGGCACGTGCGCCCCCCTCCCCGCGCCCCAATGGAAGCCCCTTCTCCACCCCCCCCGGTCCCCCAAGACACACACACACCCCCCCCCCGCCCCCCGCGCACGCTCAGTGGGACCGGCGGGGCGCAGGCGCGGGGGGGACGGTCGCCATGCGGGAGGAGCGGGGGGATGTGGGGGGGCGGTCCCGTTCCCGTTCCGATCCTTTCCTCCTCCTCCCGCCTCCGCGGGGGCCGGGTGACGCACGTGCGCGCGCCCCCGCGCGCTGTTGTCCGCTCGCGCCCGCCCGTGCGTGCGTGCGTGCTTTGCCGGCGGCGGCGGCGGCGGCGGCGGCGGGGCGCGCGCGCGGCGTGTGGGGCTGGCACGCGCGCTGTTGTTATTGGTGCCGCCGGCCGCGGCGCAGGGAGGAGGGGGAGCGGGCGGGCGCCTCAGTCAGGGAGTTCTTTAAAGATGGCCGGAGCGGCGGCCGCGACCCCCGTGTACTGCGTGTGCAGGGAGCCCTACGACGTGAGCCGCTTCATGATCGAGTGCGACATCTGCAAGGACTGGTTCCACGGCAGGTAGGCGCCGGGAGCCGGGCGGCGCGCGGGGGGGGTGGGCGCTGAGCCGCCGAGTCGGCCACCGGGCACAGGCGGTGGCAGTGTCCCGTCCCCCCGCCTACCTCCGCCGGTAACGGTCGGGGGGACAATGGCAACGCGGCACGGAGGGACCGGGTTGCTGTCCGCTCCGGCTCCCCCCCGCGGCGGTGGCAGCGACCGGTGCCGGCGAGGACTGTCGTCCGTGGGCAACACGCGTCCTCGCTTGCGAGGGGGCGGCCGGGCCGGGCGAGGCGACCAGCGGGGGAGGCGGGTTATGAAAGAGCAACAGATGTGGGGCCGGCGACACCCTGAAGTTGAGCCGGCTTTGGGGAGGCGTCGTGTCCCCCCCTCGCCCCGCTCCCACAGGGGGTCTCTCTCGGGACAGGGCGGTCTCTTGGCGGAGAAGCGCGGAGCGAGCACCGCGACGGGTGCCGGGGCTCTCCCCCAGCCGGGCTGGCGCTCCCGGTTCACCAGGCGTTTTGTCTGGGGCTGGGGGTGAAGGGGGGTCGCCCCGCACCTCTCGCCGCTTTGACGTTTCCAGCCCGGTCCCGGGCGGCCGCCGCCGACTCGCGTGTGTTTTGCGAGACGAGCGTGTGGATAATAAAGGCCCGGCGGCAGCCTCCCGGCTGCGAGCAGGGGGAGGCGGCGGGGGATTCACGGGCAGTTAAACAAAGGAGCAAGTTGGGGACCCCGCGGCCCAAGCGGCTCGGCCGGGCTGGGGCTGCGGGGCTCCGAGCTACCGCCCCCATTATGTGGGGCAGCCCCGGCGTGCGGGCCGGGGAGCTGGCGGCCGTGTAGGAAGTGCCTCGTGATTGACAGCAGGACATTTAAATACCCCCCGTGTAACAAAAACAGGCTCCCGGCGAGACAGCCGACTCGCCCTCTGCCGGCGCGGGGCGGCACGGCCCGGCCGGGCCGAGCCGAGCCGAGCTGAGCCGAGCGGAGCCGGCCGCTGCCTGAGCGCCCTGTCCGGCGGCCCCTCCTGTGCCCCGAAGTTGCCTCGTAAAGCCGGAACCGCACCGGGGCTTTGCGGCCGCGGAACAAAGCGGTGCGCCGGGGAGGGCTCCCCGACGGGGAGAGGTGCCGGTCCGGCCGCGTTTGCCTTTCATCTCTTGCCCTCAGCGCTTGTAGCAGAGAAGCGATGGTTGGGGCGTGCGTGTGTAGTGTTTGTTGTTCTCCCTTTCTTCCCCTTCAATGGCAAAAGAAAAACGCCGTCTAAAAGTAGGTTGCGTATCTAGGTGTTACTTAACAGTAATTATTACACATGGGTGTTTTCTTGCCACGTTTTCTGATGAAAGGAAGGCTTTCAGTATTTCAGATGTTGGCTTGTACATGCGTTGAGATGATTTGTTCTTTGTACATGGGTTTCCCTTGACTCAAACCACAGTATAATAGAACCTATGAAAAGGGCTTTGTAAACTCTAAAAAACTGGCAAAGTCCAACTGTTGTACCTTTAAAAAGCAATCCCTCATTAATATTTTTAACGAGACTACTACTGCCCTTGCCAGTACCGTTGTTTGTAGCTAGGCACACAACTGCTGCTTTGGATTACAGTAGTTTAATACAAGTTCGTCGAAACTTGGTTACTGCTTGTAGTAAAGGTGCAGATGTTGTCTGAAAGTCTTTGTATGGTTACAGGTTCTCTCTCTTGCAAGTAGTTTTCTGCATTTGTGTGTTGCTCTTTCAGTCTGTCTAGGCAATTGCTCCGCTTATGTGCAGGCTTATCTTAAATGCCAGTCTTGCGTGCTAATATTATCAGGGTACAAATGAACTAATTTCTGAAATTGTGAAGAGGAGGGAAGTATTGACTGTCTGATACAAAGGTGAGGCAGACCTCTTTGTAGCTTTCTTAAATCTTGATCCCCATTGAGGTCCACAGTGGCTCCTGTGCCATGTTGTGCAAGTGCTACAAAAACTGTGCTAGCACTGAACTGCTTTGACAGTCTGAAGCCCTAAGTGTGGGGAGTAAGCAAGTATGCGAGGAGGAGCTGGCAATAGCCACGTTGCTCTGGGATTTAGTTGCACCCTCACCCAGTCTCGTGACCAAGGGACAGGATTGTGGGAGACCTGTTGTCCTCTCCCAGCTGTGGTCTGCTCTGGGAGTGCCTTTCCCCTTGCCCTAAGAGTATCTGAAGGCTGTTACATATCTTGTGATTGAAAACATGCTCTCTCAAATCTTGACTTCTTTTGTGAAGTTAGTTTCATGCTCTCTTGATTTTTATTTTTGTTTTTAATTTTATTTTAATTTTTTCCAGCCTGTGGAATGGGACTAGTGTGACTTCATGTTGAGAAATGTGTAAACCCATGCTTACTATTCAGACTGTGGTACGCTAGTATGATACCTAGCACGTATTATTGGATTACAGGCTCTTGGCTGCCTTCCTGCTTATAGTCCAGAGAGTGCCTTAGCAGTACGCTGGAGGCAGCACAAAGTCTGGTCTGACACATCGGTACTAGTCCCTTTAAATTTTATGTGATTTTTTTTTTTTTCTGGGTTTTCTTGCCCTGTCTGTCTTCAAATGACTGTGTTTTGGTTTACTGTTATCAGTACTTTAATATTACCAAATACGCATTTTGTTGCCTCTGGCAAATATTTGTGTAAAAGCGAATATTTTGATGTGCTTTACAAGGTTGCAAGCTTACATTCTGGGTTTTAGTTACTCTACAAGTGGGCCTAACATCCGGCCACAATCTTGTGTAATTACCTCTTGCTGAACAAAAGAGCATAATGTGTGTCTGTGGTGTTGTAGGCTTCATCGCTTTCTTGAATTGCTTGCAGGAGTGGAGAGACTGCGGAGATTTAGGTGTGACAAACTGTCAAATCTTTCAGATGGGCAAATCCATTTATATTTTAGACAGTTTTTGTATTTTTCTGGTCTTTTTATCTTCTTTAAATGAAAATGTCACATTAAGCTGCTTCCCGCTTTCTGGCTTGTCTAGGATATGCTCCAGCTAGAACACTCCTTCATGCTGCTCTAAGTGTTCAACTTTTTCTTGAATCTGTTCAGTAACTCTTGACACCCATTTAAATTCTTGGCTTCATCTTCAAATGACATGTATCATAGCATGATTAATTCTCGTTCTGTCTCTGTCTCCCTTTGTTTTTTGATGCTCTCAGTTTCTAGGTTAACTACATACTGTCGTCTTTCCTCCCTTGTGTTTTTCACTGTGATATATGTAACCACAGAGTATCTTTTTTTAAACTGATCTTGCAGTCAGCTCTGTTCGTGAAGTATGTTTGTGGAGTTTGCAGAAATCCTTTTGTCAGCTTTGAATTTTTTGTCCTTTTTTATTCTGTCCATGATACCGGTACTCAACTAGACTAATGTGCATTGCATATATGTCACTTATTTTTGTAGACTAGATTTCAGACAGGTTGGAACAAACTTTTAAGTTTAAGCATATAATTCAGTTTTTGTGAGTACAACATAAAGTTGCCTGTAATGCTTCAGGAGTAAATGATTATAGAGTTAGCTTTTCAAGGCTAATTTTACTTTGTAAAGCTGCACTGGTGCTGTGCTGGCTGTAAAGGAGCATGAGAAGTCAGTCAGGCAAACTAAGAATTAAAAATGCAGGTGTCCTTATGAAGCTTTCTGTGTAGCACTTTTCCGAGGGATGTTTTTTGTTTGTCAACAAACATACAGTGAACTTCTAGCATGTCGCAAAGACAAAGAGGTAAGAAGTTATCGGATGTGTGAATGTCAATTACAGTAATGGTCTTTGTCTTTCAAAATGCTTGTAACCTTTTAAATGTATTTTTTTAACATTAAAAAAAAAAGGTTGTTTTTTTTTTTTTTAAACAAAGGAAATGCTTCATTCTTCAAAGCTAGAGAAGTGGGTAATAGAAGGGAAGCATCCTATTTTTGTTCAAAATTTGTATTTTTTCCTGAAATTTCATGATGGTGTCAACTTTGGTGTCTCTCCTTCCAGAAGAAAGAAGACAGTCCATCCAGCTTTGCTCATTTCGCATCTTTGATGTGTTGTGTATATGAAACTAGAAGCCATAAGTCCCTTTTCTTTTATATACTTTGATGTTTACAGAAATCAGCATTTCATTTGAGCAGGTTAGAGGGCAATAAAGGCGATAGAGCACGAATCTGTATGTACTAGTTATGTATGTATGTACTTACGTTCCAAAGCAAAATCAAATTGATTAAATTCATACAGAATTATTTTTAAATTGCTAGCTGTTGCTCTCAGGATTAATTCTGTATTCTGAGTAGCCTTCCTGAAAGAATTAACTTTTTTTTTCCCCCCTTTCCTAGAGCAGTTCATTGATGGTATATAGAACTTTGCCATTAGGCGTTTGATGCTTTTTACAGCTTTGTCATTATTAAAAACCATTTAGTAACATCGTTTGAAAAGAAAGGCATTTTGTGTACCTTTTGAGGATGATTATTTCAATTGCAGATGCCTCGAGGCTTTTTTTCCTCAAATGCAAAAAAAAACCCAAACCCCAAACAGTGCCAAAATCACATCTGAGCTAAGTTCATGTAGAACATAGTTTTTCTGATATTGTATAGATCTGAGCATGTCTTCATTTGGTCTCTGAAGAAACATGAAGTTTCTCAACCACTCCTTAATCTCATCTCAGTTTCCTAATCAAGGTTCCCTCTTGTACCTCTGTTAGGTTACACAGTACAGGTCCCTCGTAATGCACTGGTTTGTACTCTGAAGACATGCTTTCTCCTTGAGAAAAGAAGGAAATGCACATGCTATAGTGACTACTTTTCCTGAATTGGTTCTTTGTTTTGGAGGTTTACACATGAGGTTCTGCACGATGGGCTCTGCCCGCTCTTTGCTGCTGAAAGAGGCTGTCCCACTCCTGGCTCCACGCTACTGTAATTTCTCTTTTGCTGGTCCAGCGCATGTGTGTTCGGTAAATCAACTCTCTCAGAAAACTGACAAAACCCATTATTTTGCTGGGTTAGGGTTTTGTTGGGTTACTGAGCTAACAGGCTCATCAAGGGCTAGGATGAGTCCCAGACTGTTGCAAAACACTGGTGAGGACTCTGTTGCTGGAGGAGATGATGGTGGGAAAAGACAGGGATTGCCCAGTTTTTTTCCTCACTGGCTGCTTCGGTGATCAATGGCTCACCCAGTTTTGTGGAACTTCGTTTTTTGTGTCTGAGTCACCATATGTGATTCTGGTTTGAATCTAATGGCCTCGGCCCAGACCCATGTGCTCATCTGGTAGGGTCCATAGCAAGCAAGGCATTTCCAGTGCAGGTGCAGTATTGCAACCCCAGAGCATCCCCTGTTTGCAGAGACGGATGAAGTGCCTGTGTCTGTCTTAAAGGGAATTAAAGGATAAGATACAGTGATGCTCATGTCAAGAAACATGGAGACTGCAAAGAGAGACTCTTAGGAATGCCTTCTGGTGCAGACCTTCTGTTTTCAGAAAATTAAGGCCTTGTAATTGTAAATGTTCGGGGGCCTGAACTGAATCAACAAATGCTTGTCTGGTCACTAGAGCTTTTGGTCTGGTATCAGAGGCTCTTGAGCTGACTTTCTGGCTTTTATAGCATATAAGCCTTAAATTCTTCCCGTAGCAACTGCGTGTATGTTAGTAAAGTGGTTTGAGACCTCAAGGAAAAGTTAATGTGTTTGTTAACCTTACTTTTCTTTGGTTTATCCTTGTTTCCTCAGAGGTAGGATGGAAGCCTCAGCTTAAATCCAATGAGCTGTGTGTCCTCTGGCAAAGAATTAAGTAACTTCAGCTCGTCTAACAATACAAAAGCTGAAACGGTTCTGGTTAAACTGAGAAGAAACTAATAGTAATAAGGATGCCAGACTAGCACTTGTGTAATTGGGTGTCTGTTTCCAATCCTCTATATTCTTCATTTGGGCAAATCATTTTTTAACTCTCGGTTCCCATCTGTGAAGTGGGAAGACTTATTAATATATATTAAAGTAGATGCATTCTACCATAATGAGTGCTGTAGAGTATTCAAATTTCTTCAGTGTTTGAAACTGTGTAATAATGTGTAGAATTATATGTACATGGTTCTTTTTTCTTTACAGTTTTCTTGAAAAACTGGCTTTGTTTGAAGTATGCGTACTTTGAAAGTTAACACTTGCTTCCCTTAGATCTGTAATTTGGTAATATTTTTTTTTTTTTTCCCATTTGATGTTTTGGAATAAAACACAGTAGGTGTTTTTGAATATGCATGCTGACATACTAATTAGGGCAAGGAAAAAATTACTGTCCAGTAAAGATCTGCAAGAGAACGGAAGGGTACATAATTTAGCTTTTAAAATTAGAATTGCAGCAACATTCTGGTGAGTTTCTAAACAACTGTTAAATGCTTGTAGCTCTAATGTCTAAAGTAGAAATCAATTATTGCCTGTTCAGTGTTAGTCAAAAGATACAAAAGTTCAGAATTAGTCATTTAAACGCTACCTTTAATTTTTTGTAGTGTTAAGCTTATCTATATCAGTATTTTTGATGATTGTTTCTTTTTGGTGGCCATTCTTGGTGACCGTGCAGACAAAGGTGCTGTAAGTCTTTGTGTAATTTAACTAGCTAATAGTGGATTTTTTAATTAGCTAGTTAATTTATGGTGATTTTATAGTCCAAATGTCATTTGTTAATGCTTACATAGCACTAAGTTTCGGAGGTCTCTGGTTTGTGACTGCTGTATCTACAAAGTACAGAGGTAAGAGATGTCAGGGTGGGGGCTGCTGCTCGGTACGCCTAATTTCTGTATATATCTGCAAGGTGCTGCTGTGCAGAATGTGAAATATATTCCTTTTGTTGTAAACTTATCTTGATTGGTTTATAATGCTGCGTTCTCTTATGGCAACACAATGGCAATAAAATGGGTTAATAAAATGGATTAAGCCTTACAGTGGAGTATCAGTCTGTTAACTGCCAGTGGATTAAATCACATTAATTTCCATTCTTCATTTGTGGTTTCTATCTTTTTTTTTTTGTGTGTGTGTGTGTCTGTGTGTTCCGTCCATATACTCATTAGCGGATTTCTTATGCTCAGTGCAGTTTTGTCTGCACTATATGTATCATCTTTTGAAAGATTATCGGATACGGTGTCTCTGTTCTGCGTGCATGACAGTTTGCACAAGTTGAAGATGAGCTCATACTCCCCATGTAAATATTTTTACTTTCCCTACATCATTCTAAAATAAAGCACTATTGTTTCAAAGCAACTCCTGAGTAATCAGTAAAGGCTTTCATAGGTACAATGTGCATGTTTAAAACCAGAAACATGCTTGGGTTTTACACTTGTCTCACTGCTGAAGTATGAAAATTCAATTAATTAACAACTTTGCTGTTGCTTTATTAGCAACATAGGAGAGAGATTTTAGTGAAATATACAGCTTTTAAAATAGCTAAGCTGTTTTTCATTTGTCAGTCCTTTCTAATGTATTGTAACATTAGCTCATGAATACACAGAACTAACAATCTATGGAGTATGAATAGTCTTGAGATGTCTGCTATATGGTGGTAATGTGGATTTATGTGGCTGGTTACATCTCCTCAGGTCAATTCTGCTTTTGAATGGAATTAATATTTAATAATGTTTTCTCCATTACTTCAGCATTAACTAAAGTACTCTTTAAAACTGGTCTTTCTTTTTGAAAATATTGAGTTCATTGTTGCTCAGGCAAGCATAAATGCTGATGTTTGCCACAAAAGCAAGAAAGCTTTTTTCTAAATCCCTCTCACATCGTTCTGTCTTAAAAGCCAACTGGAGTGAGGATGACTGTTCTAGTTTTTTAATATATTGGGGTATGAAGTCTATTTATTTTCATTTGAAACTGTGAGCCGACATTGCAGCTAGCCTGGGAAACTAATTTCATAAATTTAATTGTGTTTGTTCCATTTACATTAAAGCTTTATTCACTTAAAAGCTCTTAAAGCACTAGTTTGTGAAAATGAGTGCAAGCAAAGGTGACTTTCTGAGAAATGAAATCTTCGATATTGAAGGTATAGATTGATCTGATCTGTCATTCTTGCCACTTATCAGGCAGTATTTTTTTAATAGACTGACATGCTCCTTTGGGATATTGATGTTTGAGGGCCAGTAAGCAAAAGCCAAATTGGGTAAATGAAGAGCAATCAAAGGCATTGCAGTGTTTTATTACCCAGTAGTACTTGTAAAACTTCTGGTTGGCTTGCCCGAGATAGAGGTTTTTAGTTTTGTTTCAGTCACAAAGATATTTGGATCTTTTCACTAAAGGATTACATTATGCTGTTGACTTGTGAAATTCAGTGTCAAGAACCAGTGGAAGTGAAATGAGGCTTTAGTTAATGAGCGGCCTGCATGGGTATGGATGGGCAGATTGGTGACCTGCGAAGTGCCATTACAGAGCAGTCTAGGAACAGTACCAAAAAGCAAGCTGTGCTAATGTGACATTGTGCCCACGCAAATGTTGCCAGTCCGCCTCTCAGGATAGTGTTTTCTGTTTTTATTTCATGATGGTGTGCTGTATGGACACACCACAGCCTCAAGCCCAAACCGTGCTGTTCTAGGTATTTCTTATGTAAGATAGGACCAAAAGCATGTTAAGAAAAATGGTGTCCACATGTAGTCTCTTAAATCTCAAGTTCTGACTACAGTATTTGTCTGCCCGGAGGACGCATCAGTGTGATGCAAAGGTGAGCAGCAACTTGATGCCTCTGATTCCATACCCTCCTGCCTGTATGAATTGCTGGGACCTCTGAGGGCATCATTTGGATTCTTTTAATGCTGCAGTAAAATGTGCTGCTCTGATGTAATGAATATAGGAGAAGTGGTTTAGAACGCAGTTCTTACTCTTGCTGAGAATGAATGGGACAGCTGTAGTACTGAGTGATTAGACTAGCATCCTTGCTGAAAAGTGTTATCTTTAGCTGAGTGAAAGCAAATGCCTTGGCTGTAGCTTGTGCTTGAAGCATCATGAAACTCTAGTAAGAAGGATTTAGGCATGAATTAGATTTAGGAGTATCGTTTGAGTAGATCATAATTTTCTAAAGCAAAGATTTAACTCTTAAGTGCTTCTGTAAATGTTACCTCTTGGCTTTTATATTTTACCTGTAAGGGCAAATTCTAATTTTGTTTTATTTTTTTTTAATTCGTGTATTGGCTGGCATCGCCAATGAGAATGAGAGCTCTGTTTCCTGGGCCTGGTTTGAGTGTGGAAATAACTTTATTGGCTAATAAAAAAACCCTACAAACTCTCTGCTTTGTAGAAAAATAAATCTTTTGACTCCTTGTCAGTTCTGGTACTGGATACTGAATAGACTTATTACTGAAAGGTCAAAATCTTGTACGTTGGTGAAAGGAAGATGCCAGTTCTTGACCTACTAACTTGAGGTGTGGTTACCTGCTGCTTACAAAGATGCATCACATACCAGTAGTCTTTCCCTCAGAGTGATTTTGTTACATTAAGGAGTAGATCTGAGGTATTTCTACAGTCTTGTTTGTTTATTGCACATTAGTGCTGTTGTGCCTTTTTTCTTTCCCCACAGCATCTGAATGTCAATTCATGTCTCTTACCTTAACTGCCTGAATCTTTGTCTTTTATAGGGTAGCACTGCATCTAATTCTCTTCTTTAATGCTAAACAGAGTCTTAAACAGTGATGTAGTATGGGGAAGGGGACAAGAAAATGAGATGAAATAATGAAAAAGTTGTAAAACATGGGAAAACAAAGCTTTAGCCTGTAGGTATGGTCGGATGATCAGTGAAATGATTTTGAGCGAATGCCTTGTTTGTCTGGACTAAGCTTACATGAAACAGGCACTGGTACATCTACATTATGTAATTAAGAGTGAATTGCAGTGTGTTCCTTGCTGCTCTTGGTGCATGTGTGTTGAGTATAGAAGTGAATGCATTTCTGCTGTATGCGATGTCAGTTCCCAATGCAAACTACATGGAGAATCCCAAGGAGTTGCTTGCGGACCATATTGCAGCTTGAAGCAGGCTGTGCTGTTTTTCACAGTGTCCCGAGGCAACTCTAGTAAAATATAATATGCTTTTTATAACACATTAGTAAATGTTCTGAATGATCTGTTTTTCTGTTGTGAGGTAGCAGGTAAATGTGCTTTGTTGTGTACTGGATCGTTGTTTAACACAATGTAGTAAAGTTCTTACAATGCCAACCTGAGGAAGCTGGACAATTCTCTTTCCAGTATGAATATACGCATTTCTCTGAGCCTCTTGAGTAATTAATCAGCTTTCTATGAAGTTTGTGCACCACGATACTTTGGAACAATGTTTTTGTTTGTTAGGAAGTGTTCTCTATCCCTTAATAAGCTTGCCAGCATCATGTGTACCCTCATAGGTGTTTGGAAGAAAACCTGTGAATCTCTGAATGATCATTGTTGGAAGTTTACTGACTATATTGGAAACTTCTGACTATATGCTAAGACACTGGGAGTGGAGTGGATACTTCCTTTTTAAAACTCTGAACCAGACACAGAGTGACTGAACAGGTCGTCTGGTTTTCAGCTGTCGGAAAAATCAGGACTGAGGTTAGGACAGTTTTCTGTTCTCAGAGGGTGTCTACAAAGGGAGTAAGCAGCATAATAAAGAGGAGACTCTTTTCTTGCATTTGCTGAAGATAAATACACAGTTCGAGGTTGTCTTATGTAGCTCTATGGTTTGAATTGCTAAAAGTAAAAACTGTCTAAAGAAGAAAGCTGATTCTGGGTGTATTTGAATTGATGTACTACAAGTTATATTGTAAGGTTGGGGAATTCTCACTCCAAGTATATTGGTGGTTTTTTTCTTAGTGTTTTTAGTTTTACTAAGTTTCACAGCCAGTGCTATGTAATACAAACAAAAAAATAAACTTTTCTACTGTAATTGAACTGTAAGAAAATAGCTTAATACTTAACATTCAGTGAATTACTGAACTCATTAAAGTCTCTTTAGAGACCATTGACCTTTAAGTCTTTATCTACGAAACACTTGTGGTAAAGGGTTGTTCTTATGTGAAGTATTTGCTACTTTTTGATAATTATTAAAGAATAATCTTTTTGGAGCTTTCAGATTATGTTGGTACAGGTTGTAAAGGAAAGCAAAACATTACTGTCACTTTTCAAACCAGAAAAGCAGCAACTGTTAATTGTTACTTGTACTCCAAAAGGTCTGGCAGGTATGAATCAGGTTTTAGGCAGATTTAAAGTTCTCACCAGTTCATGAAATGTTTAGAGTAATGGACAGTTCTGCCTTATTCTAAATAGAAACAGGTGCATTCATAGTCAGAGGATGGCATGTTATGTTCCTGTAGGAAGCACTGTTAAATCAGAAGACTAAGAAAAAGTATGTATTAAGACCTGCAGAAGGTTGTACATGTTCACCATATGTATTTGTTCACTAATGTCAAGAGCAGGGATCAGAACTCAAGATAATCTTGTCAATATCTGAGTGCCCTAACCAGAAGATTATGTTTGGGTCATGTTACATTCTGTTCTGGGCCCATGATTCTTGGATTCTTTTTGCAGAGTGAGAGGCTGTAAGTGGGGGAGATAAAGAGTATCTTTACATAAGAAGTAACCTGGAGGTGAACATTCCCTTGAGATGTGTGGGCTTGAACTCCCACAACCTGAATAAGCACTGCTGCCGTCATATCACTTGGAAAAACAAAATAACTTCTTCTTCCATAACTATTTTTGTAGTGCCTGATGTTTTGAAATCATGGCAGTTGTGCTTGCCTTCTGGCTTAGATGCCAGGAAACGTGGTGCATGCTGGCTAGGTGTGCAGAGCAAACAGAATAAGTGGTGCTCTTGGAATTTTCAGGACAAGTGGGGAGGGGTTAGGCGAGTGTACTTACCTTGGTGGTTAGCTGTCTGTCTTCTGAATTTAGGTAAGCTTTAGAGGCCAGCATCCTTATTTGGATATTGCCCTAATGTCCTTACATTAGATTTATTTCCACACCACACCCCCTCCTTTCTTGCAAATTCTCCCTCATTCTTCTCTACTCTGGATTTGAAAGTAATCGTTCCTTACAACCGTTCATTCCAAGGCTGCATCCTCATGTTGTTAGTATCAACTGATGTGGAACAGAAGACCTCTGGTAGTCTTAGTTTTGGTTTAAACTAGATATATAACAGTGTAGTGACAGACACAAAATAACCTAGAAAACTTTGATTTAATAACTTTTACAGACTTGCAGAACTGCTGAGGTTGGAAGGGACCTGTTAAGATCATCTAGTTCACCCTTCCAATCCCGCTCAAGCTGGATCAGCTAGAGTAGGCTGCTCAGAGCTGTGACCAGTTGGGTTCTGAATGTCTCCACAGATGGAGACTTTGCAACCTCTCTGGGCTTGTTCCAGTATGTCCATGTCTCTTTTACTGGGGATCCTGGAACTGGACTCGGCACTCCAGGTGTGGCCTCACCAGTGGTGAGTAGCGGGGGAAAGATCCATCCACCTTTTGGCAACGCTTTTCCTAAGGCAGCCTAAGAGGCTGTTGGCTGCCTTTGCTATGAGGTTGCATTGCTGGGTAATGATCAGCTTGTTGTCCACCAGGGCTATGAGGTCCTTCTCTCACAGACCTGCATTCCAGCCAGTTGGCCTCCAGCATATGATGGTGCAGATTACCCTTGCAGACAGAGCCCAAGACCTGTAATAATGTGTACTTTCACTCTTGAGTTGCAAAGGCATAATTTGCTTAGCTTATATCAAAACATTTTCGTATAATCACTTCCTGTAGTGTTGACACCCAAAATAAAACACTTGGACGTGCTGCTCTTTGGCAGACTTACTGTCTTCTCTGATAGAAACAATTAAGCAGAGTTTGAGTCAGAAATTTTTCATGAAGAATTAATTTTGTGTTTTTCACAGTAAGTGAACCATAACGTCTCTGTTTTACCATTCTCTACAGGAATGGTAAATGTCTCTACTCATTTCTGGGGGACCTTTTGCAGTAGGTCCTCTGCTTCCAGCTTCATACTTTTCTTGTATTTCTTTGGGTATTTTTGTCTGAATGTGATTAGTGTTTTACCACTATGAAGAAGGCAGCATTGTCAGAGCTATATATACATACACTAGAGTGATATACAGATAAAATCTTTTTTCCCCAATCTAAAAGCTGCGGAGCTGAGTAGCACAGACTGTGAAGTAAAGATTACCTCTAAAAGTGTTCGTGTGTAAAATCTAGAATAAAAGATGTGGATTTGTGCTTTTTGCAAAATTTCAGTGACTCTAGATAGCTTATAATAAAGCAAAACTGGCTTTAGTAACCTGGATCAGTTTAGAGTTTTAGATTAAAATCAGTATGTCAGATTGTGTCCAGAATAAAAATGTGATGCATATAAAATTCAGTCTTGGTTCTGGTGTAACTCAACCCGCAAATGCTATTTAGCTTTGTTCTGCACTATGTGAAGTTTCCACGTGGTCTCAAAATGACTATGCTTCATTAATTCCATCTGAAGAGGATTGAACAGTTAGATTTCTGTAGGAGGAGTAATGCGTAAAAGTAACTTGTTGATACGTTACGGCCTGCATGGATGCAGTTTTGGCCAGTATGCCCCTCTGGACCTCTATAAGCAGCTAAGAATCCAATAAAGATACCTAAATTATGGGCATTATCTAGTTGATTGAAGGAGCTTATTCTGCGTACTGCTCTACCAGCCAGCCAATGTAACATCTGATATTTAAACTCATTATCTGTGTATCTGAAACAGTTTGCTTGTATCATAGCTTAAATAGAAGTTAATGTAATCAGCTACTCCATCTGCGTTTGAAATGAGGATGGTGAGCTAGAGAGGACGAGCCAGTTTGCTCTCAGATTTCTTCAAAAATGAAGCATCTGTCTCTACTTGCTATTGACTGCAAGTCTATTTGCCTTATAAAAGTAAGGTATGTCAAAGGTATGGGAGTCATCATGTGTTATTTTATGTCGTGGCTAGAAGATGCAGAAATTACTCAGCTTGCTGAAAAGTCTTTAGCAATGTCTGAAAAATATTGTAGGCTGGAAGAGGAATTACACAGTTGAGAAGCAGAGAAGTTTAATTTTATTTTTTTCCTTAAAGGAGAGCTGTTTGTCGAGTTGTATTTTGAGGGCAATACAAGGCTCATTTCGAGTATAGCTGCAGAAACTCTGAATGCTACTGTGAGTGTTAAGGCTACTTAGTAGGAGGCTCCAGGAGGTCTTTAAACCCACTCTGGTTCAGAAATTATTAAACCAGTGATGTGATAAACTGTATTTGGTGTAAGGAGCCAATTAAAAGGTGTAGAAAGCAGGCTGAAGCCAAGTTTGCTATTGCTGCTGTCTGTAAAAGCAGCAAATCAGTCATACAGTAAGCCAGGAGTAAGGGATTTGCAGCAATGGAGTCTTAAGGTTGTGCTAATATTGGTTACTGGTGCTAGAACGTGGGAGACAGAAAAGGGTATTGCCTAATGTTGTTAGCAGAAAGTCATATTTTTCAAATCATGCCTGACATAATTTTCCAATGAAGGGGCACAGTTTAAAAACAATCATTAGCTTCCTAAGCAATCCCCTCGGGCTAGGAAGCCATCCTGGGTTTGTTACTGTTCACCTCTAAACCTTTTTTTATCACTGTGCTTGAGAACAAGACAGATCTGATGGTGCCTACTGACAGTATTACTCAGGATGTCGAAAGCTTTACAGACTGCATTGCATAAAATAACACAGTACTGATAGTACTTGTCATGCTTCATGATCTTTCTAAAGAGCTCATCTTTATTAGGCAACCTGATCTTTCTAAAGAGCTCATCTTTATTAGGCAACCGGAATAACCAGCTAGTACTCTCTCTGTAGGAGGGAGGCTGCAGTCCATGCCCTTCATTGATGAGGAGCAGTCAACACTTCTAGCTGTTGAGAAGGAAATGGAATTGCTGAAGACATACCAACAAATTTCTAAAAGAATTAAAAACTGCTTTTAATGTACAGTGCAGGCGGCCTAAAAGAGGTGCTTGGCCTAATATCTAATATTAAGGGAGATGCATGTTACATAAGACTATTATAATACTTTTGTGAGACTTGGGTGTAGGTAATTCTGGAGTTCAGAAACTGCAAGAACCACCAGTGAATTTCTTTAATTCAACCTCTTAAGCCCCCCTCACCCCCCCCAAACCCCCAAACATTAAGTCTCCTTGTTTCCCTAAAAGCTGGCAAGAAGTGGTATTTCTTTTATTAAGAGCGGGTAGGTATTTTCACCCTTCAGAATGGTCATCATGTTTCTCTCAAAGTATGAGGTGGGACGGTAGCTGAAAATTTGCCCTGATCTTCTCCTGCTTTATGGAAAGCTATGTTTGATGTGGTTTAGAAATGTAGCTTTCAAACTGTTTGGGTTACGTGTTTGGTTTTCTGATCTGTTGTAATTACTGCTATACTGCAGTGAATTACTGGAAAGAGTGTTTTGTAGGCAAATGACATAGGTAGTGGCATAAAGTCATACATCTGTCTGGTACTTTCTTTAGCTACTTTTGTAGCTGGAGCTACAGATAACTGGTCTCAAGATAAAACTAAACACTATATCAGAGAAGGATTGGGATATCTAAAGGCAGCCAGGCAAAGACCTTCTTAAATACTGTGCTATCTGAAAAACCTTGTATCACTTAGAGCATAAAGTGCCAGTATATGCATCTCTTGGACTTAGTAATGTCGTCTTCAATGTTGTGCAGCATATATGATTAAATTCTAGGAATTTTTTCAGAAGCAGGGAGGGATGTTCCCTGCAATCTAATTGGTAAGCTACTGGGAATTTATCTATTAGATTGGAGCAGTTCTGAGTATTAGTGAATAATGGAGGTGAAGTTCAACACTATGCCTGGCTGGGTGTAGTGGCTTCCATTGCCAAAGGGGCAGTCCTACTTCTCATGTGCCTCTCTCCAGGTTACACAGTCCCACTCCCTCTCATGGGTTGGCTCTGATAGCTGTCTGACTGCTGTAAGCTAACTTGGTAAACGGGGGAAAAAACTGGCTAGGTTAGTTTCTGTCAGATAAGTGAGTGAAAACTGGTGGTTTTGTAACCAGGCAAGTACCAGGGCTGTTGCAGGGAAGGGGAATGGGAGTGCTTGCTTGGAAGGGAATGAGTAACCTGCGTCTTCCAGTGGCTGCAAGCTGTTAGATCAGTGCAAGCTGGATCATGTCATTGCTTCCTAAGATTTGTTTGTCATTTTGGGTTTCTCTTCGTAGGTTGGTTGGTTGTGTGTTTGTGATTCAGTTATTTCTCTTTTCTTTCCTCCCCTTCCCATACCGCCTCTCTTAGAAATAAGTAACTAGTATACCTGCTCTGCATACAAAAGGCCCTTGCTTACCTAACCGGAAATTCAGCACTGGAACTGGAACAGAAGTTCGCATTGATTGTGCTCAAAGGACTTGGGATGACAGTAATTCTTAAACCACATCATACACAATGCTTCATTAAGATGGCTGGAGACAGAGTGATAATTATCAGGAGTCTGTGTGCAAGTTGGCGCTGAGAAAGATTAAGACAATAAACTAAGAATGTAAGAGTTGAGGCAAACAAATGTCTGTAAACAATATATATATCTAAAGCTTATTCAAGTTCAATGTTTTTATATTTTCAGTCAGGAAAAAAGGTGGCCCTCATTTGCTGTATTACAGTTGTCATAGTTGCTTTATTCCTGAATGATTGAAGGTTTTATTAACTTGTATGCTGACTTCCCTTTCCTATCCTCTTGTTACCTCTGCAGTAGAGCTCAGCCTATTTCTTCCTATTTTTCTGATGGAGAAATAACATTAGAGATTTTGGGTAGTAGTTTGTTCTCAGGTAGGATACGACCACACATAGGCACTCAGTTAAGATGTCTCTTTCAAGATAGCTATGGCAGCTGTTTTAAATGGGTTGAAGATTTTGTCATGGTTGTTGTTTTTCTTTTCATAGAATCAAGAGAAAGTGTCAGTTCTGCCTTTAAAACCTCACTGGCTTGAAGGTATTATTTTTAAGTACCTTTTTTGGTTTGTTGTAAGGTGGGGTTTTTGTTTGTTTATTCCTTAGTTGTAAGCACAATTATAACAGAATAACCCTGGCTGGGAATTGAAATAAGGCAAATTATGTAAATAAGATGCAGTTATGTGTCAGGGGCTGGTTGTGGAATATCTTAGAGGAGAAGAGGTAAGCTTCCATTGGTTTGGAGTCTTGAGGAGGAGATAAAAATACATCATGGAAAAACTTTCTTGAAGACCTAGAAAAACTTCGTCATCAGTGCATAGGAAGACAGTCAATTTCTGTTCTTATTTCTTCCCTATCCAGTGCCCTCTCTCTTTGAACCAAATAACTAATATGTGTATTCTTCTGTGCATGTAAGGCCCATGCTGCCTAATAGGAAGACAAAGGTGTTACGTGCGTGACGACCAGAACTAAAATGTTGCCTGTGGTTAGATAAATTGTGACTCCAGTATTCCTAGAATTATTTGAAATCCAGTGTTAATCCTTTTTCCTTCTTCAGTTCTGGGAAGGGCAGGATGGTCTCATTTATTTCAACATGCTTCTAGCAGTTGCAACTCCGCTAATACATAGTGCCTGAAGTAAGATTGGGCTATTGTTTCTCCTTTTCTTTGGTGTGTCAGTCTGGCCACACTGGGAAAATGAATGGAGAAAGATGGGAGCCTGAACTGCTACAGAGAATCTTTCTGAATTCCTGAGCAGAATGGTTTGCTTCATCTGTGAAGGGTTACACTGGTGCCGGTTTTAAAGTGCTAAAAGAAATTTTTTCAGTTCAGATATTTTTCTTTCTTTCCTCTAAATCTTACATTTTGATTCTCTTGCTGGTATCATACTAGTTTCGCATCAGTTTCACACTGAAATAAGGCCATCAACAATCACTGCAGCTTTTAAAATCTCTTTTCTCTTTGTTCTCACTGACATGCTGTTTAGTTTTGAGGTCTGCTGTAGTTTTCTTAAATGTTATTTTTCTGATCTTGAGCAGCTTATTTCACTAAAATCTACACCAAAAGATCCAGGCTCTTTCAGACCTTCATTTCTGTAGAACAATGATTTGAAAAGGACAGGGGCAAAAAATAATTGTAAATACTCTTTTAAAGCAGCTTGATGCAATCAGTCTGGTTGGAAAGAATAAATAGAAATCTCAGTTGGCATAGGAAGGGGGGAGAAATTGGGTACGTGCTTAATAGATGGTACTAAACAGAAGGAATACGTCAGAAGTACTTTGATAATGTTAACTTGGCCTTGCCATGAAATTGTCACTACGAAAAGTACTTCTCATAAAACTGCTACATGTAATCCATGATGGCCAGTGCTGTTATGAATCAAGCTGTCTTTTCCTGACAGTCTTACACCGTAATGAAAATGTTGGCTTCATTGTGTATTTTTGCATGTAAAGCTCTTTTGATTTCCTGAGCATGTACTTCTTTTGACTCTAGTATGAATAGTCATTTTACCTTTTTTTTTTTTTTAAATTCAATTTTGCTTACATGAAATTGTTGCATAGAAAATCAGCTCTCCACACAATCTTTTCATCGGTGTAGATGATTAGAAGTAAGATTATGCTGATTATACCAAATAGTCAGTTGTCAAAGTATTTTGTAAAAGTAATTGCCCTTTTATCTCTTAACTTCATTCTAGCAATTTCAATAAATTGAAATAATTGTACTTAAAAATCCAAATTTTGGAAAAAAGCATGTGTTCAGTTTCAAAACCGTATCAACTCATTTTCAGACTGCACTGGAATTACAAATGGAAAAATCAGTGTACAAATAATGTACATCACTGTTGTTTCCCTGAGATTTTAGATACCATGGTGATTATGTTAATTGAATACACAGCTACATCCCTAAATGTAGCTAGAAGGTTTTGTTGTATCTGTAACTGAACCTATATATTATGTAACTTGATAGCTTTGTTCCATTGATCGTAATTTTCCTATTAGGTTTCTGCTTTTCAGAATCCATTCTGTGGAGTTGAGCTTTCTTTGACAAGATGTCATGTACTGATTATTTTAGCCTCTGTGCTTTCAGAGAGTGAAAAGTACTGTTACTTGAGAGGAATTATGCATGCTGATTTTCTTTCTCAGTAGAAGAATGTGCATGACTATTGCCATTGAAAGTGTCTTCTGAAAGGACAGTGCTGGTGGAGCTACTGGAGGTCCAGGAAGCCTGAGCCTTTGGATATCAAAATAGATCTTATACCTATCTTCATGTATTACATGGTTTAGAAGCAATAGGGTTCAACTACATTAGGGAAATCTAAACCTGTGTAATGAACATTTACATTTTTAGTGTGCAGTGTGATGGTTAATCTAATCTAAAGTAGACTAAGATCTCTTAGGACTTTGGAAGTGTCAGAACAGATGCCTCTAAGCAATCAAAGGTCAGAGTTTTATGTCTGTTATGACATGTAGCATTGCTATGTGTTCAGTTCTGGTGTCCTCAAGATAAAAAGGACATGGAGCTGTTGGAGCAAGTCCAGAGGAGGGCCACAAGGATGATAAGGGAGCACCTGGAGCACCTCCTGTATGAAGACAGGCTGAGAGAGTTGTGGCTGTTCAGCCTGGAGAAGAGAAGACTGTGTGGAGACCTCATAGCAGCCTTCCAGTATCTGAAGGGGGCCTACAAGGGTGCTGGGGAGGGACTCTTCAATCAGGGACTGTAGTGAGAGGACAAGGGGGAATGGGTTTAAACTTAAACAGGGGAGGTTTAGGCTAGATACAAGGAAGAAGCTCTTTACTGTGAGGGTGGTGAGGCACTGGAATGGGTTGCCCAAGGAAGTTGTAAATGCTCCATCCCTGGCAGCGTTCAAGGCCAGGTTAGACAGTCTTGGCTGACATGGTTTAGTGCAAGGTGTCCCTGCCCATGGAAGGGTTGGAACTAGATGATCTTAAGGTCCTTTCCAACCCTTACTATTCTATGATTCTATGCAGGGGATTCTTACATTTGTTGTAGGATGATGCAATATTGAATAAGTTAGTGTATTTTGAGAGTTGGTCTTGCATGTAATTTTTATGTCCTATTTCTGTGTGTGAGTGCATATGTACTAAACTGTTGGGCCAGCATGCATATGTTCTATACAAATTAGATTTTTTTTTTATCCCCCCACCCCCCCCCGGAAAATTGGTAGCTCTGAGAGGGCAGATAACCATTAATCTGTTTTTCTATTTTTTAAATTAGTTTTAAAAAGTGTATTTATGCATGCTATTGGAGTGCTGTTTATACCACTCATTCCTTTTTATAAGGTATTTTGTTTTGGAAAATGAATATGGCAAAAACAAGAGCTCAGATATTTTGATGTTTGGTAGTTTATTTGAAGGCAGTATGGATCTATATCTAGTGCATAGAATTTTGTCACTTTAGAATTATTTAATTGCTAAAGTAGATCCTTGTAAACCTAAAACTACTTGTATTGTCATTCCAGAATTGTTACTATGTTTACCACAGCAAGGCTTATGAGCTAGCTGCTGGCTCCGTGCGCTTTCCCATGTTACTATGTGGTTTTTGATCAGTTTTATTATTTTGGTGTAACTGCATGCATTTTGAAGGGAGGAGAGGAAAAAAATTACCTCGCTGGTACTTGAGGGTCAGGGTGTTAAAGCTCACTAGACTTATTTTAAGTTTTAGACACTCTCTCAAATGCAATTCATTATTTTAGCTGGTTTTATGCGATGGGCTGGTATGTAGTCTGTCCGACAGTATTGTCACACTATGACTTTGTCTTTATATTCCTAATTAAGTATTTTAATATTGTCACTGAATGAGTGGCAGATGTGGCTATTTGATTGTGGCAGTGATATCTTTAGTACTTCCATTGTTTTAACCCGTAAATATTGCCTACTTGTCATCCTTTTTCCACTTGGAAACAATAGGCTTGAGTTAAATGACTAACCAGAATGGCTTAAAATTTGCCAAACTGACTTCCTACCCCATGCTTTTCTTGGCATTTTTGAGATGGAGAAGGAGAAGTTCTTTGCATAACTCGCAAGCTTGCTAACTATTTTTTACAATAAATGCAATAGTATTTTGGGGTTTGTTACGCTCAAACAGATTAGGGTTGAAAGTAGCAACTGTAGATGTTGTTAAAGGTAAACTGAAAAGTTGGCTATAATACTTGCCTACTACTTACAGAGTTACTTGCTCAGTTTGACAGTAGAGATCTCTCTCATCCATGATGATGTGAACTTCAGTAATAAGGCCAACACTAAAAAGACAGGTATCAGTCTCTTTTTTCATATGGTATATTGTCAGCAGAAGATTGCTGAACTGACATCTCTTTCCCATGGTTCAGCAGTCATTGTTAGAAAGACAAAATAATGTACAACTGAAATAACAGAATATTTTCAAATACCATGTCTTGAAAACAACATTATCTACTTGGTAAATAACAGCCTATAACTGTAACGTGTTATTTTATTTATTTTTTGTTTGTAGGAATCTTATTGTCAGGGTTTCTAAAGCCTATCTGAAAAAGTGAGTTGCGTCGTAGTTAACTTTTTGGTTTGGATCAGCTTGTTGAACTGACTTGGCACATGACTCCCTGATGGTTTAGATCTGGTGAGAGAAGCAATAGGAGTCCATGGTCAGGCAGTTGGAGGGAGGAGGGTGACACCTTTTTTCAGCACCAACAGTTACACGCAGCTTAATATTATGTGAAACTGTACCTGTTGTAGCCACTTCAGTTTTTGGACAACTAGGGCTGTTCTATTCCTAATGAATCTTTGCTACCTCTAGAATTTATTTATTCCTTTCCTCATCCCTGTTAACATGCAGTAGGGACTCACCACCTGTATATCTTCTCAGCTGTTCTGTGAATAACTGGAAATTGAAAAAGCCTTTTGGGGATCTGCTCTGTCAGATAATAGGAAACATCTCTATACTGCTAGTAATTGTCTATAGCCCTGTGTTCCTAGTAACATGCTCTGATATTCCTAGTATTTTTCTGCTGTTCGAGGCTTTTTGTTGATTTCTTTTTTGTTCCCTACTGGATGTTAAGACGTGCTTTTTTCTCCTTTTACGGGTAAAACCTGCAGTGCTCTCTGAAGCATAGCAAGAAAGGTTGTGGGTGCTGATGCAAGGGTGGACTTGAAGAAGAGGATGTGCTGAGTTCTTGTTCAGAAATAGGATCGTTGAGAAAGGAAAAGATTACCCATCATGTTTCTTCATGGAGAATATGGGGGAAAGGAACAGAAGATGGAATGCAAAAGAATGGTGTCCTGTGTACAACCCAGCTTCTTGACAAATTGACTCATATTTCCATGTTAAGGATGATCCGTTTATTTTCTCCCGTACTTCTATTAGATCATCGAGAATCACTTACCTCTCTCTGTTTTCAAGACTTATATTTTCAGTATGCCTTCTGTACAGGAATTCTCAAAAATTTCCTAGCAGAAATACCTTGCTGGCAGTTGATAACCTGGTTTGTTAGTCTTTTCAGCTGTGACAATTAAATGGGGAAAATGGGCATCCAGACTTTACTCATATCTTGACTTCTGTAGTGCAATTGTGTGTAATCATTCTCATACTTGGAATTTTATATAATGGTACTTAGACTACTTGTTTTAATAAGATAAAATAGCTTTTTAAGTAGCTGTGCCCTTTTAAGGACACTGAAAATAAAGCCTTGAATTGAGAGTGCTTTGGATTTTTTTCTTGAATCAGGATTCTTTCGGTCACACCAACAGAAGCAGTTAAGCAGTCTCTAAAATTTTGTGGTGGTGCTTGGTAACGTCAAAAGTAGGGAAGAGAAAAGCCAGACTGGATCAAGAGCAAGCAGGTATTAAATTTGGAAGGTGCAGCAGCCTGTGTGGTGACTGGCATGGATCCAGTACTTGTTCACAACGTCATGCTGCTGTAGGAGAGGGGTCAGGTGCCTCGGGCGGTTTACTATGTAGAACCCTGTAGTCTTCAGGGATAATGCTTCCTGTAAATGCGTTAGACTTCTGCAAACTCCTTGTACAGACGTTCCAGCGTAATTGTGAAATAGCTGTTGAATCTGTCATACTGAATTATGTGGACTCCTCTCTTAAATTGTAAATTAATAGCAGTACTGCAGTAGAGAACAGCCTCTGCAGGATACCTTCTCCCAGATCCCCCCAAAGAAACCTTATTTTCCCTTTACAGAAAAGTAGAGGTCCATTGGTATCTTATCAGATATGTTAGATAGTCCTCTTTTGATTGTTTTTTATTTACATTTGTTCCTTTTACATAGCTACAAATACAATAATCAAATGGCAAGTTGAGACTAAATCAAAAACACTCGCCTTCTAGTGAGACTTAAGTCTGGAGAATTGGTTCCTGGAACTTTGAGTAGCAAGGGCTTTCGTCGCTTGCCAGGGATGGGCATGTTCTTGTATGTGAAAAATATGGAGCACATCCCCGATTCTTCTGCTACCTCTTGCTGACCTTGCTTTGACACTGGTCACCTTGGGGAAGTCACGAAAGCCTGACTCTTTATTTTTAACTTTTTTTTTTTTCTACCTTGCTACTGCTTCTAGAACCATTTCAAGTAAAATTGGGCCTGTTCAGGCCTTCCACCTTCATAAACAGAGTTAGATGTATTTTTGCACAGGCTCCTTCAGTGCAAAAACTTTTATTCCTCTTACCATTGTGTTTTGTTTTTTTTATTTTGTAACACTGTAAACTTTTTCACCATTTCTGAGGATTAGTCTACAGCCTCCCTGCAGGAGATGAGCAATTCAGAAACTACGTAATATATAATAAAGACATTTCAACCCAAATGAATGGTGAGGTGAAGGTTGTTAATGATATTTCATTCAGGAAAACAGCAGTGGATTGGGAGTGTTACTGTGTTTGAGTGTGTTAATGCTTTCCAGGCTCTCTGCTACCTCTTGGTGACCTTGCTTTGATGCTTGAGGTCTGAAGTTGCACTTACCACAGTAATTGATTGCTTGCTGGTAGCCAGAATGATTAATGTCCGATTCATCTGTGTACGTTGGAGAAAGGGACTCAGAAAGTGACTTGTAATGGTGCTGTATGTGATTGATGTGCTCTGTGGCATCCTTGGTAATGCTTGTTCTTGTAGGTGCTGCTGGTACCTCATTTGCCCTTTGCATTAGTCAGTTGTCTGCTACTAGATTCACTTCCAGTCTCTCCCAGTTAGTGGTTTGCCTTCCCAGTTAATTCTGAGTTTAGAGTGTAATTAGTAGACTGAAAATGTTTGCTTGCTTTATTGAATGGCTATTCCAGCTATTCTAATACCGTTCCAGTGTCACCTGCTGTCTCTGTACACAAAGCCCCAGGTGCCTTAATGAAAGGTTATGGAATTAATCAAGTCAGAGAAAGTGTTTAGTACTTGACAAAATTTCTACTTTATTTTCAGCACATTCTGTACCGTTCTATAAGAGACAATAAAAATAACATTCTTAATGAGAGTATGACCAACAGTTATCAAAGGATTTTTACTGGACTTTGATGCAGAGTTCTTAATGTTAGTCAGTAAGATAATCTGATTGGGGGATGATGAAGGTGTGAGATAGATAAACACCAAGAAGGAGGAAAAGGAATAAGTGAAGTTTTCCCATGGCACACTGTTTCATTAAATAATTATACAAACTTGACCAAAATAGAGTCCAACAAAAATATCTTTCGCTCTTCAAAAATCAGAAATGTAGCTAAAATCTTGGGATTCTGAAGGGTGTATAAACCGAGCCTTTTCATGTGGGGCTTGTAGAGTGTACATTTTAAAACGCTTTTCTTACAATACATAGGATTGAGTTACTCATCCATTCTATAAAAAGAGAGGGAACACAAGCAGAAGGAAATGGCACATGCATTTTTAAAGACCATTTCTGCCTTTTTCTTTGTTTATATGTCAAATGAATTTTCATGTAATAACAATTCCTGTAGTTGTGGTCTTAAAACAGATACTAAATATTGCAAGAATTGTGATGAACTGTGGCAGCTGAGTTTTGTATTTAGATTTTAAAATAGGATGTATATAAAAAAGCTGTATAATTTTGAAATTTGATGTGCTATGTAGTGAATGGAAAAGTAGAAGAACCAGCTGTTGACAGGGATTTCAGAATGGTGAACTTCTCATTGATAGTTACATGGGAGATGCTCTTCAGTTTCGCATTTGATTTGCTCCTTGGTGCACTTTGAATGCTAGACTGTTTAGTGTATTGTTTTGGCAGCATGTCCTGACACTTAACTGGAGCGTGTCAGCAGTTTTGGCACTAGGCTGCTAGCGAAAAGACTTCATGTAGCTGGATCATTTCAAAGCTTCAGTGTTTAAGCAGTCATTACACTTCTGATATGAAACGGGTTGTGTGAATGGAGTACTGTTCAAGTTACTAGAATGCATTGAATAAAAATACCTAATTTTGGTGTAAATTTTGAGTGTTGTGGTCTTGCTTCTGTATTATAAAGTCAGCAATTTTGTAAGTGTTACTGAACTTCAGAGAGAAAGAAGTCTGCCAGAATTCAGATCCTACAAGCCAAGTAGGGATTACCTCTTTTTTTTTTTTTTCCTTGAGAACTTTGTGCAAAAGCACATCCTATTCAATTAACCTCTAGTGTTTTATCTTCTAAGAAAACAGACTTCATTTTGACTTCAAAATTATGTTATTTAGATAATACAGCTGTGTAGGTGCTTTGTCATGACTGTTACAAAGATTTTCAACTTCAATCCCACTTTGATTATTTTATCTGGGAAAAAATGTGCACTGGGAAAACATTACATCTCTCAAGTGCTCTTTGAAATACTTGTTGCTGTTTAAAACAGAAACACTTCTACAGAGTGATTTGTGTGGTCACTTTTGTAGCTTGCATAGCTAGTACAGGTAGTGTAAAGATTTCAGGAAGAATATGAAAGTACTCTTCATTGATTTGGGGTTAGGAGTTATGTGCTTTTTGCGAGGGAGGGGAAAGACAAAAAAAAGGAAAAAAAATATGATACCTCCTGTAAATTGACAGCACAGACTTCAGAATTCTTTTGAAATCATACCTTTTGTAAAGAAAATCGCCCAAATGATTTTGCATAAACTGTTTCCTGTAAGTAGGATCAAAGCTTTTTGGTGGGTTGAGGATAATGGTATATATTGTGTCCTCATCTTTAAGGAAATCTGATCTTTTATTTCGTGTTTTTTTTTTTTTTTTTTAATGGCAATCTCTGTTCAGCAATAAGCAAATTACTACTCAAAATTTATGTGGCAACTCAGTATTTGAAATAATTTGGTATCATGATTTTATAGACTAAGTGTATTCTGGTAAGAACTTAGACATATATATATCTTGAAAAACAACTCTTGCATGTATTCTCATTAACATTTTAAAAATATTATTCCAGCTGTGTTGGGGTAGAGGAGCACCATGCTGTTGACATTGATCTATACCATTGTCCCAACTGTGCAATTCTCCATGGACCTTCTCTAAGTAAGTATTCAGATTTTATTTTACACTTTCAGTCTGTTCTCTAGCCATATACAATTGAAAAATTACTGTTCAAAAGAACAATCAAGATGAATTTGATTATTTAGAAGTTACTTGTTCTACATGACTAACTCTGAGCTGATAAAAAACCTCCACAAAACAAACCAACCATCCTGAAAGGTTCCTTGATCTAGAGATGCAGATAGAATAAAATATAAACCACTGCTATAGATTAGAGAAGGCAAAGTGCACAGAGCTAAGCAATCTGCACTTGACAGAGAGCAAAAGAATGAAAATTAGGGAATCATTGTGTAGAAAAAGTGTTGTTTTGTTTTCTGTTGAAGACCATGTAATAATTTATAGTCAGCAGTGACTTAAGATCTAGTGTCTTTTCAAAGCTGACTTTACCATTTAGAAATAAGTTTAAAACCACTGCACCCTCAGTGGTAGTCTTGTGGAGTACGAACCAAGTGATAAAGCATCACTTATTGATGTAATTGATGTATGTTGCGTGATGCGTATCTTACACAGTATGTGACTTCAGGATTAGGTACTTTCAAGTTAGAGGCTAAAACGTAAGTTAATTGTTTTACGTGCTTGTAGGTTTTAGTATTCCAGTGTCATTTTCAGTTAAAAATCTTCATGTCTCTCCTGTAAATCAGAATACAAGTAACAGCCATTTCTTTCCCCACCTTTCTGCCTGTTGTTTCCTGTGGAATAGAGGGACTAGGAAGAGTAGAAGAGGGATCATATCAGACTTTCAAACTAATAAACTAGTAAATTTTAAACTTTTTTTCTGTTCATTTGGGAGAACTATTATGTTTCACTGTGATGCCTGTGAATAACCTTTCTTACAGTGCAGAGGCTGCTGGCTCTAATGTAAGCTCTGTCTCACCTGTAGCAATTTGACAGTGAGATAAGAGTGATTTTTGCGTTGGAAGTCTTTTTAAAAAGACAAGAATCTGTGGTAAAAATTATCCTTATTACTTCATATTGCCTTAGGTAAGTAGATCATCTAGATATAGTCGGTGGTTCAGACATGTCACTTACAACCCAAGCAAGAGGTGATATATTGAAATAAGTCTTCACCTGGAATTTTATTAACTGTTCTTAGCGAAGCTGTCAGAATTAAATTATGAGAGTTTGTGGTTTGGGCTCTACTTACTCTAGTGTTTGGAGAGACTGATAATGTCTCATGACTTCAACTGTTGCAGCAATACTCCAGAATGCTCAAATCATGTGAAAAAGAAGTTTTGAAAGAGACAAAAATTCATCTCTTTGATTTAGAAGGGCAAGCGTATCTATGATTTCAGCAGATGCTTGTGTGTGTAGTCCCACCTAATCAAACAACATACTGCAAAAAAACTACTAAAAATATACAAGAAACACATAGTTCATACTATCAAGTGGATGGTTACTTTTAGTATCCTACAAAATTAGTGATGTAAAAGTACTAATAATGAAAAGAAAGCTACTGCATAGTTAGATGTAAAGATCAAATTAACCAATCGATTTCTTCTTGTATTTCAAACAAAAAGAAATCCTTGTCTTGATTTGGAAGAGCATCAGCTTTACAAGACCTTTAGTAAGCAGCTATGTGTATAAAACGCTAAGCAATTAATCCTAAAATCCTAAATTATAATAATAAGAGCAATTTCAAAAAATACTAATCCACTGTGGAGTTTTCTTAGCTTATTTGGTTTAGAGTCTTCATATTCTATTTTGGTGTCAGGTTTGCCACCAGACTCTAGAATCCAGAGCTTTAAGAGAGCACAAGGTGCAGTAAATGTTAACTGGACTGTGATTGTCAGGACATTACTTTCTGCTGTTACCTTCTTAAATCCTGTAAATACCTTCCCGCCTGTTCTTTGGGGTTTTTTTGACTGTGGTAGTAATGCCAGTGTTTGGTCTGAGCTGACAATATGAGATGATGTACCAGGCCATAGAAGTGGTATTCTGTGATTTGCTGTACGCAAGTACACTGCCAAGTACTAAGTAAAAGAATAACTTCAATTTCTGATTTGTAAGTGTTGGAAAGATAGATTTTTAGAAGTCGGACCTGTGCTATAAAATCTCATAAGCAGCTGTATCATCTTACAGTTTTAATGAGCTGTTATAATAGCAGTGAATTTATGAGAAACTACTTTGTTGCAAACTAGTATTAGCCACTAATTTCTTGGGTCATTATTTATGAGTGAGAAAATAGCTTTGAAAACTTAATAAACCTGGCTTCATTATTTATGAAGTTTTACTGTATTTGGGTAGTTGGCTCATTAAGCAGGCTCTTCAGCACTGGTTTGCAGGTTAGCAAATAACTATAAATGTCAGTTTATTCTCTTTAAGTGTCTTCTAAAGGGTACATTTTGTCATGTCTGTAGGAAACAGCTTATCAATAGGAACAATTACCTCTTCTGTTTAATGACTATAAAATGTCAGTTATTCCTATATAATCAATTGGGTTTTTTTTTTTTTTCTGGAGAAGCAGCATTATATTTTTGTTTTTAGAAACTACCTTTCTGTGCTCCCCCCCCCCCGCCCCCAAGTCCTTAGCTTCCTGTTAGCTGTGTTTTCAGTATTGCTGGTACTTTTTCAGATTTTGGGTATATCATGACTTTGGTAAACTTAAGAATGAGCTCTTCCGTAAAGTTACAATTCCTGTTAATACAGTTGTTTAGCTGGGTGTTGTATTTGCATTGCAGACTGTTTTGTATACGCCTGTAGAACACCATTTGTGTTGACAAGGAACAGTAGCTTTTCCTTCTCCTGTGTTTCCTCAGCAGATATAACTCAATTTTTGTTTAATATTAGTGGTTAAATTATAGATCTGGCCTCAGTAAATGTTCTTGGGGCAGTCTTCCTGTAGCAACTATCTAATGCTGTGGAGCAGATTTTGGCTTTTTTAGGAAAAACTAAAATGCAACCTAAAACTTCTTAGCAAGGCCTGTAGTGACAGGACAAGGGGGAATGGTTTTTAAACTGAAAGAAAGTAAATTTAGATTAGCTATTAGAAGTTCTTCGCTATGGGGGTGGTGAGATGCTGGCACAGGTTGCCCAGAGAAGCTGTGGCTGCCCCATCCCTGGCAGTGTTCTATGATTCTATGTGCAATATTTTTTTCCTCATTTTCGTATCTGTGATTTGTCATGGGGAAACCAACACAACAACTTTTATAAGAATGTCTAGGGTGTTTTGGTTTTTTCTTCTTTTTAATTTTCCTCAGCCCTTTAAGTATAAGGAACTGTTAAAAATGCGATTTAGTTGCTATTGACCTATCAGACTCCCAAAATTATAATAGAACATAATTGATTTTTCTTTATTAATATGCTGTAACAGTGCATTAAAGCTTCAAACCACTCGGATGTTGATTACTTCGGGATGCAATGCTTGTGTTATACGTATTGTGCTTGCCCAAAGCCCTTTACACTCGAAACTGTTATGGAGACATAAGCAGTGTATATAAGAAAGGTGGTTTGCTTTCAAACAGTGTATGGTAGTGAGTAGTAGTAATATTATCAGACTGGTCATGGGTATGCTCATATGGTGAGATAGGTCAATGGGATTAGGTGCTGTTAATTCTATGATAATATATAAAATGAAGTCTGTGGATCTGGAAGAGACAAAAAAGTCTGAGGTTTAGAAATAGAACTTTAATTTCCTAGTTTTGTTGCTGACCTTTTAGATTTGGACAGCTTTTAGGCTGTTGCTGTTTACTTGTGCTGCACTGGATATGGAGTCTTAAATCGTATATAATGTGCACTGAGGTTCTCACATAGAAGGAGCTATAGAAGTATAAAGGATTACTCTCAGGTGTCCTGAAGACTTCATGTGTTGCAGATAGGTTGAGTGTCCTCTGCATAAACCGTAAGGTTTGTTAATCACAGTAATGTGATTGAGGCATATCTGGCTCACTGGAGGGATGACTGCTAAGCTGAGCCATCTGATTTAACTAATTCAAAGTTTAATCCTTCTGAAACTTGTAGTGAAGAAGAGGAGGAACTGGCACAGACATGACTACACAGAGTTGGATGATGGTTCCAAACCAGTGCAGGCTGGAACACGGACCTTCGTTAAACAGCTGCGGGCTCGCTCTTTCCCAAGGTACCAGAGCTTATTTACATATTTCAGTGAAAAAAAGAGAGATGTGTTGTCACTGAGTGTCTCTTAGAGGAGACAGCTGACATTTTCTCTGTTTCAGAAAGGGAAAGTTGAGGATAACTTCCTCCTCTTTTAGAATGTAACACCACCCCCGCCCCCATCCCCAGTCGCTGTTTCAGGTGGATACATTTGCATTTTCATGCAGTAGCTTCCCGTTTTGCACTGGGATATGTTGTCTGTTGGGACCACTGTATGGTGGTTTGAAAGCATTGGAGGTTTTGGAGTTTTGATTTTGTTTTTGGGGGGGGGGAGTGAGGGTAGTAGCATGAGTGGTTGGCTTTTTTGTGCCTGAACTGTCAGAATTATTTACTGTCTATTCCTCAACTTTTGTTCCAAATAATGTTTATGTGAGCTGATAGCCTAGCTGTTCTCACATGCTTTGGAGGAAAGCAGAGAAACATGGTTGTATTTTCATCCTGAGTTGTGGTTGGCTATGTCACTGAAACACAATGACTTACAGCTCTTTAAAAGAGGTGGTGGTTGTTGTTGTTACCAAAATGTACTTTAATGCCTTCTCCGAGAATTCCGTTTCCCCATCCTCTTAAACTGCTATGTCCTCAGTCATATAGAAAGACCATGAGTTCCCAGGTTATGTGTGACAGTAAACATTTCTGTGCTGGTTTACATAGTTTTCTTTGTGTTTCAGTTAAATGCTTAATATAATAGTACTGGGACCACTTCTTTTGGATTCAAATGTAGCCATTCCTATTTGTTCTCCCCTAAATTATGATATAAATTCTTTTTCTTTCATTAGTGCTTGGAGGATGCATTTTTGCTAATATTCCATTATTTCTTTCCACCAGTGCTGATGAAGTAATTTTGAAAATGCATGGAAGCCAGCTGACACAAAGATACTTGGAGAAACATGGGTTTGATGTTCCAATTATGGTTCCTAAATTAGATGGTCTGGGGCTCAGACTTCCTCCGCCAACTTTCTCCGTTTTAGATGTGGAACGCTATGTAGGTAAGAGTCACTCTGGAGTATATACAGATGATTCTGTCCTTAAATTAAAATAAATATTTGCATGATTGTAAGAGCTTATTATAAGGGTGCTAAATATATATGTAAATTGAAGACTAGCAGAGACTAGAATTAAAGATATGTGAGTTAATTGTGTGTGTTTTGTTTGTGTTTTCTTTTTTCTTGTGTGGTAGATACGTGATGGGAGTACAGTCTTTTCAGCTTTCAAACATTAATTTTCATGCAAGCTAAACATGGGCTTTTTTTTGCTTCATGTTGTAAAGTATAGTGACTTTTAAGATTGTTCTCTTTGTGGGAGTTGAATGAATCACTCTTATGATGATCAATAAAGTTCAGTCATTGGTTAGGATATTACAAAACTTAACGTTTTGGGCTCAGTAAATTGACATTTCTGAATTAAATCTTCCTTCCTGGAAAATTTCCTACCTTGGCTTCGTTTAGCAGGAGAGCTAGAGCTTCCCAAGGACCATTTCTTTCTTATCAGCTATCTTGGCAGTCTCTAATTCTTTCAACCCCATGTAAGTGTGCAGTACAGAGAAATAGAGACTGAGCCAACTGAAGGGTGACATTTCCTGTAACATATAGTACAGTTGAGAAGTTTGTATATGGTCTTGTCTCTGTTCTTGTGATAATCTAATACAATGATGTGAGTTGAAAGTATGTTTTCATGTCCATCAACATTTTACAGTGCCACCAGAATGCAGGAAGTATGTAGTGTATAGAAAGTTGTTATGTTTATAATGCTTATAAACAGTAATGTGTTCTGCTTTAAAGTGTTACTAGAGTTTTAATACTTCGGAATACTGCCTCTTCACATTTAGAGAATCTTGATGTTTTCATTCTCATACGTGTATTTTCACCTGCCAGGTTCTCCAGTTTAGGGAAAAAAGTTGGAATGCCACAGATCCACCTTTCTATTACTGAAATAAAAAAATAAGAAAACGGAATAAATATTATTCCAACTGGAATTTAGTGAGTTAGTATCAACTTGCAATTTTGAAGTAATTGTGTTAATAATGTACATCTAGATACATTCCAGCATTCCAAAAGTAATTGTCGAATTTGACTGGTATATAGCTAGGTGCACATAAAACAATTACTGTAATGATGTTGTTGGCTTTCTCTTGGCTAAAGGTGGCTTCTTGCTTGTCTAGTTCTACAGATGTATCACTTTAAAATACATGATGTGCAAACCAGTCCTTGTTGTCTTCAGAAATGAAGCACAGTCATGGCAATTACTCAGTGAAATTACTGTGTGCTTAAGAGTTATGCATGTATATAAGGGTGGTGGGGTGGGCTGTAGAATGTTTGCAAGGGAGTACCTGCATAGTTTTTAACATTAATAACATTAATCATGGTGCAAGTTTAGTTCAGTTTGCTAAGAATTACAAGCCGTGAACAGAAGGGTTTATTATTGTAAGTAATTCTCAATGGTCCTTGTGCTAAATATTCAAGTGCTGTGGTGATGATTAATAGGAAGAGTGAGGAATAGCTCTGCCTTGTTAACTTTCTCTACGCTAGTCTTCCCAGTGCAGCCACAAACCCATTTTTTTTAACCTAGTTGCAGTCATTCTATACTGCTCTCTTTCTTTTTTTGTTAGCCACCGGAAAGAGAACTTATTTTTAGAGTGGTTTTCGTTCTGTCCTTAGCTGATTATAGCAATTAAAGTTAGACCTACTAAGGAGTTGGTTTATACTGGTCTGCCTCTGTTCCAAGAGAATACTGGTAGTGGAGTTTTTGTGCAGAAATGTTTTAATAAAGGCTGGAAAAAAGTTGAATTTCTCTTAAACACCTTAATTGGCTGGTTTTATCTGTGATAGGTTTAAGAAAGTCATCCTATTTTTCACAGGTGGTGACAAAGTGATAGATGTAATAGATGTAGCAAGACAAGCAGACAGTAAAATGAAGCTCCATAATTATATTAAGTATTTCACAAATCCTGACCGACCAAAAGTATTGAATGTGATCAGCCTGGAATTCTCGGACACAAAGTGAGTATCGACTTCAATTCCTTGAACACAGGAAGTGGTTTTCACTAAGCTGAACAGTATGTGTAGGAATATAATGTCTGTAGTGGGAAAGATAGGAGGCTGCATATTTTATGTAGATACCTACTATGATATAATGTGAGCATAAAATACTTACTCATAAGTAATAATTCTGTAGGAAAAAAATTTAAAGCTGTCACTTAAAAAGAGGTGTGATTATTCTTGATTATATTTATGGTTCTTTTTTGTTTTGTTTTTGTTTTCTTTAAAAGGATGTCTGAATTAGTGGAAGTACCAGATATTGCCAGAAAGCTTTCATGGGTGGAAAATTATTGGCCAGATGATTCTGTCTTCCCTAAGCCTTTTGTTCAGAAGTATTGCTTGATGGGTGTCCAGGACAGCTATACTGATTTTCATATCGATTTTGGAGGAACATCAGTTTGGTACCATGTTCTCTGGGTATGAAGGCTTCTTGGTTTGTTACTATGTGAAACAATATTCTTTAGGCGTGAAGCCTTCTGCCATGGCATTATCTCCTGTATGAAATCTTGCACTTAAAAAGCGAGGGGAGGAGCTTTAAAGTGAATTACTGATTGTTGGTGTTGCATTTTTATTCCATTGGTGGCTTCTAGACTGTTAACTGGGTTGGCTGATCATTTTAGTAGACTGGTAAATGACATAGTAGAGCTTTGGTACGAAGAAATTAATTGAAATTAATTGAATAAATTGACATACTCAACTGTTTATTCTTCTCACAAACTTTCACCCTGTATGCATCATAGAAGAGGCAAAGTGGTTTCATCTTTTGTTTTGTCATTTGGCCTGTGTGCACAGATCCATAAATTGTTTATAAAAGCTGGATTTTTTTTATATGCCAAGGAAAAGCTTTGCTTTGTTTGCTGGTTTTACATCATAGAACACCAACTGGGTAGTGTTTTATTGACTCAGCTTTTGGTGGATTACAGTTCTGAAACACTGGGACTTGAAAAGCCTGACATTCCATGGTGGAAATATGGCTTACCTATCATTTAGAGCAATCTGTTACTTAATTAGGAATGACTCAGAGGTTGTAGTATGCCTCCAGGAGGACATTCATTTATTTATCTGGCATTTCTGTTTAATAGGGTGAGAAGATATTCTATTTGATTAAGCCCACTGATGAAAATTTGGCTCTGTATGAGTCTTGGAGCTCATCTGTCACCCAGAGTGAAGTATATTTTGGGGACAAGGTTGACAAATGTTACAAATGTGTTGTGAAGCAAGGACACACTTTATTTGTTCCAACAGGTAAGATGTTACCCTTATTTCTAGGACTTTGTATGTTTAATCAGCAGGAATTGATGGTATCCTGAAATGATTGCATTGCCAACATTTGGTTTCTCCTAAAATTTTGGATAAGAGAATAATAAAAAATTCATGAATTCAGATTTTCAAAACAAGTAATTAGCTTTTTAGGTTGTCTGACAGTAGTAACAGTTATCAGGGAAAGAAAGGATGCTTATTACCCAATTATAAGACAGCAAATAAAAGCTGAAGTTGGATATAATGAAAATAGTTCCAATTCAGAGGACAAATGTTGTTCACTATTTGATAGATATCCAGACTGAATTCTTATCTTAATTTTATATTACAATTTTTACAGCTTTTGAATACTGTAAGAACTACTAGGTGAAATTATTACAAAAACATCACATAAACTACTTATGCTGTAGGCTAGAGAATTAAAAATAAAAGATGGGTGGGCTTTTTGGGTGGGGTTTTCTTTTTTTTCTTCTTCTTTTCTGTCAGCAGGAAATCTGAAGTATGGTGGAGCCTGCGGAGATTCTGAATCAAAATGGAAGCGTCCCTAAATAAAATTAAAGAATGTATAATTGGATTCATGTGTTAATTCTTTTTATTGAAAATAAGAGGATATTTGTAGATACAGTTTATGAAACTGTAGTGTTCAGAAATTTATTTCAGCAGCTTTCTTTAAAAATGATGCAGAGGTATGGTCTTCTCTGATTTTCTTTACCTGTTCTTACAGCCATCACCTAATAGTATCTAATGAATTACAGAACATTCTTAAGAAAAGAGAAATAACAAAACAATGTAACTTTTTTATTTACAAAAAACCCCACAGAACAATCCTCCAAACAAAACACACCACTTCCACCCCACCCAAACTCCCAAATACCGTAAACTTAGCAGCTTAATAAATCAAACCATATTTTGCTAATAAAGCGAGTGCCAGCTAACTTTTTGTATATTCATGTATCCAGTCCATTCATGTAAATACCTTTTAATTATTTTATTATTGAAGATTTGTACTGGGTACTGCCATCCCTTTTTGAGGGGAGGAAGCTTTAAATATATGGAGAAAGAAAATTGTACATGTTTCTATTTCTAGAGTAAGCCTTGAAGGTTACGTTCAATACCTTATTCTGTCATGGGTAGACATTTTTTTTTTATAGCTCAGTTCTCTCCCTGTGAGGTTTAGTGTTTACTGTTCTAGCTCATGGCTTGCGCAGAATAAATACTACATGGTGAGAAGCTATATATGCACTTAACATTCCTGAACACTCAGAGCTTTTTAAAACCATATGTTTTTGGCAGGAGATGACATTGATTTTTCCATTCATCTAAGCATAAAGTCATACATCTGTGAACAAAGAATGCAAAATTACAGAATAAAGAACTTTGCTGTCATGCGTAAATCTTTGAAAATAGTTACCGCTTCCCAAGTAATCAGCTGAATCTGAGCTCTCACTGTAATGTGGCCAAAAAAGAAAGTATCGTAAAATGATACTTTATGTATCATTAGATACTTTATGTATCTAATGTAATATTAGATACTTTAGCATTTAATATTTTACTATTAAACTATATAATATTTTACTATTAATTTACTATATTATTTATGTATTAATAACATAATATTAAATATATTAATGTAATATTTAATATATTTAATAATAAACTATTAAACTATATAATATTTTACTATTATACTTTAATATTAGATACTCTAATCATTAAATACTTTATGTATCTAATGTAATATTAGAATAGTATTACATTCTAATGTATACTTGAATTTGTGTGCATGTACACATAAAATTAATTATACTTTTAAATGTAAATATGTGTAGACACATGTGTATGTGTATACACACATTCATATGATGGAGTATAGTGTAGGAACCAATGACTTATACTAGGTTTCAAGACAGGTGTTTAAAAATGAGAAATTCTCTAAGACTGATTAAAGGCTTTCAAAAAAACCCCTGATCTCTACCGAAAAATCACTTTTGCTGTTCCTGCTTCCACTGATGCTAGTGGATTACTTTATAATTGCTGCAATATGTTCAGAGTAGTCTGGTTTAAAATCAATCTTGCATGTAGATGCATAGCACCTACTGGGAGGCTTTTAAGAATTATTTAAATATTATTCAGGCTACTCTGTGTGGTCTACACCAAATTTTCTTGCATTGTTACATGGAACTTGATCAAACTACAGCATAAAAATAGCGAGTAGGAATGTAGAAAATTAAATCTTTTGGTTGATACAGGCATGCCATAAAAATCCTTGATGTTGATGTAGCCGTGATGAGGCTTTGTTATCAGTTTTATCAGTGTCTGGGGAGATGTGTGCGTAAAGGATTGAAACACACATATTCCGTTGGAGAGTCAGAGGTATTAATCTACTGCAGTGATGATGATAAGAGTGAAAAACTGAAACCATATTAACAAATGCAAAATACAGCTGGTAGTACAAGGCAATCTTCACTGCACTGCATTTCTCAAAGAACTGAAGTGAAACTGAACAATGTATAATACTAATTAAAAAAACCCCTTTAGGTTGCATCCATCATTGTATTCTACATTCTCTCATATACCATTCTGTAATTTCCTTCCTTCCCAGGCTTCATAGTAAGCATGTTGCTTAATCAGCATGGTTGCCAGGTTTCAGGTTTTTTTACCTATGGTGCCACAACAACTGGAATTAGTTGTTCATAACTGAATTGGGGCATGGATTTAACGTAGTTTGCAATATATAGTTGCTTGTGATTTGGGCTGATCTTGCCTCAAGCTGGGGAGCTTCCTGTGTTTGTACATCTTGGCTACACTCAGTCAGACAATGAAGTAATCTGCAAATGTATGGCCAACTCATCTTTTGTCGAAAGATCATATATATACATGCGAAATCAAAAAAAAAATCTTGAAAGAAGAAACTCTAGTTAATTTACATTAAAACTGCACAGTATAAATTTTTAAAGTAACTATTTTTAACCAGGAAGCTAATATCATGTGTTCTTTTGTGTGCTTGAAATTATCGGGTAGTAATCAGCTAGATTGGTAACATAATGTTTGTCATACTTTGCCGTGTTCAATTGTAGAGTTCATAGGGACAGTATTTCAATTACATGACAAATTCATATAGTCAGAGTGCCTAGACTGGATTTTAAACTGATCATAATATCATGACAATTAGGATGACTGTATTTAGAATAATGGAACCATGTCTGAATTCCTGTTTCAGAAACTTCAGTATTGCTAGATTACTTTGTTGAGCAAATGGCTTAGTTACTGTAAGCAATGTGTAAATATTTAAAGGAATATAATTTCTATTTTTGTGAGTGTATCTTTTGTTCAGTATAATTTCACTCTCCTGACTTGCTTATTTTTGTTGATTGGATGGGAAATTGGGTGGGAATTTTTACTTTAAAAAATCACTGGCAGTCTTGCATTCCAGTGAGAAATGTCTTAACACTTTCAGAAAACGATAGTTCAACTAGATTTCTAAAACTTGGAATTTACATTCTGTTAAAATTTACTTATTCATAGCACACAATACAAATTTGTTTGCCTTTTTTTGTTTCCAGGTACAGTGTTTTTTATTTATATATGTATTTAAAAACAGTCTTACAATAATTTATATGTATGCATTAAGTTTCAGAATCTGTCATTTCAGGCTGGATTCATGCTGTGCTCACGTCTCAGGATTGTATGGCTTTTGGAGGGAACTTTTTGCACAACCTCAACATTGGCATGCAGCTCAGGTTAGCCTCAGCTCTTCCGATACCTTTTCCTCAGGAAGTAATGTACTCTTTTAATAGATATTTTTCTTCATGCTTTTAATCAGGATGAGATTGGTACAGGCTTTCAAGCAGACAATAGTGGCATTTTCAGTTAGAATGTATCGAGCACATACTCTTACTTCACTTCTGCAAAGTTTGTTTCAAAATTAAAATGAAGGGTATACGAGAATGTAAGCGAATAAAAGAAAAAAAGAAAGAAAAACTCTACTTTGGAAATTAGTATAAGTGAGTAAAACAAAACTGAGCAAGCCCAGGTGTGTGACACTGAGTTGAAATGAGCCTACTCAAGTCAGCATTGCTCTGAGGGCAGCTGTATTTAGATTTTGTCCAAGATAGGGACCTGTCTGTTAAATATATTGTTTTTATTTATTACAGTGGAATCCTGATAAAATTCCATCTGTTAAAAGATCACACATGGGGTTCGTATCCTAGTTTTATGAAGTCCAACTTTATTCTTAGAAGTGCCACAGTCAAACTTGAGAAGGTCAGAGCCTGGATGAGAGCAGAATTCAATCTTGTCTGTGGTCTTGTTGAGATTTAACTACATGATACTTGACTTCTTTTATTTATCACGGCAAGGGTTATTTTATTTTAGACATTGTGTCAGTTTGAATGATTATATAGTTAAATAATGAATTTGATAACTAAATCGTTCATGTTTTGTAATATTTATTCAGGTGTTACGAAATGGAGAAGAGGCTAAAAACCCCGGATCTTTTCAAATTTCCTTTCTTTGAAGCCATCTGTTGGTTTGTGGCCAAAAACTTACTGGAAACATTGAAAGGTAAGCCTTGTTTTATTTCAGAAGATATACATGTATATGCTTTAAATTTTTTTTTTTTTTTTTCCTCTTCATTGATAATGGAGAAGATAATACTGCTGGTGTGTGAACAGAGGAAACTTTGAAACTTTTTAAGCTGGAAAACCAGACTTGATTTATTTATTTATTTTTAAAGCCATATTGTTTTACATCCAGCAGTTCTTGGTTCTAGCTAATGATCTTTGTGGAAACTGCTTTGGTGATAAAAGGTTTGTAGGCTAACTTGTGCTGTGCAGGAATCTTAGTGCACTTGGATGTGTGTAACAAACAGTTTGTAGCATGCTGCTGGAACCTTTGAACTATTTTATTAGTGTTTTTCATCCAATGCTGATGATGTATCTGGTCAGTGAAAATATTCTAGGTTATCAAGACTTAGTATCTGAGATCCTGTCGCAGTGCAATTATGCTACCAGCCAAACAGGATTAATTTGCCATTATTTGAAATGACCTTGTTAAAGAAGATAGGAAGCTTACTTCAGTGGCATAAGTTTTTCACTCAAGCTTCTTCTGTATCATTTAAGATTTTTGAGTCCCCTTTGATAGTCTCTCTTTTTCAGCAGAGGACTCTCTCAATGATCCCACTAATTTATATTTGTGGGTTTCTTCTTTGTGGCTTTGCAGCTGAATGAAGAGGTTTTCTTGCACTTCTGCAATTTCTTTGAACTTTTCAGTCAGACTACCTGTTATCTTGCCCTTTGTTGTGAAGGGAAAAGTGTCTGAGGGCTTTCGTAGGAAAGATGCATCAGTTCTTATGAGCTGTGTTAAATCATTGATATGAGTGCTTATCAGTAGGCATCTCAACAACCTCTTGGTCTTGACAGTTGCTGGTCCTTTTCAAACTTCCTCATCTAGTCCTGTAATTCCTGTATCTGTACCTGTGTATAATTCAGCTTGAGAGAGTGTCTGTCTGACTTCATGTTCTTTTCCTCAAATATCTTGCCCTCTGCCTGCTCTATTTAATCTTAATAAACATCGTATTCCAAAATACATAATTCAAAAGAAATAATTCAACAGAGGAGTCTGCTAAATTCAGCTTCTGCTTTGGAAGAGAGCAGAATCTCATGTAACTTTTTTTTTTTTTTTTTTTTAAATATGAAAATAGTAACCCTTGTTTCCTAAATGAGCATTTAAAGTTTCTGGAGGCTAAAGCAACTTAAAAATCTTACCAAATAGAACAAACTTGCAGAAAATTCTTCCTTAAAAAGAAAAGAAAAAACCCAAAAAACAAAGGAGTATTTTCTTCTTGAAAGCTTGCTTTGGTTGGTCTCACTGCTGTGTATTTAGAATTTGCAAACTCGTCAGAAGACGTAGGAGCTGTACTCCTGCTGGAAAAGCTGTAGGATAGATGTTTCTATATCATCCAGCTAACTATGAGTCATGTCCTGTGTCCATCCCTACTTGTTCCACCTCCTCTTTCTATCCCATGACTCCTTGAATATGTAGACTGGGAGCCTTTCGTAACTTGTGTCTTAGGGATGAAGCTTATTCTGTTATTTTCAATCTATGGCTTAGAACGTATTTTGTTGCAGAACAATGCTGTAATCTATAAAACTACCATAAAGAATAAAAACAGAAGTTTCCATGGCTAGAGTGAAGATTATGTTGGGTTTGGCATCAAGACTCATGTGAATTAGGTGTTTACTGGTCAGAATCCCTAGTTTTATAAGAAAAGGATGATACCCATTTGGTTGTGAAAGGTAGTGGTGATGACCAACTTGTAAAATGTTGAGTGCGTAGTTATTAGCAGTACTTGCTGTGAAATTCAGGTCAGAAAGCAAAATCAGCACAATGTATCTTTCTGATTCCTTTTATAAAATGGTAACAGGGTCATAAACATTGTGATTTTGTCTTTCATTGGCAAGAAGTGTTTTATGATATTTTAAGTATGGTGGCATTTGCCTAAACTATTTTTCTTCATAGTTCTTGGAGCTTCAGAATAGGTAACTTCTTAATCCATCCAATACTCGTTAATTTTCTTTACTCTTATGTCATGCAGTCTTTTCTGTTGCAGCTAGAAAATCCAGCCTGTGGTGCTGCATTGTGTGCTCAAAACTTTATCAACTGAGTAAGCTAGTGGGCAGGAAGAGTTCTAGTGCAACTCAAATTGCCTGATGCTCTTTCTCTAGTAGGAGGCATCTCTGAGGGAAGAACAGCCGCTTAATAACAGAACTTCATTTTTTCTGCCAGCAGACCAATACGGTATCCATCAGAATAGTGTTTTATTAGTATATTCTTTTAAGGGAATAAAATGAGCCCAGTAGTTCTAGTGTTGGTCTACTTGCTGTTGACAAGTGGAAATATTTGTCAGGAACATGGAGAGAGGTTGCAATCTCCTTTTGACTGTTTATGGAGAATTGGTCTTTTCCCTTCTTTTTCCCCCCTGAAGAAAAAGAGAAATTTGAAAAGGAATTGTAATCACTTGGGAGCACCAGCTTTCTTAAGAAGAGCAGCTTCTGTAGCAGGGTGGTTTCCACCCCACCACAGCCCTCCCCCTTTAATTTTGGAAGGAAAAATGATGTAAACTGTGTGAGGGAGAACTGTGATAATTGGAAGGGTGACAAAAAATGGGGAGTGGAAGTGTGCTAGTGTGAACCATTTGCTCTACGTATGGGAAAAAGCAATAGGAATTCTAGTTTGGAGATACATCCCACATCCTTCTGGTCTCCTTTGACTAAAATATTTCTGAATGAAATAGAAGTGATTTCTTTCTTCAAATATGTTTTCTCTTGTTCTGTATTTCAGATCTGGTTTGTTCTAATTGACCTTTAGTATGTTGTAAACTATCCCTAATTCATGAAAAAATAAGACAAAAAGGGGAAGATATGTAGAATCACTCTAGGGTTGGGTGTCTTTTGTTGCTGTTGTTACAATATGCACACAAATACAGGATGTAATGCTTTGTTTGCTTGCATAATTTTTCCTTTTTTTGTGCTGTCATATAATGTCAACTTCATTGGCTGAAGGGTAGGTATCATTCTATTGTTTTCACTGTTAGTGTGTGTCTAAATTGGTATCTTTATCCTTTTTAGAACTGAGGGAAGATGGTTTCCAGCCTCCAAGCTATTTAGTGCAAGGAGTGAAGGCTTTACTTACTGCTTTAAAATTATGGATGAAAAAAGAAGTAAGTATAAGTGATTTTGTTTGGTAATTTGGTGAGCTCTCTTTTGATTTACAAGTAAGCAAAGGTTGATGCCCTTTTAAAGTTGTGGATTGTTTTTTTCTGTTAGTGAGTAATGAAGGACTCTATGGAGAGCATGTACTGCTGATCTGGGGAAGAATCATCATGATAACTTTATATTCTGTGATGCTAACAAAGTCTTTTTTTAGGCCAATTAATAAGCTTTTGTGTTGTAGCTGATAGAAGTAGAACCTTGCTTCACCTCAGGATGGGAGAGGAATGCTAGACGATAAGCTGATACAGTGTGGCTTTTTCTCTAACAAATCTGTTTATATAGATGATTCATCCTAGTCTGAGGCAATGAATGCCCTGATATTTAGCATTTCCCATTCATGTCAATGCTTTGGAGAGCACACTTCAGGTGCACCTCTATTGCTGAAGAGTCAGTTTAGATTCAGACGAGGCTATTAACTTCAGTTGAATACTGTTGCTGGTGAACATTGGCTGACTCTAATAAAATCGTTAGTACGTTGTCTACGGTGGCTTTGCTGGTGCTCTGCTCTCCAGAAAAACTTATTTGTTTTGGCACAGCACTTAGATCTGGCCTAACCTCGTGTTTTTCATGTGCCTGAGCTAATAAGCCCTCTTGGAACCAGTGCTTCTGGGAAGTGCTGTTCACTGACAGGCAGTTTGGTTCTAACTGAGCTTATGAATTCTAGTTTGTTGCTGGCTATGCTGAATTGAACTTGTTCTTGAAGATCTGTTTGGTCTTTCTGCCCACAAGTTCTCCTTGTAAGAGAAGTCATTATACAACAGGTATGATATTTGCACAGTGCTGCATTCAACATAATGAACTTCGTGGAACTGAACATGAGGTGCAAGTGCAGAGGTGGCTACTGTGTGTGGAATCCACTGGGGGTTCAGCCTGTGTAGTGCGAATGATTCCAGGTGAACCTTTGCTGGCCCTCTGTAACACCTCCGAGTTGGTTCGCCAGTGTCTCTCTCTATGCCATTCTGGATCAAAGCTAGCTAGTAAGCAGTGTAGCAGTATTTAGAGGATGTTGTGCCTAAGCTGTTAAACTGTGTGTGAATCCAAGCTATCTCTGCATCCATGGCATGGATAATAAGCAAGCTGAGTAGTCAGACTGCTCATAACTGAGGTCAAACATAGCCTTTATAAATCCTTATTTTCATTTGTAATTGGATTGCAATTCCTCTCTTCTAGAGTGCTGTTAGCATAATATTGTAGCATTTGTGTACTGTCTAGTAGCTCATTGAGTAGTTTGAGTAATACTTCATCTAGAATGTGATGTGCTTCCTACTTATCTGTGGGGAAAAAAAAAGTGCACATGCTGCATTCTGAGTGTTTATTAATGTGAGTATTCTCAAGCCACTGGCTGACCAGACACTTCAGCTGTGAGGAAGCTGCACCGCATCGCAGTGTTGTCTGCTGTCCACCAGCTATCATGTTTTGTACACTGCATTCATGTTTCCTAGCTGCTGCTTCATAAGTGAGCTAGTGTTTTCTTTGCAGCAGTCCATGTGCCTGATAGGATTGTAGTTGTATGCAGCTGCAGACAGGAGCTTTGTACATTGCTGTATGATCTGCTCATGCTGGGAATTTCAGATTCTGAAAAAGAAATGACAAATGAATACTCCTCAAATGAGAAGCCTACTCATGAGGTTTCACGTTTGTATCATGGGGTATGTCTTTTCAAGACATGTGAATTATTTTAGTGAATTGTTACAGTCTTTTTGATGGAGAATTTCAAACTCATTTTCAGCAGGGCAGTGGTATCTTCATTTAAATACTGCCAAAAAATTACAAGATGCTGAGAATAGAGGTTGAGTGCTACTAAAATTATTCTAGCTTTCATGCATTCATTTGAATTCAGTTTGACAAGGCTTTTACCAGTATGTGTATCCTTTGACTACTCTGGTGGAGGTCATTGGTCTGCGTCTTAGTTGGTGTACACAGTAAGGATGATGACCTCTCCAGTCATCTGAGCTCTTGGATTTTAGCTCTGGCTTCCCTCCAGCTTATGTAAGCAACAGGCCTCAGATGCAATTTCTCAGATGTTTGATTCATGTATGAGTAAGATTATTTTGGGTAACTCTTCTGTGTTTTTAAAAGATATTAATAGCTGTTGTGAAAGATTATTTTTTTTTCTTGTAAGGAGGGAGGGATGTGGGTTTTGTTATTTTTATTTTATCGTTATTTTTGTGTGTGTTTTTAAGTATTGATCTACTTCATCGTAATGCTAGTCTCCAAATATGGGTGGCTTCATTTGCCTACCAGGACTTTTAAAAATCTTTATCTCTTGATTTAAGCCAAGTTGCTTTTATCTTTGTATATTTCCAACATTCACAAAACAATTTCTTAAAACTGTTGAACTAATTGTAGATTTTTTTTCCATTGTTTTTTTCACGTTCTACTTATATCTGACATACTGAGGCCATTTGTTGCTACTGTTCTCCCTAATACAAGAGAATTCCTCAGTCCCAAAGCCTGCTTGTTTCTTTTCCAAGAACCAATATGCAGAGACAACTTAAAACCAAGTTATTTAATAATGATAACCATTTTTCAGACATGGACTCTGTAGGTATTCCTATTTCCTGCCCATCCTTTCTTTCTCTCAGACTGTTAGGTTATGTTCACATATTTAAGTTGGATAGATTTATTTATTAGTAATGACTCTGCCACAACTTGAGAAATGTTTGGTGGAAATAGACACATTTTATAGTAGCAAACAAGTGGGCTTGCCAGTGGAACTTCGTTTGTTCAAAGAGTTTCTATAAATCATACTGGCAAAGTACTGTGCTTCTGATAAAAACTCTGTTTGCATTAGGAAGGCTTCAGTATTTTTAAACCAGGGAAACTTTGAAGTTGGTGTTCTGGAGGATTGCATCAGTCACTTCCTCTTGAAACCTTCATGGACAGGAAGGCTTTTGGGAGAGTGAAGTTCTTAAGTAGAAAGTACAGAATGGTCCTAAAATAACCAGTAGCTTGCTGGAAAAATTACGCAGTTTAGTGACAGAGGTGCTGTGTTCCCAAGTGTGAATGTGTAGAGGTGATACATTCAAAGAATGAACAGTGGTAAATAATAGCAGCTGATTTAATCTTTCCTGTAAAATTAATGGCATTGAAATGAATCATTATACCATGGTTACATATCCATGCTGGCTTTTTTGGGGATGGGGGAGAGAGCATTCCTTTTAATGACTGAGAGGAAGCCAGGTTCAATGAAATGCACATACAGTATCAAATTGCTTCTAGCAATAACTCTGCTGCTGAATCTCGTTTTTGAAATATGGGTAGCTGAAAGTGCTTGTGTGATGTTTTTCCATTTAAAATAGTTGATTAAAGGGTTAGCAGAATTCATGCCAGTTATTCTGTGGGAGTGCTGTTTTGTCTGTTTAATTCTAACTGAAAGTGTTTTGAGGTACACTTAAACTGTACTTACAAAATATTAAACTTTTGCTGCTTTCTAAATCTTGGACTGGAAGCTTCAGTATGTGTGTCTGTGTATCTGGCCTGGCAGTTTGCAGTCGTTATTACAGAAATTAATCTGGCTTTTTCCTTTTTTCCCCGTAGATTTGTTTATTTCATATTACTTCTGCTTTTATCTGAAAAATGAATTAAGTATCTTTTCTTCCTCCTTTGCATGCAGCTTGTAACAGAACATGCCTTTGAAATTCCAGACAACATTAGGCCTGGGCATCTCATAAAAGAGCTCTCAAAAGTGATTCGTTCTGTAGAGGTAAGAACAGAAGCAACCCTGCATAAGCCTGCAGCAAGAAAATAATTTGAATCAGGGAATTCCGTAGTACATTTCTCTCCTATACCAGTGTTTTGCTCCCTTATTCCTTAATGAATATTGATTCTTGAAATATTCTCACATTTGCATGTGGAAAGAACAGTCCTGGGAACTAAAGAGAAATGTGGTCTGTTGGGTACAGTACATGTCTACCTTATACTGCCTTCACAAGTAAAACCTGATGTTTTGGTGGTAACTTCTGGTGTTAAGCACTACTATTGTGGGAGATTATATGAAGCTTTGTACATCAAATCCTTAGGAAATATGTAGTACTTCTTTAAAAGGTCAAACGATTTTATTTATATAATTTACATTTAATTACATGAATTAAGAAACATCACTTAAAAATGTGGATTTATTTCTCTAAGACTATTCTGAAATACGTGTTTTTAATTAAAGGAGGAAAACAGCAAACTAGTTAAAACTCAGGGAATTCTTGGTGTGTGTCCAACTTCACGGTCTTCACATGAAACAACTTACCCTCACCACTCCAGACGAAGGGTGAGGAAACTGCGAGACCATGCTACCAAAACTCCTTCTAATCTGGACATCCTGGAACTCCACACTAGGGAGGTACTGAAAAGGCTGGAGATGTCACCGTGGGAGGAGGCAAGTATTAATGTATGTGCAAAAAGGACAAAACTGGAGTACATTTCTAATCTCTGTTGAAGGGGAAAAGCTTTTAACATGCATAAGAATACATATGAGAGATGGATAGATTTGTTTTCAGTTTCTTTTGAGTTTTCCTGATAAGGATTTCTCTCTTCCTCGATATGTGTGGTTTTCTTGGTTTGTGTTGGTAGTTTGTTTTGGGATTTATTTTTTTTTGTTTGTTTGTTTGTTTTTGTTTTGAGGTTCCTTCAACATTTTGGTTCAGAAGGTGCCCTGAATCCACTACCTACTTCAAGTATAGTTTTTGAATCATAGAATAGTTTAGGTTGGAAGGGATCTTAAAAATCATCTCATTTCAACCCCCTGCCATGGGCAGGGACACCTTCTACTACACCAGGTTGCTCCAAGCCCGATCCACCCTGGCCTTGAACACTGCCGGGGATGGGGCAGCCACAGCTTCTCTGGGAATTAGGACTGCCGTAGCTATCAAGTGCTACTTTGAATCAGTTATGTGAAGAAAATAAGCTTGCAAATCCTTAAGGCTCTGAGCCAGCCTGCTTCTCTATGTGTTTTTAGATAGCTACTTCTTACGGTTCAGTTACTGTAATTTGATTAGCCTTGTTTTTCAGTTATGTTCCTACTTCCTGTATGGCTGTGCTTCCCTGCCCATAAGCCTGAGGCTGCCTTTGGTCTCCATTGTGGGGCTGTGGACTTTGTAGTCATATTACAAAGGTATCGTGGAGTGAATGAGTGAAATGTAGTCTCTTGAAAAAATTCCTTTTCTCAGGTTTGATGACCTTAATTTGAAAAGCAGCAACAGAAATGGGAGAAAGAGTGAGAAAACACAAATTAGGAGCTTCCTGAGAATAAGAAATGCTGACAAATTTAGTTGCCACAGGATGGACTGTCATACTGGAGAAATACTGGTTTGGGTCCTTATGTTGATCTTCATAAGGCATGAACATGAGACATTCATTTAGCCCCCAAAGACAGGAAGCTGAACCTAAAATCGGTCATAAATAGTTAACCCGCGCAGTTCACTGCTAAAAACAAATGTTTAGGAATATTAGTCGCTGTCATTAATGTAGAAATATATTGTTCAATATCAGTATAGACTTTAAAAAAAAAAAATATTTTGCACGTTCCTGGTTTGGCATTTAAGTGTATTGTTGATTGCTTCAGAGTATATGTCAAATGTAATGGCTTCGAACTAACGAAGTTCTGCTTTTGAACAGTTGAAGGCAGTTGAAGCTTTTGTAGAGTGCAGAAAAAATAATAAGCAACATTGCTTTTACTTCTTTAGGATACCACAAGCTCAAAACTGAATGGGAGATTTAACAAGCCTCTTCAGCCATCATCTACAGTACCTGAATGGCGAACAAAAGACAATGATCTTCGCCTTCTGCTGTCAAATGGAAGAATAATTAGGTACAAAGGGTTGACTGTGGATCACTTCTTCCTAGTTATTGTGGTCTGGAGCATGCTAATTGTTAATAACATTTCTGTTTGTGGAGTTCTAAGTTCTCTTCTACCAGTAAGATTTGTGTTAGGAATACAGAGGGAACGTGTGTCTGTTGTGTCTGCTGTCCCCTAGTGGAGCCACGGTATGAAGAAGAGGAGATTCTTTGCATGTTCCTTTGTTACAGCATTTCATTCAGTTGCTCTGTTGGGTTTGTACTGGAGGGAGTGCTTCAAAGTAGAAACTGTTGGTTTGTATGCATCTATTAAAGTGATTCTCATTAACATTATTCTGTTGTAAAGCTTCGCATCTTTATGGAAATGCCGATTGTACAGGGCGTAAAACGGGAGTATGTACAATTCAGAATGAGGAAATGAGCATACATACACAATATGTATCTCAAGAGCATATTGTGAATAATGAAAGGAAAACAATTTCTTCAGGTTTGTAAGAATAACATGATTTTTTTTTTTTTTTTTCTTGTGAGACAGAGATGAGAGACGCCCATTTACAGATCGAAGTCTTTACACAGCAGATAGTGAAGATGAAGATGACAGGACGAGATCAAAAAAGACGACTGTTAAGGCAGAAGACCAGCCCTCAGGATTTGAGGGAGAAGGGAATGCAGATGCCCAGAAACCACTGAACAGTAAGCTTGTCTCTAAGTCCTATCGGTTGAATATTTTGATGATCTTGACGGTATAACTATTGTGAAGTCTGACTGAAATTTTACCACAGTATAAAGGGGATAAACTAATAGATCAGAGAAGTGATATTAGAAGTTACAACAAAACATCTGTCAAAAACTATCTGTCTACTGAAAAAGCTAACAAGATAGAGTTGAAAAGTAAAACTCGCCTTTTTATGTCAGTGCCACCTTGAATACTGTGTACAGCATTTTTCAGAATGGAGGTTTAATTGGTGTTCTGGATGAGCATTTGTTCTTTTTGGTCTGTTTCATAATGCAAGAATGCTGATTTTTTTATTTCTTTTTCTTGACCAAAATATACTTCAGTATGAAAAGTTCATCACATCATTCCCTGTAGAGAATAAAAGATGCAGCTACCTATCTTACACCTAACTTTTCTGCTCCATACATAGTTGATCATACAATTTTGTATGTTTTGCTAGTGAATAAGTTTATTCCTTACAGGTGATCGAACATAATTTAGCATTAATATAATCTTATACTTTCAATCTTTGCAGTAATCTGCAAGGCTGGACAAGAATTTAGGTTATCTGTGAAACACTTTAACCCCACTTTCCAATACTTTTAATTATCCTTCACTAGGAGTTAATCTTTTTTGGTCTTTCTGTAGCCTCAAGCCTTCCTGCCAAGTGTTCAGCAGAACCGATCACACAATGAATTAGCAAAGTATCACTACCGAATGCCTGTTTTCAGTGCCTACTTTTAATAGCACTGTCTGTGGGCAGTGACATATTGGTCCTTGACATAGCTGTTCAGCTCTCTATTTAATTATAAAAGTCACATCCTTTCACGGTACAGTGTACAAGGGCTTAAAGAGTGTGTATTAGGAAACAGTTCAACACTTAAGAGCTAATAAGACTCCTCTAGAGATTTACAGTTCCTTTAGTTTCCTGCATAACAATCTGTAGCAATGTTTGAATCCATTGTCAGCCTGGATAAAATATTTAATTATTTTCATTAACAAGGCAATTTTTAATCCTTGTTGACTGTGCTTTTAAAGGTCACAGAGGACAGTACTGAAAAACTTGCACGGGAAAGAGGTGTCTCTTGTGTGCTCATGAACCAACAAGGCAAATGGCTTGTGGAGTGAAGGCTTAAGCATATGTGGTGTTTCTCCACTTTCAAAATTAAACTAAGTAAACTTAACCTAAGTAAATTTAAAGTAAGTTTTATATTTGAATCAAAGATTCAGTCATACAGGGAAATGGTAGATTTTCTTGTTGCTTTTATTTGATACCGAATGAGAGAGAGAGAGAGAGAAAGAAAGAAAGAAATAAAAGATACTCTTCTGAAGAGAATTCCACAACAGGAACTACCTGTTTCTGTAACAGCTGCCACCTTCCATTGTTTTTACTGGGATTTAGGCCAAGAGGCAATGTCCACAGAGAGATGCCTTTAAACAGATTAAGGTCTATATAGCTTTGCATGTCATGCCAATATCCTGGTTCTCAATGGTGACCCTGTGTTATCAGAGAGACAAAGATAAGTGCTGTGCTTAATAGAGCAAGATACTTTGTGTGGATAAAGAAAAGGTGATTTAAGATTTTTTTTGAATTCACAGTAGCTTAGCCTGATCTTACAGGTAACAGCTGCTTTCATTCGTCCCATTTCTGGAGTATTCCTCCCAGTCCCTGAAAGCATGCAGAGCCATAACTTTTCTTGAAAGAGGCAATAATCCAAAGGAAAATTCATTTGAGCTATGTAACACTATTATTTTCTGTATCATGCATGCTGTTGCTTATCCTAGAATCTTATTTGCCACTTTGAACTGAGCCAAAGGCTTGAGTTGTCATCGGAAAACCCTTGGGTTTTTTTTTGAGCTACAGTAATTGAGAATATTAATTTCATTGTCATATGTTGAGCATTACTGTATTTAGCTTACCTTCATATACAGTGCTGTTGGTAATTTACTGTGTTCCTCACAGTTCTTTCCGATACTATCTTAAGGTTAATTAGTCTTCTTTAGATTTTGGTCCCAGCTGTTCATTTTATTCACCTTCTGAGAATCTGTCTTATTCTTGGCTTACTTCTGACTCTACAAATAATTACCACTTATGCAGTTTTTAGAAATTAAAAATATACCTTGAAATATATTTGATGCCTATTTGTGAGCTTTGCCACAGTCTACATTAGGAACAAAGTCCTACCAGAATTGCAGTGTATATTCAGGGTTACAGGTACATCTTTTATACTTGCATAATTAATGAGTGATGAAGAATTGCATTCTATTTATGTAGTTTCATATAAAACTATGCTGAAAGCAAACCAACACAGGTCATCAGACATTAGCTCTGGGATGAAGACCAGTAAAGTTAAAATGTTGGTTTGCTTTCAGCGTAGTTTTATATGAAACTATAACTACTTGAAAAAACATGAAAAAGTTATGTTGCCTTCTTTATCCACTACTTTCTTGACCCACATTAATAAATTTTTTTTATTTTATTTGGCTTTTCTCCAAACATCTTTTGCTGGTTAAACTGCATGTTGTAGTCCTTCACAGATTTGTACTTAATCAAGCTTTCTGCCAGCAGCCTTGACATGGGTATACATACAACCCAGTGATCTTGAGCCTTGGATTCCAAACACTTACAAATGTGTTTCCTACTCGTGGTTGGTTTGGACGTACGCTGTCTTTTAAAAGTACATGCTTCTTTAAGCTGCTCAGCTACTTCATGTTTGAGCTCTTTCAGCACTTAAAAAGTAAACCATGTGGACTAGGTGGTTGATTTGATTGATTGCTTTGTCATATGCCAGTGTTCTTGATGTCTATTTTGACACCTCATTCTTTGAGTAGTACTTTTTCTTACTGCTAGCAAAAAGCATGTCTAAGGTTAGTATATCCTCTTCCTTTTCAGGTTTTTCTGTGATTAAAACTTATGCAAGTATGTTATGCATTATCACAGTAATATTTTAATCTTCTTTGAAGAGGTCTGCATTTTAACCCTGATTGACAGCTCTGTAGTAGCACAGAACAGGCAGAATATGCCAGTAAATTGTGATGTAAAAGTAAAACTGCAAGTAATGAAATTATTTTTTTACCTTTAAATCACTTAATATCTTGTGACTTCCATGTTTTAGTGTTTCTGTAGAGCCGCATTTATTTTAAACAAGGAAATTCCAGGTTCAGAGAGTCAAAGACAAAGGAATACTGAAGATTACTTCTAATTAACTTTTTCTGAGAGCCACTTCTCAGGCCTCTAGCTTGCGTAAAAAAACCAAGAGTTTTCCAAAGTGCCATCTATGGAGGATGTGCTCTATGGGAGAGAAAAAATACGTGCTCCTGCTGCACCTGATTTCTCTTCCTCTGGCTTCATCAAGTCAGTCACTTGTGGAGTTTTTTGGTCAACAGTAGGGAACTCACTAGATTTTCAAGCAAACTTGACTTGTGAACCAAATTGGTGTGTGGAAGTCCTTTTGTTTACAGACTGTTTATATATATGTTTCTAGTTCTTTACTTCCAAACAATAGTTAAATATTACATGTAATACATGTTGGGTCTTACATTTTAATTTTTCTTCCCACAGTGTTCTTTGAAAGTGTGAAATCAGAACTCAGGAATGGATCCTCAGAGTACTCTGATATTTCTGATTCAGAAGAATCTGAGCCTGATTGCACTACACAGGTACAGCTAGAAAAAGTCACAAAAATAAACAAAGCAATTAAATATAATTTTGCTCACTCACTTCAAATTCATCTGGTCAAAGTTTACCTTAAAAGAGCAACAGCAAAGCATTTCATTCTGGTTGAAGATAATATCTCAAACTTATAGTTCTGCCTTATTCTCCATTTATTCTAATGTTGAGAAAAATTACAAGGTGTGCTATCTTGAGCCAAATTTTATGATCATCTTTGGCATTAAAGTAGGGCTGGCAGAGGATGAGCCCTGCTCTGAAACATCTGAAGTCTGAAAAAAGTAAGATCCTGGTTGCTCTGTTCATTTCTTCCATGTCAAGTCTAAATTTCATCATTATAATTATGAGTATCTACCACACAGTTTCATTTTAGACCGTGGTTAAATGGAAACAATCTTACAGGCCTTCAGTTTTCTTAAGTAAGCTTAAGTGGGTAAATCTTATTGGGGTGTTTTAGAGTATTTGAAATAAATTGAAATCTTCCATTTGAGGGTCTAAATTGTAGTGATTTCCTTACAACTAAATGCATATAAATACACACATGTGTACATGTATATGTATTTATACCATGTATTTTATTACAACTTTTAGTATTTAGAAATGTCTTCTATATGTCTGTACAAATATTTTAATGATTTTTTTTTTTTGTTTTTCCCTCTTGCAAAATTGTGCTCTGACTTAATAATTTCAATTTTAACAGCAGTAAAATGCTGATAGGTTGGAATGATTACTTCAAACTTTTGTTCTGTCCTTCTGGAAAGCTAATGCTTTGGTCTTTCATTCAATCATCTGCCTGTGATAAGACTTTACAAGATGTCTTCAAATTCCTACTTTTTCCACAGTGGTCAAAATTTATTTTTAATCTTTGTCTTCTATCATTACCTTATCTAGATGTTGGAATAAGTGATAGGAACCTTCGTGATGTGGCTTCTGGTTTCCTAAACTGCACTGTCAGTAACTTTGGCTCAGCAGGTTTCCTTTTTTTAAGACGCAGAATCAATAGTTACTCAAAATTGATACATTTAGTCTTCACAGGGGAATGCAGCCCGTTTTGGATGACTTCGCCGTTGAGTTAAATGTTTTATATTAATGCCGTTTACTCTCTTGGTTCCATCTATGCTATTCTGCTTCTTAATTTCTAATAGTATCTAATGGAATAATTCTTCTGCATGTTTAAATTTGTCTTTTCTAATGATATATCCAAAGTTAACTGTTTCAGAAGCTCCTGTAAATTCTTTTTATGTTTTTATATTGCACCAAAGAAGGTCTTAACAAAACAAGACAATAGCTTTATTAACATTGAGTCATAGTTATAATTTAATTGCCTATTTGTGCCACTTTCTGAGTGTCAAAGATTGACAGGCTGCTCCTGTGAATGAAGCTATTGTATGAAAACATCCCTTGGTGATATGAAGCACTTCATTCATTCCTGTTCCGTTTTTGATGATAGGGATAGTGGTGTCCCTCTTGAAGAATTACGATTCCTCCACGTTCTGATCTTCCACTTTCAACACTTTGATTGAATGTCATGTATATTCCTTGGCTTGAAAAAAAAAAAATTGTGCTATTCTCTGTACTTGTTGAAAATAGACTAGTCTGAATTACCAAGACGGAGCATCTCTGTCGTAGCCCTTGCTTCATGTAAAAGCATATTGAGTCACATATGGTTATTTCACTTTTGAGAAGCTCCTGCCCATACAATCTGTAATCTCAGCAGGAGCTGAGAAGCCCTTTCATTCATGAAAAGAGGCTGTGCCACTGTAAGAGAGGCAACAGCTGTTGTGTGTCTGTTCCTGCTGTGTTCTGGATTTACCTGAGAGCTTCTGTCACTCATCAGAGAGGTGCTGCTGCTGCAAGTTGTTTTTTGTAAGAGAAGGAAGCAGAAACAGTTACATGGGACAGGATGTGTCGAGCTATATGTAATAGGCATCAATTCTGGCTGGTTCTTGGAACCATAATTCAATATGTTTCCCTCTACTTTGAATATCAAAGATAACAATAATCAATGCTCTCTTTAAAGAGAATACAATGATTTGTGCATGGTTTAATGTGTGTTGTGTTTTCTATGTTGTTGGAGCATGTACTCAGCAGTGTTACAAAATTGCAATGTACAGTCCCTCAGTAGCTATATTCAAGTTAACTGCATTCTGAATAGTGTATGTGTAAAAAAGTTGGACCTGGAAGCTTTTGAACTTTTTGCTTAGCATAAATTAAGGTAGTTTTTCTGTTTAAGATGCATGGTGACCATTCTGGATACTGTTTCCTCTTATTTCAGCAGAAGGATTCCTCCACAGAGGAGTCAGAAAGCTCAGGTGATGAAGAGAAACAGGAAGTAACATCAAATTTCAAAGAGGAATCTAAGGTCACAAGAGACCTCTGTCAAAATACCCAGAAGCCATCCAGAAATGAAACTCCCAGTAAAAAGTAAGCACACTGTGGGCATTTGTTTATAAAATGTTAGACCTTTTCACACATATTTGTGGTCCTGCTTTGTACCAGCATAAAAATCATTCCTTCAGAGGAATTTGAACTGCTTAATACTCCTTTATTTTTCTAGGGAATGTCCTACCTCGACAAGTACAGAAGAAGAAGCTATTCAGGGCATGCTTTCTATGGCAGGATTGCACTATACTACATGTTTACCAGGTCATACTCAAAGCACAGACTGCACAGATAAAAGAACCTCTCTTCAGGAACACAGAAGCTACCCCAGGAGTCGGCATAAAGACAGACAGCCATCTCAGAGCCACAAAACAATAGAATGTGGTAGGTATCTGAACTAATGACACTGCTGCTCTCTGCTCTTGGGCAAACGGATCAGAGTAAGCACTTAAAGTTTCATTTTTAGATCTGTAGAGAAGTTTTTACATAAATGGCACTTTTCACTTGGGTTTATTTTGTTTTGTGGGTTTTTTGGAGGGTTTTTGTTTTGTTTTTTTTTTTTTTTTTTTAATAGAAGGTAAATGTTACTTCTGAGGACTGGGACTGACTTAGTTGAGAGGTCGTCAGAATACGTCTTCTAAATATTGCCATCTAAAAGTTTTGTCGCAGCTGTAAAAGAGTGGCAAAGTTATGGCTAAATTGAAAGTGTAATTCCTTCTGAAAAGATTGGCACAGCCTTCATGGTTGCAGCTTTCATGGCATGTGTGTTACTTAGATATCCATAGGAATTTGCTGGTGATGTTTCATGCCTTTTTGGAAGGCATATTTGGCTTTACTCCTGAAATTCTGATATGATTGCAGTGCATTAAAGGAGATTCTAATCTTGAAGAGGAGAATTCAGAAGTAATTCTTTTGTCAGTGGCATTTTGATGTCTGTGGAAAACGGACATCTGTTAAATGCATTTTGGGAATGACAGACAGCAGAACATTAATGCTAATCCCCTCAAAAGAATCAAAATCACTTCTTGGAACAGAGAGAAAAAGGGTAGTCATGTTTGAAAATTCTTTGCTGGAGAATTGGAAGAGGATTATAGCCTTGCTGATGTAAAATAAATAGAATCCCACCAAAAAATAGGGTGCTAATTCAAAGAACTAATACTATGTGGGGTTTTGTTTATGTGGATAACATAAAAGCCTAATGTGATGTCATGGACTGTGTTCTGGTAATTGAAGCTGTATGTCCTTAAAACTCCCCAATCAAATAAATAAATACAACTACCACCACTAACAAGCAAACCACACAAACACATACAGTGTCCTTTCATCTTTGTAATTTTATGAAAAACATAATATCCAGGTTTCTAAATTGTGGTGGGTTGATACAGGCCAGCACCTAAGAACCCACACAGCCATTTGTTTTCCCACTACCACCCAAGGAGAGAGAGAACAGAAAGAGCAAAAGTGAGAGGATCCATGGATGGACATAAAGACAGTTCAGTAAGTGAAGGAAAGAGGAAAAGAAACAAGTGTTGCAAAGGCAACACTTACCACCTCCTGCAAGCAGATTGATGCCCAGTCAGTCTCTGAGCAGTGACCACCTTGAGAGATTGCCTTTCACCCAAGTCTCTTCCTCTACCCCAGTTTTTATTGCCAGGCATGACATTACATTGTATGGAATATTCCATTGGCCAGTTCAGGTCAGTTGTCCTGGCTATGTCCCTTCCTAATCTCTTGCCTGTCCTTAGGGTACTTACTGCAGGAGGCAGAGTGAGAAAAGAAAAAGTTATGACGTTGTGCAAGCACTGTTCAACAACAGCCAAAACTCTGGTGTGTTACCAACACTATTTTACCCACAAATCTAAAATACGGCACCATATGGACTGTTAGGAAAAAATTCCTTTCCAGCCAGGCCCAGTACATGTGTCAGACTCCACGGGTGTAAAGATGAAACCATGCTTCTTAGCTGGCAGGTTTTGCAAAACCCTTCAGACTCTCTAAATTCAGATTGAATTGGTGTCTTGGGATACTCTTAATTTTACAAGTTAGCTGTACTGTAAATGTGTTTTCAATGTGGACACTTCTTCTGTAGGCCTGTCAGCATAGATCTTCCCTATATTGTACCTGAATAGCAAGCACATCAGAAACAACGCAGTCCTGAGAGCTAATACCTGAGAACTAAATGTCCATCGTTGCATGAACTCCTCATGATACAAAGTCATGGCACAAAAACATGCATAACAAAGCTGTATTCAAAATCAGTACTTTAAAATTAGAATGATAGTATTTGTCTGACCTTCTTACTGTGCTATAAGGATCTTTAATTAGGTGTATTTATTCTGCAGGTTGTTTTCTTAGTTTATTGTGTAGAACCAAGGAGCTCTGACAACTGATTTTGTATCTAGGAAATATGTGCCATTGCATTTTCATTTCTTTCTTGTTTTAATTATACAGCCATTCAACTATGTAATGAATTGTGCATTCCTACTTACTGATTTTTAAAATTTAAGCTTGTTGGAACTTCTTTTTAGGTAGGTCTGTGAAGGAAGAGGAAGGAGACTTGGGGACTTCAGCATGGGCTAGACACCTGAATGAAGCTTCGAGGATTACCCCTCAGGTAAAGCAATACATTTTGAACAGATTTTTATAGGAAAAGAAGATCCTGAAAGTGTAAATACAGAAAAATTGTGGACCAGTCTTTACTGCATATCTGAAAACAGATACTTCTGGTCTGGTAACCGAGTATTATATTTGTCATGCCTTTTTAATTTTATTTATTCCCCCCACTCCCCTTTCCTTCAAACTCTGTCCTGCCATAATGGCTCATATTAAGATGCTCAGGGCAGTATTTTGGAGGAAAAAAAGACAACCAAAACCCAAAACAGAAAAAACCCCAACCCCTTGATTAAAAAAGTGTGAATTTACCTTCAGTCTAACTGGGGAAGCACTGTATTGTTTATTCATTGTTGTTCCCAACCAGAGCATCAGAACAAGTGGAACCTGTTGATAGTAGTTATAGTAAAGATACTTGTTTAGGAAATTGGTACTGCCAAACTGATACAACCTTTCAACAGCCAGCAGGTAGGAATATTTTTGCTTTCTGATGTCCAGGTGGAATCCAGCAAGAAATATATAAATGAAAGGTTGTGTGTCTTACCCTGAACTTTTTTAGTATTTCTAAACTTGTCTATATTAGAAGTATTAGAACAATTAAATGGAACAATTAAAGTTGCAAAATAACACTGCTACTAACAAGTGTTTTTTAACTGTGTGCTTTGTAGTGGTTTTTTGGTAAGAATATCAAACTACATGATGTACTTACAGTTCGCAATTCCCAATTTAGCTTTTGTTCTGTCATCAGCTGAATATTGAAAACAACTTTCCTATTTACATGGTCAGTGGTTATGGTATGGCTTGTTATAGTGGCCAGTTTAATCAAGAGCAATTGCCTTTGCTTTGATGACTGCAAACTAAAACCAGAAAGTAGAGAAATTGAGTATACTGGTATGTGTAATTAATCTATAGCATTGCTCATAAGTGCATATGGAAAAGCTTGCACAGAGATACCCTATATTGTATCTTATTTTTAAGAGCTATCTAAAAGATATATAGAGAAATGATGGAATCATAAAGTCGTCAGACACTGGTGGAACTAAAATATCTTTTTCAAAGATGTGGTAGTATAATTAGAAAAAAGAGCAAACTTGTAGCCAGAAGGTACTAACTTCCACTTTTTTTTTTTTTTCCCTCCTCATTTCCATACTAGGATACAAATAAAGCTCAAAAATATATCAAGAAAGAGGGTGCATCAGAAGCTAATTATAAGGTTCAGGAAAACAGAAGTATAGTCCACAACAACAGCTTGAGTTTTCAGCATGGCAAGTATACACGAGACTCCAGTCTAATTCAAGAATGTCGGCTGAGTGATGGCAGCCTTAGCCCTGACAGGCTGTATGGTGAAACATCCTTGTCTGTACCACTTCATCCAACAAAGAGGCCAGCTTCAAACCCACCCCCTATCAGCAACCAGGCGACAAAAGGTAATTTTTATCTCTGTCCTGTTGCCAGACTGAAAAACAAACAAACAAACAGACTAGGAAAAGGAGCTTGTAAACCTCAAAAAGAGCTGTTAGAAAAAAGACAGGGTTAGACCTTGAGGAAAGATATAAAATGGGCATCTTATGGACACTCAATTTTTGGTACAGAATGTGTGGAGGCAGATTTAAGAGAGATCTAACTGGGTGCGTGGTCAGATGAAACTTTCATAACTGCTGTTGCACCTCAGCAGGTGTATCTGTTATGCTTTTATTACATAGGGAACAGGATCACAAATGTTCTTGGAAACACTGGCCTTAGTCAGATTTGTTTATCGAAGTGAAGGTTTAAAAGCTCTGACACTTCAAAAAAGTCTGACGATCTTACTATTTAGTTTTTAGTTTCTAGGTTAATTACAGTAATTTACTCAAGGGAATAACTTCAGCAAAATTCAAGAAGATTTGTTCAGGTTTTCTCCTACCACACCTACTGCCCTTGCCTAGACTGGAAACGTTCATGAACAATATAATTGCATTGTGATAATTGAGGAAGACAGTTCCTGTTTTTTACATTTCTGAATCCCTGTTTGTCTGCTCCTGAAAATCTTGTCTGTTTTGGCTTGAAAGCTGGGTTTCATCTTTGTTCTAAGGCAATAAAAATTTGTTCTGAAATTCCTGATTCAAGTACTTGATTTCCTTTTTCAGGCAAACGTCCAAAGAAAGGAATGGCAACTGCTAAACAGCGCCTTGGGAAGATCTTGAAGCTGAACCGGAATGGCCATGCACGCTTCTTTGTTTAATGTAGCTGCTACTTCTACTACTGCTGTCTTTCCTACACAGACCAGTATTGAGGTCAACAGAGCCTGGAGCTGCTGTTATTCCTCTGCTTGAAGCAGACTTGCATGTACCGTATAAAACACTGCCTGATGAACAAAAATGAGAAAGGAAAAAAAAAACACACAAAAAAAAAAAACCAACCCAATGCTGCATTTTCACTGTGCCACACCTGCTCAGCAATAACCATACGGGAATGGGGAAATCTTCAGAGAGACATGGACTGTGAGAAATAGTCTCTCATCAGGGCTTGAATATCATTTGTTGCTGGTAGTTTCTGATCTATTAATGAGGGGAAGATGATGAAGGTGGTTTATCAATAATTTATTTCTGATAGATTTTGACAACTTTTAAATTCATTTAAGAAACTATTTATTTGGAAGACTTTTTTTGTGGGGTTATTAATTTAGATTTAAGAATGTGAAAGTTTTTAATTGTTTTGATAATGTATGTTTGGTGCAGTGGAGAGCCACATTAATTGTGATTAGTCTGGACTCCTAAATTTGATATTCAGGTTGTAGTCTTAAATAGGGGTGAGATGCATTATTAATTATTTTTAAATTAAGGCATATGGAATCTTATTTTTTTTTTCCTGCTTTTTGTAAGCTATTGGCTGGGCTTCTGTTGACTTGCAAGTTGCATATTCTCTGCCAGCTTGATTTTTTTTTTTTTTTTTTTTTTTTTTTTTTTTGACCTGTCCTCTTTTAATACAGATTTATTTATTTGACGGACTAGAAGAGACTCCTAACGACAGAAGAATCTTCTTCTGTCAGTCCAGTAGCTAACTTGTGTTAAACTGCACCCCTTTCCTCCAAATTTGAGTGCGTACTTTTCCTCTGGATGATCTGTGATGATTTTCTTCTGTAAAAAGGCTCCCTGAAATTGTATTTGTACAGGTTATTTAGGAGTTGGTACAAAGGAGGAAAACCTAATACATCTTTTTGGAGGAGTGGAGGCATCAGTTAAGATAAATGTTTCTTCAGAACAATTACTCTGAAATAACTCATAAGATACACGTTGCAGTCTTAAGATTTGGCATATTAATGTAGCATGGAAGAAGCATTAAAATATTGTACTTTAAACACATTTTACTGAAGAGTCAGGAAGGCAGGAAATGTGTTGCTTTCAAAGCTGGGTGAGACAGCCAATTAAAAGTCTTAACTGGTGCATATATAAGCATTAAGTAGCTTACTGGTATCAGAATGATCATTTGTGTCAGGCTTCATACAGAGCTGATAGCAAATGCCAATTCTGAATTATTGTAAATAATCTTGATTTTAAATTTGTATTTTTCTGTAATATAAAATTAAATATTTAACTTTTGGGGGATGGGGATGAAGGCGGAAAGGGGAATACTTTTACTTGATTCTGGAAAAAGGGCATTTTGCAGGGTCCAGCCAAAATGTAAAGATTAATATGTTAGTAACAACAATATTGTTGGTTGGGTTTTTGGTTTTTGGTTTTTTGGTTTTTTGTTTTTTGTTGGTTTGGTTTTTTTTTTGCTTGCCAAGAGTAAAAATACTTGGGCATAGCTATCAAACTAATTGAATTGATTAACTTTTCCTTCCTCCATATTCTATGCTGGAATAGTTTTCTCTTCTTGTAGTTTAAAAACAAATTCAGTTGGACTTTCCTGAATATTTATGCAGTTTTTAATCTAGGCTAGATTATGAATGCTTTTACAAATATGTGGAAATAGTTTTAATGTCAGGTGTTTTTGATTGTTGCAGGGTCACTGCACTATGTTTCTAAATTGAGAAACATCAAAACATAATGCAACTGCAAACAAGTCAGGTAGCTTTCATGGCTTTACTTCCTCTGGAGCATTGCTTTGACTTTGTAGTTTTGTGGGTGTTCGTATGGGTGAATTTTTTTAACCTTGTTTTGTTTGCAAATTATTGTTTCACAAAAGCATGTTTTCAGGTTTGGTTTTGATTGGGTTTTTTGTTTGATTTCTTTTTTTTTTTTTTCTTAATTGAATGTAAGCTCTCAGCCTTGTTTAGCCTGTGGGGAGCAGAGGTAGCAAAGGATTTCTAAAAAGTAGAAGATAAGCTAAGAGGTTACTTCTACAGGGGCTGAAAGTGACTGTTAAGTACTTGCTGTTCTCAGGTGCTGTTTTCCAGATGGAAATAGATAAAAGAGAATATTTTAACTATCTTCTAGTATGTTCTCACCAAAGCAAGTCAAAGAAATAAACTGTGTATATACCCTCTGTGCTTAAGCTTGAGCAAATGGATTAATGCCTGCCAGGCTTTGGAAACTGTTTTAGCTTTAGCATATTGAACCAAACTGTTTCGTTCTTGCTGGCTGTGTAGTTTTTCAGGATAGAAAATTCCAGTTTAAGGCAGCAATCACATTCAGAGCAGAATGAAGAATGAGCTTTCTCTCTTGCAAGGCAGATTTTTGAGAACACTTAACTGAAATAGAAGTATGCCAGAATAGAATCTGGAGCAAGGAATTTTAAAATATGGAGTATGCTTTCTTGTACGTGTGACTGGCTTATACAAAGTCTCTTCTCTAACCATCCGCGTTATTTATCTGTATCTTACTTATTGGAACACAGATGTGGCTGGACCCATATATATTATTTCTTCTTGGTTTTATTCTTTCTTTACTTTCTACATGGTTTTTTGGGTTTTTTGGGTTGTTTTTGCAAAAGTGGCTCTCCACTGTCATCAGTTTATGTAATAGTCTCTTCACAGGCTGTCAACGGGCAGAGGTTCATTCCCATTTTCTTCAGATATCCATGCTTCCAGTAGAAGTTAATTCTGATGTTCCACCTCAGAACAAGTAATTTTAAAGAAATTGCCATGATGAGCAGTATTAAAAAAAAAAAAAAAAGGGTGGGGGGAGGGAGAGAAAGGAAAAAAAAAAATTAAAAAAAAAAATGGGGGGGGAGGAGACAGGGAGAAGTCTCCTGGTAGCTCATGAAGAGGATGTGGTGACCTCACTTGTTTTGTGTACATGTATGTAGGGATATTTTTATTGTGTTCTAGACGAAAACACTACTGCACCAATCTTTCTGTAGATGGACTGAACCTTGTGTTGTTGTAGTGGAGAGAAAAAGCCCTATTTTTTTTTTCCTTGCTGTCTCACTTGGGGTGGAAGAGGGAGGGAGTAGGGAACACTGACTGGACAACAAAGAGAATTAAGCCTGCTATGGTAACTCGTTTTCAAGGATAATCTTTTTTGAAAAGTCAGAGAACTTGGATTTGGCATAAAACTTAATTTTTTTTTTTTTTTAATTTTGTAGACAGAACAGTAGGACAAGAAATACCGTAGAGGTTTTCCCATTCTCTTAGGTTCTCAAGTTCCTGCAATTGCAGAAAAAGACAAAATAGAATCAGGAAAATGGAAAGACCACCTAGAAAAAACTATATCAAAGACTCTTCCAGCAACTTTCCCTTTTCTTCTCCTACTATACTTGCTAATAAACCCTGGCTACAAGGTAGCCTTTGTTGACCTCTGAGGTAGATTACCTATGCAACCTATAGTACTCCACATGAATCCATTCTTAAAGACAATTTTGAAAGGGTTAGGTGTTGAGAGTTTAAATTGTTGCTTTCTGATCACATGGGAGGTTTGGGGCCTTTCTTATTTTGGTAGTTGAAGTGCTTGTGTTATGTTTAGTAGACATGTAAGAGCACAGTGTCATGATCACATTTTAGAGGCTTCAGCTTTCCCTAGGCTTTGCTATATGGCATAAGCTACCTTCATTCACAAGGCCATTAAGTTGTAAATGTTGAAGATTTTTGCAGGGTTTCAGAGTTGGAGCTGATGTGAATCTTGCTTTGGTAATTGTGGAGACTAAGTAGAACTGAAACTAGAACAACCCGGTACTACAAGCCTGTAACTAGTGCCCTATGTAGGCTCCACATGCCCTCCTATCCCTTCACACCCCAACCATGACCCCCAAATCTAGTGTCTTTCCAGAGTTTCATTCACGTAATACTTCCAGACCATTAAAAGCTGTTTGTAGCTCTGAGGCTGAGTGAGCCCAGAGCTACTCTTTTACAGAAGAAATGTAAATGGAACCAAGGGCCTTACTATTTGTGGTTAAACAAGATTAAAAGCTGCAACATCCATTTTTCCAAAAAGAAAAAAATATACCCCAACAAAAAACCCCCTAGTAACCCTCTTTGTGGGAGCGTATGAGTGAGAAATCATGCAGTGGATGGGAAATATAAGTAGCACTGATAAGGAAATGCATGTCTTTCACAGGCTGCATTTCTATTTGGAAAAAAAGACTTTTTCTACTTTTAATATAAATTAAGCCATAAGAGTTTCATGCTGTGGGAAGGGAATGAAAGGGATCACTTTAAGAGATTATATTGATATGTATTGTCACTTCTGCTGGGAAATGTCTATTGCTGCCAATGCTTTGGTGAATCCTTTTTTTATTTTAATTTTTTTTTTTTTAATTCTTTTTTAAAAGAACCATGGAATTTGAAAAAAGATGAAAAAGGGGCTAGTTCTTGGCTGTATTACTAGTTTTGTAGTAAGGTTTTGCTGGCCCGTTTGTCTTTTCCTCTCCTTTTTCTACTCTCGTAGCCTAATTTCTATCTTTCCTTCTGATGTCTCTGAAAATATTAGCTGGTCTGCTCACTAGGGGTCGGTGTATGTGTGTCTTCCTTTTTACAGAAACGCACTACTGTGTTAAGTATTTGGCTGGGAAATGGGATGCTGCAGCTTTAAGAGCATTTTTTTCAATTCATAACAGTATTTCCCATCCTCTTTTGCCTGCAGGCAGGGAAAGTGTATGTACAGTATTTATTTTGTTTCGATTTTACTTTAAATTTGTAAGTTTCTATAAGTAGTTCACATTGATTATTCTAGGGGAGGACAAGTGGCTTTGTTTAAATTTGTATTTGATATTCATAGTTTCCACTTTCTGTACTTTAAAATACTGAAATTAAAAAATTGTATTGCTTATGTTTTGATTTTAGCACTCTAAAGTGTTTAATTTCTTCAGGCTTCTGCTCATTCGCTTCAGTGTAAATACGGAGAACTGTACAGAATATCGTGAAGAGAAAAACGCTTTTCTAGGTCCAATCTCTGTGCCCTTGTCGCATTTTGAAGAAGAAATTTTCTGGAGAAATGTGAGAGGGAATATTCTGATACTGTTGTTTGGGGTTTTTTAATTATTTTTTCAAAGTGCAAATCTCATTTCGATGCAAGTATATTATGTGGCAACTAAATGCATTTTGTGATGATGTGTATATTCTTTTTGAATCCTAATATAAAAGGGAGGTGGAAGTGTTTGTGATCTGTCATATTAGCAGATCGAGAACTGTGACAAGGGTGTCAAATTGTATTCTCATGTTCTTGCTCTTGGCTTTTGTTCAGGTTTTTCTCATGCTACTGATGACTGACTCATCTCTTGATGTGTGCAGTTACTTTGTGTGTGCAGTTTCTGGAAGAAGAGATTTCTCTTTCACACTTCCATGTACTTAATCATACTTGCTTTTATCCTGGATGACTTCTCTGCTGATATCTCCCACCACATGCCATCTTCTAGTTTACAGTTGTCAGTGCTCCCTATTTCGGCTCCATATGGCCAACACACAGTACTGTGTTTGCATGTGGGTACTCTACTTGGGGGTAACGGATGCATGACTGTGTTGCACTCCAACTTTGTGCAATGCATTTTCTTCTGCAAACAGTGCTCCATGCTACTGAACTGCTTCAGAGTCGTGATGGGCAGATGCTTAGATTCCAGTGCCAGTCATTTTATGAGAGCCTTAGATAAATGATACAGCAACTGCATTGGAAGAACCAGGTGGCAGAAGGTGTTTGATTTGAGCATCCTTTGCGGCTGCTTCAGTTTGCTTCTTAGCCTGGCTTTTAGCTTAAATAGAACATACGGTTGACTGTAATGACTAGGAAATCTTTTCATGGACCAGGACTTCATTGTGCCAGGTGCTTTACATACAAAGAACAAGAAAGCTGACCTCATCAAACTGCTTAAGTATAAGATTGAAATAGTCTAAAAATACCCGATGGTCTAAAACCCCAGAACTTACAAACTAGTAAGTTCTGTGGCCTGAAGTTTAAAACCTGGTGGTGGTGTGGATTTTGGGGGCTGAAACTTCTGTGCTGTTTCAAAAAGAAATTTCACTTGAGTGGAATAAGAAATTGTGAGGAAAAATTGTGATTTAAGTGCAGGGGATGAAGTTCAAATATTTGTATGTCCAGAAATGAGTTCCTGCTGTATTTTGACATGCCTTTACATCTTTTCAATTAATGTGTTAAAACCGATTTTAAATTTGGTTAGCCAAAGATTTGCCAAAGATCTGAAAGACCTGTTTGTCTGTCAGAGCAACCACCCATTTTGAGAAAGTCTTGATCACTGTGATTGAAGAGCAACGCCATAACCTATGCATTTCCATCAGACAGACTCATCTGGATTTGTCACACTTGGCTCACTGTTCATATTAATGCTTTGGTCTTAAAATAAAGTGATGGACTTAAGAGAGTGCCTCAGTGGGCCACAAAAACGAGTTTCATACCCAGATAAAAACCTATGTAAGCACCTCTGCTATTTATCCTTTTGTTTTTGCCAGCTATATCCACAGCTTTTCTCTTTGACTGCTGTGTGGTGGATAATAGGTAGGATAATACACTGGTAAATATGTGAAATGTCTCAAAGTGCTGCTTTAAATGCTGCTGGGTAGCCTTCAGCACCTGGAGCTGTATTTCCATTAGAAGTCAGAGTTTCTGTTTTTCTGCTTTTCTATTTGGGGAGAATGAGAGAATACTTACCTGGGTTATTCTTCCCTAATGGACAGATGGATTTTAAAGAGTTCAAGGCTACCAAATACAGCAAAAGAATTGAATTTCCGAAGTCAGGGAGTGGGCAAGATGCCCTTCTTGGCATCTGAAGACTAATGTTGGTTTTGGTAGTCTTTTTTTTTAATGGATAGTATTCTACTGCGTTTGAGGTAGAGTACCCCCTTGTAAAGTGCCTACAAACTTGGTTTTGTGTACGTTTAGTGAAGTTCAGCTCTTTCTCCATAGGGTATGCCATGATCTGCTTAAGTTGTGAAGCTGTGGTGGTGGTGGCTCATTAGTTAACACATTCAACCAAACCTTTTCTTGTTTGCTTTGTTTAGATATAACTTTGGATTGGTGGTGGAAACCTGAGTAGTAGAATGAATATGGTGAAGTCAAACATGCTGAGTGTTGGTTTCTGTAGAAACATTTTTTTCGTTGTATAGAAGTATTTCTCCTGGGAGCCCTTGAAATTGCGCTTTACTGCTGGTAAGTAATGTCAACTGTCTCAAGCCAAAAGTTAATGAGGACTGAAATTGTAAAACCAGAATGTTATTGTTACTCTGATACATTCTGATACAACCAGGGGTTTTAAATGCCTTTGTTTCTACAGCGGTCAATGACTAAAGTCTTTACCTGCAGAAGAAGTAGCTGGTGATCAAGACAATAAATACAAGTCTGTCATTGCCAGAGCTCATAATATTCCACCTAACAGCCGGCTATAGGACAGTTTGCTTTGTCTAGACTATGGTCTGATTTCTCTGAAGCCAATTATATTCAGTCTTTAGAATAAGTACTGCAAGTTTTTGAAGAATTGTGTTTGGCTTAATAGATCTATTTATCTGTATTGCTCCTGCTGTATTTGCTTTGGTCTTGGAAAAAATACTCTACTTTGGAACATGTAAGTCAACTAAAAGAACAGTATACAAAGAGTCTGCTTGTTTGTGATACTTTGCCCTGAAGTTTGTTTCTCGTAAGAAATGTTATATTTGCTGCAAGGAGTGTGAGTAAAGTTCTCGCTTGGATTTATCTGGAAGAAACATTTGCCCTTGAGTCATACACTTTGGTGGTGAGTCATACACTTTGGTGGTAAGTCATAAAGATGCAAGTTGGCTTTCTGTTCTGGTAAAACTAGAAGCCAGTAAAACTTCAGAAACCACTATTCTGGTCTTCTAAAATAGGATCTGGATGTGGAAATGTGGTTTAACTAGGTAGCTTTTTCAGGCTAGTATTAATTTGAAAAAGATACTAAATTATGTGCTTTATTCTTAAGTAAGTTGTTGATTTCTAATTACAGAGGTTTTGCTTTTTTACAAAAGATCTCTGAATAGAACTATTGCAGGTATAGCCCAGTAAGGATTTTCCTATGCTTGACCAGCACTCATAGAAATTGTTTTGAATTCCATCATGTGATGGTTACTGAAAAGAGCTCTTCCCACGTGGTTAAAGTGCTTCTCCTGAAGAGGCAGCTGACCTCTGTGTTCCCAGCAAGCTACACTTCTTGAAGAAGGAGAGCATTCAGAGAGTGTATTTACTATGCCAGCTGCCCTAAAAGTGGTGTTGGAACAGGGTGGTTAAGGTGAGGTTAACATTGTGAGAAACCCCTTTGCTTCTAAGTGCATCCATATTGAGCCCAGGTCCACTGGGAGTGGGGAGAAGGGAAGTCTGTGGGCTGTGCAGTGCCATATTCCAGAGACTGCTGGGCAGCTGTGCCTGTCATAAAACTAATCACCACAAGTGATGCTGAATTGCTGTAGTCTTGGGTGGGAGACCAAGCATTAAATGGGACATGGCATCTGAATGATCTCTTTCTCCCCAGGCCTCTGCAGCAGCCCAGATAAAAGGTGTTCGTGAGATGCTTTGGGAAAACCCACTGTATAACATACCTCTTCTGTGGCTAGATGAAATTCTAGGCACCGGTTCTCTTGATCCATTTTCTTCAATAGTAAGAGGATTTCACTTAAAGGAGGAGTTAAGTTTGTAGAGAAAGCAGAGATTTCATGTTATACATCCCACGGTTACCCTGTGAGTGAGGTTTGTAAGGGGAAGTGATACGCATTAGACCAACTGACATATTTGGATGATGGGAAATGAGTGTAATGTTTAACCCTTCTAGTTTAGATGAAAGACGTTTTCTCTTCATGCAAACCTTGCCTTGCTTCTGTACTCATAATACAGGGCCACGGCTGTGGCTGTGAGCTGGTAGCTTACAGACTGTTTTTCAGTAATGTTGCCATTAGTAACTTATTTTAAATAAGTGCATTTTAAATAGCACTTACTATAGTAATTGAGGAGAAAAATTATGTCATTTGGGTGAATTGAATCCCTAATAGAGACAATGTCTAGGAGGAGATGTCAGCTACCAAACTCCAGTAATATTAGTATTTTTGTTGCAACTATGATTAAAGGAATGTCTTCACTAATTCTTTTATTACACATTTTAATTGACCACAAAATAGTACTGTCAACACTCTTGAAATACTGTAAATTTGTTTCCACTTGGTTTGGACATTGGGAGAGTTCTAAATTTTTTTCTGCACTGATGCTAACTCACTATATTTTACAGTTCAGGGCTTTAAGGAAAAAAAATTAGTATTATTTTGTGCCAGACTGTTGTGGTTCAGTGAAAAGGACTTTAAAAGACTGGGAACGACACAAAAGCAATCCCTGATCTGTTAAACATCCTGTAGAGCCTATACCTTCAGTCATTAGCTGCAGCACTAAAGCACAAGTTATAGTATAACTTGAGTTCTTCAAGATGCTGTGTTGACTAATCAGATCAAAATGTACATAGTGGTAGAGAACAGAAGGGAAATAGTGTATAAAATGTGGTAATTTTTCTTAATTAGCTGCAGGAAGCTACGTTTTTCACTGTTTCACCTGCATACACTGAATGGGCTTAATACCTGCAATACTTGGACTGCCAGGTGATAGAAATGGCTGCAAGTAATAGGGCTAAAATAGGGATGATCTCTGGTTAGAAGCACCACAGTTTTCTTTTCTAGGGAAGAATCTCCTTAGATTTGCACACCTTGGCAACAGCCCTACCCTTAATTTCTAACCAGCTTAGCTGCTGAATGTGCATACACTGATTTTAATGGGGTCTAAATTAATGCCTCAGCTGGTGTAGTGACATGCCTTTATATATATAGCTGTGCTTCTAAGGGTTTTTGCTTGTTTGGGGCTCATTGGTCAAGATTTCTGATGCTTCAGAACTCCCAGTGGTCTCCTGGAAAAAAGTTATCTTGGTGCTTCCCAGTCCAGCCTACTGCAGAAGGAGGCAGGGTCAGCCTCTGCTGCCTGGGAGCTGCTTTCTCACAGGCAGGAATTCAATGAAAAGGAAGGTTTTGGATTGTGCTCCTATATCTGAACCTTTGTTTTGCTAATGTGATGAGGGCCTCTGGGTGTGCTGCTGAGGGAAGGAGCAGCAAAGGTCAGAGTAACTGGCCGGTCAGCAGAGGAACGTGTGCCCTTTAGGAGACTGAAGCAGCAGCCTGCAGACATCACCCAAGTACCTGCAAAAGGCAGAAGGGATTTCTCCAGTCAGCAACTGGTTGATGTGCCAGTTCCTGCAGGGCTGTTCTTTTTACCTTCGATTCAAACCCTGGCAGCCTGTGTGGTGAAGAACATGGAAGTTGATGGGGCACAAAAGATAGGCATCACTGCTTTCCCCTTTGTATGGGGAGAAGCAGTAGCCAGAATTAAGATCTGATCTTCGTAAAGGAAAGTTCCCACACCCAACCACTGCCCACTGGGGACTGCTTCCAGGTGGAGAAGGGTTATTCTGTGCTTCCTTAGATTGGTGGCCATTTCTGTGTTAAAACAGGACAGAAAATAATATGGAGGTATATCCAGGCTCATGCCTGGAATGGTGTGAACTTTCTTAAAAGTCCAACCCCTGGAGTCAGGTTGAGTTTGAGTATTTTGGAAGTATTTAAATCTTACTTTCCCAAATCAGTCTTACACTACTGGCATAATACAAAGTGAACCTCTCCATTTTTCAATTTTGGAAAAGCTTTTTCAAAACCATTGCCACTTTGCTATCTGTTATTCCTCAGTTGTTGCTTGGAATGGAGTTGAGCGGAATATGGCTTTGGCCAGTGTTTTAGTCACTTAATGATGTAGCAGCTTAGCTTGCAAAGCCATGTTATCATTGCAGCGCTGAATCATCTGTGTTTCGGTCACCGTAATAGCAGTATGGAAAGAGGTTAAACAGACACACTTCCTTTTCTATAAAAAACATCTAAACTAGGTGACTTCTTTGAGAATCATTTAAGATCTCTGGATCTCTCTGCTTGAACTTCTTTGTCAGCTGCCAGGAAGATCAGACTACAATGAAGCCAGATTCTGGCTGGTTTTGCAGAGAATCTGAGCTGGAGGATATTTAGTGACTCTTTAATTTTATTTTTTTTTTAATTATTTTAGTCCATTTCACTACTCTTGGGTTTAGGCTTGTGTTCTGTGGCAGCCAAGTTCGATGCAAGTTAAAAAATCACAAGTCTGAAAAATCATAAATGGATTATTCCTATAGATTTTTAGGTTTTCTTAGCTGAAGGCTACAAAATCTTAGTGGGCATTTTAGGGAGCTGTATTGATTTCTGTTTTTTCTCCACCTAATTTTTTGGCTATGCTTTGCAGCGTTTCTGCATTGAAGTGTTTAGTCCTTTTCACTGATGTAGTTCTCACACGTAAGCTAAGACATCTCTGGCCTTCCATTTTGACATTTTTCAAGTTCTCTAAATCTGTGAGGGCATTCCTGGGTGTAACTGTTGCTGGCTGGATTTTCATGTCTCCTTGAATGGTATTGATATCTTAAGGTGCTAATTAATGATGCAGTGTGAGCCCAAAGGTTGCCATATCTGTGAATAGCCAATAAAATTCAACAGCCCGAAGGGCTTTCAAAGAAACACCGTCAAGATCATCATCAATAACATCAGTAGCTGGGGAATTAAACTGTGTAACAGTAAAATTTAGAAAAACAAGCTTTTATCTCTTGGAGATGTTATGGTAAAGGACGTGCGGATCACTTTCAAACATAGGACCTGCATCACTATTAGTTTGTAGGGTATCTTAGAAGTGTGCAGAAGAAAATATGTGTGGATGTGTATGCAGCTCATTTAATCCATGCTTTTCCCACAAGTGGGGATTGACTGCTGATGCAAGTACTGTCTATACGAGAACGTAATCTGACACAGAGCCAGGCTGTGCCTCTGACCTCTGGTGTAATCCACGTCTGGGTGACAGTGCCTGAGCAAACTAGATTTTGGAAGCCCATGGTCTGCACTTGTTATGCTGAATAAGAGACACTGGTCATGTAGAAGCAGCAAAGGAAAAAAAGGAAGGGATGCTGAAGATAGATAGTGGGAAAAATGGATCCTCTGCTGTTTCATAGATCAGCTATAATACAATTCCATGCCAACTCATCAGAAGGATATCCTGGACAAAATGTTTCCAAAATGAACCTTTCTAGTGGAAGATACTGGGCTTAATAGTTCTAACATGAGGCATTTTGGTTATGTACTGAAAACAGTCAGGATTAATGAAGATTTCTGCTAGCCCACCCTGAAGGAAGTTTCTGATGTTTCCTCTTCTGAGAATTTCCAAGTGCATCAAATCAGTTTTTGACAACGGGGCTCTGAGCAGAGGCACATCTGACACCAAGATTTTGTTTCTACCACCTGGGCTGGCAGAGTGCATATAGAGAATTCATATAAATGAATCTATTTATTTACATATTCATGTATTTATATTACTTCATGTTATAAAGAGATCAGAAGATACTCTGCAATGCCCTAATACCCAATGCTAATGGCCAGCTGGAAGGGGAGTGGAGACCATTGCTAGTGACAGTCTTTGCAAAAACTGTTGTACTGTTCCCTTTTCCACCTTTTGTTTCACTTAAGCGTTACTGCTTGTTCTTTGTAGTGTAACCTCTCTGGGACAGCAGCTAGATGCTTGTGCAGTGCCTAACAAACTGATTTGGTGAATACCTTAAAGCCAGGATTATTTATAATTTAGCTTTCTATAATATTTTTACCTATGCTGTTTGAGTGGAATAGAATTTCCCATTCTGTCCATTGCATCTCAGTCTCAGAAAATGGGAATTCCTCTTTCCCTCTTCCTGCCTTGCAGAGTCAGCATGGAGAAGGCAGTCTTCAACAGACAAGCATAGTTAGCAAGGGTGTATTTCTTTGGCTGTGGGTCATACAAAAGCGTGATAAATGCAGCAAACAAAATTATTTCTTCTGCTAGGAAGAAAACATGAAAATCTAGATTTTTATGGGGAAAAAAAAAAGTGAGGGGTAAGGATGTGCTCGTTCCCTTTAGCCACATCTGCAAGCAGTGAGGAAGGAAAGCCTTTACATCACACTCAGAATATATAGTTTATTTCCTGTTTCCATTTCAAAACGTGTTTCTAGAGTATAGAAGACAGGAAGGTCCGAAAGCTTGTTTTTATTTTGGAGCTCTGAACACAGGGGAGGTTAATGCAATATTAATGACCACCAGGAGGAGCTCATGATACAGCCTGCAGCGTTCGCGTCCTGCCTCGGAGCTTGACCGAATTTCGCCAAACAAAAACTTCAAGTCAAAGCACGGCGCGGGCACCCATCCCTTTAAAGCTGTCAGTGCTGCTATTTGACATAGGAGTGCACGCAGTAAAACTACATCTGGAAAAAAGGCAAAGTGACTCAAAACAGAGGGCAGGTGGGACAACGTGCCATGGGCAGATGCTGGGAGGCTAGAGGATACGATGATCTGTCATGCTGTGAATGCCCTCGTTTGCAAAGGGAATCACAGCCTCAAACTTCACTTCTGAAATCTCTGTTTTTCCCTTGGTGAAGAAGTAAGCTGAGGTGGCATAAAGACCAGCTGGCAGCCAGACGGGGGGAGCATTCACAGGGTACAGTGCTTTTTTAAAGCTCTTTATAGGCGGGTCAGTAAATCCGCTCCGCTCGCTAATGTGAATGTTCCCAGCTATCCAAGCGCGGTAGAACAAATTTGTAAGTAAAAGGCTGGTAGTTCTTATTGCGGAAGAACTGCTTCATTTCTGAAAGCACAGATCTTCACCTTGCAGCTGCTACGTTTCCTCTGTTCAGGACAAAGCGGGACAGAGCTACCGGCAGTGAAATAGCAGAGGAAATGATTTTAACAACTTTCCGCAGAAGTGCAGGATGAGTGAGAAAGACCCACTGTCTGTCACACCTGTTCTGTTGTCTGGTTTTTGTTCTCATTTTAAAGTGCAGTATTTAACATTGCCTTAAGATTAACCAGTTCCCATTTCACTGAGGCAAGGGACTAATGTCTGTAACCCAGTGACTGTGGGCACCTTTCTTTTTGCTAAAATAGATTAATACTGAACAGAGTCTTTTTATCATGGACATGCTCTTATCAGACCATCTCCCTTTGTATTCCTTCCTTCCCCAGCCATTGTGCAGACAGACATCCTGCCCAAGGCATCAAAATCCACAATCTGGTGCTTCTTCTACGGAGCCTCTGGATTTTTGCCAATGGCCCCTTGAGGTGGTCCCAGATGTGATTGCTTTTTCTGTGCTACCCTGAAAATATCCGGTGAAAACAAAGGGCTGCGCTCACCACAGTTACTGCTTTGGAGGCCAGCACTTCCTCTGCAGTCGGGGATGTTAGTCATGATGTACCCTAGAGAAACCATGACTAAAATGGCAGGGTCACAGTCAAAGGGATATTCCTACAATAGAATAAAGCCCATCTTTTTATTGCATCTCTCAGCTGGTCCTCAAGTTTACCTCCAGTTCCCATGAGCCCAGGGGATGCATATGGGATATCTTTCCTGCAGCATTCTTCTGTGGGGGAAATGCAGATTTCTTGCACCTATGTTGCATGTGAAAGGAGATTAGGTTTTGATACTGCTTTTCTTTCGGGGGGTGGGGGGGGAAATGCAAACAATTCTGTTTTTATTTCAAAGTAGCTTAGACTTAAATAGCAAAACAGCCAATGCCTTAAAATAAATCCGAAATGTTTTTTGACTGACTCATTAGCTGTTTTGGGAGAAGGCTGGGGGAGAGAGGAGGGAAGTGGAAATACCAACTTGTGACAGATTCTGTGCCCTGGATTTGTGGGAGTTCTGTGTTACTTGGAAGGCTTGGAAGTGTTTAGTAGTCCTATTGGGAAATCAACATTGTAGTCCTGGCTGTTACTGTAAGTGGTTGAAGATACCCCCGAAGAATCATGGTGATGAAGGTACAGTGAATGCACCTTGCTGCTGGGTTTCCTTGTGTAATGCTTTGTAAACTACCTCTTTTTTCTTGTTGCTTAGATGTTCCCTGCTTTGATGTAAGTTGCCTAATGCCTGAGTTCCCATAGCCTAAGAGTGCACTTGTCTCTGTGCTCATTTGTGCATGCAATAAAACATTCAGAAGGGGTTTAGCTCCACCAATTTTTAGGCATTCACTCACTGAGGGAGAACAGGTGAGAATCCAATGTGATCCTTTGTGTGAGCCTGTGCTTATTGGTTAAAGGCTTTATTTCAGTGGCACAGCAAAGAAAAGCTCCAAATGTCTCTTTATTCGGATGGACTTGCAATTTGGCACTAAAATGAAGAGACTGGAAGAAAGTGAAAAGAAGAAAAGAGATGGATCCAGTGAAATCCACACAGATCATGCCTCAACCACTCTAGAAAGCCACTTGCTCAGCTGTGCTGAGGAACTGTTACCATTGGAGGCACTTTATTGCTACTTCAACTTTGGGAAAACCTCTGCTCTGCAACTTGCTTTCCTAAGAGACAGTGAGAAAGATGATGTTATACTTGTCCCTTGGAGTTTGCAGTGTCTTTTGGAAGAATGTGTGTATAGAATCTGAAATGAATACAGCTTGTCAGGACTGCAACTGGTTAGGCTATTCTCCCCCATGTCTCCTCACCAGTCTGCAGATAGATTCAGCTCACAGCCATCCTCAGGGCCATGCAGCGAGTTTATGCCATGGCGGGGATATGTGTGGGCATGTTCAATTTGGCCTTTGTGTTTATTTCCAGGCACAGAGGTGTACCTCTGTGGCATCTGTTCTGTTAAACATTGACTTTATATCAGCAGTGTAAGTAACCTCCCTGGAAAAATCAGCTCATGGATATTTCCATGGTATTTCTATGGCTGGAACACAAAATTTTAGGGTTTTTTGTGGGTTTTGGTTGTGGTGGTGTTTTTTTTTTTTTTTTTTTTTTTTTTGTTAGTTTGTTTGTTTTAAGTAAACTGGGGCAAAGATGCCTTTTGAAGCGTCTCTTCATACAAGGCAGGAACATTGCTTCGACAAGTATGAGACATAATACTCAGTCCTTTGTATGCAAGACACAAAGCAGAGTCCTTTAGTGACTGATGATCTAAGATCCGTTTTAAAGGGTGTCTGCCTTTTTGTTGTTACTCTTCAGAAATATCCTGACCTTGCAGACTTACAGACAGGCTTTTCTTAACAGTATGTGCTATGTCAGTATCAGCAACAAAATGTATTGCCCTCTGGAAGTAAATGTCCTGAAATAAAAGGCCAGAGGTGATTTGTAAAGAGTCAGTGAGCTTGAGTCAAAAGCATGATGAAAACTTTCATACGAGAGGAAAACACAAGAACTAAATATGTTGGTCCCTGAAAAACTGGTGATAACACCAGAATGGATATGCAACCAAGAAGGATACAAGTAAATTCATGTCTTTTGCAACCACAGTGGTAACACAAAACCAGTCTACAAAGCTTCCATGTGGCAGGGTCTCAACTTCTTTTGTGTCAGAAGGAAGACTGCCTCGCTTGGTGTTTTGAGTAGCATGTTGTAAAATGCTGTTAGGTAAGCCCTGTAGCTGACCCCCGACCTAACACATGAGCCTACAGCAAATCCCCTGAGGAGTCATCTTCAATTTTGAAGTCATTTACTGATGAGGATGTCCTGTATCAATTGATCATCTTTCTGACAGTGAACTGCTCTCGCTGATTCGGCACTGGTGTGAGGTGTTGGGTTCTGATCTACAGGCCCGGGTCTGTGTAGCTGTAAGTGAGCATAGGAGCTTACTGGTTTGAATAAGACAGGGAAAAGCAACTGGAGCTGGTTACAGAGATTTTCTATGTAAAGTAGGAAAACTCACACTGATAATTTTGGCAAGTTTGAGTAATTAGACTGTAAGAGGGACAAAAATAGGGGTATTTGTTAGTTAAGTTTGTTACAGAAACTTTGTCCTTCCAATAGCAGGGAGAACATTTCAAACAGTGTATTAGTGCCACATCAGAGCATATTTATTTTATAAATCAGGAGCCAGAGTACCTTGTCTTTAGACTTCCGCCGGCTGGTGGTGATGTGGTCCATGTGCTGGTGCTTTGCTGTTTGCTCTGTTTCCAGAGTAAAAGTAGGCTCTGGTGACTTTTCTGGCTGTGACGTAAGTCTGTGTGCAGGTAGAGGAGAGGCCTTGGCAGCTGATGGGAAGACTGGCACTCGAAGGGCTGACCCATCGCTTGGTGAATTGCTGTTTAGCCAGGCTCCTCTCATCAGCTTGTTGTCTTTGTGCAGGTCCCGGGTCTGGGATTGTTGCTGGCTGCACGAGAAGTAGCAGTACACATGTTAGCTCAAAGCAGAGAGATGACTCAGGGGCCTGGTGCTCCCCAGCTTCTGGGTGCAAGTGTGAGCGTGACTTGGTCCAAGCAAATCAAGCCTTTGCACCTTGTTGTAACCAAATATTGCAAGGGGCACTTTGCATCTCTGTGCTCTTTTTCCCTGCAAATAGGGAGAGAGAGGACATCTCCCCATGCACGTTAGCTATGATTGTATCTTTGTAGAGCTGAACTTTGTATGGGCCATCATGTGCATTGTGCCCACAGAGCTATTGATTATGCTGAACTTCTCTTTGTTCTTTTGTTTGGGAGACTTTAATACTGAAGGCAAGTTATCAGTCTGATAACTCTGAGAACTGTAACTAATCTTTATTAGATAGGAAAGAAAACAAATGGACCCCCTCTGCCTATTTATTCCTGAGTACTTCTGCCAAGGCCTCAATGAGAAAACCAAGCATGTGGTGGAAAGATGTGGCTCCTGCCCCATCTTTCATACACTTGTGTTCCCCAAACCACAGCAGAGGAGAGATTGTGCTATTGCCTAGTGCCTCAGGAGTAATTCTGTGCTAAAAACTCCAAAAGCAGCTGACTGCAGAGCAGCGACCTCTGCCTGCATCCCGAGGTCCTCAACTTGGCAACCTGTTTGTTGGATGTGGTTGTTTCATTTCTAGGAAAGAGGCTGATGCTGTTGACCCTAAGCTGTTATTTGCCTAATGAAATACAGTGAACCAAGGGGTGAGAGCTAGATGTGAGGATCTCCAGCTAGCTGTCTTTCCTCCCTCTCCTTCCCTAAAAGAGCTTTGCAAGAATGCCTCAGCATTGCCAGAACACTAGTCCTGATGGCTGGTAGCAACATCCCTGCTCCATGTATGTCAGATCCTGAAATGCTCTGCACTGCTGTCTGCAGCCCTTACAGACTGAAACTGCACAGCTGGAGCCTTTCTGCCTGACAGAGGAGCTATGGTCTTAATGCTCCAGGGTCTCTTGCAGCAAGACAGTGTTTTGCCAGATGCCCTCAGCCATGCTTTAGTGGTCTTAGGCAGCCCCTCATGTCTGGGGCACTGCCTATGATGCTGAGCCTGGCTGTCACATCGGCTGTGTGGCCCAAGCAGAGCATCCTGCCCATTTTGATAGGCCTGAGCAACCCAGAGCGTTGCCTTTCAGCAGGCACCAGGAAGGCCTGGCCCTGCTGATGTCCTGCCTGCCTTCTGCTGCCTTCTCCTGACCTCATCCTGTTCTGCCAGGCCAGGTAGGCTTTGCCAGACCTGCTTGCTCCAGCAGCTGTTGCTGCTGAAGGCAGAGGGAGGCAGGTCATGTATCAAGCAGATTTCTGGATAGCATGGGGTCTTTTTCTGTCAGAAAACCCAAATGAATTTGCAGATCACAAAGAAAACACCGTCTGCCTCATTACTGAGCTGCAATCTGTTCCTTCTCTACCCCCCAAGTTATATTCCCCACCAGGGATTTATTGTTCCTTTTCAATCGGATGTTTTAATCTCCCATTCCCCCATCTTTGTGCCTCTCATTTCCCTTTCTAGAGCTGCTGCTCTTAATTTTGCCTCTCTTGCCCTTGCCAGCTGGAGTGAGACACTTACATGGCATTGCACTCGGAACTGCCTTTAGCTGCCCACCACTGCTAGCTGCTAGAAGAGAGGAGATGTCCCGTAAACACAGCAAATGAAAGTGCTGACACAGGGCTGCACAGGTCCTGCCCTTTCCACAGTGCTTCTGTGCCTCTGCAGTTTTCAGGTGACATGAAAACCTGGAGGGCCATTGTGTCTGTGCTTGCCCTGAGATCTGGGTAATACAACATAGATCAAAATAAAATAAGCAAGGAGGGAAAAATAAGCAGGGACCTTGGTCAAGGTCCCTGCTGTCTGCACTCAACAGGTTCTTGCTCTGAACAACCTACAGCAAAGCAGGAAGTAAATGGCCCTGTCTGCTTGCTTTGCAGAGATAAATAGTTGGTGGCAGCTGAAAACAAAGCCCTTGGTGGCAAGGCCATCTTTCCCTACAGGTAGAAGCTCTCTGGGAGAAAGGACTGAGACATACTGCATTTGAAGAGCTCCTGGAAAAGCCTGACAATTACATACTGTGGGACATGTACCCTTATACTAATAACCTTAATACTTCTGCCTCAGAAGGCCAGCGATGTGGCAAGGCAGGGACATAGTGTTTGCACTCGAGTGCCAAATCTACAGCCTTCCGCCTGTGCTCCGATGTCTTTGGCGTGTGCTGTACAGCAACTCCTTTCTCCTCCAGATAGGGATGTGTTTCCTGTGGTTTGTCTCTGGTGCCTATTTGTCAGCTTTTCCCGCTGAGGGTTCACAAGCCTCCAGTGATGCCATCAGCTGGAATGGAGCTGCTGCGGTGAGCCTGTGTCTCCCCAGGCTTGTCTGTGTTGGCTCGGCGGCCGCAATGGCGTGTGCCAGGCATCGTGCAGCTGCAGGGCTTGGCGCCAGCGGCAAGGCCTCTGCCTGCACCACACAGCGCCTGATTCAGCAGTGAGATCCCCGAGCTGCCTCCAAGCCCTCATGGAAAAACCATTGAGGCATCCCGCTTGGGTGGGAACACCCGGTGTCGGATGCGCCTGCCAGCTCGCCCCATCTGCCGCACGGCGTGCTGCTCCCCATGGACAAGCAGCCCCCAAAGGCTTCAGTTTGAGCATCCTGGGCTCCTCGCTGCTTGACAGCATGAACAAAGTGCAAGGCTTTGTGGTGTTCTTTCCTTCCTTACCCTGAAGGTCTAACCCAAAGCCTGCTGAAACCTGTGGAAAGACTTGCATTGTCTTTCCTGTGTCTTGGGACTGAAATTGCTGCTTGCTTCTCCATCAGCCACACATCTGTCGTGTTCTGCTAGTGCCTTTTAAAATTAGATTTCCTAGGCTAAAACAAAAAGAATATAGGGGAGGAGTGGGGAAAAAAACCCCACAAAACCCCCTTTTCTTTCATGTAAACCAGCAGTAGTTGGCTGAGGAGGGATAGTTACAGGAAGTCCCTGAATGCAGTGGCTTGCTATCCTCTACCTGCCACTGAGCAGCCACATGTTAAGTAGAACCAGTTAAATACATCTGGTATAATCTCTTAATAGTGCTCCTATTGTCTTCTCTGTTGATAAGCAGGATATTGGTATGCAAGGTCCTACATCTGCAATGGGGCAACCTCAAGCACAAATACAGCCTGGGCAGAGACTGGATCCAGAGGATTCCTGCAGAGAAGGACTTGGAGGTGTTGATCGATGAGAAACTGAACATGAGCCGGCTTCAGTGTGCGTTCGCAGCCCAGAAACAAACCGTGTCCTGGGCTGCATCAAAAGGAGCGTGACCAGCAGGTTGAAGGAGGTGATCCTGCCCCTCTGCTCTGCTCTTGTGAGACCTCTCTGCAGTCCTGTGTTCAGCTCTGGGGCCCCCAACACAAGAGGGATGTGGATCTGCTTGAGCAGGTTCAGAGAAGGCCACAAAGATGCTCAGAGGGCTAGAGCACCTCTCCTATGGAGACAGGCTGGGAGAGTTGGGGTTGTTCAGCCTGGAAAAGAGAAGTCGCCGGGGGGACCTTAGAGCAGCTTCCAGTGCCTAAAGGGGACTACAAGAAACCTGGAGAGGGACTTTTTACAAAGGCCTGTAGGGACAGGACAAGGGGGAATGGCTTTAAACTGAAAGAGGGGAGATTTAGATTAGACACTAGGAAGAAGTTCTTCACTATGAGGGTGGTGAGGCCCTGGCACAGGTTTCCCAGAGAAGCTGTGGCTGCCCCATCCCTGGCAGTGTTCAAGACCAGGGTGGATGGGACTTTGAGCAACCTGGTCTAGTGGAAGGTGTCCCTGCCTGTGGCAGGGGGTTGGAACTAGATGATCTTTAATGTCCCTTCCAACCCAAACCATTCTATGATATGTTGCATCTTCTTTCTGGATGTGCTTTATGGAAGTACAGCAAGAGGCCAGACGTATTTTGCATTTCTGCACAGCCACACAACGGATAGCTCATAGTTGGGGGCTGAATGACATGTTCTGTTTGATCTGGAATGGAAACTTTCCCAGCTTTTTGTACCAAACTTGTGGTAGGATGCCTGGCAGGTGGCAGCCAAAGTGACACCAGGAAAGGAGAGTGTAGCTATTTGACACCCATGGTCATGATGGGTGAGTCCAGTAAGCAACACTGGCCGTCACCTCCCTCTTTGTTTGTCCCTGTGCCTCTCCAGGGCTCAGCACTGATTGGCCAGGTCAGCTGTAAGCGGGACCGTGCCTGGGTGGCAAGCGTCTGTCCAGGACCGGCAGCTTGTGCTGGTGAGATCTAGTGATGCTTAGCATCACTGCTGGTTGAAAGCAAGCACTTGTGGTGGCACAGAGGTCCAGTTCTGAACAGAGCTGAGAGCATTCCTGACATCTAGTTCGTAGAATCATAAGATTATAGATCTAGTTAACTCATCCCGGCAGATCATGCTTCAGTCCCAAGCTTTGACAAGCACAGAAACCCAAACTGTGGCAGAGGCTTTGTGTCCTGGAAAACCCATCTTTGCAAGGCAGGGGAGGTCTGTGGGGTTCACTGGCACCGTGACAGGGAACAAGGCTTGGCCTTGGCTGTACAGTTGCTCCCTTTGGAAGTGTTTTTCTGTCTCTGGAAGCAGTGCCACAGCTGGTGCAGATCGTGCCGTCCCAGTAACATGTGGAGGCTGTTACACACTTAGATCAAGCACAGCATGCCAGCTTCTTTTCTGTTTCCTTAGCTATTTTGCAATGACTTCTCAATTCAATTGTTAATATTTTTCATAACTATATTCGAGCAGCTGCATCGGTCTGGAATTCGTACACATGTCCTGAATTTTGCAATGTTCTCACTCACATGGGGCACCTCTCACAAACCGCTTCCTCCATGAAGAGGATCCTTGAAGCCAGCTGGTGCTGCTGATGGTGCTGCAGCCCCTGCCAGAGCAGTGATCTTCCTCAGGTAACCAGCTTCCTCCTCCAGACTCTGCCGGGTGAGCGGTACTTGCCCCGCACAGCCTCCTGATTTCTCTTTTATGTGGCAAATCTGGGGACAGAAACAAATAGAGGTTTGAATTGCCAGTGCCTGCACAGCAAGTACCCCCAATACAGAGCTGTCTGGAAAGGGTGGGGGCTTGGGATGTTCTGGCTGGCATCATTTAGGGTACCCGGGAGGGAATCTGAGTTCAGGTTTTTCACGCTCAGGATTGTGGCTTCTTGGTGCTGGCCACAGCGACCCCAAATCCCAGTGTCTCACGTGGCTACAGCCTCATCCTGCAATGGCAGGTCCTCCCTTTCTCTCTCCATGTGTATGCTGAGCCACAATGACAAGGAAATAACCACATGGTGTTTCTTCCTTTGAGCAAGTGGCAGTAGAGCCTTGCTGGGCTGCTCTGGCACAAAGGAAATCTCCCTCTGAGACACCCCACAGCGCTCAGATTTGGCTCTGAAGCAGGAGACGCAGTGACCTCTATTTCAACATGAATAATCACAATTGTAGTTTTCTGCCCCTCCAGTGATGCAGGTCTTTATTTGACCTGACTGGGGTCTGTAACCTCGGCTGGCTGCAGGTTCTCCCAGCTGCCAGCGTGCTGTGTGAAGTGATGTTCGTATTTCCTTCCATTCACGCTAACTTTACCTGCCATGAATGATGCAATCATGCGGACTAGAAGAGACCATTAGGGAGGTTCAAAGTTCAATATGGGAAAAGGAGAGAGAGAGAGAAAGGAAAATAAAAACCAAACCAAACAAAAAAATCAAGCCCAAACCTGAGTTTCTGAGGCTGGAGGTCATTTGGGTGTGGGGCTGAGGGGGCATTACAGACATGCTGGAGCCTTCAGGTTTGAGGGAAATATACACTCGGTGCCTTTCACTTGTCAATAGCTATCTGTGCTCAAGGCATTACAGCCCACAGCTGTGTTGAGTCCACTGACTTTGGGGAAACCTGAAGTGAAATGAGCCTTGGGGCTGGTAGAGCCCCAGCTGTTGGAGAGGGAGGGGTGGCAAAGACCATCACCAAAGACAAATATAAGCTGATCTGTGTGAGGAGACACGAGGCAGGTCTCAGGAGTGGTAGATGACATGGCTGTGGGTGACAGCCATAAACTGTGGCTTGGGATGTTCAGGGGAGAAGCTTCTCCCCAGGAGGGTGCTGCAGCACTGGAACAGGTTACCTGGAGAGGTCAGGGCCTCTGACCTTGAGGTGTCTTTAAGACTCAGCTAGACAAAGCCATGGTTGGCCTGAACTAGTGTTGGCAACAGTCCTGCTTGTTATGGGAGGCAGAACCAGAGGCACCCAGAAGTCCTAACCACAGCAGATACTTCTGTGACTGTACTTACATTAAAATTGAATAAACATGCCCTTGTGTTGACTTAACCTTCCCAGTGAGTGTGTTGATTTGCTTCTGTTGACATGCTTGTTCCTAGAATCTGATTCTCACTAAAAACAGGAGGTGGCCTGGTATGTTACCTGAGAAAACACACGAGTTGTGGTTTTGGTTAGTTTCTGATACCATCCTTCAGGTTCTGGGAAAGCTGTCAGGGGCTGCACACTCATCCTTGTGATGACATGGTGCCAAATGCCACCCCACAGCAAGCTCTATAGAGGTAGTTATCGGATAAGACTCCTCCTTGTTTATGATCAGGAGCCTAATGGCCCTTCAGTGTGCATTTCTGCTATGTCTCTGCTCTTCAGCTTCTCAGGTAAAGCGGGATGCAGCTGGTGAGGGCTTGGGGAGTCCAGTGCCAGATGTTCATTCCCTCACCTCTTCTGAACCATGAGATGCAATAACGAGTTTCTGCTTCACCGCAGGCACAAAGCAGGACCTTTGAGGGCTTTGCGTGCCCAACAGGAGATACTCCTTTCAGACCAGGCGTTAAAGCTGTACCCAAGCTTCTCCCAGCATGCAGCATGCTCCCCTCTCATAACCGCAGCCTTAACTAAACCTTTTCCCAGCCCTGTGCCCCACGAAGGCTCCTGTCTGGCAGCAGCCAGCTCAGCCAGTACCCACAGCTGGGCTAGAGGGAGGCCCTGTGTGTGTGTCAGGGCTGAGCCTAAGTCCTGTTTTCCTTCTGGCTGGAGGGTTTGCTGTTTCTTTACAAGGTACTGCTCCCTGTTACCTGTGCCTTCCTGCACTGCCTCATGGGGGACGAGGTAGGGGGTTTGGTCAGAGAAAACCCTCCTTGTCCCCCTTCCTTCCGCCAGAGTCATGGGGAACAGTGAGCAATCAATCTGAAACACTGCGTACTGAAATATATATCCCCATAGCCTAAGAAATTCTGGATAGGAGCCAGGAAGAGTTAACAAAGAAATGTGTTCCCTCCAGTGTAATTGTGTGTTTGGCTTATGTTTTAATAAATGAGGAACAGCTGAGCAGAGAGGCCCATAGGAGAGAGTCCCCCCACACTGAGGTATGTTTGAGGCAAAGTTCAGGCCCTGTGCAAGTCAGGTACTGGAGCAGGTGATTTAGCACAGAACACTGGGGATTAGCTCTGAGTAGACAGTGAGCAGCAATCAGAGTGAGTGGTTAATGCAGAAATGACGGCTTGTTGGGTTTGAATGTTTAAAGACAGGAAGAAAAGGAGCAAAGCCAGGCACGGTGGTTGAGGGAGCTGAGGGGAGCTGTAGGCCTGGGGTGATAAATCAGCAGCACTGCAGTGACATTAAGGGGGAAACTAGTGTAATATATGAGGCAATATGGAAATAGGGGTTTTATTACCACAGTCAGCTCTGAAAGGTTTCAGCTCCAGATGGGTAAAGCAGAGGTACATTAGGAACCCCCATCGGATGGGGCCCAACGTCTGACAATAGCAGAAGCAGAGGAGGGTTTCCTCTGCATCGAGAGCTGCCTCCATGGCAGGATAAAACAGCTTGCATTGGTGGGGAATTTCTTCTTCGTGAGGAAAGCTGGTGATGAGCATGGCCATTTTGGCATTTCCCCCATTCAGGAAATGGCTGTTGTTCTTGCAGACCATTTCAGCGAAGGCTTTGGGACTAGTCTGCCACTCAGAAGTGCTGGGTGGTTCTGGATGATGATGTTGTTAGCCTAGCTCTCATGGGGATATTGGTCCTGATAAAGCCCCCCACCACAGCAGCTCCTCACACCAGCAGCCCCAGGGATGGGTGCCCCAGGGAGCAGCTTGAAGCTGTTAGACTTGTTCTTGATAAATCACCAAGCAGTGCCTAGGAAGCAATATCGTTTGTAGCTCTCAGCCAGGGCAAGAGGTAAACCAAGGACCTGGTTCATGGAGGAATTTCTCCTGCAAGGGTGAGGGTGGTCGGATGTTGGCACTGCCGAGCTCCACATCAAAAGCATGCTAACCCTCAGACCACAGGACTGATGCAGTGTGACAAATTGCTAGGAAGAGGGAGGATGTTGCTGTATTATGGGATTATTTTTTATTATTTGAAATGGTTAAGAAGAATTCTCATTTGGGGAAATTTTGGCTGTACTTTGCTACAGCATTAGGCTTCTCTGTTGGGTCTCTTCTGCTAGAGATGTTTAGATTCATTTTTGTTTGTGTTCTGTCTTACGCAGCTAAGAAAACAGTTTCAAATAGGACAAATTCTCTTGTTCCAGGGAGGCGGTCTGGTCTGGAGAGTGAAAACAGCTTACTACTTGGAGAGTCATCCACAAAAGAACAAAGCTCTAAGGACAGCTCCCTACGCTGTGCCTCAAAAGAGGTATTACAGAGCCAAGACTTTGGCCTCAGGAAGCCCTTCCGTGATGTGAGACAGTCTCCTAGTTAAGTTGCTTTTTTTCCCCCTAGGATTCATGTGCCCCAGCTTCTGTCGTCTGGGTGTTGCTGCTTTGGGTATGATGGGCAGGGAGCCAGGTGCCTGGGGTATTCCCTTCTCCTGCTTGTAAGAAAGGGAAATCATGTTAGTTCGTTTCACAGGATGCTTGCACGCTTTTCTGATAGTCTTTAATAGCTGGTGCTGTAGAAGAAGAGTTGAATCTATTTTAGTCAGGTGTGTGTCTCTCCCATATTTGTGTTTTGCAACATGAAGGTAAGAAATGGTTGTGAAAAAGCCAATATTCCTGCACAACATTCATGGAAAATGAGTTCTGGATGCAAATAAGTGTGAGTTTCTTGTGGCAGTTGGATGGAGAGTGAGATGACATCATATGATCTGTACATCTTGTGAAAGTGAATCAGTGCTACGACTATTAAAACATCTCCACTTGTAGGGCCTGCTTTGGCAGACTGGTGATCGGAAAGAATTTTTAAACTTGGTGTAGGATATAAACCCTGGTAGGAAGGAACTCTAAAAGCAACAAGAATTTTGCTGCTTGTAAACCAGGCTCAGTTTAGTCCGGATTCTAGGCAAAGAACCAAAGTGTGGATTCAACACTTTTAGGTTTTCAATTAAAAGGTCATCGTCACATCATCAAGAGGTCCAGGCTCATCACATCATCAGTCTGTTTTCCAGAAAAAGTAACTCTTGTCCAAAGGACAGCTGGAAATGCTTAAATGAGATGATAAGTGGTGCGACCTGAGCCAAGAACTATTTTACTGTCAAGGCTTAAAAATATTTTCATTAAGAAAGAAACGTTAGGAAATGGCACTCTTTTGATAGACAACTCATGAGACTAAATTTGTGAAATTGTACAAAGAGGAGCTGATGGAAACGATTCTTACATTTACACCTAATGCAATCACCCTGGATTTATTACTACAGCTTGGACTGCAAGCCTGACTCGGATTTATTAACCACTGTCCCTTTCAGTTCCTTATCCAGGGTGGTAAACCAGCTGTAGAAAGCTGAAAAGAAGTTGAGCTTGCATGTCTTGTCTTTTCAGCCTGTTTCTTGTGCTTGTTTTGGTCTATAAACAAACATCTCTCAGCTCTCCTAACTAGATTTTCTGATTGAGTTCCCAGAACAGACCACCACCAGTCTCATTAAAGCTTATTTATGCTACTTTCATGCATGAATAAAAAAACTCCTGTTCACTGCTGATTTTATTTAGTTAGATCCTGTGCCTTGTGGTGGACATTGAATTGGAGTGACATTTTTGGCACCAAAACAATAAATAAATAGTGGGACTGAGGAGAACAGTTTGATGCCTGCATGTTTTGCTGTAGGAAAAGGAAGGGGTTAACCTGTTCTTGGCTGTATGGTACTGATTGAGGCCCACACAAAGAAAATACAGCTGTAAACAGTTAGGAGTATTCCCTAGTAGCTGGGTGGGGTTTTTTGGGGGTATAAGTCATTGAACTGGGAGTCTGAAGGTATGATCTGTTTCCCAGAGATGCCACACACTTCCCATGTGATAGGAGGAGGAAGGTCACTAGTTGCTCTAGGTCTCGGCTTCCCAGCTGAGAATGATGCTTTCTCCCTCCTCTGCTTTTTCCAACTTGCTTGTTTATATCTCTAGCTTTCCAGCAGTGTAACATCAACGCTGCCTGTGTACTGATTACGGTGGGTCCTGCTTTCTGCTGAGGCCTCTAGACAGCACCACAAATAACAAATAAGATTTTCCCTTTACTATTGCCTCCTTCATCTCCAACCATGCTGCAATGCCTGTGAGGTAAGATTAATAGCTAAAAATAAAAATAAAGAAATTGGTAAAGATGAGGAAGAAGGGAATAAAGATCCAGCAGGTGTGAGAAGTTGTGAAATGGGATTGTTTTTCTCCGGTCCTGCTGGATTGGATGATGATCTCATGCAAAGGTGCTGCATTTTGGAACAGAGAAGGATTTGAGCCTGTCCTTTAAATCAAAAGGGTGAACAAAAAGCAGCTTTGTGTGTTTCCTTTGTGCTAAGCACATTGTGAATATTCTTAAGCATTGCCACAGGATTAACATCTCTGCATTTTAATGTGCCTGGTGCTGGAATGTAGCTGGAAAGCAGAGCAGGCAGGAATGGTCTCTCCAGGCAGTGGGCACTGCTAGGTGTTTCTTTGAAGTGCTATTCAATAGCTTTCTGTTACTCTTTCCCTCCTTCCTTCAAGAACTTCTGGAACAAATCCTGATAGACTACTGGACTGGACTGTTTTATCTACAAATACTTTTGCATGGCAGGAGTATTTAAAAAAAAAAAAAAAAGGGCATGTGGACAGAAGTATGGAGTTTGGTATTTACTTTGGATCATTAACCTGGTCTGTAAATTTGATTTGATCTCTGAGTTTTTTGTTCCTCCCCCTCTTTTTGTTTAATTTCAGAGCCTGCAAAGAGAAGCTGTCTTTTGCTGCTTTGGGATCCCAGCAAGAATTGGGAGCCTGATGGATTTTAAATGCACCTGCTTTATTTAAAGCCCAGCCAAACAGATAAGTGCCCTTTTATTTATCTCACAACAGCATTTTAAACATAGCTGTGCACACCACCTCTTTTCAGTTGGGTTCAATTTGATAAGCCCTCTGTTTCACCATTGCAAATGAATGCTCTGCGGTTCTCCTTTCGGCTGAGAAGCACCAGATGATATCGGCATTTCACGTGAGCTAATTAATTAGTGTCTGAGGGAACTGCAGCTGATGGCTCGGGAAGCTCCCAGGGGTCTTTCCCTGCCCCTCTGGAGCTGCTGTCTCCAGCAGCCCTGTGAGGTTTTGGGACTCTGAGGAGCAGCTCTGCGGGACCAGACGAGGCTGATGTGACCCATCTGAGCCTTGAGGAGTCCTCCGGGACTCATTAGAGCTTTAATAACTAAACTTGGCTGCTTTGATTGAGAAGATGCTTGTGCAGGCTTGGCGCGATCTCAGAGAAACCAGCTAACACTGCTGGCAGGAGAGAGGGCTTTCTGCATGTGCTGGTCATATGCGTGCGGAGAAAGTGATAACCCTGCTTCTTCCTGACAGTTTCCAGGTGGGAAAACAGCTGGGGATGGGGGAGAGAAGCCCTTAGTTATACTGAGTTTATACGGGGCATACAAAGAGGTATTGTGGGTGAGTGGTAACAAGAATTGTCCGCTCAAAGTTATGGGGACATTTATATCTATGGGTGCAAACCACTGACTATCGAGAAAGTAATTTCTGACCGCTTAGATCTGCTTCTATAGGTGACTGCTGCTTGCTTTCGGGCACACCACTGCAATTATTATGTAATTGAAGAAATCAATAAAATATGGTCTATTGTACAGTGTAACTGCAGTAGTATACAGCCACGAGGCAGGGGCAAATATTCATGATACTGAAATTTAATGGGTTAGAGTAATGAAAAAACCCACTAAAGCCGAGTGTGTGAGTGTTGGAGGGGCTGTGCGGCAGAGACGGGAGCCAAATTATCTGCTCCAGACCTGTCCTGGAGCAGACTCATCTGCTCCAGACCTGTCCGCTCTACCATGGGCTCTACTGTTAATTAGCAGTGTAAAATGTCTACCTTACTGTTACGAATACTACAAACAGGTTTGCTACTGCAAATTAGAGTAGTAACTGATGTGAATTCATCCTACCTGCCTAGGCAGAAGGTGAGTTTCTTGGTGAAGGTGCCAGGCTAGGACTGAGAAAAAGACTTGGAGAGACAAGACGGTGAAGTAGGAGGTTATTGTGGCATGAGAGAACTGAATCTGGATCAACTCACACAATCCCTGGAATGTCTGAAGTTCCCTCTTTCCTAGGAAAAACTTCACTCCTGCTGTTATTACCAAGAAAGTTTATATAAATAGAAGAAATGACACGTCTGATATTGCTGACTGTGCTCTGTCTTACAATTGTAAACAGTACTTATTCCTGACTCTTCAATGATCTGACAGTGAAAAGGTTTGACAATATATTGAGAAACACTGATAAAATGAAGCCCTAGTGAGAAAATCAGGGTTTGTTCATTCAAGCAAGGTGGATAGGAAATTAAAAAAACCTTAAATCATCTGTATACCCCTAACAGAGCAATTTGCTCCTCAAAAAAAACACCCCTAAATAAGCACATTTAACCTCAGAGATCCTTAAGGTTTTGATTATTAGATTTGTAACTTGAAATCTGCTTTCTGCCAGTGTGCTGGTATCTGTGTTCCCCCAAATCAGTTTCCATTACATTAACTCTAACCTGGCCAGTTCCAGTCTGGGCATCAGAGCTGAATTTGGCAATCATATACTGAAGTGTGGCACGCAACTTGCAATGCTCTGTGCTCCTTGGCAGAAGAGGCAGAAAACACAGTCCCTCTCAGGAGCTGTACGGATGTGAGGTGATGCTGAGTGTGTTGTAAGCACCTATGGTTTGGTTGGTGCATCCAGCAGCTGAGGAGAAGAGATTCAACAGATCTTGACAGGTTTCTGTGAAAAATCTTGTCTGGAAAGACGACCCCCGAATCCCTAACTCTCTCCTCATCTTACAGGTGATCTTTGAGGATACTTGGGAGTCTGTAGCTCCTGAATGCATGACCTTCCTCTGGGATTAGAAGAAAGCCATGGGGAAAGACAAGAAGGAACAGGAGCCCGTCTTTCTGAGGAAAAAGATAACTTTGCTGCGGGCTTTCTCACTCCTCATCGGCAGTATGATTGGCAGCGGCATCTTCATCTCCCCAAAAGGAGTGCTGAAAAACTCTGGCAGCGTGGGTTTGTCCCTGGTTGTCTGGTTTGCCTGTGGGATCCTCTCAATGTTTGGTGAGTGGTAAGCTTTGTCAGCCTTTACTTAAGCAACTGGGAGGTGAGGGGATGTAGCACATTTTTATGTATAAAAACTTGGGAGAAGAATAACCCAGAAGTTCCCTGTTCCTGCTGCAACAGAAAGGAATATATAACAAGCTGGGATGTCACCAGGGGTATTCATTTAAATGATTCCACTGAGGTGACTGAGAAAATCACAGCACTTATGGTTGTGAATATGAAATAATGTGCAGGTCCAGGGCCGAGGAGTGACAAAGACTGCAGATGGAGATAGCATGGTCTCTGCCAGAACAGCTGGGAGAAAATGAGGGGACTCCTATAAGGCGGAAGGGAGATGTAGGCACCTAAAAGACACTTGTAAATCTGAGGGCTGTGCAGTGCTTTTCATAGACACTGTGAAAAGGGTAAGACGTAACAGTCTTAATATGCCAGAAGAGATCCCCTTTCTGTGGGTGAGGGTAGAGAAGCAGATTGCCTGGGGAGCTGCAGAGTATCCACCAGCCAGGGATGGGTGTCTGGGTGTCTGTCAAAAATGGGTTGGAAGTGTGCCATGCTGCTTTGGAGCAGGAGATAGAGCAGATCAGTTCAGCCCTGCTTTCTGTGCATTACCCTTGGCTTGGTTTCTGGCATCATTTAGTACCAGTCTTTTCTCACAAAGGGTTGACTTTTTGACGACACTTTCATTCTAGTTCTTCTGAAATAATGTAGCTCTTAAAGTTATGATGGATGAAATGCATGGGTTTTAGTTTTCTTTATTAACTGTATAAAATCACTGTCTCAGAAATTCTCTAAAGGTGCTATTAGGAGAAGTGCAAGATCTGTCAGCTCTGAGGAGAGATATTATATTTATTTCAGTGGGTGACTATAGTTCTTCTGTCATAACGTGGCGGGGGGGAACCTCAAGCAACCCAAAACAAAAATCCAAGAAGGAAGAAATGCTCCATGTGGAAAAAACCACTTTGGCATTGTGACATGTACACACAAGTTTAGAAACTGACATGTTCAATTGTCAGTATGGCAACAAGCGTGGTTCTTGCTCTTAGCATATGTGTACCAATATTTCATGTTGCAGCCTATATGTAGTTGTTTGGCAAATTATACACGTTTGCTTAAAGAAATTCTTAAAATAGAAAGTGAGCACGGTGTTTCTTTTAACTGAGCAGAGCAATAAATGATAATGTGTGTGCTGATCACGTAGCTTGAGCTCTGCACGTGGAAAGGTTTCTCTCTCCATTGCATCCTTTGATAGATTCTGCTGGAAGGGCCTTGGGAGCCTCTTTATCAAGTGATTGTACTTTGCAGGCAAATTTGTTGTGTTCTCCCCTCTTATCATTGCCTTCTGATTATATCTCTGACACTTCTTTTACAGTAAATTAAAAAGGCCTGCTTTCTTTTAGGCTTTTTTTTTCCTTTCAAGTACAGCATTTATACAAGTCCCATAGCATAAGTTCAGCAAAGCACTTAACTGCACATTTGAATCATGTAAAGAGACCCACTGGAATAAATAAGATACAGTGTCTGCCTCTATTTGCCGCTTTGAACAGTGATTCTGCACAGATTTACTAACAGAGAAGTGGGATAAATTGAGGTCCTCACCATTGGCATGACCTGCACATGGCACAACCGCTACCGGACTTGGAAGCATGGCCATATCACCACTGGGTTCCTCTGTGCTCTTCCTCTGCTCCCAGTCGCTGAGCTGGGCAAAGAAGTGTATAGCACAGCTACAGATGGACTCACCCTACAGGGTCACATCCTGACAGCCCCTTTACAAGGGGAGTTGTGCTCAAAGAAGTGAGGTGTTTTAAGATTTGTGGTGGACAGAAGATGTTTAACCTAGCAAGTGAATCCAGTGTAGGCAGGGCTTAAAATTTGTGCTTGGATACATTCAAACAGCATGATGAATTGCTCTATGGAGAAAACACAGACGGGATTTTTTTGGCACAGGCAGAGGCATGAAGGTTTCTATCCATTTGCCTGGAAGTTTTAAGCTGTATTCTGTGGCTCACCTCTCTCATGGTTTCTTGTTGGGCTTCAGAGCAGGGGCAGGGAGGCACAGAGCACTTGCCAAGACAGGAGCGGGCAGTCCCCAGGTCTGTCAGTACACTCGTACATGGACATGTGAGAAGAGACTGACTGAGCCTCTCACGTGGGCGCTTCCCTTGCTCTCCACCACTGGGGCTGTGTTTTCCTCCAGTGCCAGGTCTTCCCTCTCATAGGAGATGCCCTTCCGGGTCCTCTCTGCTGTGTCTTCAAAAGAAGGGATTTATGTGAAGATACAAGGTAAGGACACAGGAATATGGTCTGTGGTCAAAAACATGATTGAAATGGCCTAATGATTGCATCATTAGCTAGAAAATGGAGAATTTCTTTCCTTCTGACAGAGAAGTTGATTGCTTCAAAACTTGCTTCAAAACACTGTAGCATGCAAAAATAGGGAAGAGTATTTCTGCTAATCCAAATTCTCTTCCTCTAATTCCCGACTTATTTTAAACAGACTCATTCAATCCCTGAAAGTCATACAGAAAAGAGAAAATCCATGGGATGATTTACTCAGTGCATTCCTACCTGAACTTTTCCAGGTGCCTTGTGTTATGCAGAGCTTGGAACAAGAATCACCAAGTCTGGCGGACATTATATCTACATTTTGGAGACACTAGGGCGTCTGCCAAGTTTCTTATTTCTGTGGGCAGAGTTTTTTGCTATTAGGTAAGAGATTTTGTTTGTTTGCCTTTTCCTGGGTGCTGTGATGATTTAAAGATACCCCGAAGTTACTGTGCCAGGTAGCAGTCTAGGCAGTTTTTAAAGGAAAGAGTAGAAACAATCTGCACAACTTTTAAAGATTTTCAGTGATAAAAGGAAGAAGGCATCATGAGTTAATAGTTACACATATTCAATGTGATCTGTAGTTGAAGAATATCTCTTCTCCCATGGCAGCTGGTATCCTTCAAGAGCCGTTTTAAGTATTTTTTAGGCTAACAATGAATGCCAGGTTTATTTCAGATCTTCTGTTTTCCTGTGAACCTTTCTCGGATTATCCTGTGGAGACAACTTTCTGGCTTGGCCCTGACTTAAATAATATTTTAGAAAATTGTAAATGACTTCTTTTTTAACTTTAAAAGGAAAGTTCTCACCTCTCAATAACCTGTGTCTTTCACGTAAACTGAGATGAAGGAGGACATATTACCCACACTGCACTGACTGCATTGCTCAGTATGATTAATCTCAACTTTTGCTTTCAAGTTGGGAATTAATCTTGTTGCAACATGTGATTTTTTTTTTTTATTTTTTTTTAACCCATTTACTGAGAAAAACCTATGAAAAAAACTCTATGGGAATTCACCGTCTGCATGGATGAGCAGCATTAAGCTGGCTGGGGAAACCTCCTCTCCTGAGTTTTGTGCAGTTTTGTATCATGCCATTTCTCGGCTGTCTGCAGACCACAGCTTGTGCTCGATTCCCTCCCCAGGCCTGCCAACAGCGCTGTGATTTCTTTGGCATTTGGAAGCTACATGCTGGAGCCGTTTTTTGCCCCCTGTGCACCCCCTGTCCCTGCTGTGAAGCTTGTGTCTCTCCTGGGGTACTGTAAGTACTAACCATTATGGGACTGCCGATCTCAGAGCCTCTCTGTCCCAGACCAGGGGCAGTTACAGGGTACTATGTTCTGGGATAACTGTAGGATAGGAGCCAATCTTACCTCCTTGGCCACCCAAAACTGCCTCATCCAAGGCGCTGGTTTGGGGCCACTATATTCTCCAAGAAGTGGAATAGGCCTCCCTGTTGACCATCTATTGCCTGAGGTTGGGGGATTGTGCCAAATACCAGATTAGCAGCTCTTCATGAATAACTGTGCAAATGTCACCTGGTTTGAGGGTGTAAAGCTCAAGGTTTTGAACTCCTCACCTCGTGCACCCAGCCTGTGAAGCTGTCCTGCGTGCTCCAGCTGGTGTGTGCTGGCACAGGACCGCAGTGAAGGGGGCTGCTGGGACAGATGTCCCTGCAAACTCCCACTTTCCCCCCAGGCAGGCATGCATCACCCAACAGGAGCCAGGCTCCTGGTCTCGCTTAGGAGCAGAACCCAGCTCCCCCTCCAAATGCTGTATGCTGCACCACACATGTCATGTTTTCTGACACCTCTCACCCCGAGCATCCTCTCTGCAAAGACACAGCCTTCTTCTCCCTGACATGCCTAGAGCAGGGAGCACTGCTGTATGTTTTCCTGTGTGCACTGAGCATGGGCTACAGCTGTAACAGTGTGGTCTCCTCTCCAGACATGATCCTTGCCCTCAATTCCTGGAGCGTCACCTGGAGTGGCCAGCTGCAGATGGCTCTCTCCATCGTCAAACTCCTGGCTCTTGCACTCATCATCGTGCCAGGGATGATGCTGCTGGCCCAGGGTAGGTGTGCTGCTGCGTGGCTGAGGGAGGGTGCTCAACGTGCCTGCCTGACACGGCTTTTATCAGTCCCTAGTGACAAGGTGTTACTCCTTTAGCTGACAGGAGCTTTCTCTGCTTGTGTGCTGGGTGTCAGTCACCTGGGAGCTGAGACCAGGGTAGTTGGCATTAAGCCGCACCATTTCACTTATGCACTTGGCTCAACTGTGCTTTCTCCAAAACCGAGCGAGCCTCAGTGCCTGAGGCAGTGTGAGCCCGCCCAGGGTCATACAGGCACCTTCCTCTGCAGGCAGTCTTTCTCTGGCATCAGACTTGCCTGTTTTCAGTGTGGCTTGAAATCCTTCCAAAACAGCATAAATTTGATGGACATCAGGGATGTGTGACAGCATCCCATGGCGACCTGAGCCAGTTGCAGCTGTGTAATGAGTTCCCAGCCCTCAGATGAGCGCTGGTGACAGCATCTCTAACCCTTCTGTGGTGTAAGCTAATGGTTTTTACCTTCTAATTGAGAAGAATGGTAACTTAGTAAACTCACGATGGGTTTTTGCCAAGTTAGAATTGCAGACTGGATTGCACAGTCACATCCAGAGTGAGGAAAAGAAACAAACCTGCCAGTGTTATCTTCTGGGAATGATACAAGAGTATTTTTAAGAGCTTTAATCCAAGCCTCAGTTTATAGAAAAGCCCAAGGCATTCCCACTCAAGGGATAAAGCTTGCTCCTGCTTCACGCTATTACCTTCCTCTGCAGAAAAAATAACACAGGCAGTAGGCTCCACGTTCTTGTTTCTTTCTGATGTCTGGCGCTGGCTCCTTTGAACATGCAAAGATCCCCTCGGGCTGGCAGCACTTCTGAACTGAAGGACTGCCCTGCAGCTAGAAATCCTGAGCCATTATTGTTAGGAATGCCTTCAAATGACAATCTGGAGCCCTGGCACCCATCCTCCAGTGAGGAGGATAAGTGCCGGTGACATCTGGAGGGAGAATTCACTAAGAGACCTCAATATGACAGGTTGTATTTAATGTGACTCATGGGGGACTCTAAATCACTCATTAATGTAATGCAGACAATAAATCCTTTTTATGCACCATCATTTATCAGCAACCATTTTAGAACAAAAAAAGAACTACCTCAGTAGGCCCAGTCCCATGTTTTTGTTTAGTTTTCTTCAAATCTATTTTCTTTTTTATTTTTTTCCTTAAAAGTAATTTTTGTGCTTTTAAATCAGTTTGTCTGATTCCCCTGCCTTGTTCTTCTTTTTTCCGGTTACAATCGTGTCCTTTCTTCTGCCATTAGCTTCCTTTTGGCTCGGGTTTATTTTAGAGACTTGCTGGCCCAGTGTTTCAAACCCAAATGCCTAAATCTCATCACAGAGCTCCTTGTAGGGGCGCCTTCATAGAAGTGGCCTGAATTCCTGTATGTGCTTGGTTGCCATTTCATCCCTTTCCTGGAGAAGCACAACCATGCGAGCTCTGCACCTTTTACTTTTAAAGAGACTTTGATATGAAGAACCAAATATAGATGTGGAACCAAACCTTGGACCACCTGCATTTGAAAACACAAATCCTTTTGACTGAGTTTTTTTATTGGTCTTCCTTCGAATGAGAGGCAATTAGGTGTTTCTTCCTTCCCTAGGGGTTTTTTTGGAGTTTGATATAATAAGGCCTTGGGTGACATGGTCTAGTGTGAGGTGTCCCTGCCCATGGCAGGGGTGTTGGAACTAGATGATCTTAAGGTCCTTTCCAACCTTACCATTCTACGGTTCATATCCAAAATCCCAACTGTTGTTATTTCAAGCAGAGAACTTTTAGGAAAATTGGGGGAGTTGGTAAAGCAGGACCTTTATCTGAGGCTCCTCTACTTTCAAATTTTATTTGCTCTGCTCTGTGTGTCCTCAGTCTCCCTACCATTGGTGAGCCTCAGGAGGTGGGCAGGAACTGTCCCAGAGCAGGAGGCCAGGCTGGTGGCTCCCGCTCCCTCCTCCACCCCGGTTCCCATGCTCTGGCCAGCGTGGAGCTGGGGTCAGTGCTCTGGCAGCAGGATCAGGAGGGAGCACAACGAGAGCCGAATTAGCCGCCTTACTGGCTGCACCACATCAAAGAAGAGTGTGCATCCAGCTGCTTAGGGGGCTGTGGGGGACGAAGAGGGGGGTCAACCTGGTGAATTAATTTTGGACCTAAAGAAAGGACAGGACAACTTCGGTCCTCTCGTCTCCACAATTTCCTGTTCCCACAGCAGGCTCTGCCTGAAACAGAACCAGCCGTTGCCCTTTCTGAAATGTCTCCTGTAGCTGGATGGGGGATGGGTTTATTCTGCCACTGTGAAGTAAATGCATTGGCAAGCACTGCAAATTAAAGCAATGAAACAAATCTGAATACCTGGCTCCAAGGAAGTCACAAATGGTCTTCTCTGGCCTGGGCAAGAGGTACAAGAGGTGTTATCCCTTGGGAAGGAAGCCTATCTCTGACGTTTGCTTGCTCCGTGTCTGTTGTTTATTTCTTCTGTAGGCCACACTGAGAAATTCCAGGATCCTTTTGACAGACAGTCCCTGGTTTTGGATAAACTTCCCCTGGCTTTTTATGCAGGCATGTTCGCATATTCAGGCTGGTAGGTGTGAAGGGAGGGCGCTCCATGGGCAGCAGAGTGGTGTCCCAGACATGGCTTAAACTCTGTCCCTGTCTCTTCCCACCATGCAGGTTTCAGACCAGCTTTGTGCGTGAAGAGTTGGTCAGACCTGAACGGTAAGGCTGGGAAGAAGTCATCTTGGGTTACCAGCCTCTGGGGTATCGTCGCTTTCCCAAACTCAGTACGGGAGGAAAAAAGTTTGTGGATTCACCTAAACAGTGCCAGTTGCAATCTGCAGTAATACTGTGCATAACAAGGGATAACAGCTTGGTTTTTGTGTGTGTTTCTTCCCCTTTCTGGCAGAAACATCCCCCTGGCTGTCATCGTGTCCGTGATCACAGTAATTGTGGGGTACATGCTCACCAACGTCTCTTATTACACAGTCTTGGGAACCCAAGACGTTCTGGCCTCTCCTGCTGTGGCTGTGGTGAGTTGTCACCCCTACTGCTACCTTTCTTCAGTGTCGTCAGCTTATACTGAAGGGGTGGTCATGGCAAGTGTTTTGAGGGTGGTTTTCCTATGAAGTGCTTTATTGCTTTCTCATTTCTCTGGAATATTGGGCAACAGTAACTTCTTCTAGTCTTGCCTAAAAGATAATGGAAAATAACCTGCAGTGACAGTAGAAAAGGCAAGATTTATGTGTTATATTTTAGTTCTTCAATGGAGGGATTTTTCTTTCTTTTGAACCTGATACTGCCTAGAGATCACCACATGTTCCTAAAATCACATTTGCTCTTCCTCCAGAGCTTTGCGCAACGAGCCTTCAAAAGCTTGACCTCTGTCATCCCTATCCTTGTCTCGCTGTCCTGCTTTGGAACCATGAATGGAGGAATCTTCACATTTTCAAGGTTGTGTCTCTAAGAATTTATTACTCTTTGGCTTACTGAATCAGAGGGAAGCACCAGCAACCTGTGCAACTGCCCATCCATGCAGCGGCATTTTAGCCGCCCTTAAGGGAAAATAAGGCCTTTGACTCCTGGGATGTCAACTACATGATGATTGCTGTTGGCTAAGAGTTACCCTGCCTACTTCTGACCAGGTCCACATTTTGGTACCTAGGGCTGGTCACAAACAAATATTTTAACTTCTTCCTCCCGCTTCAGTTTAAATCCCTGGTTTAAAGTGAAATGTCAACGTTTCTGGTGAACTGGAGGCTTTGTTGATGTTGGCAGCTGCTCAGAGAGACTGAGTTGTCTTTTTCTGGGTTCACTCAGCTGCTCGGCTGCAGGGCACAGGGTTCCTCTGTTGTGAGGACCTCTGGCCAAAGGCAAACTCTCCCTTAAGGACTTTGCTTTGAGGTCAGCAAAATGTTATCAGGGACAAGCTATTCCTAAAGCAATAGTTAAGGCTCAACAAGTCTTGTGGCAATAAGAAGAGCTTTGTTCCATGAAAAAATTATCTTGCCAGCTTCACTGGCTGCTATACTGCATGCGCTTATGGGAGCCTTGAAATCGGAGAGGAGGCCAGAGCCCAGGGAGAAGCACGTCATGCTGGTCCCAAGGAGCTGAGCAAACCCTCTGGAGCTGGTTCTGTTTCACAGCTTTGATTGCAAAAGGAAAAATCCCTTGATATGAAAGGGATGTATCATAGCACAAAAGCTAATGAGTTATTTGATGCACTACCCTGAAGCCCTGTATTTTATACAAGTGGGGAGAATCCTCCCTGTTAGCTTCTCTAGATCATGGTTTTCTTTGAGGATAAAAAATCCCTGGACAGCACAGAGATTCTGCATGTCCCTATCACCTTTCTCTCCCCCATCTTGGCACCATTAACATAATCACTGCAGAAAGGCCAAATAAACAGCGATGGGGCCTCCCTGGCTGTTGGCCAGTCACACCCCTGCAAAACCACAGAGACAGCAATAAAACCAATTTTACACTCACGCCCCAGCTGCTTTGGGCGCTGCTCCAGCCCAGCTGATGCTCTGGCATGGTTTGTTTGTGGATATTAAATTTATAAAATTAGATGCAATGCCTTCTCCCTAATTGCCCTTTCGTGAGTCAAAGGAGAGATGCAGGCAAGGAGATCTCTTCTGTCATTTTGTAGCTGGTCTTGTGCATAGCTGGCCTCTCGGCAGTATGCCAAGCTGTATTTTCCAACAGCTGGCCAGAGGATTGAGATTTCTCTATTATTTGAGGAAACTGCACTTTATTTTCTTTTATATATGTATTTAAATATATACATGTGTGTGTATATATATATATAAAAAATAGAAGCATCAAGACTGACAATCCCTTTTCATAAACTCATGCTCCTTTCTCATAAAGAGTTGCAGTTTGTGACACCTCCGCTTCCTACTGGAAAAATTAACCCATTCTCTGATGGCAAGAAACTTTCTTGCTTCTGTTTCCAGTCTGGACTCATTCATGGTCACTTTGGACCTGCCCACAGGTCTCTGCTAACCGGCCACCTGAGGGGATGCTGACAGTGGTCCTGCTAGTGGGATTTGTGCTGAGTTGAACTAACTGGTCCTGGGAGAGCTATGGGAATTCAACATTGGGTTTTTCTACCGAGTGCCCCCAAAAATGTGGCTAAAGCCAGACCTGTGCTGGGGGGCAGTTCTCTGTGGCCTCAGGTCAGCCCAGTGACTGATCTTATTTCTAGTCTGGATGTGTGATGCTAATGCACAGGGCTCCCTGTCTTTTCCTAGGACCCTGTTTGTGGCTTCCAGGGAAGGACAGTGGCCTCCTCTCTTCTCCATGATCCACATCCGAAGGCATACACCACTTCCTGCAGTCATGTTAATGGTAAGGAAATCTGACTGTGTTACAGCCCCTGCTCTTGCAGTCTTGCCTTTCTTGCAAAGCCCGCGGAAGCTGAGGAGTTTTAAAGCATGTTGACACTAAGTCAGCCTCTGAAAAACAATGAAGGAGGAATACTGAAAATGGCTGCAAAGTATGAACTCCTCTTGTGCCAGCAGCAGTATCCAAACCCACTATCTCGAAGTCCCTGCCTTATAGCCTTGGGCAGCTTTTTTAAAAGTGCTGTCCCTACCATCTGCCGCAATTGCTGATTGATATTGTCCTATGAAAACACCTTTGGCTATTGGCTATTTGGAAAACTGAAAATCCCAGGTGTATTGGAAATGCAGGGAATGAGCATTTGCAGAGATACTCTCAGCTGGGCTTTATGGTTTTCTTTTTTTCTCCAGGAATGATCCAGCTCCATCATAACTGTGCTGCAGTGCCTCTTGCAGGTTGGCTGACCTGCTAAAAATTTAGCAGAGATCTTTATAGCTAGCCTTTGTGCCGGCACTGGAGTCTTTTGGATCATGCATGCTTTAATTACCCTGCTTAGGACATAAAGCATCAAAGATGCTCTTGATCTTGAAAGGATTGCTCCTTTCTGTAGCACATCATTATAGTGTGTTTAGGCCTTTTGCCTTCAGCCTGTGACACTGTTTTATAAAGCGCTCTGACCTCTGAAATGTTGGGGCTGTGAAGTAGCTGCCTGTGATTGCAGGGGCGCTGGAGGAGGTGATCCATATTACCCTCTTCTAGTCTGAGGACCACAGTAAGGTTTTAATGACTGTATTTCATCTTCACAATACCCAGTTCCCTTTGGTTACTACCATGGTGTGTATTGGAGATATCTACCATCTATTGAACTTCTTCAGCTTTTCCCGATGGCTCTTCATAGGATTAGCCACCCTTGGTCTCATTGTCCATCGCTACCGTCACCCAGAGCTGCAGAGCCCGTTCAAGGTAACACATGGCGTGTATCTAATAGCCAGGAATGCACAGACTTGACATTCTCTCTTGTATTTGCTAATAATTAGAGCATTGCATGGTTGTGGTTGCCTTTAGGCTCTAAGGAGTCTTAATTCCTACTGCTCAGTAAGGCATGTGGAGAGCTCTTGAAATTGGTTGATGTGTGTGAACAGCCAGATGTGGTGAATTCTATAAAGCTGGTTCTACATGGCGTCAGCAGCTACATCTGTAAAATGGCTGCCTGCTCCAGTGGGCAAAGTTTCAGGCTGGGAACTGGACGATGCACAGAAGGCAGTTGCCACACTTATCTGTCATGAGCTGCAAGGAGGCACCCTTGCCTGGATGTTATTTCAGTGATAGGTAAGTCTCGGCTCTAGCTGAGAAGCAGGAGGGTGTCAGGCCAGAGGGAAAAGAGCATGGCCAGAGGGATCCTGGGAGCAAACCTGACTTGAGGGGAATCATCTGCTGGCACAAAAATATTGTATAGTGTAGAGCAGCTTGTGTGCAACTGTTGCTGCCGCAGGTCTTGAGGATTTGCACAGCTCATAAATGCGTGCCACAAAGTGCAAGGCGCCTTGTCCTTTTGTGCCTTTCCCTAGCCTCAACTGGGCCCCTCTGGTGGCCCTTCTCACACTGTTCGGTGCTGGAATCCTCCTTGTGTTGGTGGGAGATGCTGGAGTTGGTGCTGGAGCAGCTTTCTTGTACTCAGGGCACTTTTCCCATTGCTGCATAATGTGCAGAAAGGGTTTGGCTAGTGCAGTGCTTGAGGCGTGCAGTTTGTTCCCATCTGGTACCTCCAGCCAGCTCTTGCATGGCAGAGGAGACCTCTTTGCTCACAGGCGCTGTGCCGCTGGTCAGCGAGAAGCTCAGGGGACAGAAATGCTTCCTGCAGCTCCCAGGGCTCCTCCCTGAGCCGTTCAAAGCCTGATGCAAAGTTTAGGGTGAGTTTTCTTCTCGGTGTTTGCTGGAGACAGCGTGTTTTGCAGAGACCTTGAAGCTTTCCAGCTTGTTGGCTGGCTGCATTCATATATTCACCCAGAAACAGAATTTAAATAACTTTCCTCTTTTTCTTTTAAACCAAGCTCTCAGGGGAAGTTTATTAGTGGTAGCACTGGTGATGTTTTCAGTTGCTGACATTTTGCCCCATTTTATTTTAGACAGCAGTCGTGGTTTAGATGAGAATTAGGATTTTAACGATTCATAAAGGCAGATTAAGTAAGGGAGGGAAATGCTGGGCTTTTGGTCCGTTTGGCTGGGGTTTTTCTCCCCTATCCATAATTTCTATAACCCCTTGAAACCCGCCAAGCAGTTTTCTGGAAGAGGGAAAGGCTGAACGCTTGTGGTGTGGGCATGTGCTGCGCTCTAGTGGCCAGACACAGGTTGTCTTCTGCCACCAGCGTACGGAGAGCAAAGCATAAAATACGTGTGGTTCTGCTGGTACTTTTCTTCCCTATAGCATTTTGAGTTTAAAAATGGTGAGAAAACACCGGAAAGAAGAGGTAGCAGTGCTCTTGCACACCTCTCAAGCAGATGTGCAGCGTGAGTGTGTGTGCACAGGAGAGGCTGGTAGGGGATGCTCCATCTGGAAAGACAGCAAGAGCACATAAGTTTGGTGGTTGGATGACTGCCACCTCTAGAGCAACTGATCTCTTCCAGCTTGGCATGGTCAGTATCCAAAACAGGATTTCTATTAACGGAAAAGAGATTGTCACCCTAGATGAGACCAGCAGCTCCTTCTTTCCATCAGCAATGGCAAAGAGTAACTTGGCTGAGGTTGGATTCAAAGACTGAGGGACTGTTTCACAGTTTTATTATTTATTGCAGTCTTCCAATTTACTCTCCAAATAACACAGACAAATTGGCTCAACCAACAGGGTAAAGCTGAAGTGCTGACTGCTTCTTTGGTCTTTTCATCAGGGTATTATTGAAACTCATGTTCTTGACGCAGGTGCAATGGAGATAGGGAGTCTGGTTTTGGCCACTATATGCCTCTGGCAAGCTGGAGGCAGGTTTAAGTGAATCACGAGTTTCATAACCAAAGAATGGTTTGATTGAAAGTGCTGCTGCTGCTCTTGGCTTCAGATTTTCCACCAGCAGCTGCCACACATGGCAAGTCAGTATGTGTGCATGTGCATGCACAGGAGCAGCACATTCAGAGAGCAGCGGGGTATAGCCGACTTCTCCCTCTGCCTGGCTTCCAGTTGCAAGTGAGGTTCATACTTTGATTCACATGAATATAGGAGGCATGCATCTCACATGGGCTCCAAAGGTGGTATGAGTCAATTTTTGTTCAATGCATCCTACTCATTTGCAACTGGTTGTACAGAAGCAGTGAGCAGGGCAGCTATATGATTTTTCTCGTCATCTTTAAGATGAAGAAGTGAATATGGTGTGTACTGGTACATATGGAGGCTGATTTGCTACAGCCATCAGTTTTGCCTGAGAGTCTTCTGTGCTCTTTTCCCTAGGTTCCCCTGTTCATTCCCATTTCTTTTACCATCATCTGCCTCTTCACAGTGGCAATGTCTTTCTACTCAGACCCTGTGAACATTAGCATCGGATGCACCATAGTTTTAAGCGGTTTTCCAGTCTACTACCTCATAATCCACAGGCAAATGTCAGATTGCTTCCGTAGCCCGTTATGTAAGTATACGTTTCAGTTTCAGTATTGTGGACCTAAATACACTCAAGGGTGGGGATGCTGGTTTGGTCCCAGGGCTCATCTCTAATGCAAATTGCTCCGTGACCAACAGACTTCAAGAAATCTAAATCATGACCCCCGCCACCCCTTTGGTGCCTTTCCCAAGACACAATCTCTGCAGCTAAAGAGCTGAGGGGGTACGCTGTGCTGACTACCTGTGTTGGTTGGCAGCCAGGCACGGACTGTGTCTGCCTGGCTGGTGAATATACTGACAAGTGAGCTTGATGTTTTGTTTGAAGACAGGGCTGAGGTCTATCAACAGGCAACAAAGAAAGAGGGTTGTTTTCACACCTCAGCCCTTGGATTCTACTAAATGTTATGGTATATTCAGGATCACCACCTCTCAGTCAAATTTGCCTGACACCGAGGAACAAGATCAAAAGTTAGGATGGAGAGACTGAGAGGCAGACACTGTAAACCCGTGCCCAAACATACTTGTTGAAAGGCTAGGGAGAGGACTAGTAGGAGAAGGCAGTGCTGCGTGAGGGCTATCTCTTTGGTGAAAAAGCCAGCATGGTTTGGGGCACAGATGTGGGTGTATGAATGGGGAGACATCTCCACTATGTATAATGTCCAGCACAGACTTCCTTTGGGTGTAGCCCTGGTGGCACAACCATTTCAGAGACAGGAGCCCAGTTTTGAATTTAATTTATAATTTCATTTATGAATCTTGTTTTGTTTTGATTTGGGGTTGGGCTGAGGTGTATCAGTAATCATTGAACAGAAGAAAACATACAGCAAGCAAGGAAATGGATACAGTGATTTGCTAACATAAAGAGCTCCAGCCATCAGCTGATGCTCTGATTTTCAGCCATATCTCAAGACTTCCTCTGGACTAAACTTTTCTTCTTTCCCTCCTCTTTCAGATTATCTTACACATAAACTACAGTTACTGCTGGAAGTAGTCCAACAAGAAATCAAGACTTATTGAGAAAACCATCAGAACTCACAGGAGAAGATAAAATCTACTTACTTTGTTTCTGATACCTTTGATCCTACCAAAAGCAGGCCATGCTACTATTCTTTTAATTGCTGCAAACGAGGATAAGCCTGAGCCAACACCTTGCTGCAAGTCTTCCTAAGTTTGCTGATTGGGATCAGATGAGTGTGTCACATCTGCCCTTCTCTTTTTTAGCAGAACAATCTACTTCTGTGAAATGAGCTTGCTTTGCCTGCAGTGTCTTCGAAACCAAGATCCTAATTTTGCAGCCTAGCCCAGTCCTCAGTAAAATAGTGTGTGTGTGTGTGTGTACACACACTATCTTTTAATTTTCTAACTTGGCAAATAGAGGAAGGGAGCATGTTGCAGACCTTAGAGTCCAATACATGGAAGCCAAATGCAGGTTTCAAACTGAAATGTTGTAGTAGCCATAATACTTGTGGACAAGTATTATGAAGGGAAATGTGTGGGGAGAATAAATTAGATTTAATTTAGATGAATTGGAAAGTAGGAGGCAGGGGGATTAAATTTAGTTCACCAGAAAGTGAACCCTTTGAAATTTAAATATTAACAAAGTAAGGTGGGAATGTTTTGCTTTGTTTATTGCATAAATAAACAGAATAAGCAGAATAAGCTTATTTTGTTTTGAAATCTAAATTTTCAATTTAAAATTTTATTTTTCTGAAATGACCTTTCAAAATTTATAAACACGTTTTAAAAAAAGAAGTTAAATATTAACAAGAATATAATAAAGTAGATCCTGATCTTTCCTCCACCTCCCCAGCCTTGGTCCTCACCAGTGAAGTTGAAAATACAGATTTTGGCCCAACTCCAGTGATATTCAATTTCTTCTTTAGTTAGACAAGACCACTGATGAGACTTAGGCAGATTCCTGAATTCATGTATCTTTTGTTGCTGTAAGAACACATGCAAGACCTCATGTCAGAGCTTTAACTTCGAATATGCAGTCAAATGACTTGCTGAATCAATACATAAACGCTTATTTGAACTACTGACATGAGAAAGGTTTCCATTGTCGGATTACTTTGGTTTCCGTTATTAATGTGTCAATGTTATGTCCAGATAAAACAACAATTAGCTATTCCCAATCAATTAATTGTTATTCTTTTCCTAAAAGATGGGAACTAGTATGCTGAGACTCCTCTAATGATGGCTGGAGAGAGGAATAGCAGAACATGGAGCATTTTTAATCTTTTATATCAAGCATTTATGTACTTAGAGAAAAACCAAAGTACAAACCCAGTGTAATCTACTGAAACTTGTAAAATTCACCATCAAGATTTGGAACTAAATAAGTTGAGGTTGGTTTTCCTTTTTTTTTTTTTTTTTTTTTTTTGTTTTTGTTTTTGTTTTTGTTTGGTTTGGAGTTTTGTTTTGTTTTGTTTTCAAAGCAATTGAGAATTATTATTCTTGTTATGACTGCTTCCTCTTCCTGTGCTAAATTAAGCTGGGATAGCAGCACTGTGGTTGCAGGGCTCGTTTCCCGCCTCCCGAAGTTTAATTTACAAGCTTTTGGACATTGTCCAACAGGAAATCCAGTCTTACTGGGAAAACCATCACAACCTACTCAAGAAGGTACTGGCTTTAAATGGTAGTGTGGTTTCAAGTGAGAGCTGGAAATGTTTCCAGGCTCCCAGCCTTTGGTTGGTCCTCCCTTGCACTGGACTTTGCTGAAGCTGAACCCCCTGACACACCTTCCCGCAGCATCCCTGTGGCCAGCCTCCGGTGTGGGTGGCTGGGGAAGCAACCTGCAGAAGACCTTGCAGAACCAGGTGAGCCCCATCACCCAAACATAGCCTGAGTCCACCCCTGTAGGTACTGGCTGGGGGGATTTTACACATCTTGAGATAGAAGCATGAGGTGCTACCAGCCTGGTCCTGTGCTGCAGGACCCCTGTGAGCACAGTGTGCCCATGCTGTAGCATCACTACTCGTGCATCAAACCTTGGAGCGGTCCAAAATTACAACAGAGGTGCTGTGTGTCTGCAGATAAACACATGGAAAGGATGAAGCAGTGAAGCATCCCCTTTTCTTCTTCGTTTCATCCAGAGAGGAAAAGGGAACAAGAATTTAAATTCCTGAGAGGAGAAATAAGTAATCCTAACCACCAGACAGTGGTTTTTTTATACATGATAAATTATCTGACGTATTCAAGGAAACCACACTAGGATGCCTCTGCTGACTATGCAGGAATATAATCTTGCAGGGCTATGTGTAGGATGTCTGCTCCAAGACCTGTCAGGTACTGGAAATGCAGACAGATATAGTACCACGGTTACACTGACAGTTAGAAATCAGAGGTTCAGCAGCTCTGCAGATGACATTGCAGTTGAAAGTGACAAAAATAAAACCCGCGGCATTCAGAAGGTATCAGTTCACAGTGAGCTGAAGTTTCCAGTTTGTGGTGAGCCGCTGTCAGAAAAGCCATGTAAACATTTTCTACCAAGCCAGAATGTTTTTCCTAGAGCTGATATCTCATGCCTCCTGAAGCTCTTGGCTTCAGTTCAGGAGAGTATTTTACTACAGAATTCACATATGCAAAAGTGAACCTGTGGGACCCAATCCTATAAATCTCATCAGCCAGAGGGAAGCATAAAAAGTTGTGCAATTTTGGAGCTGAGAGCCAGATACTATACGGGAGGTCAAAAGCCAGTCAAGGAAGGCCAGATGGGGAAGAAACAAAGTTCAACTTCTTAATCACATTTGTGGCTTTTTTGTTTGTTTGGGTTTTTTGTTCTTTTGTTGTTTTTTTTTTTGGGGGGGTGTGTTTGGTGAATTTGTTTTTAATACTGTGTCTATAAAATGCACTCAAGAGTGAAGCCTTTCCAGAAACTGAAATAGAGATTTATGTGTTTCAGCCACCACTGATCTGGTCTGACTAGATCATCAGGAAATATAAATGTTCTGGGCAATTCAGCTGAATATAGTTTGTGTAACCAAGAGAGAATAAATAAAGGTTACATCTGGACAAGTTTATGTAGATAGTACTACTTGACCTGTTGTTAAGCTTTATGCTTCACAGCTTTCCTGGGAAACACTGTCAACTTTTTAGACTGAAAGGCTGGAGGTCAGACTGATAAGTTCCTAACATTTCTCTGATTTCCATGCGGGAAGAACAGGGCAGAGGCTCAGCCTTCAAGGTAAAGGAATACAAATACTGGGGAGAGTACAGAGCCCCGTGGGGGCTGACAGCCTGTCCCGCAGGGCTCTGTGCTTGCTCTGCACTGGTTTGGGTTGCTCTGCGCAGTGCTGCATACTGCAGCCCCCCCAAATAGTGAGATAACCAACAGGGAGAGTGTGTTAAGAGATGCACCCGCTTTCTGCATTGAGATTTGGGGTTTACTTTACAAGGCAATGCCAGCTTTTGGCTTTCAAAGAATGATCTTCAGCAGAAGCTGCTCCCAGCAGGAATCTTGAAAGGAGACGGTCCTGAATATCCCCAGCCACTGGAAGGAATTGGCTCAAGGTAAGTGCTGGTGTGCGGCGACAGGAACCAAACAGGGGTAAACAATGCCACTTCATAGGGATAAACTTTGCTGGTTTGTAGGGATGTTGATTTTACTAATGCATCTGCCAAAAACATCAGCTATGCCTCGCCGGTCTGCTCATGCCTGGCGGATTGCACGTGTGTATGGCGCAATAACCAGAAAGAAGTGTTACCCAGCTCCCTTGCCTAAAGGTCAGTGGCTAGCGGGGAGGCATCCGTGATGTCCCGTGGAGAGAGACTCCGAGAGACAGCGAGGTACAGACGTGTGCAGTTGGGAGCTCATGAGAAGCTCTTGCAGTCCAGTTGTGTTTTATTTCTGAAGGTCTGATTGCACCAGGGGGACTTTTCCTGTGTGTTGCAAAGGTTCAGAGGCTCATCTGACTGGTGAGCATGCAGCTGATGCCCTCAGCTCCTAGGGTGGTGGCAGCCCGACAGTGGGACTGTGAGTAGGGGAGCTGGGGAGGCAGTGTGTGTCAGGGTCTCCTGGGCTGCTGCTGAGCTGGGAGGGATGGAGAAAGAAAAAGTTGGGGATTTCATGATTTGTGGGCTTGGCTTTAAGGTCTGCTAGAAGGACACCTGCTTGCAGTTAGTAATACAGCAAGCTGTGTTTGTGTCTTCATTAATTCGTCCTTTCTTCTACATGAGGGAGAAGCATACATGAGAAAATGTGACATGAAGTTGCTTTTTATGTATTGGTCCCTTCTCCCAAGTAACAAGTGATAGAACAAGAGGTAACAGCCTCAAGCTGCACCAGGGGGGTTTAGATGGGATATTAAGAAAAATCAATTCACAGGGTGCTCAGGCATTGGAACAGGCTGCCCAGGGCAGTGGTAGAGTCACCGTTCCTGGAAGTGTTCAAAATCTGTGTAGATGAGGCTCTCAGTGACATGGTTTAGTGATGGGCTTGGCAGTCCTGGGGTAAAGGTTGTACTTGACGATCTTAAAGGTCTTTTCCAACCTAGTTGATTCTATGATTCTCTGATTCAGCAGAAGGCGAAGGACACTCCCTGTCTTGCCAGAGAAATATTTCTATCTATCTGCTTTATTAAGTGTTTCACTTCTGTTTCTTTCTAGTTGGGGTTAGTTGGTGAGTGGAAAATCCCTGCAAGAAGCAGAAACTGAGCAAGTAAAAGTGAAAGTAGGGCACAGAAGGACATTTTGGAAAGCTGATGTCAGGGCAAACTGGGAGCCCTGCGTCTTGGCAGGGCAGCTGGGCAGTAGCCTATGGAGCAGGGAGAGATGGAACAGGGATGGGGGGAGCAATGCAGAAAAGCTGCCTGGAAACATTATCCCACCCCACTCCTGTGCTTTCCTTTCCGTTTCCCCTCCACCCCTGTCGAATCTCACCCTTCAAATCCACAAATTTCAAATTCTTCTGCCATGGCAGCAGCAGCACATTGCTGTGCAAAGGCGAGTAAAGGGACAGCCACATCCAAAAAAATCTCCGAGGAGTGCTGGATCTCATGAATCTCATGCAATGGGATTTGAGAGAAAATGCATTGGGAGCATTTTTTTAGGAACAGGCCTGGCTGGTGTTACTGCGTACAAAGAGCAACCGTGGTCTGAAGACAGCGCTGGAATGAGCAAAGGCTGTGAAGGAGACTTGGGCCTTTCCTTGAAATTTTTCCTGGCAGTCCAGCGCTGCCAAGACTTTGTTTGTGGACCTTTGTACTGTAACCAACTCTGTAAAGCTCCTCCTATAATGATTTCCGCTGACTGGCTTGGTCTGAATACCCGTGATCCCTGCCAAAGCATGAAGGGTGTACCAGCACCGGATAAATCATCTTTTAGTTTCGATTTGAATACTGCGCTCAAATTCTTCAGGCAGCTCTAAGTGGCTCAGCCACAGACCTTTGCAAACTCCATGGCAGGCAGGTGGGCAGCTCTCAGCTGTGTGTTTATGCTTCTCAACAGAGGAATGTTATAGGAGCAGAGAAATGATGAGATGCCTAGAAAAATGTTGGCTGGGTCCAGAACTGGGACATCCAAAGGAGGCTGGAGCATGACAGCAAGCAAAGTAAAATCCTCTGAATTTGAATTATTGGTGGCTACCTGTTTCAGCTTCTTTTCTTTGTAGGTGCTGTGTCTCCAGGGTAGAGCACGGAGCAGAGACTTTGCTGGTAAGTGACCCCCAGCACAGAATCTGACCTTGGCTGGCTCCCACCCACCCACCCAGCCGCTCTCTTACTCCCCCTCCGCAACAGGACGGGGGAGAAAATAAGCTGGGAACATTCAAGAATTGAGATAAAGACAGGGAAATCCCTGGGCAAAACCGACTTGGACTTGGAGAAAAAGTTAATTTATTGCCAATTAAAATAGTTTGGATGGTAAGAAATAAAACCAAAGATTAGAACACCACCATCCCCCCCATCCACTTTCTTTCCAGGCTTAACTTCAGTCCTTAGTTCCCAACTTTTCTACCTCCCCTCCTGTACCCCCCACTGAAGCTACGCAGGGGTGGTAGGGAATGGGTATTGAATTCAGTCCCTAAGAATTGCCCTCTGCAGCCCACTATCCTCAAAAATTTCGCATGCTCCATCATGACTCCTTTCCCATGGGCTGCACTCCTCAGGATAAGCCTGCTCTGGCATGGGCTTCTCTCCATGAACTTCTGCTTCCTTCAGGGGATGTCCACATGCTGCAGCATGGGCCCCTCCATGGGCTTCAGTGTGGATATCTGCTCTGCCATTGTACTCCACAGAGTTGCAGGGGCATAGCAGCCTGCCTCACCATGGCCTTGGTCTATGGTCTGCAGGGGAATCTCTGCTCCGGTGCCTGGAACACATCTTCCCCTTCTTCACTGACCTGGTTGTCTGCAGGGCTGTTTCTCTCACATTTGTCCCCACTTATCACTGCAGGGGAGCATTCTCAAAGGCACCACCAGCTTGGCTGATGGGCTCAACTGCATCCTGCAGTCAGTGTGTTGAGCTGGCTGTGTCCAGCACCTCCTGGTCTCTTTGCATAGAGGCCACTCCTGCAGCCCCCGCTGCCAGCACATGGGCACTTAGACCCGATACAGTACCTATGAGCAGCTGCTTTGCTTCCCTGAACACTAAAAGAGGGGTGATGCTATCAGTGCCTTCTGAAGGCACTCTGACTTCTGCAGCTGATCACACACTGCCTAGAAGCTAAATCTTACTCTTGTTAGCCAGGTGGCACCATTGGCCTTCATGTAATGAGCTGAGTTTATTGTGTCAAGTTGTGTTTTCTTACAATATGTAATTTAGAAAGATATATTTTAGAGAAAAACAGTGACCCAGGTCCAAGCCACAGAGGTGAGGGTCATTTCTGTGGTGCTTACCATGCCCCATAAACACCCAAACTTCACTTCCTTGGTTCTGAGCCAAATCTGCACTTCCCAGCTGGAGCGGTCTCCTCTTCTGAGAAGTGATTAGGCTTCTGACCAGACCAGGGATATCACATAGTTTGGCAGCTTTGGAAAAGACCCATACTTTAATCTGGATTTCTCTTCTGATGCTAGGGTCAAGCAAGCAGCCAGGCATCAGTCAGCTGTTCTGAGCCTGTGGTATCTTCTGACTCATCTGTCTGCTCCTGAAATGGAGTACGCCTGGTACTGGCTCCATGATTCTGGGCAGTGGGTTGAATATGGGAAAAAGGTGAGATCCATCTGCTGTTGATGCCAAAAATCTCTTGTTAAGCCATCTTTGGAGAGTTAGTTAGGGCACACTGCTCTGCAGCTGGTGTGTTTCACACATGATGCTGGGGGCCCTTGCAGTGCTGCTCTGTGCACTGGTAGATTGGCCTTATTAATTGTCCCACAAAGCAGTATTGCTACTCTGTGAAAGCTTTCAAAGGACTGGCTTTGAAAGTGGGTGTGTTTTCCAGAGATGACAGACATCTTTTGGCTGAAGCTGACCACACAGGCTGAAGGCTGCTTTGTTGGTGGTGTTACAAGCAGCAGTTCTCTGTGGGGTATCCCTCTGTCGCTGAAGAATGAGGTGCTTGAAGCCTTAGAGGCTTAGTTCAAAATGGCATTCTGTGATAAAGGCTGGGGAAACACTGTTATTTGTGTCACCTAAACCAAAGGCTGGTTTCTAACAGGTATAATTTCCTTGTTCTTTCTACAGCATCCGAATCACTGCTGTGCCACGGTAACATCTGCAGATCTGGAGAAGGAATTCCAAGACGACAAGGAAGGCATTGCGTTATTCAGGGCTGGTTCTCAAGTGTGTATGTTAGACTTTGACAGTGAAGTATCTTCGTGTTTTAAGTTTATTACACAGTGTAGCTGGCTCTAAGGTAGCCTTCTTCATGCAGAGTGTTCATCCTATGTTTGGGTTTCTCTGAACAGGTCTTTTTCCTCCCATAAGTTTTCTCCAAGCAGAACTTGAGCAGTATGTACATCTCTGCAGTTTTGAGACGCTCAAGCTTCTAAACTTGTACATCTGTAGTCAAAAAAGCATCTCTGACAATATCATATGTTCAGAAGAAGAGCTGAGAGTAAACACTTTGTGACATCTGACTTACATGTCTGAGTTTATACGACTAAAGAGGAGAAATGAGAAAAGGCAAAAAAAAAAAAATAATGCACTGGAAAGTCAAATGGTGAAGAAGTGAGCCCATGGTAGACATTTTGCAAGCTAGTTATAGAGAGAGAGCATGCAGTGCAGCAAAGGAAAATTTAGGGCTGATTGCACAGAGAGTGAAATAGGAAAATAAGAAATGCTTTTCTGTTTCTCATTTATTTACCCATCTTAAAATTCCTGTTAGCTTTCCAAACTTTAAATCTGTTTCCTGGCATGAATGAAGAGAGTGGTGGTTAAAGGAGGAAACAATGGATAATTAGCCATGTCACACAGCATGCCCTCTGTAATATTGTTACAGGACCAAGAAGAGAGGTCCTGTAGACAGACTTTCCTCCTAGCACCAGTAACAATCCCGCACTGCCAGGAAAGCTAGATTTATGGCTTCCATCCTACTGAAAGCTCTTCACTGCTGTAGGCCTGACATCAGATGTGGTTTTCTCTGTCCAACAGCCTGGATGTGAATGGGTGTGCGGGCGCAGCTATTGTTTGGGTGCCTTTGAGCTTCGCGACCTATGCTAGCAGGTCGTGATAGGTGCTAGCAGGTGCTGATCTTGCTGATCTCCAAGCGGAAGCAGCACAAGTGAGAATGGTTTCAAAGCATGGAGTGGTGTGGCTGTGCTACAGAGAGCACTGTGATGTGGTGTTCAGGGCTACCTCCTTTTTTATTTCTTCTAAACACTTAAGAGTGTGTCCCTGAACAAAAAAATTATCTAATTATTGAGTCATTGTGTTTTTCTTTCAAGGCATGGTACAAATAAACTTGATCTATGAAACTGAAAGAAAAGTTCTCGGATGGCCAAAATTTCTGTCCTCTTAAGATGGACCAGACAGAAGGTAATATACATTCATTATTTAATAATGTCTCTAGGTGACAGCACTTTCCTGCTGAGAAGTTCCTCCTACCTGTGCAGAATTCAGTATTAGATTTCTTAATTTGTAGATACTTTTGCTGACTGTTTTAATGGCGAATTCTGCAGTAACAGTATTTGTAAATTGTGAAACCCTTCTGTGAAGTGTGCTGGAGGGATGTTTGGTGGCAGTCTCTGGCAGCTGTGAAAGACCCCTTGAGTAGGTTTATTCTCTCTGTGAGAGCAAGGCCAGGCCACATAGGGCTGACACAACTGGGCCAGGAATTTTTATTCCTTGATTTATGCTCCGATAATACTGAATAAACTGTATACAGAGTAGGAACAAGGGACTGCCAGTCCCGAGAACTGTGGAGCAGATAGAGGCCAGATCCTGGGAAGCTAAGGATAAAATAAAAAGGCAGAAGCAAATCCCTCTAAATGAAATGAACTGGATGCACTTATTTGGGATACCTTATCTTATGGCTTTTTTAAAGAAAGTTGACAGGATTTGAGCATGTCTGGTGTAAAATTTAATTGTGGTATTGCTTTATTATAAAAAGAGCCACCTTCGCTTCAGAAACTCACCAGCAGGCAGTGAATTTGAAGCCAGGTGTTGAACTTAAATGTTGCTTCAACCAAGGGTGGTTGATTCAAAAAGAAAACAAACTGTAACCCCTAAATGGATTCTAATGCTCCTATTGCCCAGGTTAAAACATGCACGTGTGCAGGAAGGCATTAGTGCTGGAAGTTGTTGAGCACTGACTGGTGAAGTACTGCCTGCAGGGCACAACTGTCCACCACAGCCTCCTGACAGGCTTGGTCCTGGGGATGGGATCTGTCCAGCGACTGGGAACTGAGTGGCCACATGGAGGGAGAGGGCTCATGCTCCAGTTTCCTAGAGGTTCAAGCAGCACACGTGGAGGCCTAGCTGGAGCAGTTGTATAAACCACCTGGCTAGCAGCATGCTACTTCTCATTCGAAGCTCTCCTACCTGCCAAGAGAGTCATTAGTGCCAGTAGGATGTGTGTAGAAATCTGGACTTGAAAAAGGGATAATTATTATGTGGAAAGTAAAACAAAAATAAAAGCCTTGGGATACCCTAAGGCTGCCATAGAGCCAGCGGCTGGATCCTTTGGAAGGGGGATTTGGTTAGGAGTATTGTGGACTGACTTGCTCCTTTTTCTTTTCTGCAGCCCAAACATGACTCTATCACATTTCGTCTGTCCTCCTCAATGGGACCAATCTGCACTGCCTGATATCGGGTTCAAGGTAGGTCTTTCCAGCTCTCCAATTTGTAGGGCAAACTGGGTCCTGTACTCATTCTTCTGAAGACATGAGCCAAGGCAGTTGAGATGTTCACAGCTATTAAACAGATCTTATAAAATAAGTAACTATGAGGTGAAACAAGGCTGATGGTTTCACATTCAGAATAGACCTGTGTCTCCTGGGAGGCTCCCTGGGTCTCCTTACACATACCACACAGGATAAGAAAGGCTCTTTTGGCCATTACTGTTCTTACTTGTCCTTTGCACTCTCTGAAGGCACCTGATCCTCTGATAAACTGGATAAATTGCACCTTAAGGGGGTGTCGTAGTATTTCCTCCATTGATTTGAGGCAAAATGTTATTTGATGTAGTAAAAACTAGGGCTTAGCTGTGTAGGGAAGGAGCTAGGGTGTCAAATTAAGGTGAAACTGATACTCTTCTCCAGCCTGAATACTGCAGTGCATTTCATCTTTAGGTTACTCTGAAGTAAAAATAATCTAGATGTGGAGGTGTGTTCACCAAAGAAAGCTCATATGGGATTGCACTCATTTCCCTCAGTGCCTGTGCTTCCACATGGGGAATGAGGGTGAAAGTGGGGAGCAGAAGACAAAAAGACAGAAGCAGCTTGGGATTTTAATGGTAGGGCTTTTCATCTGACGTGAGGAAGTTCGTGAGTCCCTTGGAAGGCCTGGGAGTTGTTACTGTCAGTAATTCCTTATTTTTGGTGTGTTTAAAATTTTTAGTTGGTAGAGCTCAGCTGCACTTCTCATGAATATAGAAAAATTAAGAACCTGTTTGAGAAGACAATGAAGGATTTCTTCATCCACCAACTGCAGAGGATCCAGAACCCAATGCTTTGGCAAGTTTTTCAGTGGTTCGTATCTATTCTCTTTCATTATCCTTATGATAGCAGAAGACTGGTATTTCCTGATCTGTTGTCCTCCATAGTCTGCATTAGGAGTTGCCACATCCAGCAGCCCAGCAGAGGTGAGACTAACACGTATTTGTCTGCCAGGTCCACCTGGAAGTGAGGTTCAGCACATGTTCCCAGTAAGTACACACACATACACACACACACAAAACATGAACATGCACACAGCTGGCCACAAAACCTAACACAGACAGCATGGCACTTATTCAATCATAAATAGCACCAATGGTCTCATCCTGTTCCCTTCTTCTTGCCGGTTGGGATGAAAGGCAGTTACTGGAACATACATACATGCATGGGTCCCTCTAGGAGCTGGTCTTAGGCACTCACCCTACTCTTATGCTGGCCCCTGGGTCCTCTTGTCTCCAGTTATGTTCTGCATAGACACACACACATGCAAATGGGTCTCTATGGACTTAAGGTGTCTACAGTAATTGGTCTGGACCTCCTGGTCCCTTTGGTAAACAAGCTCAGACCTTCTGGTCTCTCTAGCACCTGGCCCAGACTTATGACTGCTCCGAAAGCTGGCTTCCAGGCCAGCTACCCTCCTCCCTGGCTGTCCAGCCTTATGTTGGCTAGTGATCACACACTAACACGCACACCCTCGCTTGCTGTGCTTGCTGGTGCTATAGACACGTGGCTCTTGTGGCCGAAGATCCTACTCCAGTTGCTGCACCCAGACCCCCATATGTGCACATGCACACAGACTGTGGAGAGTCCATCACCCAGGTAAGAGTTAGAAATGGAGTTTAATGAGAAGATAGGGCAGACTGCATTGATCAGGCACAGGGCGTGGCCAGACAAGCCTACTGACTAGACAGTTGCCTGTTTTTACACAACCAGCTCTTTGCACCCCCTTATCCACCTATTTTCCTGTGTTTGTTCCTCCTCAGACCATCTTGGTCCCTCCCTTCTCCCACCTGCAGTTCCTCTGTTAAACATGCCATTATAAGTGCCGTGCAATCCTCGAATACTTTTTCCCTCTGTCCCATAAGAAGTCGCATACTCTCATAGGCAGTGCTGTCCTTACGACTGTGAGCTGCTCTGCACACTTTCCTCTGCTCACAGTACTGAGTGTCCCCCTGGTCCTTGGGTCTGCGGCTCCCCTGGGGCAGCCCTGGGTGGTGCTGGTGCTCCTCTTTTTGTTGATCGGGTTATTGGGGTTGTTTCTGTTCTGTGTGTGTGGAAATGAGCCTCTTATTGCATAACCTAACACGCTGGGGGGGGGGGGGGGGGAGGGCGGAATGTGGAGGGGTGTTTCCTTGCTAGTGTTATTAAAAAACAAAGTTATTTTCCTTCACCATGTCTGAACTGTGAAATCTCAGATTTTTTTTTTTTTCTTTTAGTCTCCTTCATATAGGAGTTTGGTTGGTTTTTGTTTTTGTTTTTTTTAAGGGCTTTTTATGTGATAAATATAGGAGTAGATATTATGCAATCTTCTCTGTGGTTTCATACAGCTCAGTTTTATAATCATATTTATGCATTCAGGATTTATATAACCTGGGAACTGACCAATTCCCAGTCAAGAGATGTTTGTCTCTTTACTCTCTCATGTGGTATGAAGTTGTGGGTGACACAGTCCATAGCAATGCTGAGAACTTTTTGTTTTGCTTGAAGGAGCCAGCTGTGCAGCAGGGTACCAACAGAGTGCAAAGCAGGCAGTAACCCCACAGAGAGTGGTTTGTGTCGCTGTATCTCTGTGACCCAAAAGTAGGAGGGGTCTTGTTGGGAAATTGTCCTCATTTGAACCAGGGTAACACATTATTCTTTTCTTGTCCCTAGGCAAAAGGAGCAGATGAAGAAGTTCAGTAAATTGAAATTGGTAGATGAGCGACTTCTGTTCCATGGGGTGAGTCTGTCCCATGTGCCTGCCATCTGTGAGCTGAACTTTGACTGGAGGATGTGTGGGGCTCACGGGACGATGTATGGGAAAGGTACATGTGTGGAAGTGTGGGTTCAGGGGCTGTAGCAGCACAGGCTGCAAACTCCAGCCAGGTTAGTGGGTGTGAGGTGACCGAGTGTCCCTGACTCCTGCTCTCCTGCCATTAGGGCAGTCTCACCTGCATGCATCTGCATTGCTGCAGGCAGCATCCACATCAGTCCCATTTTGGGAGGTGCTAAAACCACCTGTCTTTGTCGCAGGTACCTGCTCTTCAGCAAAGCTCTTAGACAGGTGAACTGGGATTTTGGTGGCAAAATGTGGATAGAGACTGTCAATGCTTTAAAATAAGCTGATGTGGGAACACCTGGCAAAGATGTGTGTAGAGCTACCTGGGGTTGTTGAATTGCTGGCTGCCAAAGTGCCGATAGCCGATGTTTGTTCCTTGGTGCACATATTGTCTTACCTGTGTCTTTTTCTGGTCCCTAGGAAGCTACTTTGCCAGAGATGCCAGCTATTCTCACAAGTTCTGTTCCTCTCAAAGTAGTCGCTACAGCATGTTTGTAGCTCATGTTCTTGTGGGAGACTTTGTTCAGGGAAACCCCAAATACCTTCTCCCTCCACCCAGAGGAGCCAGCAATTCAAACAGACTTTATGACAGCTGCATGGCTGACCCAACAGACCCTTCCATCTTTGTCATCTTTGAGAAGCACCAGATTTACCCTGCCTATATCTTAGAGTACAGCAGCAATACCCGCGGTATGATCCTGTAGTGAATGCTGGATTCTCCTTTGAATTTACACTGAAGAAATTACACTTTAATGCATCTTTTTTTTAACATTGTTCAATTTTAGTAGTAGCTTTAGAACATTTTGTAATGCAGCAAACCAGTATCAGATCCCTGAAGGATTTGGGGGCATAGGATTTCAGTAGCAGAAAGTGGTGAACTTTAATCTCCACCTTATTTCTAAGCCTGAAATGGGGATGTACCTGCCTTGCATACCCTGATGCAGTGACACCTACCTCTGTTGAAAGCGGCACTGCTGAATATATGGTTAACTTGACCCACTGATATAGTCAGTTAGGCATGAATCCTACCTGTGATGGTGCTAATGTGCCAAAGGGAGACTGGGTGGGGAATGTGGAAGGAGGAAAAGTGAAAGTAACTACATCATGGTGCACAAGAGAGGAATCATGGCCTGTCTTTCCAGTAAATGGCAGGAAGCTCCTGCATCCTGGAGGCTTTTTAATCAATACTGGCAAGGAACTTTCTTTCCTGGTCACGTTGCTGACAGCTCTTTTCATGTTGTTCTGTGTCAAGTTTTCTCATCTCCATGGTACCCTGTCCTTGCTCTGTCCCCACTGTGTTGAGGTTAAGAGAAGCAGGGACATTGCAACTGATGAAGTTAGATCCCCACCATACCATGGTACTAACAATGAGGAAGTCGCAGAATAACTGCACATGGCAGTGTCCCACCAGGGCTGTGGAGCCAATGCTTGCAGCAGTGGCCAGTGAGGCAAAGAGGTTTTGTGAGGGGTGGTCACTGGTGCAGCCACCCCCTTTCCCACCCTGCAGACTGAAGTTGGTTGTGGCTATTTTGAATTGCCCTGCTGCTGCCTGGCATTTCTCCGGGTATTTGAGAAGCACCCCAGCGGTATGTGCTCCTGTTTTGATGGACAGAAGACAGCTTGGTTGATGGACATAGTACTTGAAACTTGGTGGATGGTGGGATAACATTTGGGATTACCAATAGCATAGAAACAAAAATTAATGCTTTATTTTAAAACAGTCTGGCTGTACAAGCTGTTATAATTCAGCAAAAGAGTCACAAGTGGTTCATGCCATGAGTGGGAAGAACCAAGATTAGGGATGTATGTAGGATCTCATCAGCTTCCCTAAAGCCTGCTGTTTTCAGGTGCAATCAGTGCCCTTAGAAGATGTCAGAAAGGCAGCTGACTGCAGTGAGTCCTTGAGCTCTTCTATTTAGTGCACTTCCATGTCCCACCTCTTTTGCAGGAACCTAAAGTTTGTTCTTTTGCAAGTTAGTGATCTAATCTTGTCAACCACAGGTGAGCTTTCACCTGCAATCACCTTCACCCATGTAGTGGTTTAAGCCCAGCTGGTAACTCAGAACCACACAGCCGTTTGCTCACTCCTCCCCTTTTTCTTTCCCTTGCTCCTGGAGGGATGAGGAGGAGAACCAAAAGAATGTAACACCCATGGGTTGAGATAAGAGCAGTCCAGTAACTAAGGTATAATACAAAACCACTACTGCTACCACCAATAACAATAGTGATAAGGGAAATAACAAGGGGAGAGAATACAATTGCTCACCAGCCACCAGCCGATACCCAGCCCGACCTGAGCAGCAATCTGGGCCTTCCAGGTAACTCCCCCCAGTTTATATACTGGGCATGACATGCTGTGGTATGGTCTCTGCTCCCTCCCAGCTTCTTGTGCCCCTCCTCACTGGCAGAGCATGAGAGACTGAGAAAGTCCTCAATTGGAGTAAACATTACTCAGCAACAACTAAAAACACCGGTGTGTTATCAGCGTTGTTCCCAGACTAAAGTTGAAAACACAGCACTGCACCAGCTACTAAGAAGGAGAAAAATGACTGCTGCTGCTGAACTCAGGACAACCCAAAATCACCTTCCCCTTGCTGCCTCCCAGCTTGCAGGCTCATGAGGATGGGGAGGGACTGAATAATGACCATTTCCAGCTATCACCCTGCCTTGGTTCTTGCAATGTTGCATAGATTTGCTCCATCAGCTTGTTGGGAGGGTTGTGTGTACAGCCTTTGTACACTGACAGAGGCTGGGAGATGTGTGGGGATAGTTTTGATATTAGAGAAAACGTTCGGTGGAATTACGACCTTGTACAAACCATCTTCCCCATTCTTCTCTGCCATGATAGAAGAAACCATCCATCGCATGGGAGAGAGCTGTTTCCAGCAAGGTGGGCTTTTCTGGGGTATGCGCAGCTGTAACAGTGGACTGTGGTGCAGGATTGTTGAGGTGTAGCTGCCACGGGCTTTGTAGGTGTTGGAGTACCAGATGTGAAGTGGAAGTGCTCCTTGAGGAGCCCACATCCTCTCAGGGTCCCACTCTGCCACTCTCACTTTGTGTCATTCCCAAAAGGAGCAGTCTCACCTCCAGAAGAGCTCTGAATGATGAAAGATTTAGCAATATTTTGGTCAGTGAGGCACTGAGAGCAGAAACCACTAGTAAAAGTGAAAAGCAACTTAATCTGTGGATACTTCTTCATGGGAGTTCTGTTCAGTGTTATAAACTTGCTAAAACTTCTTCCTGACCTGAACCTCCTGCTACGTCTGGAGTACCTGTGTGCCACCCAAGTTCTGAGCAGAAAGCATTCCTCAGCACCCTTTTAGATGAGAAATTCTTGCAATCCATCAACATGTGCAGTTGTTGGCAGGCACTAAGTGTGGATCTGATCTGTGGGCTTTTCATTAATTTTTTTTTCCCTGAAAAAGCGTTTGAAGATCTCCCTACCCTGTTGAGAAAAGGTTAAATATCTTCCGACTCAGATGCATGGGACTGACAGTTTCAGAATCACTGAGATGGTGGTGGAAAAGGTCTGACCTGAGGAACACTGGGAGTAGCCAAACAGATTCCTGTGGAGTTTGCTGCTTTCCCTGCCAGCCAGCCTGGTGCTGGATGGGCCCCTGTTGGGATAGCCTTATCCTGGAGCAGCAGCCTCTCTTCATTATCTCCTGGAGAGGCTGCTACAGGCATTGGCAGCTTCTCCAGTGATTTCTTTACCAGTTGCTTTGCAGGAACCAGCAACAATTTAGAAGGATCAATTGCATTTTGTACCCATATACATAATGTATTTCTTCTACATACTTCGATGTACTGTATTTGTCTCTGCCTGTTGAGATGTTAGCTTGAGTGATCTTTTCATCATGGTGTATTTCTAATTGATTTTCCTGTGGTGCTCTCAGGGCTTCACAGTGTCCCTAGCTTTTATGCTGTTGGGTAACGCACTCATGCACCTGCTCTAGGCTTTCTATTAAATAATATCTCAGCAAGTTTTCAGGCTTTCATTTGATTTACTGGTGAAAACTTGACTTCTCAGCATTTTTAAGAATCCTTTTAAACAGTTTTGACAGAATTTATGACAGGGTGATTAAACTTCAGAAACCTAATGCTTGACTGAACGTGCTCAATGGCATGTTATTTTCCAAAGCATTTAAACTCCTAAAAATCAACCTGAGCCCCATAACCTGGCACGACTGCTGTATAGGTGCCAGGTGAAGAAAACACAGATATTGTTCTTGGCATGACATGCTCAACTATTGCATTATTTAACAAGGCTGTTTCTGGATCGAGGGAATAATGATCCCGGATCACTGTAGCTGTGGTAATGATGCAGGGCTGAGGGTTTGGGGGAGGGCAGTAGTCCTCGGTTCAGGGCTGCAGGAGACATCTGTAAGAATCAGACTTTTATGGCTCAGGGAACAACTTTTTCTGTTTTTACCCATTCTTTTGCAGTCTTTCTTTGATGAGCCCCATTGTCTGGTGTGTTGAGTCCTAGGCACTATTTCCCTGAACAACTCAAACTGTCTTTCCAAGGTTACTTTTACATCTAGCTTACAAGCAGGAGCAATAGAAAAGGCTGACCTGATTCTTACTGATCTGTTCTTAATAAGCTTAGATTTTCCATCCAGATCCTTTACTGCAATATCAGAGGAACCATTAATCAGTGCACCAGTAAATACTTGAGAAGTGTCTACACTTCCCCCACCACTGGAGGAAGTTGTGTCTTTACCCATTCCCAAAGAGAAGCTTTATTTCACTGTGTGTTCTTGGAATCATTTTTCTTGGGCTGTATCTTCAGCTTTGGTCTCCTTTATTATATTTTTTTTTTCTTTTCAAAGTGGTTTTCCCTTTATTAAGTCCAAAGGAGACATTAGAAGTTGTGTTGGGCTCTGCTTTCTTTAGCGCTTTGTGCATGCTTTCACTCTTGCTTGTTGCAGAGTCCTTCTGACTGCATTTTGCAGATGGCCTCTCACATCTTCCAGTTTGTTTTCCTTTTGAAAGTCCCTTTAGGTTTATGATTTTTTTACCTATACTCTGTAGCATTCATCTCAAGGTGTAATCTATTCTTCTGTCCTGCAAGCCAACTGACCTTCATTTTGCCTCTCAGCTCAAGTAGATTCTAAGAGTGTTTTCCACATCCTTTTTCCCCTTCAATCCTCATACAATCTAATGTCCTATTAGCAATTATACAACCTCTCCCTTCACATAACTTATTTGACTGAAAGTTCTCACATCTACCGTAATGTTGTCAAAAAATGCCTCCTGTTGTTTCTTTCACTGGGCAGCTCAAATTCCTTGCTAAGATAATGTCCTCTCTACTTTTCTTTAGTATGGTCTGAGATGTGATTAGTTTCACTACATGAAACTGAAGGCTACAAATCAAACCTAAGCTTTGTGACAGCACTATCAAAAATGTATTTTTCCCACCAGGTCTTCCTCCAGCTGCTGCTATTTCTGTGTAGTCTGAGTTAGTCTGATTAGCTCCATGATGCGTCCCACTCACCAGCTTTTCTTTTGCTTCCCAGATCAAAATTTGGATTTGTTTTCTCCCCCCCCCCCCCCCCCCAACTTCTAGTTCTACTTGCTCCTGCTAACATGTGGTATCTAGGCAGTTTCCTGATCTGAAATATAATTGATAAGACTCCTAAGTAATGCAAAAACTTCATTGCATACCATTTGGGAAGGCCATCATTGCAGTGGGCAGCATGAGGGACATGGACTTGGTTGCCAGGTGATCTACTCCCACATCTGATGAGGTTTTATTGGGGACCCCAAGGAAACTCAGAAGTATTGACTTCTACAGCTGAAACACTGATAACAGCCAGTTAATGCTGTTGCTAACCAACCAGGATCAGGCATCTGCTCAGTGCAAATACCAGGGGCTGGCACACTCAGAGGGCAGAAAATGGCATGCCTGGGTTTAAGCATAGGCAAAAAAGGAAACCAGAAACCTTTTAGGACTTGTTCTCTTCCCAGAGGATTTGGAAACCAGACAATGTTCTGGCTGTGAAATGATGACAACAGTCCAGGAATTCCTGCTGAGTTTGGGTTTCCCTCTCAAGACTTCTGTTAAGCAACCTGACAGAAGCTATGGGTTTTTTCTTTTTTCCTTTTTTTTATCTCTTTCTTCCTCCTTCTTTCTTCTTCTTCTTCTTTCTTCTTCTTCTTTCTTCTTCTTCTTCTTTCTTCTTCTTCTTCTTTCTTCTTCTTCTTCTTTTTTCTTCTTCTTCTTTCTTCTTCTTCTTCTTTCTTCTTCTTCTTCTTCTTTCTTCTTCTTCTTCTTCTTTCTTCTTCTTCTTCTTCTTTCTTCTTCTTCTTCTTCTTTCTTCTTCTTCTTCTTCTTTCTTCTTCTTCTCCTCACCCCTCCTGCCCTCCCCTCTTCCCCTTCCCTCTTCCTTCTTTTTTTTTTTTTTTTTTTAACCCTTTCTCTCTCCCTTTCATCTTTTTTGAGACAGTTCTGAACTTCTGACGGTTTGTGCTGCTCACTCATTTGCTGTCATGGAAACACTGGTACTGCCTGGATGATTCCCTGTAGTGGATTGAGTATGGGAAGCAGGTAAAATTCACTGCACACTAGAAACCCAGCTCTAAGTCCCAACCACTAGTGAAGAAGTTCTGCTTGGAATGTTTGGGGGTTTTTGTGAGACCTGCCTGTCAGGTGGGACACAGGCATTCTCCATAGTTCTGCAGTGCTGGCCAGCCCTTGGAGTGTTAGTGATACTCTCAGGTGGAGCTTCTGATGCCACCTCTACTGTCACAACCATCATTTCTGTAGCATTCAACCTACTCTGCAGCCTCAGTGATGTCTGCCCAGGTGGAGGAGCTGTTCCAGGCAGGAACTGATCAGGAAGGCAGGTCACAGAAATGAGAGATAAATCTCAAGGTAGAGCACTTACTTGTTTATAATTTAATACATGCGATGTGCTGCTGACTCTTAGCACAGCTTCTGTCCTGAATTTGCCTCACACAGCCCCATGACCAGCAGAAGTGGCTGTTTTCACTAGAGGGAATGTACATCTTTAAAACCACTTGCTAGAAAATTACTTGTGTAAATTGGGGAAATGAGGGTGTTGCTGTTTGTGTCTGACAGAACATGAAATGTGGGAAATATATAAAATTTTCCATGCTTTTGTTTAACCTTGTGATTCAGTTGCTGGAGATATTGGAGACCCCTAAAGCTGAAAGATTAGACAAAGTTGTGGTATTCAACACACGCAAAGAAATGGAGAAGTATTAGGAGGATAGTTTGAGTTGTAGGTCATGGTGCATGTGGCACTATGAGCAAAAGAGAAGCTGTGAAAGAGGAAGCACTAAGGAGATGGCTTGGATTTGCTGAGGCTGTGTAGGAGGTGAGCTGTGTGAGAGACAGCCTGTGTTTCTATATTGTTAGGGTGGCTGCTTAAATGTGGGGCTGTTTGCTGAGAAGGATGTTGCTTGGGTGACTGATTATTGTGAGCAAAAAGGATGGAGTGCTATTCAAAGAAGAAAAAAAGAAGACCTAAATCATGTATAGCTACTATTTTAAGTGCCCACATGCATTTCTGATGAATGGAATTTGATAGCTTGAATCTGGCTGTGTGAAGAGATCAAAAGAGGAGCCTTCCTGGTGCACAAGAGGACACATGTCTGCACTGCTCATGCTGCCAGTTCAAGCAGGAGCAGCACTAGGCAAAATGACCTCATGCTGTGGGAATAACACAGAGAAGGTGGCACTGCATGCTTTTGTTGGCAATTTTTCATATGCCCTTCTATGTAAGAGTGGCTGATCAGAGACATGCCAAAGCCTGCTAGCCTGGCTTCTATGTCCAGTAGCAGCAGGTGCTGGATCTCTGGAGAAGAGGAGGAGGGCAGCAGATAGTGCTATATTCCTCAAAGACAGGGATGTGCAGCTCAGGGACTTCCTAATCCAAGACAACATACTTGTATTTAATTGTCCTCGATGGATTTCTCTTCTCCTGAGGGTTTGTTTGGTCTCTTTTGAACTGCTGCAAAATTCTAGTGCCTGCATCAGGTGGCATCAGTGGCATCTGCGGTAGGGCTATGCAGTTCTTGAACAGCTGTTACACTTCTGCCTGCCTTCATGTTTCCTTTCAAGACATGGTCCAGAGAAACCTGAGCATGCAGATGACGAGATGGCTCAAATGTCCAGCCACACACGCTGTGCTATTTGCCGTCTCTCCCTTCCTCTCCACTCTATGGTCCTCTTGAGGTGAAGGATGGCAGGACTGGAGGTGTCCTCTCACACATGACCTGCCCAAACCGGCAATGGGAAGGCACTGCAAAAGCTGCAGTGGGAGGTGGTAAAGGACATAGAGGATGGAAAAGGTGAAAATGAAGATTACTGATTTCCATTGCTACTAGGCACTAATTTGGTTTTTCCTTCCACCTCCACATCTTTCCTTTCATGTGTCACACGCTGGTGCTCACCCATGATCAGTACAGAAAACCACTGGTACTGGCTGGCTGACACTAACCAGTGGCAGGGATATGGAGAAGCAGTAAGTACCTCTCCCCTCCCTGTCTGCATGCTGGCGGCCCCTTAGGGGCTGCCATCTCTTTTGCCCTTTGCAAGCCTTTCATGCACGTCTGGTGTTTTGCCTCAGTGCCTCCCCATAGCGCACATGCATTTTGATGGATTCAGCATCCTCTTCATAATTTTACTTCTCTCACTCAGGACCCCATGAGGTTGAGCTCTGAACCCTGTTTATTTTCTTGGGCAAACTAGAGCCTTTCAAAATAGCTTTAATTGAAACAATTTTTATGTTGTATGTGTATCTGTGAGGAGAGTGCTCTTTTCTTTTGGAAATCCTAAAAACTCACTGCAGAAGGGAATGCCAGAAAGCTATCCCACATGCTGACAAGGAACAATAGCAAAATATGACTGTTTCAAGACCCATGGCGAAGTTCTCCAACCCTACACAGAAGGGCTGAGGAGAAGGTGGCAAGCACCACAGACCACACAGATGGATGGGACACCAAGAATACACCACCCCACCAAATATCCTCTGTGCATGCTCTGGTGAGGAGGGAGCAGGGTCCAGCACACAGCTTCTGGTGGGTGGTGAGTAGGGCTGGGGTGCACTGGGAAACTCCAAGTTGTAGCTGATTACCCCTGGTTAGCAAATAAAATGTTGCTCAGCAGGTCCTTTAAGCCAAAACTTTTTTCCGACAGACAATTCCCCTCCTTTTCCTAGTCTCCAAACCACTGAGCTGCCACTGGAACCTCTACACAGGTGGAGAAGGCATTTGAGGCTGACCAGAAAGGCACACTCTGTTTCAAGCAGGTTCTCAGCAGTGTGAGATCAACTTCAAAGGTGAAATATCTGTTGGGTTGATGTCTGTGTGAGAAGGCTTGCAGGCAGGGGCACAACAGGGGTGAGAAACGCTTTGTGGATTGTAAGCAGTGTTACAGCAGCATGATGGGGAGGATGGGAAGAAGGGGATTCTCCACTGAGCAGGCACAAGGACATGTTGGTGCAAGGAATGATACAGCCCCAGCGTAAGCAGAGGGAGCAGGAAGGGGTGGGACCTGAGGGTGGATCTGGGAGCCCCTGAGCCTGACTGTGCCATGCAATGGGGCACAGGAACCATACTGCACTTGGTGCTTGGATCTTTTAGTTAGGATAACCCCAAGGGAAAAAAATGCTTCTTGAAATGGGGCAAAAGCAGGTGACAATCTGTTCTTGATCTCAGATGGGTCTGCAGCCATGTACTCAGTGTCATCATGATCGACACTGAAAATGGAAATGGCACAGGATAAGGAGGGAAAACAAATCGAGAGTACCCCAAAAAGGAGGGTACCCAAAACTGTCATGCTTTGCTGCCTGTGCCAGCTGGAGGAGGTGTTCGAGGCCCGCTGCCTTTTCTCCCAGCCGGCATCCCCCCATGCCAAAGCCAGCGCTTCTCGCTCTGCCTGCCTTCGCGTTTCCTTTCCAGCCGTGCTCCGAGAACCCTGCGGGCGCATCTGCAGGCGGACGTGCCGGTGGCCCCGGCGGCCAGCACGGGGCGCCGCAGCCTTCTGCTGCCGGGTCCCTAGGTGGCGGTGCCCGCCCGGCTCCGGGGGCCTGCCGGCAGCCCGGGAAGAGCCTGCCCGGCTCTGTAGGCGCCCTGCAGGCTGGTGTCGGGGAGGGCGGTGTGGGAGCATGCAGGGTTGGGGCGTGGGGAGAGGGTGGTGGGGGAGCCGAGAGTGGTCGCGGTGCAGCATCGCAGGAGTCCAGCGTTAACCGTCAGCAGCCCGCGGGATCTGCTGGGTGCTGTTCTCTGTGGGCATCTGCGCCACGACCAGGTCAGTTCCCCCTCCCTCCAGAAAGTCACGGTTTAATCGCAGCTGCTGAGCACTAAGTGCAGAATAGCGCAGATTTTGACCCACAGCCGAAAGAGCTGGAGGAGGGTGTGAGACAGGGAGTGCTGCAGAGTACACGGAGGGCTGCAGACTGACTGCAAACGCTTTCCAGGCTGCGAGAAACTGATCTGTAGTTTTCATTGCCCCATGTCATCTTCCTGCACTATCTGTCCATCACTAATGCCTGCTTCATGAGCAGGATGGAAAGCTGCTAGCATTAGCTGGATGGGCACAACCATTGGGCTGAATATGGGAAGCGGGTGAGCATCTTCCTCTCATGCCCGGCACCCTATGCCAGTCATTCCCTTCCTGCTGTGTCCTTCCTCCAAAGTGTAGGAAAGGCTGAAGAATGCTAGGACAAGAGGTATATCCAGCTTCAGAACCCATCCCCATCACTGGATGACTGAGGTGCCCGAAGGAAATTACAACCTCAAGGCAGGCATGTAGTCATACTTTCCCAAATGCTCTCCCACCCTCCAGCAATTTTTGGCTTGGGGATCTCCTGCACAGCATTTGTTATCTATAACCCTGGATGCATTCTTCTTTCACTAATTATTTCACCACCTTTTAAATCTGTGTAAACTTTTAGCAACATCTTGTGGCAACTATTCCCACAGCTGAACTGACTGTTGCTTGAAGGAGGCTCTCCTTTTCCTTGCTTTGAACTTAGCATCTGCTAGCTTTATGGAATGAAAGCGATGAAGATATTCTCACAGTGCTTTCTTTATCACCTTGCACATTTCTGTTATTTTTTGTTATTTTCCTCAATGCTCCCATGAAATCCAGCTCTGAAAACAAGCTGCCTTTACAGGTGGCTGGGGAATTTGTTGAAAACTCATTTTAATTTGCAAGTTCTGTGTATGTGAGAAGGGTTCACTTTCTGCATATTTCTGCTGGAAAACACCTGCATTTCCCATCAAAGGCCCTGGGAGCCATCCTCATCTATAAACTCACTTGGAAATAACTCTGGAGCCTGGAATCACAGATCCTCCTTCGAGGGAGTCTCTATTTCCCCCTGTCCATGGCAGTCATAGTAAGGTGAAGTGCTGTGGGGAGCGAGATGGGTGGCACCAGGGAAAGGTGGTGATGTGCACAGGCAACAGGCTGCACCGCAGCCACCAGTGGTGAGGGATACAAAGAGAAGAGATGTACCAGGGAGAGCCCCTCCGATCTGCTGTGGTGCAGGGAGTTGCAAAGACAGCAGAGAGAAGCCGCCATAGCTCAGAGATGAGTCTGTGATCTGACTGGTTTAAATCACTGGCTTTTCCCCATGACTTGTACACGTGCTAAATCCAACTCTGCTGAGTGTGCAACACCACTGTGGCCCAAAGCCCATTGCTAACAAATATCCTTTTCCTTTATAGCATTCAGAGCAAGTTGCTGCCCCTGTAACTTCTACAGATGTGGAGCTGTGGTTTCAAACTCACCAGTGCACTTCTGAATTTCATAGAATCACAGAAAGGTTTGAGTTGGAAGGGACTTTTAAAGATCATCTAGTTCTAATCCCCTGCCATGGGCAGGGACACCTTCCGCTAGACCAGGTTGCTCCAAGCCCAGTCCAACCTGGCCTTGAACACTTCTAGGAATGAGTCATCCACAACTTTGGGCAACCTGTTCCAGTGTCTTGCCATCCTCACAGTAAATTTCAAGTTGTCTGACAGAAATATGAGATGATAGATTTGAAAGGTAAAAGATCTGTATGCTTGCATCTTGACACACCTACAGGAGAACTAACTGTCATGCAGCTTCTTTTCTAAAATGTCATAGAAATTCCTTTTCTGGTTAGATGTAAGAGCAATGAAGGAACTCTTCATGGAGTACAAGCAGCCTCTCTTAGCACAGTAAGAAGAGGAAGGGAGTGAAACATCAAACAGACAAAGTGGAAGCAGTTTTTGCAGGCTAATCAAAACTGGGGGTGGCTCTGACCTGAACAGAGAGACATTTTAAAGTACTGTCTCTGTGTCCTTGATTTTACCCCATGCTTTTAATATGGGAACCTTTCTTATGTATTTACCATTGAGAAATAAAGGGCTGAAATAAGAATGCAAGTATGTTGAAGAGAATGGTAGTGACTAATTCATCATGGGTATGTCCCTCTTGTGCGTACACAGTGTGGGTGGTTGTTGCATGCATTGTAGTTTGACTTTCTATATGGATCCAGTTTACCAGGGTGCACGGTGAGCACGACATGCTGGTGGCTCTGCTTTTGCTTGGGTGTGAATGTCCCATATATCTTGGGCTTTTCCAAGCAGAAAAAACACTCCACAAACTGCTGTGGTCATTGCCCTGGCAGAGAGGAACAGGGAAAAATAAAGGTCAGGGGGACCTGGACTTAAACTAGTTGAGAACTGCATTTGAGATTCTGTGGTATACATACATTCCGTGCAGAGCTTAAAAAGAAACAGTGCAGTGATGTTTGCTCATGATATATCATATATGAAGGAGGCTGTAAGCTGTGGAAGGCAGCCTTGGTGAAAATATCAAGAAGTGTGTACGTTTTATGCCTGGAGGAGGTGGTGCACATTGCCATATGGTATCTTTCAAACTAGTCTGAGGGAGCAAGAGGTAGGTAAGATGTCCCCTTCTCCTGTCTGGGGCTGGAAAAAGAGCATGGCCTTGTTCAACAGCTGGAAAAAGAGAGGTTTGTTCAAGATCTCTGCAGGGCAAGAGAGCTGTAAGCAGGCCAGTAAGTTACCACTCAGATAGTGGCCAAGCACCATCTCAATAGCTCCTTCTGTGTTGTAATCTTCTCATAGCTCTGCTCGATTGCTGTGCTTTTGTGAGTGAGTGTGCGGGGTTTTTATCCTTACATCTTCCCCAGCGATAAAGGAGAGTCTGAGTCACCTGACACAATCTGGGCATGTCACTGTGTGCGGGCTGGTGAACCTGGCATTCACCGGGGAGGCTGCCAGGCTCTCGGGGCATCTGCACACAGCAAGCTCTGGGCTTCCCCAGCCTCTGAGGTATTGTTGTTTGCTGAGCTACTGTCTGGTGTGGGCAGCATGAGCTGCCAGGTTTTGGGGAGCGGCAGGAATTACCCTGAGCACCTCCAGCAAGCAGCAAAATAGTGAGAGTGCCTGGGATGGGGACCTCAATACAAGGCAACATGTCACACCCGTGGAAACCAGGAAAGATGCAGCATGAGTAAGGCAGAATCAAGATCCTCAGAAGTTTTTTGATAGAGATCATGCTGCTTTAAATGGAACAAAAAGTTTTCTAGGTATCAAAACGCTTTGGCCACTTGAAATGAGGTGCAGTCAAAACAATGTCCCCAAAGCTTTAACAAGCAGCACTTCAAACACCTATGAGTGTTTGCCCTGTGCTATTGTCCTGAGGTCAGGGGGTCTCTTCTTTCAACACCACAAGAAGAAGCTGGTCCTGGTTGGAAGCCAGGTCAGCAACTCCGTAAGTCTCAGTGGCTTTGGAGACAGAATCTATGCGAGGGGAAGAAAACATGGAATTGCTGATGGTGATAATCAGCTCCTCAGTCAGCCAATACAGCATGAAACATCTCACAGATTCCTTCTTATTGACAGCAAAATGCCTGAAGCAGAAATGGCAGGGAGCAGAGGAGTGGCTGGGTGCAGGAGCAGCTCAGGAAGGCTAATCCCCCTGAGTTGCACAATGACATCTGCTGTCCTGGGCAGCACTCCCAGATGACAAAAAACTCCTTTCTAATTCATGGTGCATTTTTCTTCTCTTTCAGAAAATGGCCCTGAGAAATCTGAATCCTCAGACTGTGATAAAAATCTGCAGAAGTCCTAGTGCTGCCACGAGTGGCAGTAGGGAACAGGACAAGGAAAGTTATAGGATATTACACTCATTATTTTCCTGCCTGTGGAAAATTATGTCTGTTTATTGAGTCCTCTCCTGCTTCAGGATGATTCATTTATCTGCTGACGTAGACTCCATGCAGGTGGGCCAAGCAATGGGTTTGACAGCATCGGCAAGCTGTCACTAGGCATGCTAGGCATGCTGCAAGGGGAGTGCATCAAAGAGAAATCCCAGCAGCCTGGAGACTGCCAGGGCAGTTCCCCGCTTTCTGCTCATGAGAGGTTACATGGCTGGGGGTGGTCAAATAAATCTGGTGGAGATGGAAAAACTCTAATGGCATTTCTAGGGTGGTGGTTTATATTCTTCTGTCAAGGCTGGTCCTGGTGACAGTGTGAAACAGCAGGTCTGACTCGGGCATGCGTAGCCATGTAGCCTGGGGAAAACATACTTTTGATTTGCCACACAGCCTGCTAGTGAGCTGGGAAGCTCAGGGAATAAGGCTGACATCCTGATTTGTGGATGCCATGGACTGGAGCAGGAGGAAGGGTGGTACTGGAAAAGCAGAGAGATCAGTTAGGGGAAATCTGTGCAGTGTTGTTCAACAGGGGTGGGTAGAGCCCTGTAGCGGTCAGGGTAAGAGAAAAGGGAAGTGAATGTTCTCATTGGAGCAAAAGGCAGATGTTGATAACCTGATGTGATTTTGGTGAGCTTTTCCTTCTCTGATTCCTTTCCCAATGGGTTGAATTGCATAGCGCTGCCATGCAATTCAGGAAAAGGAACTCCTTTGCATTATGTACAAGATTTCAGAATAGTTTAGAGCGCTCTGGGACAGGAGTGAGAGCAAGGAAAGGACCATGAATAAGTGAGAGAGGGCTTTCAAAAATTCCAGGCTACAATTGCACCCGCAGGGAGTGGTGGCAAGGTTCTTTGGGAGGGACCGGGAAGGTGCAACCAAGAGCGCTGTAGTAACACATTGCTCTGGGTTAACTTCTTTCCAGCTGGTAGAAGTGAGCCGCAATGACAACAAATAGGGGGAAATCAAGAACCGATTTCAGCAGACAATGAAGGATTACAGTATCCACATGCTCCAGAAGACTCGGAGTGTGACGCTTTGGCAGCATTTCCCGTTGTTTGTATCCACTTTACTTCATTCCCCCGGTGGCAGCGGAGCCAGTCAGATAATGGATGGGCCCCCATCCCATCCTCCCAGCGTGTGGGTGGTTCCCCCTTGGCACAAAGCAAACTGCCTCCCTCCCCACGCAGCCCTGTATCCCAGCCCTCGTGGGCTCAGCCACATTCCTCGGGAGCGGACCGCTCCGATTCTCTGATTTATGGTGGAAAAATAACCAGATCCAAAAATGAGAGGGGGGAATGACAAAAAGGTTGGGGCCCTGTGGAATTAGGCCTAGGGTTTATAGGAAATTTATGTTTTGATTAGGAAAACCCAGAAACTTAAAAGATTTCTATTATAAAGAAAGCTTTTTATAAACCTGGGGTTTAGATCTGGGGTGCGCACAAATCTTGTTTTATAAGCCTGGATTTACATAAGCCATTTTTAAAGCTATCAGATTCTATGAACTTTTTTAGGGGAAAAAAACCCCAACAAACCCAAGCATTGTAAGTTCAAGATGTACATACCCTCCTTCATGGTAGAACAACGTGATTTGGGGAAATGTTTTCTTTACTGTTTGGCGTCTCACAGCTGCAATGTTCTGATTCAAAATGGAGAAGGCCAGAGTTTTATTTTTCATGAAATCTGAGAGGTTGATTAACCACAGCCAGAGGAGTGGGTGGACTGTTTCCCCGGATATGGGAGACCTACATTTAATCCTATACTTGAACTGAACCTAAGGCTCCCTGTTTTGGGTGCCTTACCCTATCATTTCAAAAATGGAGCATGGGATAGGGTCACTTGGGCTCAAATGTAGTAACCAGAGATGCCAGTCTGGGTCTGAAGTTTTTGAAGGAAAGAACAGCACCAAAAATTAATGTTCCTGGGGAAAAAAAAAAAAGTTCCAGTTGGCATAAGCATTTTCCACAAATTCAGTAGAAACATTTAGTCAAAATTCTGGTGGAGGGGGCTCTTTGTTTTTTAGGTGTAATGGGTAGTTTTACACATTTCCTTGTGTCAAACAGAGCATGAGAACTTAGTAGACAGGTTTCATTTAAAGGCTGGTGAGGGGATAGATGTAGCTGGCTAAATAGATTTTACCCCTATGATAGAGAGAGGAACTGAAAGTATTTCAGTACATTGAAACAAGTGACAACTTCAGCTCTTCTCTGAGAACAGATACACTGACTTTGTAGAACATGTGCTCTGCTTACTGGCCAGTGTTTACAAAAATTGAGATAAAAATTAAAGTGTTAATTCTATTGAGAATTAGAGTTCAGGGCTGTAGAAGGAGTGTGAGAGAGCCCTGTTTGGCATGTGATCTATTGTCTTTTTCCCTGTATGACGTGTGAGTAGCAGTTATTTGCTATATATCAGAAACTCAGTTGTCCTGTTTTGATTCTCTTTTCTCTCCGGGAGCTGAAATAGCTCCTATTATACTAATGAAGTTTCTTTTAAAAATATCTAGTTTCTTTTAAAAATATCTTAAGTGCAGTGGGATTTTTTGCACACAGTAATTCTTCTTAGCTCCAGCTCAAAGTTCCCTGTTTCTTCTGTTGGTTTTGCAGGGAAGAACATCCAAGGCATTTTCCTTAGGATGGAGGCCAGGGAAGGAAAAAGCATAACTGAGGAAGACCACCTGACACAAATTAGTTATCTTGGCCTTCCTGGTACTGATATGAACAGAAAAGAAGAAAACACTTTTTTGAAGACCTTCAGCCATACTATCAATTCCAGCCATCTAGCTCAGTAATTCAGTGTCAGGCCATGGTCTGCTGAGATCAGATCTAACACCACAAAAGGAAGAGGTTGTTTTCTTTTTCCCCAGCCACATACCCTCTTTCTCCATTAAGAGATTTTTGCAAAGGTAATGGTGAACAGAGAGTAGCTATGGGCACTGTCTTACTTGCCTTCTCATGGCATGCAGGAAACCATCACCAGCCAGTTCTTCAGGTGGAGGAATTTGTCCTGACAAATGAGAGAGGGGAAGGATTGAGTTGACCAAAAAGGTTCTTAGCTCAGCTCTTTTGCCTCTTCTGATTTCAAACACTACTGCTTCAGGTTCAGTCAGGCACACAGATCTACTGGGGAAGCCAAGGCAATGCTCCAGTGTGTGCAGTGTGCGTGTGTTTCATCACATGCTCAGATACAGGTCGTATGGCTACACCATTTTCTGTTCCATTTTCCATGTTAGTTTGGATCTGGCTGGGGCTTGGATGAAGACATCCAATCCATAAAGATAAGAAGTGCTTGTGCATGGGTGTATATGCGTATGCTAAACCTCTGATATGTTTTTCTGTAGGCAGAAGAGCACATGGAAAAGAGAAGCCCAGGGCGGGAGGTGGATGAATGTCTCCTATTCTACAGAAGGAAACCATCTCATGTGCCTGCTATCTTTGATTACAGTTTTGGCTGGAGGATCTGTGGAACTCATGGGACACTGTTTGGAAAGGTACAAGTGAATGAGCTGGACCTGCATCAAAATGCTTGGGGTGTTTCCAGAGCGCAGGGAAGAGCGCAGCACAGGCTGTGCTTCCTACTGCGTGGGCCTGATTCTACCTCCTCAGACCTTTTGTAACTGGTAAAGCAACAAAATGCAGTGGTGAAAGCTGCCAGATCAGCCCCATCTGTTGATGCCTTGAAATAAACTCGTGTGGAAACACCTGGCAAGAATGTGTTTGGAGCTACCCGGGGTAGGAAAGAGAAGAAGGTGCTTGTTGAGGGGTTGGCTGCCAAAGTGCAGATGTTTGTTACTTCGGTTTATGCATTTTCTTCCGCATGTTTTTTCTCATGCCTAGGAATCTGCTTTGCCAGAGATGTCAGTTATTCTCATCAGCACTGTCTATCCAGCACAGACCACCACAGCGTGTCTGTAGCTCGAGTTCACGTTGGAGACTTTGCCCAGAGAAACCAAGTCTACCTTCATTCTCCAACCAGACCTGGGATTTCAAACAGGCTTTTGGACAGCTGTGTAAATAACTGGAAAAAAATCCCTCCACCTTTGTCATCTTTGAGAAGCACCACATTTACCCTGCCTATATCTTGGAGTATACATGTTCGCTCCAATAGAGATCATGTCAGAGGCAACAATATCTTGTCTGTTGCATGTAAGAACCTCATATCTGACAGTCAGCGATGTTGCAGCTCTGTTTCATTTACAGGAGTGGAACTATGAGTATGGTAACTTATGGAATGGCTGGGTCCTCTGTGAGGGTTGTTTTCCTCCTAAACAGACTGCTGGCAGTTAAATTGTAATAAATCATATAACCATGACAATGTGATGATGATTTGGATGCAAGTTCGATGTAAATTTAAATGTGCATTATGATGAATTTATAAAACTAATTGCCTCCATATAAAATATGGTACAGAAGTAGATGTTGTTTAGGATGTACTTGGGGAAATTAATACAGAAATGGGGAAAATGGAGTATAAAAGCATGTTTGAGGGGTGACTCTTTGGAGTTGTTTTTCCACAGAGTGAAGATCATCAGCATCTTGTCAGTGTAAAAAAAGTAGACAATGGGCTCTGAGCTGTTTTTGTCCTGTGGTTTGGCTGCTTTGAGTTTTGTGGCAAGAAAAGGCATTTAGATCATATCCTAAAGGACTGTTACATCATGTTCCCTAATTTCTCTGCTGGTCCCATTTGGTTATCTTGCAATAAGAGTCAGAAGGACTCCAGTTCAGATAGAAAAAAATTTTCCTGGATAACAAAGAAGCAAATGACTCATTGGTCTTCCTCAGTCTGCCTTGACCATTGATCATGTGCTGAAGCTGGAGTAGACAACACAGAGGATGGTTAGTGAAGGGACCCATCTTCACATAACCGCTCCAAGAGAATGGGTAGATGCCATAGGCTATACTGCAGTCCAGTCATACCACAAATCAAAACAACAGTAACTTCCCGCTCTTCTAGAAAGAGCTAAGTTGTTATTTTGAGCTGTCTGCACCCTCCTGGACTGCAGGCTGGGCTGGGCTCTCACTCTAAGGGGGTTACACAACCTCCTTCCCAAAACTTGAAGGACAAGTGTGAAACATTCCTTGGATTCACACCAGGATACTGCAGTGGATTTCTACAAGGTGTTGCAACATAGGTGTGCAGCAGCCTTTTGTGTGCCTGGCCCTCGCTGCTAAGGGCAGCTCCAGCTTGTTAGGGTGTTAAACTGGAAATGGGGAAGAGCAGAGTGGTTGTGCTGTTGCAGGCAGCTGTTGCTCAGTTTTTGCTCTGAGTGAGAGAAGAGCAAGCTCTCCTGTACTTGCCTGAGGATCCGTCTTGTCCATGAACCACCTGGAGGCAACATCCTTGAGCTCCACCCTGGTGCCAGCCCTTACGCTCAGTCGTGTCCTGTGAGCAGCCCTAGTCCCAGCAGGCCCATAGAGGGGCCAAGGACGCAGGACACCATGGCTGCTTTGAGTCACCTCCTCTTCACTGGGGATGTTTTCTGCTACCCTTGCCCAGAGAGGAGTTTTGGTGTCATAATGTTGGAAACACCTGAGTGCTGGTGGCTCTATCCTGGCTGGCCGCTGTGGAGGAGGAGGAGTCCTGCAGTTTCCATGAGTGGGAAACCCTGGGCGTGTAGGAAACTGATGCTATAACACATCCTGGGAGCCCTATAACTAATGCTGGGGATGTGATTTGCTTTGTTCCCTGATCACATCACTCTCAGCACTCTCAGCCTTCTATGTCAAGTCTACCCATCCCACTGGTGACACCCTGTCTTCGCCTTGTCCCCACTGGGTGACTCCCTGTCCCAGACCAGAGCTTCCCTGGGTTTAGGTCAAGAGAAGCAGGGGTATTGCAGCTGCTGAAGTTAGATCCCCACCAGCACAGCATGATGTTAACAGCGAGGAAGTCCATGGTGACCTCAATAACGGCGCACTGCAGCATCCCACTGGGGCTGCAGAACCAGTGCTTGCAGCAGTGAATGGTGTGGCAAAGGAGCTTTGTGAGGGGTGGCTGTGGCGGCAGCCTTTCCCACCCTGCAGACTGAAATTATTGGTGGCTAATTTGAATTGCCCTGCTACTTGGCACTTCTCTGGGGGATTGAGAAGTGCCCCAGCAGTGTGTGCTCCCACTGGGATGGATGAGGGATTGTTCTGCCATCACAACTTTCAGCTCATGTCTGTAGGAAATCCCCAAAGTAAATTAGCCTCTGGATTAAACTGTTGCATTTGGTTTATTTCCACGTTCTTATCCTTCTGTGGCGATTTGGGGGATTTGATCAGAAACCAAAGGTTTTTCTTAAGCAATCTAGTGAGGTGATGAGGAGCTTTGTACATCTAGTGTATGTGGATCTCGTTAACCATGGCTAAGCTTTCAATGAAATCAGGAGGTAAAGGGTGCATTGGAAAGAGTGGTATTTACTAGACAACAGCTGGTAATAAGAATGTCCTTTTAACTCTCTCTAATAATCAGCATACCAAATCCAAGTATCTTCTTGCTCCCCTAAACCGCTTGTCCTGCTAGGTGCTGTTGGGGTTTGCTGGTATGCAGGTACTTCTCATTTCAGGTTTATCAAATCTCATATTCCTACTCTTAAAGCGTTCCTGTCTGTTTGGATAGTGCACATTTCACCTCTGCATAACAATCTGAGGACTCCATTTTACTGAATTCTACTAGTTTCTGATGCAGGGCTGGAGGTTCATGTGTGTGGCTGTCTGAGATGGACTCTTGCCATGACTGGGTACAAGTATTTCCTCTGCAATACAGAATATCCCTAAAGGTTTCAAATGAACCACTTCCTGTGACTGCCCGCACACACACATGGGAGTCTGCTGCTATGCTTTTTATGGGAGCCACATTTCGGATTCCCAGTTATAACAAAAACACCCTGCATTGACAGGCTTGTAACAGAGCAAACACTATTAGTTAAATCACATTCAGGCAAACAGCTCATTTCCTTCCTGCTCTGTTGCTAAACCTTGTAACTCAAAATCCAGCCATCTCGTTTCACATTTTTTTTGAAGGTGAGGAAGGAGATGACTATAGTTTCACAAAATGCTATTGCTTGGAGCATTTTGTATTTTTGAATGCTCGAAGTTGTCTTTGCTAACAAAGTGCTGGAGAACTGAATGTAGTATCTTGCTGTTCACTGCGCATCTTCCTCGCTCTCTGGCAAGCTTTCACACACCACACCATTAGATCACACTGTTCCTTCATGTGGTCAAGTCCCAAAGGGAAAGCACCTCAGAGCACTATTATACATTTACTTTTATATTTTGTTTCAATTATTGTGTGCTGAAGAGAAACAGCGACTTCTGTCTGTTGAAGTGCAGGAGGAAATGAAGGCGGACATTGATTAGTATTGGGGAATACCTGCTAGTCATGCATGGCACAGCTGGCTTCAGTGATTTACTGGAAGAGGATTTGGTGTCTGCCAAGTAGATAAGCTATTCTCTAGCCACCCAGAAAGCCTCATGTGGCTTAAACTGATTACTCATTTACCCACCCCACAAATGAACTCATTGTGTCTCTATACATAGGGAGATAAGTGTGATAAACGTAGCTATTTTCACTGCATGGGATTTATAGCTCTCATGGGAAGTAATGGCTTTCAGTTCCTGCAGGTCTGACAAGGTTCATAGAAAATGCTCTAGTTTAGTATTGGTAATGGTAGGGTGTTTTGGCAGCAGGCAGCAATGGCTAATTAGTGCTGAATCAGAAGATGGTTGCAGAAGGGCTGCTGGCAGTCATGTCGTTCTCTCTTAAGCCAGTGTCTGCTGTCTTTCTGCTTTGACCAAGCTTTCCTGTTTCTGCATTAACTCTTGGGATGAGGCTGTCCAAGGGGTTTCTTTCTTGCACAAAACTCTGCCCAGTGAGGATTCTAACACAATCACAGAACAATTAGTAGCTGTAATGTATTTTTCCTTAGAAATCAGCTTATTCTGGTGGCATAAGAGGATTTTCTCTGTAAGTGAAAAGTGTTTGAAGGAAATGCTGTCGAGTGGCATGTTAAGAGCTGGCTGGTATATCAGTGTGGAGGACAGGATGGTAGTTTTTCACTGGAAAAGGATCAGATCTCTGTGAGGGTAGCTCACAGATGTCATATGGAAAGTGGGGACAGGAGTATTTAAGGAAGGACAAAACCAAGAGTCCATTAGGGTTTCGAGTCAGCAACTGGAGGAGGATCTGAGCCTGAGGGCAAGGCTAGGGCTGCAGCTCTGGTTAGATACTCATCCAGAAAGCCAAACTATAGCAAGGCAGGCAATATTCCTTGGGGTTGCAGAATGCCCATGGCAGGAAATGTGGCCAGGGTTTTTTCCCTGATCAGTGAGTGGCTCATGGGATGATCTTGACCGTGCTCTTTCTCCAGCCTTACAAGGTTGCTTGACTTCGTGCAGAGCAGTGCAGCTTCCACAGGTGGGATGGCAGTCTGCCTGTCTGCAGGCATTTGGTGGCTTGAAAAATGAAGGAAAGACTGCTTTGCAGCTGAGTATTAAGCACTGGTTCTGGTTTTAAAACTGTTTCTGGGACAGTAGAAAGTTTGATTACAGTTGCATCCCTTTGTTTGTTGCCATTTATGTCCTGTCTTTGGCCTCAGAACAGTAGAAGTCAGTGCCCACCCAGAGCTGTGGGTACCCACTGCCTTCCACTCAGGTCACACCCCCAGCAGCTCAGATTACCGTGTCGCTTCAAATACTGCTGGCGATGGTTTAAACTACAAACCCCAGTGCTTTCAGCCTACTTCTGGCCATGGGAAGAATCTTTCCAGGTCCACAGGCTATCGCATTATCAAATACTCAGTTGCTTAAAACAGAATTGCAGCTCCAGTCCATCTTTTTCTGTTGCAGGGAGTTAATTCTTCAGGGTGAAATTAAGCCCCACCAATTGAGTTTTGTACTTTACATTACAACATAATTCAAATCCATGAACATTAGGCAGAAAGGAACAACATTACAGCCCCTCAACCCTCTGCCCTCTCAAAATTGCCAGCAGGTTAGAAAGCTGACTCAAATGACTTTGTTACAGAAAACTGACTCAGGTGAAATTGCTGAGGGCCAAACCCTTTGTCAGGATGCCACCTGACTAATTAGAAATGGTATCTTATGTGCATTATTCAACTTCTTATTTGCCAGTATTAAAATGTAGGTGTTGAGATGGCCATCACTGATACGACCAGTGCGAAAGGTTTTTTGAAGATAAAATGGATGTGCAAAATTTAAATCTGCAGCAGCAAATTTTAGATTTTCAACAACCCTCCCTAGTTTTCAGGAAACTAAAAATCAAGTTTTCTAAAGCCTAGAGGAAAAATAATAATAAAAAAAGTTTTGTAGAATCAGCCAGAACATTTCTTTGCATTGTGCCTTGGCACTTCATATTTACATCTGGTCCCCTTCAAGGTTTCTTGGAGACTGCAGCTACCTAAATGTGAACTGGGCTCTGACAACTGAGGTAAGGCACTTACATGAATATGTCATTATGGATGTTTCATACAAATCTGCTGTGTCTTCAAGTGGCTGTTTCTCAAGTAGACATACTGTAATATGAGGACAAGACACCACCTATTTCTCAGAAAGTGCAGGGACTATAAACACAAGCACCTAAGATAAGTTAAGCAAGGCAATTTAAATGTTAATACTTAGACTCTGGTAAATAAATCTCCTTCAAATACACCAGGCTCCTTCGAAACATCAAATACGCCAAAGCAATGTCGTTCTTCGAAATGCACCCCTCACCTACTGTTATTCAGATCAATTCATTGTTCAGGAAATCCTTGAATATTCCCTGGAGCAGAGGCTGGGGTTTGATTGACCATTGTACAGGAAGGAGTGCAGGGTATCTATAAATCTCAAATCCCTTTAATATACCTGGGATCTAAGCACACTTACTTTTCTTTGGTACATACATTTAATTTTCTTTCTTCTCCCACTAATTCCAGTAAGCCAGTCTGTCCTTAGTGTGAATTTCCTCTGTACCTTGTTTCTTTCTTATATAGGTTACAAGCGTGTCTTCTTTATACAACTTTTACTACATCATGGCTATTGTCAGAAGGAAAGGGAAGGATATTTAAGGACATACTTTTTTTTTTTTTTTCCAAATGGCATTTGAACATATTGCAAAAATATTGTAATTTATTAAAGAAACTGTGAATTAATTCTAAACAAGTTTATTTTAATAAATTTGGAAACTACTTTAGTTACGCACTAGCATACATAAGCATGTGAAATTCTTTAACCCTGGCAGGACAAAATACCTTTTAGCTGAAGAAATAAATCATTAGAATTTTTTTTAATGTTTTTTTTTTTACCATTCTTGTAACCATGTGCTTAACAACATGCAGACCTTAATAAAATGACATACACAAACATTTGTCCTTAAATAGCAGCAATTCCATCTGTCAATAAAGTTGTTTCTATTCCCCCACATTGGGCCTTGAGTTCACAATGCACAGGCTGAGCGAGCAGATGACAGCACACAGAAAGACTCCCATTTATTGAGACTGGGGATTACCATCTGGTTTTCTGCTCCTGCGACAAACTGAGACCTAATAATAGCAGAGGGGGGTGTGTGCTCAAAATATAGGAAGAACACAATGTCTTTTCTCCAGTTGAGCAGGTCTTTTAAATATATGTGTCTATTTTAATAGTATTTTAAAATACTCAGTCCCTTTTAGGAGGATGTATGTTCTTTGCCTAGTTAATTGCGCTAATTTTGCAAAGTTGAGTGAGAACAAGTCCTATGGCTTAGGTCACACTCAGCTGGATCTTATTTACTAATGCTCCTGGCAAACAAATGAGCAAGTGCCCCCCTTACTGAATGAATTAGCAAGGATTCCCAGTTCACTATACATTTATTGAGCTAATGGCTATGTTTGTTTTGGGTTTCTTAATGTGGCAAGGCTCCCAAAAGTGATTCTACTGCTCTGAATTCTTCTCTGTGCTATTGAAATGGTGCTTTGGCTGCTTTACTTACCATTGTTTAAGCTGCTTAGCAACAGTGACAGTGGTCCATCAGACAGCTGGTATCTCCAAACGGTATTGAAAACTCAGTTCTTTGTGCTTGATGGCCATACCAGACACACTTTGGTACCTGCTGGTGTTATCAGCCATGATGTCTCTTAAAAATAAACAAGAGATTATCTTTGTGTTTCAAAAAGTCTAACCTTCAGTGAACCTAGTCTGTCTTCCAGGGGCATGGTTTGGGTTTTAGCATTTCAGTCCAGTGCCATTCCTTTTCTATTAGCTCCTCTCTGATCTCTAAAATCAGACTCTTTCTAAACTCCCTCCCTCCCTCCATCCCACTCACCATGGCTTTAATTTCTCTGTTTCCTGACCGTTAAAAATACAAATTTTACTAGATTAATCCAAAATTTTGTATCCAGCGGTAGGCAGTCATCTTCTCAAACAGCTTTGAACAAACTTGTATATAGATATGCACACATAGGGTGTGAATGTGAGCACATCGTAATGCAAACTTTTCTTCCATCCAAATGAAACCTCAGCATTTTCAATTTGCAGTTTCATTAACAAGAAGTGCATTTACTGATACAGTGTTAGGATTTTACATTTCTGTGTGAATGAACTGGAGAGTACATGAGAACTTAGGATAAATCTTGAGATAAGAGGATAAATCAAAGCACAGGGGGTAACTTATTTCCTTTAAAACCTAGAAGGGGTGAATGAATAGCATGACTAAGGGGATTGTGACATTTTCTTAGCCTGGTTTTGGAAATGGAAAGTTTCTACTTGCAGCTTGGGATTGTCGAAGGTGTATTTTTTACCCAAGGTTCTCCCTCCCCTCCTTCATCTTTCCCAGGGAATGGTGGGGGAATGAATTTGCATTTTGAACAGTTCTCACAACAGCCACATCAATTAATTTTATTGGTCAGAGTCCGATTAATTTTATTGGCTGAGTCCGATCCATTCCTCTTCTTCACAGAGAAGCAGGAATCCCTATCCATAGCAGTCTGGTTATAGCAGCAGGTTTCTGGCGAAAACTCAGTGGTGCAAGCAAGGCTATCCAGGTGAAACCAAGGCTGCCCACCCATGAGAGTGTGAAGCTGTGTGACAGATGGACCTTGAATCTCCTGCCTGCTGGGGACAGTGAATGCAGTGTCCACATTAAGGGAGGTCTCTGGGCCAGGCTGTATTGTGGAAAATAAACAAAAAAGACCAAACCACTATCAAACAAACAACCCTCTGCCTTGCTTTAGGCACATGTAAAAGGAAACCCCCTAGCTGCAAGGGTCAGTTGTAAATTAGCTGCTCCCCACATCCCCTCCTAGGAAACATGCCCCACATGCTTTCTGCTGGACCATGATGCTGTTCTCAATGCCTGCAGGGGAACAACTCTTGAGGCTCAGCAGCTATTTTAATGAAATAGCTGAGGAAGGGTGGTTGTTTCCACTTATTACTGTATGGTCCATACCCCTCATACAAGTATCAGCAGACAGGAAACAACCCCCTGTTTTCCAGACAGGAAACATCATCCTTCCTTCAGTGCAAGTCCTGCTGCTGCCTCTCTGCAGCCATCAGTTTGTATGCTTGAAGCAGGAGAAGCGAGTATACCAAGGGGTTGTCCTGCTGTAGTGTGTCTCACAGAAAAAGAAGAATAAGACAAACCAGACAACAATAATTGCAAAATAGCCCTGCCTGAAATCAGGCAAACTGCCCGGGAGCTCTTATGCAAAAAATGGAAAAAAAAAAAAAAAGGCTGGAGATTCAGCTCTCCCACATAAACAGCTTCCTTTCAAAGTCAGAGTCCAGTGCGTACAGGCACTCGTGTACACATGCTGCTCTTCCTCAGCAGCCTTTAGAAATCAAACGCGTGCCTCCCATTCAGTGATAAGCATTGTCATCATTGTTGTCACTGTCTCTGGCAGCACCACCGAATAGTGCAAGCTTGAAACTTGGCACTGTGAGAGATCTGTTTGGTTTGGGTCCTTAATTCAGCTTCCCAGGTTCTGTCCTCCCCTGCAGGAGGAAAGGCAATGTTATCAGAAGGTGGTGCCTGCCAGAGCACAGGGTGCCCTCTGGCCAGCAGGACCTCGGCTTCACCAAATGTCCCCACTCCCTCAGAACAGAAAACTCAATGTTCTGTATTCTTATGGCTTGGAACAAGCGAATATCTCATCACAAGCTGCACATTTCTAAACTGATCTGTCTTGCACAACATCACCATGCGTTCAGGCAGTTCACTCTGATTAGCACTTTATGACGTTTTGCATCTGCTCCTGTTAAGGCACTGAGGTTGCTAGTATGTTTTCCTGAGTTGTTTTATATTTTTAAACAAATTGTGTCAGTGTCTGGCTGTCAACAGCTGCATTCTTCATTTTACGCATTTCATATACACTAACTTTCTGCAGGGTGTCCTGATACTGCAGCTCGGCTTCAAACTTGAACCCACAGAAATCCTTTGATGGGCTGACGATTAGGCTTGCAGATCATCTTCAGTTTCAGGATTTCCCCCTGACTCATGGAATTTGTTGTTGAATAACAAATAATACAATTTAAGCTCTCACAAGAGTGTGGCAACTGCTGGGGTATCTACTACAAGGTTTTCTCAGTGTGCCCATGGGCTCCCCAGCCTCAGCCAGGAGCAGGCTGGTCCATGTGGGTGAGATGTTTGACTCCTTGGAGTCAGCTGGTGTCACCCACTCCATCATTCACACCAGCAGCAGCAGAGTCTGCCAGCTCTGGGTTGTACTCCAGAAAACCTTGTTAACATCTAACCCCAGCCAGTGTTAGGCTTAGTATTATCAGCAGCTCAAAGTAGGGAACATAAACAATGAGGTGGATTGGGGTTAAAAATCACCAGTGACTGAAGCGTAGGGTTCAGTATTTGATTGCTTCAGTTCTTGACGCAGTGTGAAAACCTGAATAACATGTTTATTGTAGATTTCATCCCATTTGGAGCAAAATAATGGAAGACTAAAGAAAGCACAGAACAAAAGTATGGTACTTCAAAAAAAATTGTATTCTTGTAAGTTTATTTTTATAATTACAAATTAGAAGCATTTTCTATCAACTGTTTCAATCATTTTAAAAAATAACAGTGTCAGTATCCAATGGACGAACTAATGTCAGATGTATCTCTGTGGCAATATCTATTGGAAACGGTCTACTTCAAAGTTTCTGATGCTAATGTTCATAGATAGTGTCCTGGATTCTTTCTTTCTCTGGTTCATCAGTGCATTTTCTTAAGCATGAATTTATTAGTTTTAGTGAGTTTTTTGTCTGTAAGTTGTACTAATAATAATTTAAGATGGGGCTACACTATGCTGTACATTGCCACAAACCTGGGCTGGCTGGCATCCAGTAACAGTGACATGCAGTGACTCAGGGATTAAATGGATGAGGATGCTTGTATGCTCTGTCATTCTTCTGCTGGTGTTTAACAACATTCAAAACAGCAATTAAGTCATTAGATATATGTCAATATTTTCTTGGTCCAATGCTCCTGACAAAATAGCTGGGCAGTATCAATTTGGACAAAACTCAGAGTTCTAAACATTTCAGGCAGAAAAGTTGAAGCTTCGATATCTGAAACACTGAAGTTCTCTCATGATGCTGTGTGTGACAGCATTGCTGCTGGCAATAACAGCAGTTGTTTGCCAGAAGCCAGCACCATTACAATACTCTAAGCAGTAAGGCATAAGCAAACTACCAGTAATGTATACTGCATTTAACAATTTTCAGTCCCAAGCAGGACACAGGCACAGATTTGGTAAAGCATGATTTTGAAACTGGAAAACAGCAAAGCCATAAGTTGTCACATACAGGTGGGATTCCATGATTTTCATGACTACATGGGTGACAAAGCGTGCCCTGTCCCTGATGGGTGTTTTGCCAGGAAGGCTGCGATGGTGCATGTCTCTGGGGCAGGGAGGGTTAAGCCGTGCAGACTGCTACTCTGAACAAAGGCTCGATTCATGTGTTTTCTTCCTTGAAGGGAGTGAAAGAAACATAAGTAAAATATAGCAAAAGCTGTTGTGAAACAAGCCTGTTGCTGTTCTCTGAAAAACAAGTATGTGAGGATTCATTCTTAGAGGCACTCTGAAGCAGCAGGGGAACTGGAGGGTAGCTGCAGCCGGTCTTCATCCAGGGGCTGTCACTGCCTTGGGGATGCCAAGGACTAAAATCAGCCGGTCTCTTAGAAGAGGACGTGGTGCTGACCGTGTGCCACAAAAAATGTCTGCTGTACAAAACCACAAGCTATTTCCCACTCCAAAGCAAAAATCCTTAATAGTAGCTGTTCTTGAAGCAATTGGAAAAGTTATTCTGATTCCCTCTTTTTTGTGGAAAAAATATCCTCCAGTTGAAACTTATGTTCTTGAAGAATTCGAAAGTCAGACTGGCTGATCTAGAAAAACTCAGAATCTATTGGAATAAAACTTCATTTATTGCTCAGCTGGAGTCAGAATAACACAGTCTATTACTGAGTGTTGATTAATGGAAAATAACTCAATTTTTCTTATTTACTGCACTCAGAGATGTTATAGGCAACTTCTACTCCAAATGTCTCTCCCTCACCACTAAGTGAAATAGTCATATTAAGGCTGACATGAGGAACATTATAAACTGGTGTGACTAAACAAGAAGCACAGTGAGATATGTCTGTGTGAACTAAACTACGTATAATTCTTAGAAGACTTTGCCTACATGCATCAACAGATCCACTGTCATCTGAAGTCTTATACAGTCATCCACAGCAGTGAAAAAATAGGTGTGTCTATTATATAGTCCCAGCAAGTTAGCAGTATTACCAGTAAGCTGTGGTAGCACCTCACAGTCCCCTGGGAAGGTGAGGTGTCTGCTGTGCTCAGTCCAACAGGTGTGTGCAGGAGCATCCCCATACAAATCTACAGCAGAATCGTGTTGGATGGTATTTGGCCAAGTGATCCAGTCCCTCTGCATTGCTGCTTTTGTGTGTGGTACAAATGAGAAGGGGGGCTCTGACACTTCCTTTGCCAATGCGCATGAGTCAAGGTCCCGTAGACCATGCTGGAGAGCAGGACGGATGGGGAGCATCAGCCCAGTGGGGGTCAGACACAGCAGAAGAATCCCAAGTCTCAAAGTCCAGGGATGTGAGTCTCTACAGGCTGCAAAGGTGGCAGGTGAGCAAGACAGAAGGTGTCTTGCAGCCATACTGCTTTCCAGCAGTATGTTGTAGAATCGTATCATATCATCTTCTGAGAACCTGATAGCAGACACAGTCAAGGCTTAATTTTCACTAATGCTCACTCCAGACATGACCTCACCTTGAAGAAGTCAGGTATGTGTACACAAACAGAAGGTAGGGACTTACACTGGCTTGTTGGATGACCTGAGATACGCTCCTTCCTGTCAGCATATCTAGGCTTGTAGGGTCTGGGGAGTGTCTGCGATCTCAGAGAGGTGGCTACCTGTGAAAATGAACATTCATTTCGTGGCCAACCGAAAAGTCAATTTTCAGCTGACAAAAAATGAAAAAGCAAATGCACCTATAGAAAATGCCCGATAATATGTTTCTGTGGTTCTTAGCAGTGCTGACAAATTTTACCACAGACAATGAGTTTATTGGTTTTGGCAGCACTCCTTGACCATCAAGAAAGTAGTTATTACAGAAACTTTTGTTGTTGGGGTGATTATTTAATGTTTTCTTATATATACATATGCATGTATATATATGTATGTATTTTTGAAAGCTACTAAATGAAATCACAATTCATTAGGCTAAATTCTGTAAGAACATTGAGGAATAAGTCTTCATCTTTTGCAATCATGTATTTGTGAGAATTCTACATCACAATGTAGATGACTTTTAAAATGACTTATTCTGAAAATGCCAGACCCCATTAACTTTAAATGAGACTTTTCAAAACAGGATTCAACCTTTTCAGTCCAATTGCAACATGCTTTATTTGAATACACACACTGAAACATAAAATGATGACAATAATGATTCCTGGAAGGTATTAAAAGGTTGATCTGTATGCATAAATTGAATTATGGCTCTGGCAAAGGTGCATTACAAGCAAATAGACGCAGTATAAACACTCTAGCATCTACTGCCAAGGTCCTCTGATCATTTTAAATCAATTCAGACTGTTGCTGTGAAATAGCCTGTCTGTACTTGACTACATAAGCACAAAAATCAGAAGATTAAAGAAATTGTCATGAGTACAAAAGTGGTTTCTTGAAAAAGCTAGCAAGGGAAGGCCAGAAGTGAAGATAGTAAGGACTGCATGAGCTGCAGTCCCAAGGACTGACTATTCAAATGCCTGAGTGACACAGAGAAACCATAGAGGAACTCAGCTGCCAAGAAGTCTAAAGGCATTTCAACAGCACATTTGCAAAGTGTAATTTTGCAAAGACTTATAAACTGACCAAACTGGGCAGGTTTTCTTGGGATTAGCAACAGATGCAACCTTGCCATGAAAACTGCTGCTCTGCCAGGCTTGATGTTCTGCTACAAAGCGTAGTTTTCCTCATGGAATAAGTGTTATAATGTTCCTTGGATATTAATGTTGTTAAATAACAACAATAACCACACGGAAGCAGCTGCCCAACATGGAAAATTTCAGTATTTACACAGAGCAAAGCTAGCTGTGGTGAAAATCAAGGTGTTAGAATAGGAGGGATGAGGCAACCCAGCAGTAGTGTTATGTCCTCCACCCACCGCGTGGAGATACAAGTGTGCATGTTTTGTTGCTATGCCAGCTACAAGTCAGCACTGAAAACTCACTGCCCATCTGCAACTGTGTGCTTCAAGTAAATAATGACAAATAAAAGAAAACAGATGGAAAGCTGTATCAGAGCAGGAGTTTCTTGGATAATACTTTGCTGAAAGAGCAGTCAGAGGTTTTCTCCAAAAAAAAAGTCCATCTTTTTTCTTACCTTTCCCATGATGTCCTCCTCTGTAACAAGCAATGAGCACTGCCACTCTAGTCCCACACCACTCTCGGGCTGCTGAATGTGTGAGCAGGACTTTAGCATGATATGGATCTCATGTGAATGTTTAGCTGTGGTCATGACAGTGGGAGCTGGGGAAGCCTGGCAGAAATGTGGAGACCTATGTGTTTGCCCAGGTTGTTCCAGTCTTTATTCTCTCTGGGGTTCGGTTCCCAGCCCATAAAGTGACCCAGATGAATGCTGGGGGGGTAAATGTGTTTAAGACTGGGAGATACATCTATCTTGCAGTAGTGAGGAACAACCAAAACCAGTGAGAATCACCCAGACTGCCAAAGCCTTCTTGCCTCTGTAAAAGTGCCTGTGGCATGTAAATGAATGCTGACCTCATTCCAGGACTAAAGGACTTGGTCAGAAAAGAGGGACATCCCACGCACGTTGAATTTAAATAGCATGATGATCAGTTTGTGAAGAACGAGATAAATGATCTAATACAACTTTTTACCTTTGATTTGGAAGAGCTTTACCTAGGGTGCATGCAGCTGCTGGCAGTGAATGTAGGATGCATTGCGAAGTTCCTGAGCTGGGGGGAAGGCTCTATCTACATTTTGTCCAATGTCTTTGGAGTCTTTCTCTCTAGGACATCCTCCACAAACCATGTCCAGAGTGCCAGCTGCATGAAGAAACGGGACCCTTGGAAACCATATGCAGATGGACTGAACCAACAAGGAGAAAGGGGAGAGAAAGGATGGACAGCCTAGGTAGGTGATGGACCATGTGCTCTACAAATCCAGATTGCCTTAAGCTAAAGCAAACAAAACAAGCTGGGGAAAGTTACAATGGTTTAGATTTTCTAAATATAACATTTTTTTGGTTTATTTTGAAACAATTTTCCCTTAAAGAATGTGCTTTCCTTTTAATTTGCAGAAGGCTGACAACTCATTCTATTAAAATTTTTTCCTTTTGCTGGAAAGATTTAATTATTTATTTATTCCTAATTCAAAACAATATATTTCCTTCTCATATTCATCACCCACCTTTCAATGTAACTCCCTCACCATTTCGAGGCATGAGTACCTGCTGGGTATTTAGAATAAAATTTCTCCAATGGACAGGTTTTCCTGTAGTTTTTCTCTTATTATTTTTGCTAGATGGCCTGATCTAATCTGGTGTGGCAGTTTGTATGCTTTGGGAGCATAGCTTTCTCGAGTGCTCAGATGACACGAAATGGAAATGGTGTCTAACTCGAGCCTCAGCTCCAAAACACGGTGCTGGAAGGAGGTAGGCAAATCATTGAGATGCACTTTTGCTAGCAACCTGTAGATGTTTAGTTCAAAAGTCTTGGTAGAACATGTACTCTAAGCAGCTCAAAAAGCTTCCCAAGGCCCTGGGAAGACAACCTGGAGTCTGTGGTAAAACACCCAGCTCTGCAACTGTCAGTGTTATTTGATGGAAATAGGAGAGAGTGAGGGCACACCCACCGGAAGGACTGGGGCCCTTGCTGGGCAAAACAAGAGGCAGAGGCTGTGAAAGGCAGCAAGGGAAGATTTGGTTTAGATTTAGCTAAAATGCTTTGCACCAATAAGGGCAATTCAGCCCTGCTACAGATTGCTGGGGAGTGAGGATCTCATTCAGCAAAGTCTTTAAGAATACCAGTCAAAATGGGGTTGGATGGCCTTCTGTGGTCCTGTCCAGACTATTTTCCATACTTTTTCTGTAGAACACAAAACATTTTTTACCTGTTTCTTCCTCTCCTACTCTGATTTATCTATACAAATCACTTCTGAAACAATTTTCAACCATTTCGTCTGAAACAGCATTTCCTGACTGTTGTACAAAGCACTCTCAACCTCTAACTGGAAGAAAAATGAGGTGCTGGAACATCACCTATCTAAAATCTCATCCACAACACAAGAAACCCTCAGAAGTTACAGGGACCCTGGGAATCTCCTGAAACTACAGCTTTCAAAGAGTTTAACTGAATCATGACTTCACACTTCATCTTTCTAACCCCCCCCAAGCTAGGCTGCGGACCACCTTACCCATTTCTGGCAGCACATCTGTCCCACCCATGCTCAAACCTATCCCACTATCTATACACAGAGTATCCAAAAGCTTGCACTGATTAGCAATTGTCTTAAAGGTGGAAACTCTCTGTGATATCTGATCCAGGAGTCTTTTCTTGCTAATGGGCATAAGGTCAATGTATGGAGATCCGTGAGTGCCAATGACATGGAAGAGGCTTCAAGAGGACACAGACATTCACACAGCGGTGGAGGTGAGTGCAGTCAGGGCACTGACATCAGCTGCAGCCCTGAGAGCCTTGTAGGAGCATTACAGTGCTTTGCTCTTCTGACACTGGTAAAATGAATCACTGTGGCAAAGTCACATCTGTGTGTATAGCTGGGAACAGGAAGAGGAGCTAGTAAATAAGACTGGATGTGTTGTGGCTAGCTGTCTTTTGTTCCATTTAATCACTTGAACAGATGACTGCTTACTTTAGGCTATTAGGCATGTTTGTTATACAGAAGGATTCATGGACTTTCAGTTATGTTTTGGTTTTTTGTTTTTTTTCAAACTTTCTAGAACTATACTGTTAATTAAAATTCCAGGACTCTGCTTGATGGGTAACAAAAATCGTACATCAAAGTGCTCAGTTAACTGCACTGCTCTCTACACTGTGCTAATATAATGCTTCCTTATATTAAAAGACAACATGAACAGAAATATGGGTAAAGTGATAAACAGAATGTTACATTTAAGTATAAGCACATATGTAATTAAATAAATTTTTATAGCTTTATTACACATGTATTACCAAAGCTAACGTAGTTCCAGAGGAGCAGGTTTCCATTGGAGGAAACAATTCTTCTGTGGAGCTGTAACAACATAACAACAAACCTCTACACCTTGTTTGGAAGTGCGAAGTTTTATTAAAATACTGAAGACCAAGTAATTTCATCCCATGAATTACTAGAAATGCAGAAAACAACTAACTGTGGGCATGTCCTGAGAACTGTCTTGTCTCAGAGCTTGTTCAGAGAAATGATCTGAACCAATTTATCCATAGAAGGTTCACACTGAACATCACACTCAGTAACTAGCAAAATACAATTTTTAATGATGATCACTTAAAGTATAGAAAAAAATATATTAGCGAAAGGAAAGAAAAAAATCAGTGAAAGAAAAAAAAATGAGGTCACTTTGCACACAAATCTCTTTTGCATAACTCTCTGTTGAGAGCTTTCAACAAGGAGCAACTCGGAGAGGGGACTCATCCCAGCAGGAACATACTCCAGGAAATTAGACGAAAGTATAAAGTTCCCCAGATGGGTGGAAAGTCCCATCTTAATACATTATAGCAGTTACAAATAGGCAAGAGTGATAGCTTTTAGGATCCTGGGAACTCTCTTCAGGTTTCATGTTATAAACAGTAGGCAGTTAAATACAAGCAGACTTTAACCTTCCCAATGGACTGAAGCACTGAACTCGGTTTCTCAGAAGACTGCAAGAGTTCTCCAGCAGAGGTTGTTGTGATTTGTCTAAACCCACCACATAACCTGAAAGAGCTGTGGAAACACAGGTTCAGCAGACCTCCTGAAACCTTGCGCTAGGACATTTCCCTCAAAAAAGTCAAGGGGAGCAAGTATTTTAGGGTCAAAAAGGGATAAAAAATAAAAACCAGGGTCTTCTATGGGCTTGCCTAATGCTCTGCTTATTGACTGGAGAAGCGAGTTGGTTAAAGTGTGGTGGGAATTCTTCTTGTCCTTCTCATTGAGCTTCTGAAAGTCCAAATGCTTATCCTCTGGATTTTCAGAAGGAAAACCTTGACATTTTTCTCCAGGAGAGAGGTAAATTGGAAATGGGACCCCTCCTACAACCACAACGTTATTCTTTAATTTGTTCTGGAAGTAGACTGAGGCTTACATCTCCTCTCTGAACTGTCTTCTGGCACCCACGCCCCTCGCAGTCCCTCTCGGGTCCTGCTGCCCACCAGAGCCCAAGATGCAACCTTAGAATCACAGACATCGTGGAACCAGAAGTTGGTGCTACAGTGGTTGGCACTACACCATCCGAGGCACTTACCCTGCAAATCAAGATCTATTTTAGCAGATGAACTAGATGATCTTAAGGTCCTTTCCAACCCTAACTATTCTGTGATTCTATGACATCTACTGCTTTCCCACGTTGGGTAGGATGACTCCCAAAATCAACCTGAGTGGCCTAGTGTAGAGCATGGATTCCAGCTCCTGGACCCAAATTCCCTGAAGGAATTTGGAGTGTTAAATGTTATTTATCTCCAGCTTCTATTTCCTTTTTTTTTTTTTTTTTTTTTTTGCACTTTCTTACTTGTCTGCTTTGATTTTCAGGATCTAAGGAAGCTGCAAATACGAAGACATCCCAGCCCCAGAAACAGGGGATGTATGTGAGGTGTGCCTATACTGTGCTACCCTCGCAGGCTTGGATTCACCTGCTGCCTCCTGGTGTAGAGGCACATCCAGGACCCTGATGAGGTAGTGGAGCTGGTGCAGCCCATGAGCACAAGCTGCCCTGGTATGCAGGCAGCAGCAGAGCTGTGCACAGGTTGCTTTCCTGCAAAGCTGCCCAGGGACACAGTCCATGTCCGATGCACACTCAGTGTGGCTGCTGTAGCCTTTGGCTTCCTTGACTTGGGAAACACAGGAAAGTCAAGGGGGAGGGAGTCATTTCACAGTGATGCCTGCAAAGAGTGTGATTCATTTATTTATTCTTCTGTGAACACCCTAGCTGGATGACTAAGGCAGATCTGCAGACTGATGACCCAGAAACAGTAGAGAAAGGAAAAAAAAAAGTTAAAAGCCCTACAGAGACTGTTATTTTCCCAGGTTCACTGGTTTACCTCATAGCCTTGGCCCTAGCCAACACCAGAATTACAGCACAGAGTCTTGCTCAGGGGCTTTTTTCCTACCTCTTCTCTTCCCAAGGTGGGGTAATTGAGATTAACCACACCTGTGACTTCAGCACATAAGCTCACAATAGCTTCTGTATTTCTCAGATTTAGGAGTCAGGGTCATCTGTTTCTTTTCCTTGTTCCAGTTCAAATTGCTGAGGTGGGGGCTCCTGGTTTTGCTGCGCCTTTTCCATCTCTCAGGTAAGACATTTGCCATTAAAGAGACAGGAGAGGGTGGAAAGGAAAAGGAAGAAAGCATCGGGTGAAGTAAGTCTGCTCCGGTAGCTTAGGCTGCATCTACTGGGGAGGCAGGAACCTGCCTCCTCCCTGATCAGAGGATGGATCTGCACAGTGGGATGCTGCAGTGATTTATGAGGATTTGAGTAGAAGACTGTGTGAGTGTAGGGAGAAAAATGCTTCTTGGTTTTGCTTCAGGCTTGTTTATGAAGAACCTTTCCATGAACAGAAAGTGTCCAGCTACAAAGCAAAGTGTGTGTTAAACAATCTACTGCAGACTAACTGCTTAAACAGTGGCTAATATCACCCTGGTGCAAAGCTAATGCAAAGGACTTAAGTATTTTGTTTTATTTGTTAGACCCCAATGATACTCCCTGAGAGGCTGTATCTGTGGTGCAAGGGTTGGATTTAGGCTGTTATGCTGCCCTCAGCCTGTGACTCCTTAGCACCAATGAAGTGCTGTATGTATGGCTGTAGCAGATGAGGTGCTCTGGGTGTCTATAGAAGCTGATGTGCCTCATCCCAGCACCTCCCTGTGGAAACGTGTGGCAGGACTCTGCAAAGAGTAGGGTTCTCAGCCTATGTGCACACATGCCTGTGTGAGCCTGCAATTGTAAATACTTTCATCCTCCTGGCTGAAAAGGTCCATATATCCCTGTCTTCTGGCCTTCCTCTTGGAGCACTGGAGTTGCTTTATAAGAAAAGGTGCTTTTATTGAATGCAATCTGAAAGTATTAAGCCCTGAGCAGCGTGTGACCCTGGCACTGGATAAATCCCTTTTGAGTCCTTGGTCATATAATCCCGTGTGCAGCATGCAAGGCAAGGTGGGAAAGTTCTCCTCTTCCCGTCACGTTCCTGTCCAGCTAGCTAGGCAGTATCTGATACAGAGGTATTAGACACCGGCTATTATACAAACTGTTAGGGTCAAACCCCAGTGTCCTTGTTTGGCCTTTTAATGGCTGTACCACGAATTCCAGAGAGTGGCCCTGCATTGTTAAAACCTCATATCTTGACCAGTCTTAAGGTCCTTGATTTCTTTGAGTATTTCCTCATTCCTGTACTGTGATATGGGCTGTAAATGTAGAAGTTAATGCATCTCCCTTATTATATGGTTTGCAGTAGGAGAATTTTGCTTCTCTCTGTTCTGCTCCAAAAAGGCTAGTCTCTATAACCCATCAGCTTCCTTTGCTTCCCTGCCACAATTTTTACCTTTTTCCATTTTTAACTCTGCCAGAGACTTTTTCTGTGAGGCACATCAGGCCTTTAATCCACACAAAGTCCATAATCCTTCATAGGGTCAAATTTTCTGAAAGGTGTACAATGTTGTTCCTTTGTGCTTTCTCTCTCTTGGTTTTGGTTTGTAATGCTCTTGGTCTAGCACAGTATATCCACATTTGCATCATAAATGCCACAAGAAAGACACATTTCACATCCAATGCTCTTTCTAAATGCTGAATTTTACCAGAGCTGGGAAATATCTTAGGTGAGTGACCTTTTCCTAGGGGTGGGCCATAACAAGGTCTCTTTCCTCGGTACATAGGAGGAAACCAGGAGAACAGGGACAAGTGTCCAAGTGATCTTTGCAAGGGGTGACAGTGTGTGAGGGGGGACCCTCACTCAACAGTCAAGTTTGATTGGATTATTTGTTAGGTATGTGGCAAAATAGAACTTGGGAGAGAGCAGAGAACCTGGATGGATGTGTTTAACTGTGAAGAGGTGCAAAAGAATTAGGTTTGCTGGAGGCAAAGATAATGACACAAGGTCAGTTACTAATGTCTGTGGAGTTCTGGAGCAAGTGGGTGAGAGGAAGGTGCAAATCGGTGTCTTAATTCAGTTGGATCTATACTATCTTTGCAGCCTACTGGGGTGTTTGGTTAAGTGATGGTATAGGGTCTGCTCTCATTGTGGTCGTAAATCCTAGAAATGCAATGAAATTCATATTTACTGATATTGTGGTGGAAGGGATATTTACATCATCCTTTCTAAAACAGAGAATCCTCTTTGATAATACAACTGGTGTTGTGTCTGAAAGAAACAGCAGAGAGAGCAGTTCACATAGCACAGGAATGAGCCATAATACAAGGGAGGAAGTTTTGATCCTTGTTCTGTGGGCGTCTTTCTCAGGCAGTAGTGACCTGAGTGAGGGCTGGACTGTACATGCCTTCCAAAGAAAGTGCATTGTGTTTCTCAGCTACCAACTCTTTCCCCCTTTCACTCTGATGTATTTTTCATTCACAGTTGAAAAGTTCAGTGGGGTGGATGGAAGCAGATCCTCTCCAGAAGGCTGTACAGCTCAGTAACTGGATAAGGTGAAACATGTAGGTTCAAACCCCCATAAAGATTTGAACCTGACTCACTGCATCACTTCTCAGTGCTCTAACTGCTGAGAGAAGGGACTTATAATATCCCCCTCCCTCCAACTGGGCTCTCTGAGAGCACTTTTATTGCTTCAAACCCTTGCATACCCAACAGACCAATTCTGTGAACACAGGGGCATGAGCCAAGTAACTTGGTGGTCTTAGGCATGGAGAGGTGTAGGTTGCCAAAGGAATTCATGATTGCTGGTGTTCTCTAAATGCCATGCCTATAAAAAATAAGTAGAAATCCTAAATCAGTGTTCAATGACCTGAGGCTGATCTGAGGCCTCCATCCAGGCAGCTTTGCCACCTACAGAGCAAAAACTGAGAAGCTTCATCAAGTGGTGCCCCTCTGTGTGCATGTGTATGTGTTTACACACACACGTGCGTTGTCTCTCTTTTCAGCTCCTTCTCTCCCTCCTCTTTTTCCATTTGGTTCTGCTTTGCATTTTATTTGCAATGTGTTGTCCTGTTGTGAGTATTGCTCATGCATGTTGAGTTAGGGTTCCCCGAGGAGTCTGGCATTGAAAAATTAATTTTAACTTTTTTGTTTTTCGGACTCTCAAAGCCCATTATTATAAGCTAGGGTTTTTGCTCCAGGGTAGTAGGATGTTGGGAAGAGCTGAAATATGGCACTGCTGAGAATAAATTAGTATAAAAACTGTACTAATACCCAACTGCGTGCTGATTATCCCACCCCCAAAGGCAAATGTGTTTGCAGTTTAGGTCACAAGTGAAATAAGCATGTTGAATCTCATTCTAACGTGTCACTCTCTTATAGACTTTCTTCTCCACCTCAATGTTTTCTTCTAGATGCATGAATTGTGTCCTCTTGAGAGATGGGCAAAAGAAGTCTGGAAGCAGCAGCTTCCTCCCTCCTTTTGCCCAGAAAATAAGGGAATTGACTTGCAAATACCAAACTGTTTTATTTCAGTGTTTCAATTTGGCAGATGCAACAAAAGGACTTTGGTTCTACTCACAGTGAGGAGGGCGGTATCTCATCTTAAGTCTACAAATTGGGCTTACTGTAAGTGTGGGATCAGAGTTTGTCCTCTGCTCACTTGTGATTCACACACTAAATTGAAGAATCAGTTCTGATTCCGGTTATGAGGCAATCTTAATTAGTTAAGGAAAATAGCAGCATCTCTGCTGTTGAATCCCTGTGCATGTCCCAAGGATATGGTAGTGGTTAAATATACTGCCAGTCTGGAGGTGAGCTGCTTTTGGGTTTGTTAGATTCAAGAAAGGAATGAAGTGAGGAAGCCTCATCAGGTGAGGAACTTGCTGTGTGTAACCAAAGGCTTTGTCTTTTGTGGCCTCTGAGACCCTCCTACTGTTTGCAAAACTTGCAAAAACAGCACCCAGCTCTGTGGCACGTAGGTCTTAATGGAAGGCAAGGGATGAAAACTATGGAAGGTATTTCCTTCCTTTCCCCTGTGTCCAGTTCTGTCTACCCAAAATGGTGTCCTAATTCTGACTGATGGCTTGTTATGACCACTCACCCTTTCCTCTACAAGACACATGGTAACCCTTGTAAAACCTCTTGATAGCTTTGTGGTACAAAAATATGCAATATAAATCTAAAGGGCATCCTTTAAGGCTGTAAAATGTACATAGGGCCTATCCCACTTTGCATCTTAGGTTTTCCCTGTTCCTCTTGTGGGCACCAGCACAGCATCAGGGAAGACTGGATGCCTGCCTCTTCTGAAAGAGTCACATTCCAGATACTTAGTTTTGGGAAGGCTGAAGCTCTGCCTCCCCACGGGGGAACATTCAGTTAACCATGTAGTGCAGGGTGAAGGTCAGCATGTTGTGCAATAACCACTTGACAATGTTTCCTTGTTGCTTCACCTATGAAGTGTGAGCATGCACATGCTGAAGAAAGGGCCCAGCTGCTGCAGCCCGAAAGCCTTGTCCTCTGCCCTGAGCTTGTGTAACACCAGGGAATGTCTTTTCTTCCCACAGCCGGGTAAGCCCATGGTCTAATGTGCAGCTGTGGCAACAGGTTTGCTGCTGTGGATGTGAGCACATTACCTGGGTTTCTGCTGGCCAAACCAGAGCAACTCGCGGGCTGCAAAAAGAATCTAAAACTGCATCACTTGTTCCTCTCTTTACCATGAAGTCACTTGTGCATAGTTGAAGCAAACTTCTTTGGTCTGGGTTTCATTTCACTTTGTGGCTACAGGAAGAGTACAAACTACTCAGGTTACTTACAGTAAAAGTGAGTAAGCTTTTCCAGTACATGTTTGGGTCTATTCTTGTCATGTGCAATTGCTATTGGAGCAGGAGGTGCTGGAGCCCCCTTTGCCCATGCCTGACCCTTCCAGTTGGAGCAGGGCTGTATGGGGTGCTTCCAAGTGACTTGTTTTGCACCAGGCAGTGAGCTCAATAAGCTGCTGAAATTTGCTACCTGCAAGCAGATTTTATGTGGGTCTGAGGTTTGGGGGTTTTCTGTATCTTTGTGCAGTTGGTGGGGGAATGTGTTTCCCAAGCCCCCATCTGCAGGCCTGTTTATTTTCCCTCCTCTGCACCTGCTCTGTGTTGGGCAAGATGGAGAACAATGGGGAGCAATGGTCTGAAACTGAGCAAAGCAGAGGGAAAAACTAGGTTAGACGTCAGTAGCAGTTTCGTAACTGATGGAAACAAGTATGGGAGAATCTGCCCCTAGGAAGAGGCTGAAATTTTATTTTTTTTTTTTTTTTTTCTTCTCATCAGATTCAAATGAGGCAATTCAAAGGCGGATTCTATTAGCATGGAGCAGGGAGGAATTTGCTGGCATGACTTGGGCTGGAGGAACTTGCAGTCCATCCTGCCTGTTAACTCGCTGCAGATTTAAGACACAGAATCTCAGGTGCTGCCTAACCTCAGGGAGGGGGCGATGTCTGGAAAGAGCAGATAGCTGTGAAGGGGATGGTGTGAGCATTTAAGCTAGCATTAGTTGACATTTGCAGTGTAGAAAACAAGAGTGTTGCCAACCCCAGCTTGAATGTTGGCCATGGCCAGAGACTTGCACCTGGTCAAGTTACAGTGCAGAAATTTATACAGTGCTACTGTTAAGCAGTTGAGCCCTGATTGCTCTATTTAAGGTTTGTATTTGTGAAGCAACTGGAATAACACATTGGGTATGGTGGTAAGCGTCCTCCTCTCTGGCACTTGGATTTAGGCTTGGATTTTGTTTGGGTTGTTGGCCAGGAACTCAGCTGTTCACAGAGGGCTGTGATAGTGGTTTTAACCACCCCTGGGAGCAAAGATCCACCTGACCTTGAGGATAGTCCTTGGGGCTACATAGCAGATTTATCATGTGTTGTCTTCCTCCTCAGTTATACCTCCCCTACGTTTTTATTTCCCCCTCTGGTCTAAGTGGGTAATAGAATAAACTGGCAACTGCCCTTGACTAACCTTCGGCAAGCAGAAAGCTCCTTTATTGACATAGTTTTATAAATGCATTTATAAATGCTGTGTGAAGGCCACCCCTGCTGGAAGGGGCCTGACTTATCTAGTGGTGCCCACTGAGCACATCCAGGGGTGTGTTTGCACTAGACCCATTTGGGAGCATTGTCTGTTCCTCCTGTGAAATGGTCAGCCCTACACTTTTTGCCTCAGCTCTGAGAAGCACATCCTGACCTAACAGAAGTGCCTCCATGAACTGTATACTGTGGCATTTTCTCATTGCAATTACTCCAGTGATAATAAATAGCAATAATAATAAATAAAAGCAAATGCTATAGACTACAGCTTGTGTGTGACCCATTTTCCACCTGTGGTAGTATGCGTGTTTTAGTACATGAAGTATTCTCTGTGTATGGTTTAGTTTCTTCTCCAGTACCTCTAGTGTCCCCCTCTGCAGCAGGAAACTGGAGCGTTTGGGCACAGGAGGGAGGGAAAGTAGCCTTCTGCAGATATGGGTATAGGCTGATGCATCTATAGGCTGCAAAACTTCTTGAGCAAACAAGTGGTCTGAAAAAGAAATTAATTCTGAAGGAATTAGTCTTTCTTACTCTGGTGTTCATGCTTCTGTGCTCATGTTTCAGAGAGCTGAGCACAGATTGAAAGAAATGTCCATATTCCAACTTGGATGCTTCTGTTGGATTCCTATCCTTTCTTGGACCTACCAGTGTTCTGCAGTCTCAAAGTACAGTAGGAAGTGGTATTTAACAAAATATGACTTCCTCCTCCTTTAACGCTTACTTTCCTAATTCAGCATTGTCTTGGTCAGGAGTTCATACAAAGCTCCTTCAAAAAGACTTCAAGAATTTTAACTTGAAATTTAACACTTTTAAGCATAGACAGGCTCAGTCTAGGTCATGCCTTGTCTAGAAAGGTTGGACCAGATGCTCCTTGAGGTGCTTTCCAACCTGGTATTCTACGATTCTATGAATTTTAAAGTGAACTGAAATTTTTTTGGTGAATATCAGTTTGTGGAGCAGGAAAGAAGTTTAAGGGCTTTTTAATTTCATCAGATGAGGTTCTCTTAGTGTTAGCTCCAGGATGGCACCAGGTTGCTTATGCAATGCTATGCAATATCATCGTCCTATAACAGCTCAAATATAAACGAAATAGTCGTACACTCTCCTGTGTTTCACTGAGGTCATCAGCTGAGATGGAGGAGATATGAACATGCTTATAATGTGTTAGAGCTTGAACTAGTTGCATGTGGAGCCAGCTGGGGTGCAGCTGCAGAATGCAGCCTATGTATGCAGCTGAAGAATACTCCAGTTAGAGTGAAACAGGCTTCGCTGCATGAAGCAGTGAATATATCTATATGCACGTATGTATATTGATAGATATACAATTAGTTCACCATTCCTAACTTTCTCTCACTTGAACTGTGAAACAAAATGATACTGCCTCACATCTACTGAAGCAGATATTCTTGTTTCAAATTCAGCAAAGAATGTGCCATTGAGTGAAAATTATTTGGTTTGAACTAGTAAGCCTGTTTTCAAGGAAAGTCTTCAGTTTCATCAGCTGTCAGTTTTGAAGCTTCAATCTCAGAGGTAAAGCCTCCTAAGCCAAAAATGGAGATTCAATAGGTTGAATAGATATGCCCTTCAGTAGCAATAACAGACGGACAAGACAAGAGGAAGTAAATGTCATGTTTTTAATGCTGATTTTAACAGTCTCCCATGAAGTCAAAGCACCAAACATTGGGTCTCTTTCAGCAACGCCCAGTGGCACCAAGTTTGGAAACTGCCCAGGTGCACCTTGTTTTCAGTATTCATCGCTGAAGGGATACTCTGGATGGTCACGCCACCTGTGGATAAATGAGATTGAACAAATGAGCTGCTTGGTTGAAGTGGGATAGCACATCACTGATGCAGCTGTCCTGTGCCTGGCAAACCTTTTCCTTGCAATATGTAGGTGGCCTTCATGGAAGGCTTTTCTGCTTATTCAGAAACTGGCTGCTCTGAATGATCTTCTCTGCAGGGAAGCGAACCTGTGCGTTAAGGACAATGAAGGACCATTTTTCAGGCCTGCAGACCTTAAGGACAGATGGGAAAAAACAACAGTAGTTTGGACGTCAGCTATTCTTGCTAGTTAACTCAGTGGATTTAACTCTGCTTAGTAAAGCGTTTTAGCTTCACTCTGTGTGCATTGTGGAAGGGGAAGACTTCTTTGTTCATTCTTTCAGATGTCTAGAAAGATCCTCAGAAATAAGGGCTATATTTGAAGGAGAGGTGGAGACATCAGACTACTACTTTGGCTTATGCACTTAGAACTGGCATGAACAGGTCTGGGTCTGATATGCTGCATTTCTCAGAGTGGCTGCCATATCTTCGCTAGGTCTGGTGGTACTCTAGCTCAGCCTAGATGTAGATGTTCTGCCAGGTTAATAGCACCAGTGGCAGAGAATTTACAAAACAGCTTTGGGGTGACCCAGTTTAGGCGAGAATGGTAGCATGCAGCCATGAGCAACCCTAAGGTGGAGATGCTTCAGGCTTCACTCTAAAAACTGCATGCCCAGGGAAGATGCGTGATCTAGGATCACGATAAAAGGCAAGAATAAAATTCCCAGAGTCAACTGCAGGTGGAAAAAAACAACACAGTTTGCCCATTACTGGCAGACTTGAGAGGAGGTGGTTGCGTTTTGTTGTGTGTTTTCTTGTTTTTTCGAGAAGATGATGCTAAACCATAAGCTCTGGCTTGACAAACACTTTCCATTAGCAAAAGCAAAAATGTCTGAAGAGCATTCTCAGGTGTACCATGACAGCTGGCTGCTTTGCCTTACAGCAGAGCACAACAATTACTGGCATTTATCCCAGCTGTGGATCATTAGAGTTTGGGAAGGATACATTTCACAATATTGAAGTTAACTAACTGGAAGACATCAAACATTTTGAATTGGTTGTGTCAAAACATTTCATTTCAATATTCAGCCAAGCTGAAGTGTTTATGCATTAACAGATTGAGCTGGTTCAAAAAAACAAGCCACAACACTTTTCTTGTTTGGTTTCAATGTAAGTTGACAAAGCCTGAGTTGCCAATATCATAATCTCTACTTTCCATCTATGGAGCATACTTGCTAATCAGATCTCACATGTTCAATGGTCTGAGTCCTTTGAGTGAAAATGATGCACTCAGAGGAGTCAATGCAGCTTGGAGTAACTGATAAGGAAGAATATCCATAGCAGAGACCAGGAGCACAAGATAAGCAGATGGATTAATGCAAAAATTGCCCAGCACAATACTTCTGGATTGCTCCAAGGGGGAGAAGAAATCATTTCAGACTGGCACTTCCTGAAGTACTCATATTTTTACAAAACCTTCATTTTCTGCTCAATGCTTGACTTGCTAACTTATTCCTTATGACTGCAAGATCCTGTTCATATGGGCTTACCCACACCATCAAACAACTGATTTTCACACAGTACCCATGGTAGCTGATAACTGGAAGAGCCAGAGGAAAAGCTAGTTTTTTCCATTCCTGCTGGCATTTGCATCACAGCAGCTGAAGGTTTTGCACAAAGTTGACTAACCAGAATTCCTTTTGTATGATGGTTTGACTTTTCAGATACATATTTCTGGATGAAATAAGAAATTTTCTTAGGCTGGTAACTCATCTGTTGCAGTGTCAATTGCAGACACTGTTGTGTGAGAAGACATAGTGGGCAGATACATGTTTAGCTGCTCCTTGCATGGCAACATCACTTTTCTAAGAAGGCATTTTTCACAGTTGAGGTCAGACTGTATTTAAGCATTTTCCCCAAACATGGCACTCCTTTGAAAAATAGAGCTGGCAATGTCAATCTTATGCCTCTTTTTTGCCTTGTCCTCAGTGGCCTCCCATGATCAAATTAAGGCTAACAAAGTAAAGCATTTAGCTTATTAGGATTTTTGATTGGTGGCTTAGAAAGTTCTTCTCTTGTGGGCATTTACATCCTTTAATTTTGCTTCTGAAAAAAAGGCTCTTGGATTTGTACCAAGGTTACATTTTGTGTGTATACCCACTAAAAATTTAAATGGTGTTTATAGCTTAACTTAGCTATGAAAAAACAAACCATTTCAAATACCAAAACACACATAACAATCTGCTAGGCCATTTGTAAGAAGCCTTCTGGAACCAAAGTGCTGCTAATTGATGGAAGGCTATTTTGAGTTTTAAGAAACTAAAGCTTCAGAGCACCTGGCTAAGCTTAAATGTGAAAGACTAACTCCATTATGATGCTTTTAACTTAGTTCATTTTTCCTATCATATGTAACAGCACAGTAAGTGGTTTATTTGTTCCTTTGCAACATTTCCCTCCTCTTTTGAGCAATGGTCTACATTTTAGAGTGCTATTGATGCTGCTATCCTGCTTTTCATTATTTTTAGTGCTTGAGCATACTACAGTTTGTCAAGACAGTGATAATCCAAGAGAAATGCATGGAAACGAATCTCTAACATTTGGTTACACATTGAATGCCCTGAAAAGGAGAAAGCATAAAGTTTGGTCATAAACTTTAGATGCTCTTGAGCTGAAGGAAAAACAAATGGACTCATTCTCTGGAAGAGGAAGTGTTGGGTCAGACTTAGCCTTCTGGGATGCTGAAGCAAAACTACATTGGGTAGTAAGCTTTAGATCACAAACAGCAAGAGATCAAGCCTTGTTAGTTCTCAGGGATAATTGGGAAGTCATCTAGCAGTCAAACAAGCTGCATAGTTTTCTGCTTTCTATATAAAAGGTACAACTCAACATGACAACAGGAAAGGGAGATTGCTGAAGAAGATGGTGTCAGAGGAAAGGCTGAAACAAAGTTTCTGACCACTTGTGGTCACTAAAATGTATTGTCTTTAATGATAAAATTGTGTAGGCAAATTCTGATGCTCTGGCCAAAGTATTAGGTGAGAAGGAGCAGAGTCTCCCTAAATTAACTCTGTGGCTATCTGTAGCAGTGTTCTTCATTTTTGACAAGTTTAGGACAAGTTGCCTCTGGAAACACCAGGCTTACAATCTATAAAGCATTGTACTCAAGCAGCAACATGGCTTGCTGAGCACTGAAAGTGAAGGTGAGAAGGAGGGGAAAGACAAGAAAGTGCTCCTATTTGAATTTCAGCTCTGATATCCACACTGCTAGACAGGGGTAATGCTACACTTCGTCAGTGGCTGAGACTGTCATTCCAACACACACCAGCAAGTGTTTAAGGAGCTGGATCGGAGATGTGGTAGGACAAGGAGTAGTGGCTTCAAACTTAAACAGGAGAAGTTTAGGTTAGATATAAGGAAGAAGTTCTTTACAGTGAGGGTCGTGAGGCACTGGAATGGGTTGCCCAAGGAAGTCGTGAATGCTCCATCCCCGGCGGTGTTCAATGCCAGGTTGGACAGAGCCTTGGGCGGCACAGTTTAGAGCGAGGTGTCCCTGCCCATGGCAGGGGGGTTGGAACTAGGTGATCTTAAGGTCCTTTCCAACCCTTACTATTCCATGATTCTATGGAATGGCCAGATACAGTCACTTTCTACTAGGTGGGCTTTTGACACATGAGCTGTAAGCAAGTATTGCATGCTTATTTTTGCAATGGCTCCAGGAGCATATTATGGCTGCATTAAAGACCTCCCACATTTAAGCCTTACTTTGGTTTGTTGCTTTTTTTTTGGGGGGGTTTTTTTGGGTTTTTTTTTTTTTTTGGTTTTTTTTTGGGGGGGGTTTGGGGGGGGTTTTTTTGGGTTGTTTTTTTTTTTTGTTTGTTTGTTTTTATATAAACAACCTTATTTTAAAAGGAAGTGATTTTTATTTTTAATCCTCTGAAAAGACAGGCATGTTCTGTGAGGATCTAGGATTCCTCCTGGACTTACATTAGCAGTTCCACATAACGAACGTTTTTGTTCAGGGCTTCAATTTCTTTCATCTCTTTTTCAGTGAGGGAGAAGTCAAAGATCTAATGGAAGGAGATGTTAGGAATAAGTTTGCATTTCTTGTCATAATCAACATTCATATGTTCCAGATTTCAGAAGTACAATGCCCCTTCCTCCCTCTCTCCCCTATAAATCCATACTTGCTTGCATTTATAGGAAAGTCTTGAGAACATGAATAAGTCCAGTCCGATTTGCTTACACTCTTGCAAGAAGAGAAAGGTAGTCTGGCAAACACTGCATCACCAGAAAGAAATACATTGGCAGGGAAAGTGGGGAGCAGTGTGGGTACTGAATACTGCAGGGTGACAGGAATGAATTCTTCATCTTTTTCGAGTGTAGTGGTCAAGCCAGATGCTTTCTGGTGGTGTGGTTATGAGCCTTTCTGGCACACCTGTATGCAGCAACCCTTCCCTAACATAGCTGCCCCATACCTGAAGATTGGGCAGAACAACTCAGTCATTACTGAACACCTACAGCCAGCAACCTTAGTCTGCTGATCTGCTGAATTACTGCAACTCACCTGTGCTGCTCATTGCAGTAACTGGTGCTCTGAGATACACCACCAGCTGGAACTTTAGCTACTCCAGAGGGTTAAAAGACACCAAAATTTGCTCTCTACTTTGCTCAATTACTGTCATAGCATGGTACCATTAAGTGATGGGGACAAAAAGCATCAAATGTGGCAAAGCTTGACATTGGTTAAGCCTACAGAAAGAAATGAGGAAATCACCTTCTGTAAGGGCTAAGCCAATGTAAGTGGATTCATCCATGCACCACTGAAATACCAATTTACCTGGAAATTCTCTCTGATGCGTTGTGGATTGAAGCTTTTTGGGATTACCACCACCCCTCTCTGGATGCTGAAACGCAAAACAACCTGCGCAGCTGTCTTCTTGTACTTTTTGCCAATGGCATTCAACACAGGATCCTTCAGTAAAGGAGGGGAAGACACATTTACCCTGGAAGACAGTTGGGGGGGGGGGGAATAAAAAACTTTAATGTCAAAACATAGAGGCATTTACTTTCTTGTGGACAAAATGCTGCACCTTTTTGACAAGTAATATGCAAGATGGGCAAAAAGCTCTGGCATTTAAATTGGAGGGCTGTCAAAGGCAACTTCATATGTAATGTCCTAACATCGACTTAGATTCTATTTCCTCACTTAAGCCTCAAGGTTCCCAGTTAGACACTTGCTTTCTGTTAGAGAAGACCTAAGGCAACCTCCTGTACAGGCACCTGGCATTTTTTGATAACAGCATACAGCAGAAGTTTTGCAAGTTTACATTCACAACAGTAATATTTGGACACTGAAATTCAAAACTACTTTGAAAAATGAGGACGAAGTTATTTTGCACAGAGACCCAGCAGTGGAGAACTATTATTCTTTTCCTGATTATTGTCCTTCTATTAGAAACTAACACGGGGACTTACCATGTTTCATCCCTGGATGTTCCCAATGGGCTGTACCCAACAATAACAATGTCATGTTGTCTGCAAAATTCTAAGAGTTTGGGCTGGGTGAAATAGGGATGGCATTCGACCTACAAGAGTAATGTAGAAAGAATGAGTAATCAACAGCACCAGATACAGAAGCAAATGGTGTCCCAGTATTTATGAGAGCTACAGACCAGGTGATCCTCTCAGGAAAGGATACATGTTAAGGAATAGGGAAACTCAATCTGTGATTACTGCTCTAATTGTACCTTGCTGGGTTATGGGGTTTTTTTGGGTTTTGCTGGACAGCAGATCAACGTTTGTGATTGTAAGTTGGCTGCAAGGAATTTTTATTGGCCCTTTGTGGAAAGGTTGCAATAGCTGGGGGGGATGGAGGTGAGGGAGGCTCACTAGAGAAGTAGGTTGAGAAGGCAACCTGTCTCATGTGGGCCAGATCTTTGTTTCTCTACCTCTTACATTCAGGATGACTAATCTGATGTTGGTGTTAGGGGAAGTGTTGGCATAAGCTGTTCCAGATAGAAAGGTGATGGGGGGATATGTAAAAGCTGAGATATTCCGTAACGGTTATGACTTTGTTACAAGCTTTGCCCTCCCACATGGCAAATACTGTTGCCTTACAGGCATGGATTTTCTGGCTGTGTTCTCAGTCTCTGGGAAAGGAGTGTCTACAAGGTGACAATGCAACCACTGTTTGCAGGCTGTCTGAAGCTAGTTGGCACATCTATGCTTGCTTGCTAGCTAGCTGCCCTAAGCCGGGCTTAATTTTTTTCCTGCTTTTCCTTGACCCAGGAAGCACCAGCAATGCTCAGTGCGGTCTTAGGGGCATGCCAGACACGGCAATTACATTTTACACCAGCTGGGCATGTTAATACCAGTGAAGGGTGCTGTAATTTCCTCCTCTCACAGGCTGCCTTTCCCTGCAGGCCAAAGACAGAAATGAAGGCCATGGCCAGCGTCCCTGCCCTGTCTCAAGTCAATCCCAGCTCTCCAGGCCACGTGCTGAGAGTGGGAAGTTGGTCCCAGTTGGTCTCTGGCCTCTTCTCTGATACTGCTAATGTGGATATTCATTTGTGCCAGATGAGTCAGAAGAGCTTCCCAGTGATTTCTAGGAAATGCAGTGACCTGCCAAATGCCAGAGCCAAAGGTATTGGGCATTCAGATGGGTCACTGCCACTTACAGCCTCCTCTGAGCCCTGCTGCTGTAATTTAACTTGAACATGGCTGCCATCTTCATGGGCTTGTTCAGCTCACATCAGTTGCTTAATGAGGTCTCTGCTTTAATTTCATTTTTTCTCTAGCTCTTACTAATGTCTTACAGGAAAGGCACAAGAGAGCAAGTACAGGGACTTTAGGAGTTACTTCTAATGGCTTTGAAAGTTGAGAAGCTTAGAGTGACTCAGGATGGTTTGCTGTCAGCTGAGGTAGACATGGCTTCTTGAGGACTGGTTAGCTCTGAATGGTTTGTCTTGGGAATTTTTTGGACTTGAAGTAAGATACATAGAAGTGATTTAAGATCTGCATTGGCTCAGAATTCAACCTTGTTGTGGAGCTTTGGCACAAAGGCACCAGTTTAATAGTCCTGGAGCAGGAACAGAGGAGAGCGATTGTTTCAGCACCTTCACATATTTATCTTTAACCTAGATTGGATGAATAATACTTTTCAAGCTAGAAATGAAAGGGTGACGGTATGGAGGGCAGCATCTGTGGCAAAGTGTATGTCACCTTTCTGCACATGGCGGCTTAGGCTGTGTGTACCTCTGCATTCCCTACAGGGCAGCAGCACAATGGCAGGCACTGCCCTTGGCTTGCAGTCATACCTGGTTGCTGACAGGTTTGTACTTAAGTCCTGGCTTGTTCAGGATCATCTCCAGCTGCCTGCGATTGAAATTGGATACTCCAATAGACTTTGCCAAGCCTGCATCTTTACATGCTTCCATAGCCTGCAAAGAAAGCAAAGACCAGTGTAGTCCTACATGTTGGCTTGATTCCTTGGAGCATATGTTTTAGAGATAGGTGGAATATAGACCATCCTTGAGACTCCAGGCAAACCTTTGCTGCAGCAGATCTAACTGCTCTGTTACCATAAGGGCTGGTACCGTCCTGCTATTCTAAATGCTGTTCCCAGGTAGACCTGTTTCCAGGCCAAACCCTAATATTTTATACCTCCTGTAAAGGTAAAATTTGTTTGGAGAGTAGAAAGATTAATCTGAGATACGGGTAGGTAAGTGCCAGACATCTGCTTTCAAAGAGTTTTCTTACTTTATGCTGCTTTAGCATTGCCTCAAAGCTGGAGAAGGGAGAATGAACGAAACAGATTACTTTCCTGATAAGTCAATTTATTCCTTTTGATTGTACAACAGTTTTTCATACGAAGTCTCTATCCAGTGAAATCCCCTAAATATATGGCAAGGCACATCACAAAACCAGCACAGAAAATTTCAGTACAGTATAAAGTAGTAGAGAGGGGAAAAAAAAAATTAAAGGGAGAGAGGAATTCTAGATATTCTGCACTTCAGACAAATTGTAATAGCCTTGCGAATACTGGATATGAACACATGCCCTGGTCTTCATCAGCTTCATCCGCTGGGTTGTTAAGGGGAAAGAGGTTCCTTTCCTATGGTCTCCCACTTTGCTCCCGGAAAGTCTGCACACAAATAATTCAGTGACTGTTTGAGACAGAGCAGACCCCACCATGGAGCTGGATGCCCCTCCTGCCGGTTTTGTTATTCCTTTCTGTCTCACAGGAGCTGAAAGCAGGGAGGTAAGAGGCACCATGTATTTGATGACCTCTACTTGGCCTCATATGCTTTGTATCACTCAGTGACAAGTCAGCAAATACAGTCATCTGGAGCCATTTTCGCCTGCTAGCACCATACTGAGAGAGTGAAATTGTCTGGATTGGGTTTAGCCAGTTTTATTTAGATTGATGCTGTTACTTGCAGGCACTCACCACTGCCTATTTTTCTCTTGGCTTATTAGCTGAAGAGAGCAGCCTGCTACAATATATTCTTTACAATAAGCACTAGCTTGAAGATAAAAACATAACAGTGTCCGAACAACTGTTGCTTTCAACATTTGAGCAACTAGCCTTTGAAAGAGAGGAATGAACTGCACCAGCCAAAGTTAAGGGTAACATAAACAGCTAATGTGGAAGTCCCCATTCCCCCTGAGATGCAGCCTGGGTGGCTCAGCTGCCAGGGGAAAGCCCAAGCCTGCCCCTGGCACTCTCCCTCTCTGAACTTTCACTCAGAAATTCACCATTCTCCATCTTTATCTACTGCACATCAAGTACAGCTAAACTGGGACATAACTGTCCAGCACTGGATGGTGCAAGCTGAAGTGGAGTGTGCAGTAGCCCATGTTACCTCTCTTGATGTGTACTGGTCTGAATTCGTGATGCTTTTGAAGCGGGCCTGGTGCAGATGGAGACCTGACCAGCTTTGGCCATGAGTTAAAGTGAATCAAAGGCTTCGAAAGGCAGGAATGTGAGGAGGTTACTAATTTAACTCTCTGCCTCACCCGAGATTCTGAAGCCAAGTGGCAGTAGGCTTAAGGAGACATCTGGTTATAGGAATAGAGTGCAGCACAGATGAATTTAGGATGCAATCTTTCAGGCAAATGCTACTCCCCTCCAAGTTTTCTTAGCAGAAAAACCTTGTGTTCTCATTTGATAATTGAATTTAGAAGTGAGTGAACTTCTTCTGATGGCAAGGGGTTTAGGTTTTGTTGTTAGGTGTTTTTTGTGCATTTTGGGTTTGTTTTTTTCATGGTGAGCTTTAGGGCAAAATCTTTTTTTTCTTGAAGGTGAAAAGCTTCCTTTTCTTGAGGAGAATCTAGTCACTTCTTAGTGACTTTCTCCTTCTGTAAAGATTTGATAGAGGAGACAGATACCTCAACTAGTGAATGTAGAGTGCACTCTGTTGAAATATCTGACATCCACATTCTTTCTTTCAATGCTTTATTTTGTTATGAAAATGATTAAGCAATGGTAAGAACCAACACCCATACTTTTAAGGCAGTAAAATTTATCCATGGGCCTAGTAGATTTTGATCCATTTGCCTTGTCAATATGTCTCAGCATTATTGATGAAGGCCACAAGGAAAACTGAGAATGAAGATCTGTGGTTTTAAAGCATTTCTGTATGGATGTTGTGTTTGCTTACCTCCCAAGTGGCACATAAGTCTGTCTCATGGTAGATAATTTTTCCATTTTCATCTTTTGGGTAGATTGCATCTCCAGGCTGAAAAGTAAAACCACATTTCTATGCTTTAAAGGAAAAAAGCAAAGATTTTTCCAGAGACTCTGTTTCTACTAGCAAACAACAACAACAAAAAAATCACAAGTTTTCTGAAACACCAAAAGTTCAACAGGTCATTTGTGCTGGGCTTACCACATGCCCAACTGCTAGATCATCCTTGGATACAGTTCACATGAGTGCACACTCAGAAGTTCCCGGATGGCCTTTTTTTTTCAATAAACTTTATGATATGGCATCCAAAGGACTAGTCTCCTTCCAAAGGACTGGGTTAGAGTAGCAACCTGTATTCTCTTCTTTCCTCCTTTCTTCCCAGCCCTTCCTCTGATCCTGCTTAGCCACCTGGGAAGAGTACCAGCTTAGTGTACCTCCCGATAGTTGGAGGGACCGTTTCCAAGAGCCCTTTTCTACTAGTACATGTGTAGCTATAGTACAGGCTGTGAACCTTTCAAGTGCACTCTCCACCTTTCTTTGGGCACTAGAAACTCTTTCTTCGTATCTCTATACCCCACAAACAAAGCTTCAGAGGTGAGTAATGAGCTGATATCTCATGAGCACAGCTTTCTCTTGCTTGCTGGTCACTTCACTGTTGTTGCAGGCAATGCATTAACACCTCCCCCCACCCTTTTTTCTGATCACAATTTCACCTTTTTTTCATAAAAACTCTTTAGTGATGTTTGACATTCGATCTGACTGCAAACTGCTACGCTTCAAAGGCCTGGGTAGAAGATGTTGACATGGTAACTCCTTGGGAACATGCAGCTGTGACTAATATGATCCATAACTGGCGCCTCCAAATTCAGTCAAGTTCGAACTCAATGCATTTCATGGGAAAAGTGAGCCTAAGAAAAACACAGCCTCAGATTTCAGAGGCCAAGGTCTAAGTTCCAGGCATAAGCCTGTCTCCTCCAAGTGTGCTGTTTTTTCTCAATGAATTTCACAAGGACAACTTGTTGCCTTTGTTGCTGTGTCTTGCTGGAAAAAAAAATAAAGTCTTTACTAGGAGGAGGTAGATGGCTGTTGGGTAATTTTTTTTCTGTTAAAAGACAAACTGCCATCATAACTTGAGGTGGAGAAGCCCTATTTACAAAACCACCCCATGGTGTTATGGAAGCAACTGCTCATCCCCACAATATCCTAGCAGACTCTCCAAGGACTGCAAGCTCAATGCATAGCAGCTAGGTTAAGAAACCTCCTGAGTTCAGGAAGTGAGTCTGAATTCAAGACCTTTTTACTCTGATCCACTTCTAACTCATTAACTTCTGTTCAACATCATTTTTGTAGTAGTCAATACACAGCAATTACATTAGCTGCTGTATCATGCCCCCATGTTCCTCTATTTCTATCACTTGTGTTCTAAAAAGTGAACAAAGTCAAGATAAACAGTGCTTGAAGATTAAGCTATCTTGACTGAGCTAAGTGGTGGCAGCTATTGTAGGTTTCCAAAAGGATCAATCCTTCCTCCTGCCTCCAGTGGACTATACAAGGCGTTGAAGTACAGGTGTCTTGCTCAATAGTCTCCAGGCAATATTTTCTCTGCCAAATTACCTTTTTATACAAGGGAGTTCCTGAATGGAAGAACTGTCCGCAGATGGATAAAGAGGAATAAAATGCTGAGAGAAAGGTAGCGTTTATGATGGTTACAGGATGGTGGTTACTGGGTCTTTGTAAAGGTCACATTTCTCAGCTTTGGGTTCTCATGGACTACACTGCACCAGTTCTTCTCTCACAGTTCCCTTGGAGACAGCCACGCACTTCAGACTAAAAGTAAGGTGGCTGCCTACCATGCTGCCATATGAGCACTGAAATATGTGGGACACCACCATACTTCACTGCCACTATGCAGGGATCATGTTGTATCATGTCATGTTCAAAGTCTGGAGGCACTCCAAATGCGACCAGACAACTTGCATATTTAAAACACTGTAGTTGGTAACTTCTGAGAGGAAAAGCCTTGCTCCCATTATAATAATTTCCTCACCCTCAAAGATGCAGGAAGACAGGTCTGCACATCCCATCACTTTCACAAAATGGTCTTTGACAAGCAGGCTTTCTCAAGAGAGCAATTTTAACAACTTGTGAATGCCTGTTGCATAAACAGAAGGCAATAGGAAGTCAAATATTGAGGCCATTGATCTGTTCTGATTTATTCTCTTAAAATGACAAGAAGATACTTGGATGAGACTTGTTCAATATAAGGCTAAAATACCTGCTTTCCCACTAGATCACAGAACAATTTAGTTGGGAAGGACTTGGAGATCATTTGACTGAAGTGTTGAATGATGGATCAGTCATCTGAGGAGAAACCCGTACAAAACCTCCCACTGGGTATGATCTCCCCAAGCAGAGGGCACATAATGGCCTAGAGGAGACCTGTTCCTGCTGGTCACCTGCTTTGCTAGGGTAGAAGGGCTGAGCACTTCTGGGCTGAATGGAGGAAGGAAGGAAGGCCTGAATGGGGAATCTGAGTAAGGGAAAAAATACAGGGAGGTGTGGGCTAATGTTGGTAGGTCAGTGAATAATGTCATCCCAGATGTCAGCCATTCTTGATCCACCCAAAAGTGCTGGCATGGTGGGGCTTTCCTCCTCTGAGTGGTGTCCTCTGAAAACAGATTCCTCTCACTCAGCCTAAAGCCCCTATAACAGCTCGCATCACTGGCCTCTGCTGAGGCATGTTTCTTACTGGTTTCAGAGTCTGTAAGTTTTGTCTTGGGTACTTCACTGGTTTCAAGGAGTGACTGCTTTTGCTGGAAGGCATTTGGGGGGACAGTAAAGCACCAACTTTTGCAGATGAGGGCAGAGCAGGGCAGAGCAGGATTTTATTAGTGTTACACCTGCACACTCACCAAAAGCAAGCATCGCATGCAGAATGGGTGTATTTGAGAGACAGGAAGCAAAGAAAGAAAACCTGTCACCACTGCAAAAGCGTGGGGTTTTTTTCTTTCTGTATTTGGTACAGAAAAATGTCTATTTTTCAGGCAGAAAGTGACTCTTTTTTTTCTCTATTCTCATGGGGGACGTGAATGAATCTCTAGGACTGATACTCCTTTAACAGCTCAGATTGTTGATACAGGCCTCAGGGAGTCAGATGTACATTACTTTAAAGCCAGCTGTCTATACTTTTATATTGTGAGACAATGACCTTCACTATGTGGGAGAATGAACTACTAGAGAATACAAACACAAGCAAAGGGAAACAGGAAATTGCAAGTGGTGGGAAATCTTTAAAAATGTACCCAAAAGGATTCCATACATGGGACCATATAAATAAAGTTTTAATATCTGAGTCCAGTTACTCCTATACAGGTTTTAATGGGATAGGTCTTCCTTGGGGAAGAAAGAACTGTAGGTCGGAAGTGATTGTTTCATTTGTAAATTGCTTCCTACATGGTGTTTCTGGCAGCTCAGAGTCTGTAGCAAAGTTTAATTCTAATAACCAAAGAACTACCTTTCTTGCAGAAAGAGGCCAGTTTACAGCTTAAATACCCCTCAGAAACAATTAAGCATCTAATTGCCTGACCATATTCTCTCTAAGAAAAGGATTTAATTGGTTCAAAACCACTTAAATATGTTTTGAATCTCATTCTTCTAACTGCAATATTATTTAGTTTGCCTTTATATCATTCAATTGCAGAGGAAAACTGTAAAACAAGGTACAAAAGCCCATGAAACCAGAAACTTTCAGGACCTGCAAGAGCTCGTTGCAAAAGAGGCATACAATTCTGATGTGAGCTCCTTTCGTTTAAAGGTTTTGGCTACAAGCTGCCCAGAACCAGCAGTATGAAGGAATATCAGGCTTTAGCTTTTAGGAGTGAGAGATGGACAACCTGTGTTTGGAACCAACTGTGTAGACCAACAGTCTACTGAAGCTGTCCAAGAGGAGCACTGGAGTTTAAGGAGATTAAGATTATAACTACAATTTCCCCAGTGGCTTTATTACTACTGAAACTATTTGGTTTTGGGACAGAGTAAAGAAATCAACTTGATGGCTTTTTCCCCTTTCCTTTGCCCCCCTCCAAATTTTGCCCATAGCCCTTCACTGCTTTGTATAGCCGCTTTCCATCAGTGACTCCCTCCTCATGGCTCAGGATCACGACATATGTGCTGCTTCAGTATTCAGCTACAGTAATTTGTCAATGTAGGAAGCGTTCAACCCCAGTTAGAACTGTCCTTCCAGTGGACAGACCCCATGCAACAGCTGTCAGTAACTGTTCTCACACCACCTATAAGCCTGCCTGTGTGGGTAGTGCACAGAAATGTACATATGCAGTATATATCAAGCATTATCTGTCCAAAATGCTATTTTAAACATGGGCTGGAAGTTGCAAGGAAGGTGCTAGATGGAGGCCTTGATTGAAGCCAGTCAAGCACTTTCTTTGGTCAATTTTTCTTTTTACCTTGAAAGCCATTGGCAGCTCAATGATGTAGAGGTCAACGTAGTCCAGCTGCAGGATCTTCAGGGTTTTCTCCAGCGTGGGACGCACCAGCTCTGGGGGGTGGCAGGTATTCCACAGCTGAGGAAACAAGCACAGGTTCTTTTCTGGGTGCCAGGAGGAACAGTGAGCATCCTCCAGCTGAACCACCCCTCACACACACACTCTAATCCTTCTGCCAGAGCCTGTGCAAAGTGCAAAGACTTTGTGGTCTACATCAGCACAAGGCAAAGGTGAGGTGAGGGGACTTATCCTGGCAGGTGTAGAAGTTAAGACAGAAATCCTTGCCCGCAACTGTCGCAGTAAAGACATGCATATTTGTTTATTACAACACAGGATCTTCTGAGTTGAGTTTATTGCAAACTCTTGCTCAATGATCTTAGATTCCTTTTGTTTTCTGAGCTTTCCAAGCATATGCTTTCACTGGAAAACTTTGTTCCCACAAGAAATCTGTGGTCAGTTTTATGCTTGAAGGCAGAAGCTCGGATCATGTGAGTTAGCTGTTGAACAGCCAAGCACCCAGCACAAAGAGACAAAGAGAATCTTTTGGTTTTCTCCTGTGGTTGTGGAGCCTGAGTGACTGCCTGATCTAGGGAAGTTTTAATTTATTTCCTGGTCCTCACTGAAAGATGTATAATGTTTAGTTACTGCAATGCAGGTGTGACTAGTTAGAGCCTTTTCAACCTCTTTTATCACAACTGCTTCCTTGCAGGGTTATGCCCTGATGTTGCTATGGAGTGTGCTTAGTTGATGAGCTTTCAGCACTATCTCTAGCTGAACTCTGCTGATGCAAATCTCTTGTAAGAATAAAAACCATAGCATGGTAATTAGTAACCAAGAGCTCTTTGTAAATGGATTGCTGTAGTTAAAATCAACAAAACCCAGAATTAACACACAATGGAAAGTTTAAAGTGCCATTTGTCTGCACACAATAAACTGGGCTATTTTACCTTTTCTTCAATGCACGAAACTGACATGAGGAATCATGTTGAGGTTTTTGGCACCTTTATTGGCTGGAAAAATCAGCAGTTTATTGGTATGGTCATTGTCTAACCAGTTCTGCCACCAAAGCTGACAGTCACTGCATGCCTAGGTGTAGAATGAATTGGTTCTTGAGGCACAAAACGCTTGAATTGTCATTTTCAGGGGAAGATACTGATTACAGGCATCAAAGGACATAGCCTAGGTGAGCTTTAAAGCATTTAGATGTTTGTTCTTTTTTTAGGCCATATTATAGTTATTTCCCAGGGAAACAATCTGCTCAGTTCTGCCAGCAGAGACAAGGATGCGTTATCTTGAAGCTCAGTTGTGTTGAGCGCAGCACATTTGACCCTGCCCTAAGCTGACAAACTAAAACAGGGTTTGGCACCTGGAAATTCATACCAGACCTTCCCCAGTTGTATGTTGCAAGGTGTGAAGATGTTATGATCACTAGATTGTGGTTACATAGGCTGAGGTGTACTACGGTAAAGGGACCAAGATCTTGCTCTCAGAGTTTTAAGCTGTTCCAGGGGATTTCCTGAAAGCCTTCAGTCTGGGTGTTTTTTAAGCAGTTTATATGTAAAATGAAATGGGCTTGAATATAACTAAGGAAATGAGTCTGTATACTCTTCATGTTTATTTTGTTTCATTACTGTGTTTTGGAAATTTAGTAACCTGAGGTATGTTGATAGTTTAGAAGCAGTTTTTCCGAGCTCCCTTTCTACCCCAGTGTTACTGAGTTCAGTCCTTGCCAGTGAATATACTTCCCTTGAAAGAACAGCAGAAGTTCTAAAGAAACAGCCTTTAGAAATAGCAAACATTTGTACTATGTTAATACATAGATACCATGGAAACTTAAGAGTTTCATAACTGTTTTCATGACTTTTACAAGTTATTGTATTATCTACCTAAGTAGAACCCATGTAGATGTTTGAGCAGTCAAAGCTGCCAGCTGGCTTTGGCATTTCAGGACACCACATTTCCTGGAAATGTTACTTCTAGTTTAATGAAAGAAATATCTTGGGATGAAAGAGGAGACGAAAAAGGTCTTGCAATATAAGCCAAGTGAGATGTTGGCAGTTGATATAAAACCTCTAAAATTTCTGGATGCTGAGCTGCTCTGCCTGATCAGCCAGCCAGCAGTAAGAGCCAAGTGCAAGTGCTGATGATTTCAACTGACAGATGCAGCACAAATGCACCAAGTCACTATTCCAGTAACACTGCCACTCAGCGAGGCTGTTCTTGTTAGTTCCTGCTAGTGGACCAGCCTCCGGTTGAGGCCAAAGCATCATCTTTGCTTAAGGAAAGATCTGCATGAGGGGCTTGAGCCTGAAGGGTCTTGGGAATTTCAAGTGCTTTTGGGGTCAGCAAGGCTGAAGACAAAGCCAACTTCTGTTGTGCATACTGCTTCTGAGAGTGGTCTACTCTAACTACCGTGTTTCCTAGAAGATGCAACATTTCATATTGGTCAGTTACCAATCAGTGGCTGAGGTATCTAACAGTGGCTTGATACTTGTCTGTAACTCTCAGGTTTGTGAGGTACATAAAGCTAAAGATACAAAAGCTCATTAGGCAAGGGATATCCAGTCCCATTCCTCCTGGTAAGTTCAGAACTGCTGTGAAAATGTTCACTGAAACCTGTGAAAATCCTGGATTGCAATGGATTGAATTGGTTTCAGAATATTTTCCACTTCTGCCTTTGAAGCCTTTAAAGACTACAGAGATGCTCTAATGAATGATCACTCCGGGCACCTGAAGTTTTGTCAAACACAAGTAGGACACAACAGAAAGATAAATCCACATGTCCCATCTCAGAGTCACAAGGCAGGCTGGAACTACAGGCACTGACTGTTGTGATACTGCACGTTGCAGCCCTGTGGCTTGCAGGATCTGCAGGAAAAACTGAACTTACAATCAAGAAATCAAACGTAGTTTCATGGATGGCTCAGTGTTTAAGTAGTGATTATCAACTAGGAAAATAGTGATTAGATCAGACAACTGAACATAGAAAAATGTAATAAAATAAGTTTGGAAACTTTACAAATTGATGTGCTTTCACAGAACCTAGAGGTTTATATGGGAAAATAAACTGCAGGGGAAGCAGTTGGGAAAGTTAAAAGGTTCAAAATTGTTAGGACATCTGGTTCTAACCTTTTGGCACAACTCTGTGTTTTTTATTTGGAATATTGCTAGTAATTTGCAGTAATGAAACTATAAAACAGTTGAAACTAAGTATTTAGACTGATCCAAATCAACATATTTGGCATATGAGAGACTGAGAGGCTACCCTGATAAAGGTGGAAAATTTGAGATCACGAAGCTTTTCTTAGGATGGCAAGGTTCTTACTACTAGACCCAAGCAGGGAACTTGGAAAAGAGTTGCATACTTTACAGATTGGAAATTGCTGTACTTGGAAATTGGTCTACAGCTGCTGAAAATCCACTTGGTCTGTAAGCTACCCAATCTGAAGCTTAGTTTCCCAGATCATAGAGCTTAACTAAATTGCTCACAGTAAAATGGGCCTTTTATCCCATGGTATCTTTCACCCTAGGAACCAACAACCTTGGTAGTTATTTCCAAGGTTGTTGAATAACTTTTGTGGATTATGTGTTATTTGGGAAAGGAGAAAGGTAAATACATTACGTTGACATGTTCAAAGAAGTACTGCAGGAAGGGGGACTTGAAGCCATAGACTCCATTAAAAACTGGACAAAATTTTCTGGGGCCATCTGATCTTTATTCTGCAATGTACAATGAGCTTTCTCGCTTATACCTGGGCTAGTCATTGCAGTTGTAGCATCCCTTGTCTGACGGAAGTGTCTGACAAAAGCTTTCATTCTTCTAGGAGAGAATCAACGCTTACAGCCAAGACTTTAAAGTATTAACTAGCTCATGCATTACTTTGGCCTTGTTGCTCTAGAGCAGAAGTATGGTGACATCTTCTCTCCAAGTAAGTTGATTCATCATCCTAGAACTTTTTAATGACAGGTGATACAGTAACTAAGGGTGTAGCTTGATGAGTAATTTTCTGGCAATAGTACCAATGTAAGTACTTGCTGTTCTCCCAGTACACAGACACTTGCTTGCTCCCACCCCTTTCATTGTGCAATATCATGGCAAACCTGTACGGGGAATTACTCTAACAGAAAATAACTCATTTGCCAGATCATTGTCCATATCGGGCTCAGTGTCTGACTATATAAATGTGCATGCCAGCAAAACACATGGGACAATAACAGCTTAGGAAGCACTGCTGAGCGTAGCAATGGTCTAAACTTGCAGGTACCTACGCTACTAGGCAGAATGGATGTTGTGTGGTTTCCATTGCTAACAGAGCTTTAAACTGAGAACAACAGTGATTCCAGTGCTTAACAGCAAATCTAGTTCTCGTAAAGCTTTGCAGCATTATGGTAATGCTAGGAAAGAAAAATAAAGGATGTTGGATCTGGAAGTATGCCAGATGTCAACCACTGGCATTCTTAAGAAAGCACATTCACAGAAATCATGGATTTAGTGTAAATAATCTGAAAGCAGCTTCTCACCTTGCCACAGTAAAAAATGTCTTCCCGCTTGATCTTTCCTTCAGCAATCTTCTCCCGGATGGCTTGTCCCACTTCATGCTCATTGTAGTAGACAAAGGCACCGTCAATATGGCGGTAACCAGTATCAATGGCAATCTTCACTGACTCCAAACAGGAGCCTTTAGGAGTCTAACAGTAGAAGAAAAAGAATAAAGAGTTTTAGCCTCCTGCCTGCCTCTCCTTTAATGCTATAGAGTCCCTGAGATATGAACAAGGTTCATGCTGGTGTTCTAACCATCCCTCATCTCCCCAGACACCTGTGTTTCAACTTCTGAATAAAAATGGGCTGTGCACTTTCAGTGACTGGAAAAAGCAGCAAAGAAAAATTTCTGTGTGTCTGGGAAAGAGAGAGTACTGGAGTCCTCAGGAAGTAAAATTGAATGTATTTGATATGACAGTTATTTCAGAATTTATTATCTAGAGAGCAAGGTCTTTCCTACAACAACCATTTGATAAAATCCCTTCCTCAAGTGGAAGAGAGCTTTTTGCTTGAGCAGAGCTGGTCAACCACCTGCCTGATCAGAGGCCGTTTGAATACTTTATGGCCCAGCAGAGCTTTCAGCAGAGCAGGAATTTGGATTTGATTTCTTTCCCCTCAAATCAACTTACCATTGGTGGCATCACAATCTGAAGGGTGATGGCTCAGCACCGTCTACTACTATTCCCAGTTCTGGACAGTTGCTTTACTGTATGGCTAAGCACCAGTAGATGCTTTAGTGTAATGTTACTGCTTCAGTTTTAGATGAGCCCAAGAAACCTCTTAATCAGTCCAAGTGTCATTTTTGTACTGTGTGCTGCACTTCTGTTTGCTCATCTTTGCTGAAATTCAGAGTGAGCTTGTCTTTTCAGAACAGTCATATTTTCCATTAGCTAATGTGGCAAAATGCACGTAGGTCAAGCCAAACAAAAAAGCATAAGGCTGGTAACTGAAATCTTTTGACTGATCACTGAAATTGTACTGAAAACATCTTATTGTTCCCCCACTTTGTATAATGAGAGGGCAGCTCTAAGTGGTGGTGGTGAAGAGCTCTCAGCCACATGTTGCAATGCTATTCTCCTACCCTTTTTGTAGGCATTGCTCTGCTGAGACAGGGACATCTGATTCACTTCAAGAAAAAGTGAAATAGGGCGAGTCAACCTGTTCTGCTGTGCTGCTGTCTGTCAGCAGCAAATACCAAGAGGTGGATTTTGCTACCTCCAATTGCAAGGCCAAGACCGCGCTGCTTCTCCCACTAAAAAAAGCCCCAGGTGCCAGAGACTTGCAGATGACGCAGGATATGAAGAGAGGATGTCAAATTTGTTGGTTTTGCTGATGTTAAGGAAAGACAAGAATTAGGACTGGCAATAGATGTTGTGGGAAGTACCGCTTTTCACCACAGAGGTCAGTGTCCCTCCTCTCCCTCCAAGCTTCCCTTTTACAGCAGCCACTGGCTTGGCTATCCAGGAGTTTGCCATAAAATAAGCTGCTGCTCTTCCACCACCTGCTGAACTAGAAGGTGTGAAACCTGTAGCCACCACAGGATGCTGCAACAACTAAGGACATTGGTCTGCCCTTCCACATTCATGGAAGAAAGATCTATGAAGAACTGCTGAAGACATGTGGGGGCCAACCTCTCTGTATTTCAGTCCCAGAGCTGAGTCCCTGTGCTATGCACAAGGTTCATGCTGGAGTTCATCCAGTCTAACCATCTCTTACCTCTCCAAACACCTGTGTTTCAACTTCTGCATAAAAATACGCAGAACCTGGTGGCAGATTATTCTGGGGCAATGGGACTATATCCCAGCCTGCTTGCTCTGCTCTTCAGTGTCCTATCTGGACAGGCTGCTATCAAACATGACTGGACCAACTTCTATTTGGGCTCAGAGGAGACTTTCTGCTCCAGCATACAGTGCCTAAAGGTTACTTAAAATGAAAAGCTGCTCACACTTGCCCTGATTTATTACAGATGTGGGTGAGGGCTGAGAGGCAAACCGGCACAATTTGGCATGCTGAAGTATTTACAGCAGTGACAATGCAATATTGTCTGCTTAATTGAGAGAGACAGCAAAACAGTTGTTTGAATGCTTTGCTCCTTTCATTGTGGGAGCCTCCCAAAGGCACGGCTAGCCTCTGCCAGGGCCCTTTCCTAGTTGTTAGTAGGATGTAATGAAGACTATGGCAGCTGAAAGCCTTTGAGGCACAGTCAATGGCTAGTTTTCACTTGGGGCATGTTGGGCAGCATTACAGAAGCGCGAGGCATGGAGCAGTGACAACCTCCAACATGTTCACTGCTTTGTCCTTGCCTGAACCTGCAGGGGAGGATCTGGGGAAGGCAGCAGGCAAAAAGCTCTGACAGGAGTACTACAAGCCTGCCTACTACTGATGACAGCAACATCAAACCTCCGCCTCAGCAGTGAGCTGCATGAGGTTGCAAAGCTCAGGCTGACTAGCACAGAGCAACAGGGCTCAGCTTAGAGGTCCTGTGAGCTCAAGTCTAAGTGATGACTAGTTATCCAAAAGAGAAGTATATTTTTAAAACATGTAATCAGTGTTTTCTCTATGATATCTGATTTTTCAAGCAGCGTGACTTTTAGATTGCTTCAGCCTGTTTGACTTCTATCATTCAAGTGTATGAAAGCAGAACATTTAGAGTATAGTGACACACTATCTTAATACAGATTAAAAAAGAAAAAACTTGTGGGTTTCTTTGTTTTGTTTTTCTACTTTTTCCCTTTTGTTGAAGAGCCTGAAAATGGGGTGTGGACCTGATCCTAGAATTTCCTCTCTCTTCTTTTTGGACTCTTGGGAGATTGCATGAACATGACTCCCAGGTGTTTCCTGAAGCTGTAAACTAAACTCCACCAAGCAAGGAAAAGCTGATTACTGAGTTGCATCTTTCCTCGAACACCAGGGCCAGTTTGGTCAGTAACAAAAGCAGAAGGAATAGGCGAAGAAAGGTAGAGTCTCACATACAGGGAAACAGCGTAATTGCTGACTTGGGAGGAGAGTGGAATAGAGGAAAATGAGAAAGCTTGCAGTTACTGCAGTTGCCTTTGGCTGAATCAGTTAATTTATGTTACAGTTGAACTTATTTCTTAATCTTTTGCATGAGACTAACACACATCTGTACAAATAATCTTGTGAAAGACTCCTCCATCTCAAGGAATAATCTTATTCTTTAGGGGCTTAAGGAGGCTTTTTTTTTGGATTGGGCCTTAATTACCAATGGCCAGAGATGGGTTTATATTAAATATAAATGTTTTCCTTGCACTAGTTCATTTCATCTGATGTGGTATATTAGTCCTGACAGATTCTGGTCTAAGGTGCTTCATACAAAAATGCAAGACAACCTAGGGAACAGTTTTTGGAAAATCCTGTCTCTATTGAACCATCCCAGATGAAGGACTGGGACATCTGCAAGTCTGGAAACTTTATACCATATGTTTATTTTCATTCTGATGGAGAAACTATCATTTCTAGCATCTCACATATTTAATCCTTCCAAATCCCGCAGTAATGGGCTGTGGTAAACTGTGCTGGTGAGTTGCACAGGCTAGTCATGTTGTGGTTTTGCCACTTTTTAGAAGTGTTGCCTTAAACGTTGTATCTTATTCCATTGTTTCCTGACAGACCATATTAAAGCTGGATGACTCAGATCACCACTGCTCATCTCTCTTTCCATTGGAGAAGGTACAAACATGAATCTTTCCCCTCAACCGCACTGTTTAGCCTGAGGAGTTTTAATCTCTTCTGTCTTTCAAGGAAACAAAATCTACAGTAGTGACCAGATCAGAGACTACTAACTGAAAAACAACTTTTACTTCAGTGTAGGTAGAATTTTGTGATATGATAACTCTTGCATCTCATAGTGTTGTATAAGTGTTGACACTTCAATCACAGCAGCTGGTGGAGCAGTGCCTCCCAGACTGTCTGGCCATGAGACAGCCACTTTTATTCTACCAGGAGAGCCAGACCTCCTACTCCTCTTCCTTATTGTGGGTTATACTCACAAGTGTGTGTTATCTCAAGTATGGTTGCCTATGTTTTCTATGCATTTCGGGTAGGCCTTTATTCTTGTACCATTCCCAAATAAGTAGGGCTCACGTTTAGAGCAGCACTAATGCCAGATGAGGTACTGAAACATCTCTGTGCTATAAACCTTTCTGCTTTGTCAGTAGTAATTCAGGACTCTTTGGCCTTAAGACAAATTTTTGCTTCTTTATCACTTCTTATTTAAGTGTAAGTAAGAGGTATGCTTGATCATTAGCTGTAATTAATGTTTCAGCTTCTAATCAGTGTGCCCTGCAACTACACTACTTTGATCAAGGACTGCTGTTTTAAAACAGGAATTTTATAACCACTTGAACACTCTAAGTCAGGTTTTTATCTTCAGTGCTCTTACAGTCAATCAGGAAAGGTATTAAACTTGTTACATGATTTATGATAAAAGAAAAACTGCTTAATCACTAATAATTCCTTCACTATCATCTAGGTTATTTTTAAGATCATGGAGTTTAAGGAAGCAAAACATGAAATTATTCACTCAATCAATAGGTTGTAAACCTGCTGATTTACCACCACACATGACTTATTAAACCAGTATGTTTCCTTCAGGCTCTATTGTAAATAAATCTGGCAGAAGGGCAGGGGGAGAAGACTCAGATTTGCACCTTCACTGGAAGAAAGGAAGCAGCAATTTGGCCCCTTCTTGGTAGATGAAGTAGCCAACTGGCCAGTTACCACATTTTATGAGTCTGAAAAATCTATATTCTTCATCAGTTCTGCCTGTCTGAAAGGATCTTCTCTCTTTATCCTTTGAGACCATGAACTTTTTATGTTTTAATGTTTATTCCAGACACCTTCTATCACATCCCATTTTGCTAAAAACTTTTCTCCCTACCATAGAAAATATACAGCTTCAGTTTTGCTCATGGTTTCATGTGACCCAGCCACAGGAGAATATTTTTTGTGCAGGCATGCCTGTGAATTTTATTGTTTCCTTTTAAGTAGGACAGTATTTGCTTAGCACTGTTAGTTGTTCTACTCATTACTGTTATTTAGTGTCGCATTTCAGCTGCCCTGCAATTCTTCTGCTTTTTCTATAGCATCCTTTTCTGGTCAGCAATTTCCATCAGCTTTCTGGCTGATAAAGAGGGATTCTGGTTATCTCCACAGGCAAAGATAACAGGACACACTAGTAGTAGACTGCAATCTTGCAAAACCACATGAACAGCTAACACAGGCACTGCTTTTATAAACATCTTCACATCGCTACTGTCATTTACTCTTTATTAGTGCATACAGTAAAGGAAAACCGTCTGACTTGGGCTTCCAGATTCTGTTCTGCCTCATTTCACATATATATGCAGCTTTACAGGGTTGCACCAGTCTCAGCAGCATATGAGAGCTGAGGAAACAGCATTGCACTAGCTAGTGCAATGGTATCCAGTCCCTCAGCTGGGAATAACGATCCTGGGACGAAGAGCGTGTTGTGTTGGTAGAGACAGGGCCATCTCCTAGAAAAATCTGAATTTAGCTGCAGCTGAACTACTCAAGAGATCCAAACTGTGGGCTAAGTGCTCCAGTCTTAACCTATAATTTAAGATGTGGAGCTGTTGTTTAGGAATCTTAGTCAGCTAAACACAGGAAGGAGAAAGTAGGTACATTCCTGGACTCAGAGCCTCCTTTGCCAGAGCTCGGCACTCACACACAGATTCTTATGCAAGTTTCTAGAAGCCCAAATGCTTATTTCCATTTGCCTGTTTTCCGGACAAACTGGCAAAGGGGGCTGGCTTAAGACGTTAGGAAAAGAGCACAGAAAACATATGTACTGAAGGCATTACAGGAAAGCACAGGTTGAGTTTACAAAGCCAGAGGATATGAGCCACACAAGGGTACATTCTTAGAATTGTTTAATCTTGTAAAGGAGAAGCTGTACTGTACACCTCTTTCTTGGAAAATGCAACTGCCAGCACACCCCCTCTCTCATACACCGGAAAATCTGGCTTTCATCCCCCGGAAGCATTGACAGCCACCATCCAGGAAGCAAAACCCGGCAAAATGATCTCTGCAAAAACAGGTAGAGCTGAGAACGGAGGCAGAGAGCACAACTGAGAGCCACAAGCTGCTATGCCAGCCCAGAGCTTTGCTTTGTGTCATGCAGTCAATTGCCTTAGAAAGCAGAGGATAGCAAATGGGCTCAGAGAAGATGGAAGGAATGGTGATGCTTGCTGCCCTGTGTCACACTATGAATGACCGTGGACAAGGGCTGCCTTTCTCCTCTAGGCTGATGTCCTGTCAGTGGTCTGAAGCATGAGGTTTGATTGCCCATGCAACAGAAATTGGATTGCATAACTGCAGATTTAGCATTTCTGGAATTCCTGTGACATTGTTATTCTAGGATTTAGCCAAATCTGTCTTCAGGAAAGCCTTCTTGTTGTAGCTGGCAGAGGCTGCCGGCATTATTTTTACCACTTGATTGAAGAATCCTCCCGTTTAGGATCACCACTTTTCACTTGATGCAAATTCACTTAATGCAAGCCTAACTGAAGGGCTGCCATGCCTCTCTGTTGGCAGCTAAGGGATTAAAGCAAACCAAGCACACCCGGGTCCTATGCTTGCAGTGCCAGCAGGGTGGGTTGGGACAGTTTCCTGAAGAGCTGGAGGACACAGTAGCCATCTGGCCAGCTCTGGAAAGCACGGATCTAACTGGAAGGGTGGATGCTATCAAAACACCATTCAGACAAGAAATGTAATCCCAGGGATGTGTGTGGTACAAGGGGAAGATAACGCACCAGCTTATGTGATAACAAGAGGAAGAAAAGGTTGCCAGTAGTCCTTCTACTTTGTTCCCTAGAGTTAAAGGGGAGAGGTTTCTGGCGCCAGTTCGAAGAAGTGTTTGCAAAGGCAGATGTAAAACTTGGGGAATTCCACCACCTAGTTAGCTGAACCAAAAAAAGTTGGCTTTAATGAAGCCTAGAGAGGAATTTTCTGCACAGCGTTTTCAAGTTTTGACAAACGTGGCCTCCTAGGTCAACCAAAGACACAACCCAGATGTTAGCTTCCTGCATGAGCTGCAAGAACACGCTGGCGCTGTTCTTTGGAGAACTGAAGGGTATCAGGGACACATGGGAGTGCACAGCCGTATTTAACGTATGGACTCAGACAAGCATGTTCTAGAAAATGGAGATTTGTCTGGAAAATTGGGCTTTAAATGTTCTTGCCAAAAAGCATATCTCTCAGTTGTGTTAATTCAGATTACTCACTCATATGGGTTCAGTTTTTCCACTCTTCAACAATGCCAGTGATTCCCTGTCTCATCTTCTATAAAACAATTTCATAACTTTTATTTACATAGGAGGACTTTCTCCAGGCTTTTGAGCAGGGTTAAAAATCTAGCATGTTTAGAAAGCCAGAGGAAAAGAGAAATTCTCTTTTTTTGTCAATATTTGGCCTGGATATTATTGCATTGGTACAGCTAGCTTTATAGTTTTTGGAAGAGGGGTATATTAAAACAGATAGTGTTTATCACTGCACTATGCAGCTATGGAATTGAAAAGGTCTGCTTTCTGTTTGGTTACTTTTCAGACAAGAATCTCTACAACTAATTTTTGGGTAGTGCTACTGTCCTACAAGCTTATCTGGATTAACTTTATGTTGTTTTTGGATCGGTACTGATTAAACACAATTCTACCGTATGCCATAGCCAGACATGTATCTTGATGGGTGATGTTAGCATTTGATATCCACCATCCAAAAGCCATAGCGACTCCCAGGCAAAGTTGTCTCCTAAATGTCACCTCCTCTGGGAACGTTTTCCTCTGGAGTGCTCTTGTGGTGTCCAAGTCTGCGTGTGTCACTACCATGTTCAGGAGCCAAGTGACGCTCTTACAGGTTGGCTGTAAGAGCCAGCCCCTCTGCTCGGATTAGGAAGGCATCCCTGCACTGGGCCAGGTGATTAATCTGGCTGTCAATGGTTTCATTAGAAGAAGTGGTCTACTCCAGGGAGGGGGAGGATACATCTCTTGGTCCTGGAGTAGTCTGAAAACATTATCACGTCGCAGCTGAGATGATAACATAGGTTGGAGGTCCTATATTTTTTAAAAGAGTTTTTTTCAAGGAGTCAGGACTCATTCTGAGCACAATCTACTCAGAGCAAACTAAAAAATACCCCATTTTCCAGAACTATCAATTTTGTGGCCATTTTGCTTAGAAATCCTCCATAGGTTGATGAACTTTGTAACTAGAAAGTTAGTCTTTCATTCACCCTCACCTACAAGGCTGGACTCATCCTCATCAGGAATTTTACACTTTGGCCATTTCAGTAAATACAGCTTTTAATCTGCTGCACATGATTTGACACTAATTGTGTTCACAGCTGGAAACACCACAGAAGCCATTGGCACGAAGTACAGATTAGTCATACTATCAATTTGTTTTCTATTAAGCTTCAGGATTCATAGAAATGAAGACCACAGAGATAACGGCAGAGAAGATACACGGAGGTAAATGAGCATTTCTGCAAATTCAACAGCGTCTTAGAGTCATGTGTTTTGTGCAAATCAAAGTCATGAGAACAAAGCTTGTGTCCTCAAGAAGGTTAAATGTAAGAATCTTTTCTCCAGCTTGACAGAGTGATAAGTCATTTTGTCAAATCCAACTTTAAAAAATGATATTAATGGTTAAAGTATAGCTCTTACATAAAAGCTAGTGCTTGAGCATGCCACATTTCAGAGAAAAAAAGAAAAAGGCAGCTACCTTTTCTGATTACAGGGGTTTTTTTTCTAATTAGACTTAGTTTTTCTTTCTTAATGAGATAAAGATGCAATCTTGCATTTATGCAAGCCGAAAATCTTCCATTGTATAACATGAAATTGCAGGGAACTAGAAGGAACTAAGGCATCAAAAAATGGTTGCAGGCAAGGGAGGAGAGGTCAAGGCTGAACCACCAGGAAGGCAAAGTGTTGAAAGCACAGGAATGTAAGAAGACTTTTCCAGCAGCAGAAAGGTTGTATGGCAGAAAAGAGAAGGTGAATGTAAGATAAACAAAATCTACTTTCCAAAGCTGATAAATATACCATTAAAACATATACAAGAGAACTTTAAAATGCATCATGCAATGTTAAGCTTTTGGCAAAAGTTATTGATGAAAGCAGAATTTGTCCAAAATCCTTTTGATTTAGTGCATTCTTCTACTCTCTAACCTATTTGCTATAAGAAGTCTGACCTGTGAAAGCAGTGTCTGAAGTGTTCACCTGTTCATCCCTCATCCTCTAGCATATTTGCCAGCTCCCTAGCAAACAGCAGGGATGAATTAAGACAATAATACAGCCCAGAGTCGCTGCAGTTTCTTTCACACAAACTTCTTCTCTTGTATATATTTATGGTGGTTTTGATCATGTTTCCAATGAGCAGCCATGCTCTTGCCCGAGAGCCATACTGTTCTCCCGCCTGCTAAAACCTGATGCCTGCTACTGCACCTCCTCAAGGTATCTAGGGACCAGGTACCAAGAAATTCTGCCTTTATCTGCTCTTGGCAACTGTGTCTTGCCAGTAGCTATGACATAGTCAAGGAATCAGGAGTAAAATCTGAGAGATTAAGCAACAAGGGCATCATTCAATACCAGGATACCGAGCACTAAAGGAAAGGCATGCCATCTGCGATCTATGCAAGCAGAATGGTCTGAGTACGGTTTAGTCCTCCAAGCATGAAACTAACTGAGTCATGACTTTGTCAGTGAGTGATCTGGCTACAGATGTATAGTTTCAGAATATATTGTTCAGCCTGAAGGCTAGGCTAAGAGTTTACTAACAGGCAGGCAAGGAACCCTCCAGGACACATACAAGAAATTGTAGGCACAGTTCTCTTCCTGGGCTGCAGTGATGTCTTTTCCTCCTGCCCTTGCCTCAAGTATACAGATCTCTGCCTGGGAGTGTGGTTTTAGGATATCCTTGGAGACCAAGGGAATATAAGGCCACCTTCTGAAACATCTCAGAAATCCCAAACCTGAAAGACCTCATGTTGCTATGTGTTGGCCTGCTGTGGCTCTGCTGCTCCAAAGCGCTCCCCGAAGACAGGAATTAGTACCGCATGAGGTAATACTGCTGCTTAAAAAGCAGATGGCTTGAGAAAGCTGATGGTGATTACTGAAAGGGACTGTAAAGAGGTTCACGATGTCCTTTGGAAATGCTGGTCAGGGGATAAAGCCCAACAACTTTAAAAACACAATTTCTTTTGGGAACATTCTTCATTTCTTAAGTTCAGGGCATACATATGAGGCTCCATAGCCAAATATCCCAGCTGACTTCCCCAGCTCTGTTCAAATCAGGTTCCCAATAGTCTTTTTAGGGAAGAAAAAGGCAAAATATCTCCCTGGACTACATCTGTGATGATTTCATATGGGTCCATAAAGATCACTTCATTAGAGAGCTAACTTCAGACTCAGTGCTTGCTGAGTTCAAACACATTCATGTGTAATTGTTCATGTTAAAAGGACTGTGGTATTTATGTATTTAATTTAATAGTGTGTTGTGGGAAGTAAGCTAAGGCTGTAAGGACAATTGCATGTTAGGGCAGTTCCTGCTCTTGCCACTGCCTCTCTTATCTCGTTCATGAAAAAAACCTAGGAGCCAAAAGGAGGTTTACTTCAAGAGGAAGACAGTTGTCTGAGTTGGAGAAGGAGAAATTTGTAGGAAAGAGGTCAGAAAGTGCAAGTCTAAGCTTCAACCCTGTCTCCAGTGATCTCAGGTGTCACTCCTTCCTGGGGCTTTCAATACACCATCCATTTTGTAGCTTTGGGTCAGGCAGAGAGGAGGACTGAAATCATTGCTGTGTCCAGCTGCTCATGTTTGAGGAGCTGGTGATGGCCAGGAGGGGAAGAGGGAATTAAATTGTGTGTAATCCCCCCTTACTGCAGCTAAGAGATCACATCATGGGGGCAAGTTACCTCTTTTGACTTACAGCTCACGGCAGCTCAAAAGACAGGCACTTTGCAGAAGAGATGCAGCCTGCACAGTTAGGAGCAATTGAAATAGTTTGTGTGCTCACATCCTTGTGAGAGGATCTTTCTGGCATAAGAGGCCCTACGAGAGCATTAGGGGTTGTTAGGACTGTACAATGAAAAGTTACTCTGTTCACCTTCTAGCTTGGGTGCAAAAAGTAATTCAGGGTGCCAAAACAGTGTTTTACTTATCCAAAACAGACTTTTTTGTTGGTTTGTTGGGTTGTTTAGGGTTTTTTTTTTCCTTCTTTAAACTTGGCCATCCAGATTGGATATGGAAGCCCTGGATGAACTTTTCCTCTCCCAGATTCAAACCAGCAGTTTCTTCTTAAACACAATCCAGACTGTCTGGGCTCTCACAAGGGTTACTTTGTGGTAGTTAAGGATTTGGGGAAATGGGTCTGTCTCCCTCTGGGCTGGATGCCATACTGAGTTCTTCAGCATCCAAAGCTGTGGGGCTAGTGGGCAGCATGCTTTCCCATGGGGAAGGTGCTCCTTCTGCTCCAGCCTGCACATGTTTCTCCTTGTCTGTCTCTAGCTATCACATACCCCCATGATCACATTATTTACCTGGGCTTTGTGATACTCATTTAATCCCCAGAGGCAGGATTGAACCTGGTTTCCCATCGCCCATGTGGATTCCCTCACCAGCAGGCTATTGAGGGAAAGGCAACTGCTACCTCCAACTGCTTTAATAGTCCTTTGATTCCTCAGCTTGTACTGCCAGTGCCCAAAATGAAATGCTTTGCCATTTGTTTTGCCTGAAACTATTCCACAAAACTGCTTCCAATTTATGGATGGATTTGGCTACCTCAGAACCTCATTTTTAGCAAAGTCACAACTTGCCAAGAACCATCACCCAGTGCTATTCTTGAGTGCTTTGCCCCATCTTATGTTTCAGAAGCAGCTCCTGTGTACAGTGTGGTTGCTACAACCTTCCCTCCACGACCTTTCCTCCCTCAGTCAAAACAGGAAGGCAGGAGAGGAGCTGTGGCCAAGACCCCTTGACCTTCCAGGGAGACAGCATGCATTTACGTGGAGGCACCGGGCTGACGATCTTAGCTGTGTTGACAGGGATGAGTTATAAAGTGAAGCAGGCATAAGTGCTGTTTTAACAAGGCATAGGATTTCCAGGATTTAGGAGTGTTCTTAGCACCTTTCCGCTCTAAGCCTTCTCATCCCAGCACCCCATCTGCTTCCAGATGGGTACCAGTACCATTCACCGGGCTGTGCTGGGAACTGGACATCATTGCTGGGAGGTGGTGAGAGCCTGGGGAGCTGATCTGGCACTGCTATGGCAAAGGGTGATGCCACAGACTCATCAAAGGGACTGTCATCCTCCACCCGCCCCTGTGGGGCTGCTCTCTCCCTTCCCCCCATCTATTTAATATCCTGGAGAACTGGGTCAACAGCTCAGGGGCCCTCAGGGAGGGAAAGCTGGACATGGTGCATCTGCTGGAGCCTTGGCAGAGCCACTCCTGCACACACGGGGCTTTGCTGGAAGGATCCTCAGGGCCAGACGGGCAGAATTGGCCTCAAATTTTGAAGCTGTTCGGAGGGCCTTGGTAGTCCGGGTTCACTGCTACCACTGTGTTTTCCTCCCAGACACATGAGGAGAGGGGGTATTTGGGGAAAGAAAGAGGGAAGGAGCCAGTGACTGAGATTTTCAGTGAGTCACTGGACTTCATCCTTGCTAGGATGAATAGTCTAATTTACATAGGCAAGAATCTAATATGACTTACACCTTTCCTGTGTGAAGTGGAACAAAAAACGAACTTCAATGCACTGAAATCTGCACCAAAAAAACCCCCCAAACTAAGCTTTCTAGTTATACAATTGTTACCTTCCCTTAAAAATAAGAATATGAAATATCCATTAAAGCAGCAGAAAATATTTTTAAGTGCTTTTCTTGATAAAAAAAAAAGATTTTGTCACTAGTTCTATGACCCAGCGAAGACTCCTTTGTTTCTGCTAGAAGATGAATTGATAGCAAATGGATTCATTGTGCTTTCTTACTGTGCTAAGAGAATAAAGCAAAAAGAAACCTCCAGCATTGCACTACTGGTGTTTTCAGTCTCAAAGAATAAGCTGAATTCTTGTCATCCTGACCTATATCCAGTCAGAAGAAAAGCTCTCTTCCATCTAGGGGGAAAGAGTGTTCAGTTAAAATTAATCTGATTATCAAACAGACCTTTTCCACAGTGGTCCAGCTCTGCTCCAGTTAAATGATATACTTTGTTGAGTCAGTTAACTTTCACAGGGGACCAAATTTCGATCAACTGATTTATTTTTTGTGTGGTGTTTCACAACTGGAGAAGTATGACTTATCTTCCAAAGTTGTCTTTGGGAGAACAATTCAATTATTTAAGATGAGCAAGGCAGGCTGCTGACACATTTCAGTTCTGAAGGCACTGCTGTGCAGTTTATCCAGACAAAGCCCGAAACATGAACACTGGCCTTCTGCCTCTGTTTTCTTGTAACTGACTGTCAGAGAAGCAGATATCCTTGCTTCATGGCTAACTAAATCTGCCTGGTTTGCTTAACCAGTGAGCACATTCCTGCACTTCAAGAAGAACACTCTGGGCTCATTTTGAGCTACTGGGCTATAGCACGAGATTGAGAAAACAGATTTGTTTTGGACAAGCTGCTCTGACATGGAGATGCCAGGGTGAATAACCTTTGAAAGAAAATATAATGAATCTGCCTCCAAGAGCCAGATGAATAATCTGACAAATGAACAGCTCTACATTTTATATCAAAGCACAAAATGACTAGAAGTTGCGGAGATCTGACTCATGAGCAGAAATAGCGTGCTGGGGACAGCTGGCACTGTTGCTACCACCAGCTGCCTGCCCCCACCGCTGGAGAACGGGCGCCTCAGATGCTGCTTCTTAAGCAACTCAGCCTCAAAAGGCTACAGCTAAGCATTTTAAGGGAAACGTGTCAGTGCTAGTTTACAGCCTCACTCGTTAAGATAAACCTTGAAACAGTCCCGAGTCACCACAAAGGCTTTCAGCTCTCTAGGCAGGAGGAACAGGACAGAAACTTTGCCAGGCATCCCCCTGGAAGATGCACCAGGCACAAGTCAGCACTCGTCAGAGTGGCTTGTTGCAGCTAAACAGCACTTCACTGCCACTGCAAGGAGTTGACAGAAGCTCCCTGCCCTTTTATCGGCAAAGCAACCTTTTTGAGATAGGCAAGCTTTAAGTGGTAACCTGTTTAGACATCCTGCCCCATCAATGACCAGTAGCTGCAAACAATTCTGCAACATATCCCATAGCACCCTGCTACTGTGTTTCCCCAGCTGCTCTCTGTGACAAGTTCTCTGGCTCAAATACAGTCCTAAATCCTAGAGTAAAGCTTCAGCCCAGCTCCTCCAGATAGACAGAGTGTTTCAGATGGTCTTCTGCAAAAATTAGACTTTTGCAAGTGCCTTATCAGCGCTGCGTTCTCTACCTCTTCTCAGTTCCTCCTCCCACCCATAACTTTCAAACATGTTTATCATGTCGAAAGAGAAAGACAGCTCAGAAAATCAAACTCCTACAAACGTGGGGGGAGAATGGGTGGTTGGGCATGTGCACCCATTCCCACTGAGGGTGCAGTTACACAGTAGCTTCAATTGCTCTAAATTGGAGTTTCCATAGCAATGCCCTGCCTGCATCATCCTATTGTCTTGTCCCCCACTTCTGTCACCAGAAACGGGAGGTACATGTGAAAAGCAAAAAGCCACCACCTGCGGCTGATTCGGCTAAAAACCAGTTCTCCCTAAAAATGATTCATTTTGGCTAGTTGAGCAAAGGCTCACCATCCCCTTGACCTGCGGGAGGGCAAAGCAGGCAGCAGGGTTTTGCAGGAGTGGGGAAGAAGGAACAGGACTGTTGCTGTGCTGATTTTGGGACATCTTAATTTCTGCAGAACGAACTCTTAGCAGGGTTATAGCATTGAAGAGAAGATGCCTGTGAAAGGGGAATCCCATCTGCCTCCCCTCTCAGCTCCAGCAGGTTGCTTGCTGCTCTGAGCTCCCAGATTGAACCTGACTGATGCCACAGCATCGGTCCACGGTGCATCTGGGCTGCAGGTGGGAAGGGCAGCGAGGCAGGAGCACCCATTTTGCTGGCAACCTTATTTTAACTCAACTTTAAAACTAGTGTAAAATTGCAACTCAGGAGTTGGAGACATGATATTCAAGTCTGGAAAGAGACACTTCAAGTTTGCTCAGAGTTTTTTTGTCACTGAATTATGCAACGTTCTTTGCTGCATTAAAACTCCTGTTAGGGAGCTTCGTTTTGTTTCACTAACTGTTACTCAAAGAGCACACTAGCTGAAAATATCTCCATAAACCCTAGTGATGTGGGGGACGGTGCCTAGCCTCTGAAGTTGCAGATTTCCACCCATTCTCCTCATGTAAACCAGCACTGTTAATCAGGGAGATCTGCAGCCCTTTCTGCATCACTCATCAATCAACATTGCCCTGACTGCAGCAATGTTTATTGATTATCTTATTTAACACTGTTATTAATACACCGTAATACAATTAGTGGGTGCTAAATAGCTTTAATCAAGAGTTTTCTTTAAAAAGGTATTTTAGCTACCTAGTGGTGTGTGGAGTCACACACACGGTATTGCATCTCAACTCTGATACTATTACACAAGAAGGGTTCTGGCCATGCTGTCTCTCTTTGCCCACTCTTCAAACAAACAAAAAAGAACTACTGAAAGAACAGGCGATTTAGGAGAGCAAAAGGCAGTAGCTAGTGAGTTGCCTTTGCGCTCCCAGGTGCGGAGAGGGAAGAAACATCAGTCGTGCTTCCAGAGCCTCGGCACAGCCGAACCAGCGATCCCAGTCAGATGGGGTGGATGCCTGCAGGGGACACGCGAAACCGAAGGATGCAGAATATTTGAGAGTGGTTTGGCCGCTGGCACTCGGCTGTGGGAGCCGCAGGAATCAGGATGCAGGAATTCGGTCTTTGTTTCAGGAACATTCCTTGGAAAGTGTCGGGGCCAACTGCAAGACGGTCCGAAACCCCTCATCTTATCAGCGCTCGGCGCAGGGAGGCAGTGGGACCGGTTCTCCCCGGCCACGGGTTTCTCGGGACCGAGTGCTTCCAAGCCTCCCTGCCAAGGAGCCGGCGTTCGCTGCGTGCCCCATCCCTTCCCAGTGGCTCCGGCGGCCCCCGGCTTGCACCGCCCCGACCCCCAGCCCCCGGGGCCGCGGCAGAGGGGCTCTCGGCCCCCCGCACCCCTCCGCTGTGCCCACCGGCGCGGAGCCGGGCAGCGGTGCAGGGCGGTGAGCGCCACACCGCAACCTGAGCGGGAGTTTTAGGTTTTTGGGCTTTTTTTCCCCCACCTTCTCCTCCTCTGCGCGCCGCCCGTCCGACTCACGGGAGCGCTCGGGCTGTAATTATCCAAGGAGCAAAAAGAGAAATAGCCGAGGGGGAAGGAAAGCTAAGGGGGAACGGGCGGGTAGCGCCAGCCCGGGGAATCTGCAGCGAGGGCGACGGCCACCTGCCCTCGCCGTAGGAGCGGAGCGGCGGGTCCCGGCGCCACCAGACTTACTTTCTGGGGGTCGGCATAGGTGCCCAGCCCCAACAGCGGGATGCTGTTCCCATCGCTCAACGGGACGCGGTGATTCTCGGCTGTCAGGTTCATGGTGCCGACAGGTAGGGCCGCCCCGAGCCCGTGGCTGCCTCCGCAGGGGCGGGAGCCAACCGCGGCCCCTGCACACTGGCACCCACCGACCGGACCGACGGCGCGTCGGCAAGGACCGAGGTACGAACTGCCCGCTCCCGCCGGCGGGGAATGCCTTTTTGGGGGGCTGAGCCACGTGTGCCTGTGGCGGCCCTACACCGCGCCCCGCCGCGCCCCGCCCCGCGCCCCGCCCCGCCGCGGCCACCGGTGGCCCCGCGCACCGCCCAGCGCACCGCTCCAGGGACCCCCGGCTCCTGCAGCAGGGCACGGGCTTCCCAGGCTTCGGGGTTGCAGGTCTTGGAACTTTTCCCATGGAAGTGTAAAGCCCTCTTTTAAATCCCAAAAGTCAGGGTTAGCAAGGACACTTCGTGTCCTCCAGGGACAGTTTCCAGGCCACAGGTTGAAAACCACTGCTTGTAGGGGCAAGGAAGGAATGAAGAAAATCCCAGGCAAGAGACTGGTGAATAGCTCCTCTGCCTCAGCATGAATCCCAAATTACAGCGAACGGGCTCAAGTTCCTCACAGTCTGGTTCTGCTCTGCTGTGGAAAAACTGTATGTATTTCCTACCACTGATATCCCAGAACGGGATAATGCCCTGTATGAAATTCAACCTAGGGATCTTACTGTCCTTTCTGACCCTGGTAAAAGCCTCAGGGCTTTGCATTTACAGCACTCTGCAAAGATGGACCCTGCCATCAAAGCAGCCAGCTACCGTGTGCCCTGCAGCTTTGTCTGTGCTGAGTTCTCCCCACCTGATTTTGAAGTGTATGGTCTTACATGTCTTCCTAGATCAACCTGAAACTGAGCCCTCAGAGAACATTACTCCTCAGCCATAACAATGTCCTTTGCCTGACGGATTATTTTATCTCCTCTAGTACCGTGAGCTTTCTGTGCATGGTAAGAGTTCAGCAGGTTATGCAGTTCCAAGAGGGATTAGTGGATCCATTGTGATAAGTTATCTTTGCAGGGTTCTTGAAATCAACAGGTGTGTGCTAGTTTGCATTTGCGGAAAGGGTGAGTAGCTGTTAGGGCTGGGGACCTGCCTGGAGAACACCCTACCAATAGACCCTTTAGTGTCACAGGCCTCCAAAGGTCTCCAGTGAAGATGCAAACATTGTCACTTTTACTGGTAAGAATGTCCCAAGCAGCTCATGACAAAGTGCAAGCCCACTTCATCCCTGCCCCAAAATTACTTGGACATCCTGTAGGACAAGCATAGCATGCTGTGGTGTAAAATGCTCCCTGGGAGGCGGGCTGAGCGTGGCTGAGGCTTTCCTGACAGCCTGAGCTTTACCTGGACAACACAGTGCAAAGAACTAGCTGTAAGGTGACTAGGTTCTCATCTTCGAGGGTGAAGCTGGGGCAAGCTACAGCCTGGCTGTAGGTACTCTGGGCAGCCTGGTCCTGCTAGATCCTGTCTGCATGTTATTTTAAGTTGTGAGTACCTGTGGGTGCAGGTATTTATGTGTGACATGGAGGAAGGTAGGGAACCCAGTGACCTCTTTCATGCCTTCCTGTTGTTCTCATGTAACTGGCTACCATTTTCTTGCTGCAGGAGAAGCTCTTACCTCCTCTTTCCATTCCAACCATGCCTAAGCACACTGTGTTTGTAGGAGGACAAGTTGATGCCTGTGTGTGGAATAGACACAGAATAGAATGGAGTAGGAGAGAGGAGCAAAAACATGGAGAGAGATGGAAATGAGGTGAGTACAGGAGAGTCCGATGTGGCAGAGGGCATTCATAGATCTCCCCTTTTCCAGCCCCATACTAATAGAGGTCCTTCAGATTCTTACCCCTGAGCTCCCAAGTCAAGTCCTCCCAAGAACCCGCTTTTCCATAATTCTTCCCAATCCAGCAGCTTGCAGGGGGGTTATGGCACAGCTCGCTCATTTGCTTCAGGCTCGAAGCACATCCAGCTTCCTCATGTGTTCTGGCATCAGAGCAATGCATGCCTTGAGCTGTGTGTGATCCCGAGCTAAGCAGTGCCTGTCCTGGGCAAGTGAGCAAGTGTAAGGAGCCTCTCTGGCAGGAGTACGGTAGTCTGATACATGATAGCCCTCAATGACAACTGGGAAAGAAGGATTGACAGACTTGCCATAATTCACATAAAAGGGAGCTTGGGCAGCAGAACAACTCCTGCTTCTAGGAACAGTTGGGACAAGTGGTCTGTCACCCAGTGAATTGAGCCACCATCCCAGGAACCCCTGCCCTGCCCAGGCACAAGCCCCCAGCACTCGGTGAGGGGTGGTAGATAGTCGTGGAGTAAGAGGCAAAAGTTACCTCTCTTCTAGGTTCACTGCTAGACTGGTCCTTATAAAATTCAGTCAATGTGCTTGTCAGAGAAATTTGAGAGAGGCAGAGTGTTTTACAAGTCCGTCCCCCACCCCTGTGCCTTAACCAACAGCAAATAGTGTGAACGCTTTTTACACATGCGACTTTTTAATTCCCATAACAGCTCTAGCTCCCTACCCTACTGTTTCTATGCATTTGCAGATTTTATATTAAACCCCAGAAGACACATAGGAAAACGCACTTTTTGCCATTTACATCTGAGTTACTAAGTCAAGATAGCCTTATTCCATAGAAGCTAGAAATACTAGCTGGTTTTGAGCTGACGATGAGTATGCTTTAAAGAACAAAGGAAGACGAATATGCATATATTATATGCAGCAGCCTGGAGCCTGTTGCATATAATTCTTGTTAGTAACAATTTCTGCTAGCTGTTCAGGGGAGCACAGTTCTTGCTTTCAGAGCTTGAATGACTTAACCACACTTTTTACGAGGACACAGTATCTAGCAACTCCAACTGCAAAACAATGCAAGCTTCTAGAGGAGAAGCTTTGGCTGCTGGTTGTTGTTGATCAGCAACTATTCAGGAGCTTTTATAAAATGCAGATGTGATCTCAGTTCTCTCTCTAGGAAACAAAAACAATGAGGTTTCAGCCTGGCCTTACTAGGAAGTAATGAGAATTGCCATCCTATTGACACAAGTTTGCCATCTCTAGCAAAGCCTGTAAGGCAAGGAACACCTTCAAAAGCAACTAAGGTAGGTTTGCAATACCTGGATCAGTGACACCGAGTTTTATTGCTACATTAGTCATCCCAGTCAAGTAAAGAGCAGTGATTTGAAAAGCAACATCTAATACTTAAATGTTATCATGTCCCACCTGTACTCACACACAAAATAGATTTAAAAATACAAATAAAAGTTAGACATCAGTTTTTACAGGAAAAGTAGATCAAACATCTGAGGTTTCTTGCTGTTGAAAGCTTGCAGAAATCTCAGGTAAGGAAAGTACTTAACGGCCTCCTTACCTGAACAAAACTAGTCAGCAATCTTTTAAAGTAAAGAGGTCACCCTTTTGCTCATATTATCTCAAATTGCTGAGTATCCTGTGAACAGGAGAAAATGTGCGAGGCCTTTAAATATAGCCTCCCCAGTTCTAGGAGGATGAAAGATGGGAATGAGAAGGAATCGTCAACTGAGAAGGACTGGCCTTGCCATCTTGTAGGTTTCATGTTTTCTCTGAGATTTGTGGGTTGCCACCTTTTTATTATTATATTTTGAGCAATCTGTTGTTTTGGACAAGAGAAGATGTTAAAAAGGGTATTCTCCTGGATCTTCTGAATGTGTTTGCACGTTGTAGACTAGTGAGAGGTGGGTGACCTATAGTGCCTAAAAATCAACTTTTTAAAAAAGGAAAGTAGGAAGTACTTTTTAATACATGTATTTATTAGATAAAAACCTCCTATACTCTTTCTATTTTTTATATGAGCCGTGCTCCACTCTAAGTGTAATTATCTGCTAGAATGCATGCTCTGCATGTGTTTTTAGTTAAAATTTCTTAAAACATGGTCTTAAAGTCTGCATATTTTCAGCCTAGTCCTTTAATGACTCACATAAACTAGCATGTGTCCATTGTGCATGTGGAATATCTATTTATAATATATATTTTCAACAGTTTAGCTTAGAGATTTTGGTAGCATGTGTCATGACTAGTATTTCTTTTCCTTTTTCACCATGAAATACGATAAACTAATACATATCAAGAAAAACTTCTACTTTCACTTTTTAACTCTAAGAAATAAGGTCTGTGTTGTGTTTCGTAGGGGGACTATACATGAAGTGAGGTGTTTCTTTTTCTTCTTGCTACTTTTTTCAGTGTGGTAACAAATGGTACAAACTGAACTGGAGAACGCTTGCTTGGAAAAAAAATGTAGCATCTTCTTACTCTTTATTTGCAAATGCCAATATCATCATGTATGATACGGTATAGTTCTCAGGACACCCAGTGAGATGAGATGAGTGGTACCTTATACCACCCGCATGATTCCCTCCCTTAGTGGCCCAGGGGTTTCTCATATGGAAGCATTTGTAATCGTTTCCCTTTGATCATGTTTGTTGCTCAATGAGGCTGATCACGGCCAGGATAACACCTGGGCTTTGTTGAAAAGTGTGATATAACAGGCCTTCTTAGCAGTTTGTATGCAAAATTTTTTCCCTAGCTCTCACTGGTGCATGTAAACTACTTGGCAAACAATGAAACGCTTAAGTGATGTGCTCGTGTTTATTTAGATAATTTATATGTCTGGTAAGGACTTGTTCTTCATAAGTCCTTCTTTGAAGGCCCAAAGTTTGCTTCCTAATTGTATCTGAGTTTGGTAGTAATGGGAGTATAATAAGTGTGCACTTTCGGTGAAACTCTTCACTGCAAGACCCACAAAGTAGTATGTGACCTCCAAAGATCTCATCTGCCCCCACTTTCCCAGCACTGGTACAGCATTTCTGCTGAATCCTTAAGGAGGGCGTGAGGGCATGGAGAAAACGTGCCTACCAGTTGTGCCTCTGGACAGGATTAGGAAAATACTTGACGGCTAGTTCATTTATACCTTCTGCTTTGTATAAACACTATGTGGCTACAGCTGTGATAAAAGGGAAATTCCTAGGTATCCTTGATGCTGTTCCATTGCTCCTAGTAACACTGGAAAAGTCAGGACACTGCTGGGCTGTGATTGCTCCTGGGGTACAGGAGGAATGCCAGCAGCTGCTCCGAATTATCCTTCCACTGCTTCCAGCAGCCACAGAGCTGCGCTCACACAGCGACAGAGCACGGGGGCTTTCCCATGGGTTGGCCCGGCAACGGCCATCCTGGTCCATCCCTGTCCCTGTGCCACGTGGGAGCAGGCGCAGAGCCTGGGGCTGCAGCACCATGTTGAACACATGCTGCCGCAGGCCTTGTGCCAGGTTCTGTGGGATGCTGTAGGGTTCTCTGCCAGGGCGGGTGATTGTTCAAATAGCAAGCATCCACTCAGCAGTTTAACCCCCGTTTCAGTAGCCAAATGTGTCTGTGGTGATGTTGTACCAGAGGAAGCAGCCATGCGGGACAGCTGCCACAGCTGAGGGAGAGAAGAGGAAGCAAAATCTCACACAGCCAAAATTAGCAAGGGTGTTTATACACCGTCACTGTGTTTCCTATGGCATGACAGGAGAGCGGCTGGCACTAGCAGCACAGCCCCCAAAATGTGCCCTTTTTCTCTAAGGGGTCCCCTTCAGGTGCTGAGTTGTTCTGTTAGCTCCAAGGAGTGCTACTGATGGGCTGAAAAGCCATATGGTGGACCAGGAGCTCTCCTTTGGAGGACCAGGAGCTGTTGGGAGAGCAAAGAGAGATGCTGTGTTTGGAAAAGCAATCCTCCTAATCCTTTGGAAAAGCAATCCTCTAGTCCTCTACCAGTGTTATTTACATAGGCACTGTCTCAAGAGCCCACTGTCTTTTAGACATTGTCCTCACACTTGAGTTTGGTGTTAGCAGGGCTTGCAATGAATCAAGCCAGAAGCCAGCTTATTTTTTCCCCTCAGCCTGTTTACTGATGTTATCACTTTCTTCTAGCAACAATATCTCAGTTTCTGCTTCAGGCTGTCTCTGCTATGGTACACGCACGAACCTGGAGCTGGTGAGCACTGTCTCTCAGATCACTGGGCAAAGATCAGTAGCTGCCTCTGGATTCCCTAGATACCAACACCTGTCATGTGGGGAGGCATTAACCTTTGGCCCTGAGTAAGTGTCCTCATATCTCACCTCATTTAGTCTGGCCTGCTATTTGATACTGCCCAATATAAAGCCCTTTCCTTTGGCATCCTGCAAATTTAAGCCCCGTCTTGGTTATTCCCAGTATGCCAACAATCTGGTGCCAGTGGAAAATACCCTGTGCATTGCACCTAGCTCTGAGCAAGCAGTGGTAGAAGGGGCAGACCGAGAAGTGTTCACAGCCCTCCTGTCTTTGAGAAACCATGGTGCTGGAGGAGCGGTGGTGGCTCCCTCCATATCACCTCTCTTCCTCATGCAAAAGAGGGATAGCCACCATGGGGAGATGTTGATACTGCCTGTTTCACACGACTAAGGTGTTTTGAAAGTTTGGGATTTGTGATTTTTAACTTCTGATTCAGTGCGAGGGACGCCCTGAGGGCCATGCCCTGGTGCGAGTCCCTTACTTCAAATCTGGCTCTTGGGACAGAATAAGACACATCACCAGATCTCAGCATGTTCCAAAATGGTGAGATTTCTCTTGTCTCCTTTTAGTACAGAGCTTGGTCAGTGGCTTACCTCAGTACGTCACTGCTCTTAGAGCCATTTCCCATGTTTACCTGGCGTGTACCCTCACACGGCTCCCTTGGGTCCACCGCGGGGCTGTACAGGAGGTCTTAGTTCAGCTCTGATGAACAATCATGCTACTTCCTTGCGCTGGATAAACAGCTGTTTTCTGTGTTACCTGCTTTAAGAGCCTTGTTGACACCTTGTTTCTTTCCTTGCCTCCAGCAACAAGCAGACACATGTAATTGCAACAGGGCTGCACTGACACCTTCTTACGTTTGGGACAGCATGCAAAATGCACATTTTTTCACAGCACACCACCTGGCAAATGGTCTTGAGATAACATAGCAAGGAACAGGCACTTGGTTTTTTTTTCCCTTCTCTTGGACTATGTACATAGTTTCTTTCCCTTCTCTTTTACTTTACAGAAAGCAACACAGGCTTGGGAATGAGGGTCCCAAAGTGTTCAGACCCTGTTGATTGCAGCGTTTCCAGCTTCAAGTCCGCACCAGGGAAGCTCTTCCTTTGAAGTACGTCTCCCTTGGGCCACAGCGAAGGCCAGGAGAAGGAAACTATTAGCTTGTAAATAGAGCCCTGCAGGTAAAGTCCAACAACCTGCTGATTTCTTTGCTTGAAGGTATTTCCTGTGGATGCTTTAAAACCAGAAGGTATTGTGGGTTTTGCTGGTGCTGCCTGCTACTGATCAATGCCCTCTGCATGCCAGAACAGGGATTTTAGAACAGTAGGGATTAAGGCGTCCCACTGATGCATTTTAGCCTAGCTCCATGCTTTTTAAAGTGTACCAGAGTGCTTTGAAAGGCCTGATAAGCTCGTTTTTGCATGGGTTAGTCCTTTTCCTGGAGCTGGCAGGCCAGAAGGTGACCATCTTGGCATCTGGGAAGGAGACGGGCAGAGTGGCACTGCCAAAGGGTACAAAGTCCCACTTGAGTGTCCCACTTGTGCTTTGTGAACAGAGGCTGGCAGGACTTAAAGCTGCATACAACTCTTCATTCCACATTTAGTATCAAGGTGCTGCACACTGGCCACAATGTGCTTTTTCCCCTCAGTACCCTCTCCATGTGCAATGGCCATTCCTCTTGTCTGCTTCACAGCAGAGGTAAAAAAAAATCTTTTTTTTCCTCATCTGCTTTTCTTTTACCACATTGCCACTGAATTTTTGATGTTCATATGTATGTTGGCAGATTGGGAAATCTCCTGATGTATTGTGAAACACCCTTATCATATTCTGCCAAGCTCTACCAGCCTGTCTTCCATACCACCTTGCCCATTTGAACTTCATTGTCAGGTTTATTCAAGCTTATGCACAAATAGCTGCCCAAATAGCTGCCTTTTGGAAAAGGCCCATCCTTCTGCCCTACCACTGTCCCATGCCTCGTGTCACCATGTACAATGGGGCATCATGATGTTAAACCTCCTCTCTTTGAGGTGTTGCATAGCATCTCTGCAAATCAAATGGTAGAGATCCAATTTGGGATTAGGAAATGGAAGCAGATGAACAATTCCTCATTTGCATAAGACTGGAAAAACAGTCGGGCAGAGCTGGGGCTAAAACTCAGAATAAGTCATAGGGCTGCCTGTCATAACAAGAAAGGGGAGCTTGCAGCAACTCCTTTTTCTGAGATGATTTGTTAAATCTTCTGTAATTAGTTTAGTAAAAAGTAATAGGTGGGAGAGAAGGACAAAATGTTCTCTTCCAGCTTTCCACAGGTAACTCAGTATCTATCATAGCCATAAGGGATTAATGGTGGCCCTAGGGTAGGATTGCACTATAAAACTTTTATGAAATGTTTTAAAACAAGTTTAAGAGACATTGCCAATTTGAGCTCTCTGAAAATTTGCAGATTTTCTTGTTGTCAAAGCACCTTTGAAGTGCTAGATCCTGAAATTTTAAATAACTAAAGAAAAAGAAAGCTATGCATGCTCAGCTGATGCTGACCCTATACTGTGACAGCCAACAATTCAACTAGTTATGCACATATTGTTGTGGGAGACAACAAAGAAAATGCTCCAAAGTGGAAAATAATTTTTCCTAGCTTCCTCCATTTACAGAAGTATTTTAAATTTTACTTGTAGCCTCAGTAAGTGACAGTTTAGACAGGAGGGTTTGAGTTCTTCTACCAAGTTGATGATGTCTCTTTCAGATAGCTCTTCCTGAAAACTATCAAGTCTCCAAACTGAGAAATTAGAAAATCCTTTCATGAGCATAATAATAATAATTATCAGATAGCCCATATGTCTGAATTTCATGAAAATTTGCTTTCATAAAAAAACAATTGCCATTTCAGGTATATTGTTCTGTTATTGTAGACAAGGGTGTAAAATGTCATTTTTTTTTTCCCATGGAGAGTATTCAGCCTGGATTTTCAAGGAACAAGGAACCCTGTGAGATGAAAAGGCTCTGCAAGGCTCAGTGTTTAGGGTAGAAAGCAGACAAGTGGACGTAGATGCAGTCACAGTTGGCTTTTGTAGCTAATGATGTACTTGCAGCAGTATGAGAAACATGCAGAGGAACTACATGGAGTCATTGATGCTGGGCATAGGATTTGCCTTGAGTTTCTTGCAGCACAGGCCGAGAGACAGGGAGGGAATAAAAGGTTGGAGGCTGCCAGAGACCTGTGCTCTGCTTATCTTCATAAGGTGCAAAACTATGCCTTGGAATATAAACTTGGAAATAAAATAAGTACCCCTGAGGTTACAGTGTCCACTCAGAGTGGAATAAGACAAGGTAAGGAACAGCTTTTTAGACTAGGTAACACTGTGGTGACATTTTCCTTCACGTTTTGATTTCGAAACAGAAATTACTTTTGTTGGAATCAAACAAAATGAAAAGTGCTCATGCTTTTAACTGTCTCCTCTCTCTCCAGGAAGCAGTTGATTTGATCCACACTTTATTCCTTGCTTATGCTCGTTCCTTGCCAGATCCACCCATATCTCTTTACTTTTAAATTCCTTTTCAGTTGTTACTGTGATTAAAACTCCAGTATCCTTGCTCTTTAGAAAGGAGCCTGTCAGGGCACCTCTCAGGCTGCTGTAGCATTCTTTGAAGGAAAAAAGCATCTCCTTGGTACTTAGAGTCCCTTGGACATGGTCTACCTCTGTCTGTGAGAGGTTCACATTCCTGGTGATGTCTTGCATGCTTGCAGGGCTGGTGTGTGCTGCAGGAAGCCAGCAAGGCTGGGGGTGAGGGAGCCTTGGCACGCTTGTCACTGCTTGGTCTCACAGCTCGTTGTTCACCTGCAGCTGGGACCCGACAGACCTTTTTTTTTGTCTCTGTTTTGTATAACTCCTTGTCGATGTAGCACTTCATCAGATGTGACTAACACTCATGGTTTTTCTCTGCTCTTTCCCCTGAGGAAGGTGGGGGGAGACTAGTGTGGGCAGTGCAGTATTTCTGCTTTGGTCTGGTTATTTCAGAAACAAACTTAAAAACATATGTTCATTTCAGTTCGTTTATGTGACAGAGACAAGGTCGAGGAGATAGGCCTGGGAAGTGGAGCTGAAACCTCCCTCAGAGCTGGACTGTGTTCAGGGATCCTGTTACATGGAGTTGATTGCAGGCTGGTATTTAAATTCACTATAGTCTGCCCCATCATTGTATTTTTAAAGGTCCCTTTCTTTTCAAAATCTCTTAATATTTTTTCTCCTTTTCGTTTGTTCACTTTCTTCATTTGTTGTTCCTTTTAGGATGATTTCACTTTTGGAAATACCTTCTGTTCAACAGAAATCATCATATATACTGTAGAAACACATTTGTACAAATATTGATTGTCCTAATTTTCTCCTTATCTAGATCCTTGTTGTGTTGCATGTTGTGCCCTTGCTACACAATTTTATCTACATTTTCACTACTGTTCAGGAAGTGTGTACCCCTGAAATACAGACATGTTAGTAAGGCAACAGTTGGAGTTGGCAGGAAATGGTGATGGAAGAATTCCTTATGAAAAAGTCAGGTTTGGCATGTCTGGTTTTCATTCTTCATCAAAGCAAAAGGAGAGCTTTACAAATGATGGTGGGAAGAAACATGAGGAGGGGAGACTCTGGGAGATAAAGCCCTGTCTGGTAGGGAGTGAGCGAAAGAGGCAACCAGCTTCAAGTCACAGCTTGGTAGAACTGGATGTAAAACTGAAGAAACCCCTGCCTCAGTGAGCTTGCTGTCTGGAGCTGCTGCCCTCTTGACCTATGTTTAAAGATTTAGGAAGTGAAAAGGAAAATGAGAAAACAAATGGTGATTAACTTAATCATGAGAGGAGAGCACTTGTGTGCAATGTAGGAGGCAGAATTTCAAGCCTTCGCTGATATCTGTTGCAAAAAGGAATTAAACTTCCTCCTTCATATTCTCCTTCAGAGCTGTGATTCCTGTGGCTGCCAGGGCTCATCCTGCTTCTCACCAGCCAGACCTTCCCTGTGGCTGGGAACTTGCAGCAACTTGAGTGTTTCTTCTGGGAAAAGTTGCCATAAATTTCTTCCCGTCCCTTCTAGGAATGAGAACAGGATTTGATGAAGACAGCTGTCATTTGGTTATACCTCTATGCAACATCTTAGGGTCTTCTGTGAAAATATAATTGGAAACATGAATTTAAAAATAATAAAAAAAAAAGGCAAACTGAGATTTTCTGAAAGGTTTTTGTAAAATCTTGGACTTTGTTACTGTGGTGATACTATGGAAACGTGAGGGCCACGGAGAGTCTATGCTGGCCATGGAGAAGAGAAGGTTGCGTGGAGACCTCAGAGCAGCCTTCTAATATCTGAAGGGGACCTACAAGGAAGCTGGAGAGGGACTCTTCATTAGGGACTGTAGTGATAGGACAACGGGTAATGGGTTTAAACTGAAACAGGGGAAGTTTAGGTTAGGTGTAAGGAAGAAGTTCTTTACTGTGAGGGTTGTGAGGCACTGGAATGGGTTGCCCAAAGAAGTGGTAAATGCTCCATCCCTGGCAGTGCTCAAGGCCAGGCTGGACAGAGCCTTGGGCAACATGGTCTGGTGTGAGGTGTCCCTGCCGTGGCAGGGGGGTTGGAACTAGATGATCTTAAGGTCCTTTCCCACCCTAACTATTCTATGATTCTGTATTTGTGAAAAAACCTGATATTTTTAGTAAGAGCACATGGTTTTGAGCACTCCTTTTTGCTCTTCCTCCTAGTGATATTGGTGGGGATTTAGTTGTTAATTTTAACAGGAACAGGATCCCGTGTATAAACCATGATCACCCCTCCACTAACTGAAAACTGGAAAACGTCTACTCAACCCTTTCTGAAGTGTCTGGATGTAAGTAAAGTGATCAGACGCCTGTTTGTTGCTCAGAGAATGTATTTGCCACAGTGGACTAATAAACTTTCTCAGAATTCATTCCTTTAAAAAAGTTACTTAAATAAGAGGTCAGTCCCATTTGTAAACAAAGCTGTCTGAATTTAACGTTAACGGAAAGCATCAGGGGCTTTTTCATTTTTTCCCCTGTGGCTGAGTGCCGGTACAGTTGCTTTTCAGAAAACTTAGTCCATGTGATTCTTTTTTATTAGAAAATAAACAGAAAACATATGCCAGTCAGCAGCTTCAAAAGGCCGTTGCTGCAATATCAGTGCTAGAGCTGTGGAAGAGCCTCTTAATGAAATGAGAAAACAGACAAGTTGTTTTCAGGCACTTTGGTAGGAAACCGAAGCTCTGGCCAGCTTAGTGAAAGATTTATGAACATTTCAGGGAGTCTCCGATACATTTAGTGAACATACACCAATTTTTTGCTGCTTCTTTGAAACCAGGTGAAAATCAATAGTATGAGGATTTAAACCAAACAGAAAAGACGCAAAAGGGACACTCCCAGGATTAGAAATCTTGTACAGGCACCTGCATAAAAGAGAGGAGCTGCTTTTTTTGTTGCATTGGCAGGAATATTGTACAGAGGGCAGGGGAAGCCCTCCAAGACTTTTGGGTAGTGACATCCCACTCACTTTTTTCCTACCCTGTGGCTGATGAGGGCAGCGCTGCATAGCGATGCCTATGAGCCTCCTGAAACACAATGGGAGGGACCAGCCCTGTGTAGGGACCCAGGCTGCATGAGCTTGGTAGCCACAGTGATGGAGGTAACTCTCTCAGCTATCCCTAATTGTTTTGCCATGGCAATGTCATGTTTAGCATGGGCTAACATCTTGCTTTTTGGGCAGGACCTGTAGCTGGGGTGTCATCATTTAAGGCTAGCATGTATAGCTCTGTGTCTGAAGTGCTTCGTATCCTGCACTCTGTGCCTCCTTCACTTTTTATAAAGTATGGCTTGTACATGGTATCATTTTACCAGAACAATGCTTCTTAGATGCTGCTATAACCAGAGATATTCTGACCTTACTGTCACATGCTGGCCATTTCTTGTGCCGAAACAAAAAGGTAAGAAAATAGAAATTAAATGATAGAGCAATCACTGCTTACGTATTTGCACTTCTTTCTCCCAATCCTGTAAATAATCTAGTTCATGGCAACGTTTCTGTTTGAAGTTTCGGCTTCATTTCTGCTTGGTTACTGGCTTTGAAGAGGCTTAGAGCTTATATTTGCTTTTTCAAGGGAGAGGGAATAAAGATGAGAGGAGGTTGATCGAGGCTGTCATGAGGCCAGTGAAGCTGCAACACACAGAAGACCAGCTGGGAGCACTGGCTCACTCTTCACGTGCGCTTAGGGAAGCAGCCAGGTTTCCAGGCACATGGACAGCTAGCAGGGAAGAAAAGGAAAACACAGAAATATGCTCTGCAGTCACATGGCCAGGTTTTCCTTGGGTTGGCCTTCAACCCCCTGTTCCCATCACCTTTCCTTACACAAGGCTGTCTCTCCAGGATTGTGTAAAAAAAGAGCTACACCCTTTTAATTAAAGTGGTATGTTTAAGCAGGTTTCCAGCAAACTGGTGTGAGTGCCTCAACTCTTAGTGCAGTGTGAAGGTGTTTTTTTCTTTCTTTTTTAAATAATTGACTTTTTAAAAATTTTCCCTTAGGTAAATCAATTAAGAGCAGACTGTAGTTAATACATTTTCACACCTCCTCAAAGAAGCGTGTGTTATGGTGTTTAAACTTGTAGAAAATCATGCTGGACAAAGCTTGAAAAACTTCAGTTCCTTCCCAGAAAAGTAAAGAGAAACAGATTTCTCTTGTACCAGGTCTTCTGGACCTGGTTTTGCAGAGTGATCTTCAGGCAGTCTCTGCTGTGTCTCACTGTATGCAGGCTCTTTCCTATTGCATCAATATGTGGTCCCTTGTAGGAGCTCCCAAGATTTTAGTTTGTGACCTCTTAAAGAACAAATGCATGCTTCTCTGCAGAGAATCACAAGGATGGGAGCCTGGAAATTTTTGACATTAGAAATTCCATTTCAGTGTTCAAACTTCTATCAAGCAGCTTAGAGATTGTCAAGGACAAATTAAAATCACTGGAATGTTAGCTTCTAGGGGAGGGGGGCCTCTTGTGTGTCCCACCAGATGAAGAAGATCTTGCAGTAGCCCAAAAGCTCTTCTGGAATGACCTGCCAAGGGGACACAACTTTTATAACAGCTGCCTTTTAGCTTTAAGAGACCTTATTTCTCTGAGAAGCAAAGCCCTTTTCTTGCCCACTCTGTCTTTGAACCAAAAAGCATGAAAGCTAAATGATGCCATATGGCTTCCCGAGTGTTGTGATACGCATGGTTGATTTTGCCAGCATTGTTCACATGAAGCGGCTAGATTAGTGGAGAGACTTTGCATGCAGCACATCCCCTCTGAATTGTCCCACAGTGACCCGCCCCACCGGACCACCTCGATGGGTGAATGAACAACAGCCGTTCATTAACATGGAACAGAGATCCGGTGCTGGCCATAGGAAGTAAAAGCCCTAGAGCACACTGCAGTAGCCTTGTTCTCCCTTTACAAAGCTGCTCTCTGTTAAACTACAGTATCGACCCTCATGGGCGTACAAATGCCCTTCGTTAGGGTTTGCACACTGTGTTATATGAGGCTGAAGTTAAAAAGCAACTGAACAAAACTTGCTTGGGGTAAGTTACAGTTTTATTGGAAGTGAGTTTAATCAGGAAAAACATGATTGGGGTGATTATGCCTAACTGTAACGCTGGAAGGAGTGGGATGCTCAGGCGCTGAGGTGGTGGCTTCACCAGTAACCCTGGAGGAGATGGATTATTTGCAAAATCCCAGTCTGATGTGGCTCTCCCAGAACACGGTCTTCTCCAAAGACACAGATCCTTTATGTTTAATAAGGTGTTAAAGCAGAACTTGAACTGTTCATTCACATTCCCCTGTTCTGGATCATTTCATTGACCATCTGGTGCCTTTTTTTTTTTTAAAAGATGCTTTTGCATCCTGCACATTACTTTCTGCTTACCCTTTGGGCCCCACTTTGGCAGAGTGCCTGGGAATGTGTTTGGTGTCCTGTCCCTTCCTAGCTTAGCAAAACACTGAAGATGGTGCTTAATGATAAGCTGTCGTGTTTCCGCTCCCACCTCACCAGGAGAGCCTCATCCTACCAGCTGCTAGAGCAGCCTTTGGGTAGAAGGTGGGAGAAGGATGCAAGAGTTTGTACTAACAGAGCTTTTATTCCCAGGGAGATTTTTAACACTTGTTTTGGTGGCTTGCTCAGATTTGCGTACTTGAGCAGTGATAGCAGCCTGGCATCAAAGGAGAGAGAACTGTTCAAAGAAAAAAATAATTCCTTTCATGGGTCCAAGCAGAGTTACTCTCTGACACCGAAAGCTGAAAGATTTTCCAGTTGATCTTCTGTTTCTGCTGTTTGTTAGTGCTGCAATTACAAATATAGTTGGTTTTTGCAGTGTGAAAATTCAGTTTATTTGCTTAGCTGGAGGAGAAGCAACAACTCTACCCTTTCTGAACTGGCCGGAGTGAAAGGCCGTATTTTAACCTGAAGAAGAGCTAACAGCCACAAAGAATGTCTGCTGTAAAGTGAAACCCAATAAATGATACTGAACAAACACTGAGTTACATGTATTTTTAGTATGTCTGTGTGTGCATGGATGTGATTGAGAGAGGGAGAGGAAGGACAAATGCAATACTAACCATATTCAGTTTGGGAGTGAATGCAGAGGAGGCCATAGTTACAGGCTGATTTAGGAGGTGGTTTAAGTCCATTGAAGGAACCTAGCGTAAAAGGCTGTGGGTCATGTTTTTCACATGGGGCAGCATCAGTGCCGCTACCACTGCCGTGCTGAGGGCCCATTCGGCCAGCAAAGCTGTGCCACCTCCAAGCGGCACAGGCAGAGGCAGCAGAGCCCGCTCCCTTCAGCACCACTGCATCTCCCATCCAAAATATGCCAGGAGACATAGTTTGGTGAGGCAGTGTAGCTGGGTTGATTCCCATGCTCTGAGCAGGCCTTGCTGTGTTGGCACAACACTGCTGTATAAATTAACTAATAAGCTAAACCAGCTAACTGTTATAAATTTATTTTGTTTAAATAAAGTGGTCTTTGACAGTGGTGTGAGTACATCGCTTTTAAATGGAATCTTTCAATTGTGCTTCTCTGGATATCTTTTGTTTTGTCATTTTGATGAAGTTCTTGATTTATTTAGCCAACGTATTTTGGCTAATACTGTTGTCTTCTGCTCCAGGAAACCTCTGTTTCAGGTGCTACCACAGCTTTTCTAGGAAGCAAGCCAGGATTTTTCCGGTCGTCAAAGTGAATTTGCATTTGTTCACTGGTGTTCTTCCTTTATCTCTGTTTGTATTACGTTAGCATCCAGGGCATTCCTGCACTTGTCTCATGTTAGTATGGTGCCCAAAAGATGACATCTCTGTGACTGTGTGGTCTCTGTGGGACAAAAAGCCCCAGACAGGGTGGCTAAAGATTGCCATAAAGATCTCAATGCTGTGTTTTGTTGTCCTAAACAAAATTCCTGCTGTAGGTCCTCCTACATGCTGAAATAAGGAATCCTTGTGAAAATGTCTTCACTCCATGTGTGTTTATTATCAAAATCCTCCAGGTTTTGTTTGACTATTTTGATGTGTCCAGTTTATTATCTGATGCTTTCTGGTTACCTTTCTACTTCAGGGACAAAGTCCAAAGAAAGACTGGCATCTACTTATGGAGGTGGAGTTGGCAGAGAAATGGGTTAGCTCTGCCCTCTTTTTGATTGGAAAGTTGTCCTTGTGAAATAACACCAGCTGAGGTCTGAAAGAGAAAGGGTTCCTGCATCTTCTGCAACTGCTATTGTCGCAGTTCCCAGAAGGAATATATCTCATTTTAAATTAGAGTGGCAAGACTGCTCCCGCTGTGGAGCTGTGGTACTGAAGATGATGGGGCTGGCGGGCATGTTCAGAAGGAGAATCAAATGCAGGCAAAAAGCAGGGGATGCTTTCATGACCTGACCTCCAGAACGTCCAGGGTTCAAGGTCCCACATTCCAGGCACTCCACTCCGTTGCTTCATCATCCATACTGCTGGAAAACAGGCCATCATGCTTCACCTGAATCTCCCTTCTTGGGGTTTAAAGACTATTACTTCTTGCCCTAACCCCTGAAACTCCATTGTGTATACTTTATGCATGCTCTGCCTGCTTTAACATAGAGCATTTGTATGTCTGAGAGAATATAGAAGACAAGAAAAACGACTTGTGCCTTGAAAGGTGACTTAGTGGCCTCAATAGCTGAGCAGGGGCTTGACTGGAAGACAGAAAACTCTGCTCTTACCGTACTAGTATAGTTTTAAGCACCTAAGGGTGTTCTGGCTGATAGTATTTCGTGAGTGGTGATGCTTGGATACTGTGAAAGGAATATAAGAAGGTTTATTACAAAGAACTTGTGTTTTCTTTGTATGTGTTTGTGATGTGCCATTCGGCAGGAGCAGGAACAGCAACAGCAGTAATTCTGCAACCTTGTTCAGGTTAGGGTGAGCAACCATGAGTGCATACCAGAGTCAACAGTGAAATACCTGAGCACAACAAGACAGCAGGTGATCTTGCGGTGGTTATTAATGGGATGTTTATAATTGTGCCCAGGTAATTAGCATGGTGAGTTATTCACAATACTCCTTGTTGGTAGAGAGAATATTGCACTTATATTAATGAGCGGGAAAATTAATAGGACAGGCATTAATGGTGGTTGCTTTAGCTGGAGATCAGAAAGAAAATCCTCCCTGGGGTCATTTACTCTATTCTGCTGACACCCTGCTAGAGCAGAACTTACTTTGGCTCTCAACTGTTCCTTCTACTCTAGCTTGAAATGCCTGAAGTGATGGTGACGGTGTCGTTCTTGTGGAGTTGGCATAAGGTGAGTGTCAGTCTCAGAAGATCAACACAGCTCTCAAACAAGCAAATCTTCTTGAGAACCAGGTTAACCTCTTTCCAAGTACCTAAACAACCCACTTAAAGTGGCCATGCAACAGCTGACTTTTCCGTGTTTCACCAAAGCTGCAGGAAAAGCAGTGCTTTCGAACAGTGATCTACAGCCACTGCTTTGACTTTTGAAAATTTAGTAAAAACAAATCTTTCTAGTGAGCTGAATAAAGCTGAATTGGCAAATCACAGATACTCAGAAGGAACAGTGTCCTGTTTATAAGGAAAGAGTGTGGTTACTGTGGTCAGACAGCTGGGCCAGAGGCCAGGTCATGCCTCTTAAACATATTTTATCTAACCTCGTGTCACAGGCAGGATGTGGGGAATGTAAGATTTTCTCCTCTGAAAGGTAAGGGTCATTCACAGAGAGCATAGACTGGCATCATTCCCTTGACAGCTGCTTTGCTTTACACCACCTGAACCTCAGCTTCTTAATTAGGATATCAGAGGAAATTTCCAAACCTGCCAGGATCAGGATTGGTGCAGATCCACCTCGGTGGCTTTCCTCAGGCAGCCAAGAAGGTAAAGGCAGGCTGTGACCAGGCCTGAATGGATCCATTCTTCCCAGCCAACTGCTAAGACTTAAGGTATGCCTCTGCTTGGCAAACACGGGGTGTGACTGTAGCACATAAATCGTGTGTACAGCTAATGTGGTCTAGAAATCGTGAGGCTGTAGGTAGAATCCCCCTTGCTCTTGCTGCTTGCACTTGAATGCCTGTGCTGCTCTGCCCTGGCTGCTGGCGTTGCATAGGGTGGCTGGAAGAAGCCATCAGGGCTACGGAAACACCTCTGCTTGGTTAGCTGGAGCTGAGGGGACGTCTAGTGGTGGTATTTTAAGATCCAGATTTCCATGTAATTAGAAGCATCTAGTTTTTCCACTGTTGCTGCAACTTCCCCGAAAGTGATGGGCAGAGGCAGCAGTGAGATTAAAGGTGTCCTGTGTCGTGTTTTGCTTGTGAAAGAAACTCCCAACTTTAATTACTAGTTACAGGCAAACTTCAGCTTTCAGTCTCCACGTGGCAATCTCTGTGATGGTAGTGGGGCTTCCAAATGCAAAATGGGTATAACTGGTGAAAAACTGATGTTATCTTCCTGACTTGGCCTGATGGGGTTTAAATGGCCTCCAGCTCTACACATGGACACTCCAGACCATAATCAAAATTAATTTAAACTTTGTCATTCAGATTTTTTTGTGCAAATACACAGAACATGTAAGACATTCACGGCTTAGGCAGTGTAGCAAGACCCTGCTGTATAACATGGTATTGCAGAAATAGGTTGCTGATTTCTTAATGCTGTACATTGATTTTTCTCAGTCATGTATCACCTCCCCTTGGACAATATTGGGGCCTTAGCATGGGGTAAAACTAAAGGAGATGACACTGTGTCCCCATTATCTACATGCTTATATACCGCTGTGACTGAAGCAAAAAGTAGCAATGCAAAACAACACAGTGAATAAATACTGAAGGGAGATTAAAAGAAGATCACTAGTATCTTATTTTCTTTTAGGATTTACAAATACTTTCTTTGGTAAGTATTATGCAGTTGGTAGTAGGTTTGCTCTGAAGGAATGTGCTCACTCTTTGGCAAAATGATCTTTGAGGCTGTGCCAATAGACAGTAGAGAAACCCAGGTGCAGCTCTCAAAGTGATGGTCCTCCCTGATGAGGATCATTGCAACAGGTAGATGTGGTAATGTATTGCTAAACTTTCTCTTCTTTCTCCCTAGTTGAAGAAATGCATTGTTTCCTCAATGTAAAGGAACTAATTACTTATTTTTCAGGCTATTAAACCAAACGCAATGTATACATGCTCCCCTGATGTGTTCTGGAATTGCTGCTGCTGCAATCACAGCAGGGAAGGATTTTGCTGCTGCTGTTGCCATGTTTCTTGCAGCACATTATTAGACAAAGCTGTCTCTTGTTTTGGGGGGTTTAAATGCACAGTGAAACTTCTGCTCTAGCTCCTTGGCCAGTTTTCTGTTCTGAACCTCGTAATATACTTATTTGAATTTATCTTTGCTATTTCTCAGCAACACATTCTCCTTTTTTCTTTTTCTCTTTTCTCCTACCATGAGGGGTTTTTTGGCCCTACTCAAGTGACCAGCAAAAAGACCTTGAGTGAGAATCTCTCACCTTTAATCATCTAACTTATTTAGCCCAGACTTTTCTCTGCCTCTGTGGCTTGTGTGTGCTCAAGGACAGTCATTACCTTGATTGCAGAATGCCCCTCCATGATGAAATAGTTGTGGCGCTGAGCAGGGAGCACAGGCACAGCTCAGACACATACCCTTCCTTCAGAAAAGCTTTCATGCTCCTATGCTTGGAGATGGATAAAATTTCCCATGTGATGTACTGAAATGGTTTCCTTTCCCATGGATTCATAATGAAATGTGGAGGAAGGGGGGTTTGTCTACTTGTTATTTATTCCTTCTTTCTCACCTCCCAGATGTTTCCAATTTATTCTCTTTTGATTTTTGAATATTTTGCTTGTTGTTTTTTAATTCTTACTCATTCTTTCTTTCTTAACATTTTTGCCAAGATGTGTACTAAAATCCGTGAAGAGCAGATCTGTGGGTGAGATCTTTTTCCCCAGTGAAACTCTCCCTGCCCCTGCTGCACAAACGAAAGTTGTTTTAATTTTTTTAATTTCAGGGGGGAAGGTAGTTATAAAGTCACAGGATTTCACTTTACCTTTTGCTGTGTGTGACTTTTCCAAGGCCTGTGTGGAACAGAATGGCTCCATGAAGGGAAAAGTTCGCAAATGCCTTTTAATTTGTATCAGCAAGCTCTGCAGGGCTGCCTTTCTGTTGAGATATCCCATCCTCTGTTACTGCCTCGCTCATCTGCACCAACTATTGCTACTTTGGGCTGTGCTGCAAAGAGCAAACCCCTGAAGGAGTGTCACTCTCATTTGGAAGAAAGCCTCTGATTTCTAGAAACTTCAAAACTCACTACAAGAGTATCTTGTTGCTGGTGGAAGGGTTTTGTTGTGTGTTACACTGTGACACACTGCAAATCAATTTGAATTTCCTGACTCTTTTGCTGCACAACTCCCTGATTTCCACTGGTTTCTATGGACAGATTAGATTTGGACTTGTCGGCTCTGAGCGAGGGTGGCACCTATGCGCACGATGGAAGATCTTTTCTCCCTTCTTGTGACACGTCTGCACAGAGTGTGTATCTAGTGTGGGTGTGCTCATGTACAGGCAATGTGTATCACGGCTGTGTTTGCAAGTGATGCTCAGAACACCCGTCTGCCGGCTTGCATCCCTGGTTGCTGCTGCCCATTGCTTCTCCCGTGGAGCAAGAGTGCCAGCTGCTGGCTGCTGAGCCGGGCCTGCCGGGGGGACTGTCTGTACCTGGGGGCTACCTTCGGGGAGCTTAATTCCGAGGGCATCAGTGCCTAAAACACAGCATCCCTTTGCTGATGGTTTGGGTACTTAGCAATAATAGCTCCGTTTGTTAGTCCTTGCTTCCATACTAAAATGGAATGTTACTCCATCGTGCGCAGGTAAGCCCATGCCGGCTACCTTTCTTCTCGGCTTTTCTATCATTCCTTTCAAACCTAATTGTTAATGTTGTTTCAAAGCTCTGTGTCTCTCTTGATCTTCTAGGGCTGTCTGCTCTGAGGGAGGAGAAGCTTTCTGCTCTGAACAGTGGAAGGGCCATGAAAGATGCCTTGTGCTCCCTGGGATTTTTTAAATCATTCAGTTTTGGCAGCAATTTGCCAACTACAAATTTGATATGCTCATATGTGTTACAATTACAATTTGCTCTGGGGAAAAGGAGATGATGGTTGGTGTATTTCTGCACACGATATCGCACAGTGGTTTTGGTCAGAAAAAAAGGGAAAGAAAATGGGGAGGGTAGGAAAAAGAAGAGAATATGCAGGTGCACAAAAAAGTTTCCTTTTACCAGCATTTCAGTGAAATGCTTAAATAGAAAAAATGAATTTTTTTTTTTTTTTTTTATTTTCCTTAGAGAAACATCAAATGGAAAAGACAGGTCTCTTTCTTTAAGAGTTTTCCTTGACAGCGTGGTCTTATTTTTGTTTTGCTCGCTAAGGCTTTGCCTTTGCCCTGTCTTCTTCCCTTTTCAGCCTGTAGTCTCTTTCCAGGGGTGTTTGCAGGAGGTGGCAGAAGAGAGGGCATGGATGGCAAAATAAATACAAGATTGAAAGCCTTGCAGAGAAAGGGGATAGAAAGTGAATGAGTAAAGCAAGAAACCTTGGAACAGATGATCGAGGGAAGTTTGCAGAGGGGAAAAAAAAAAAAGGAGGGACAGGAGGAGACAGGCAGCCAAGCAAACTGAAAGTGATTTTGATGAGTCAGGGTTTCTGTGGGTTTCTTGCACCTCCCAAAGGGCCATTTTCTACTTCCTTCCAGCCACAAATATCCTTCATAATTTTCTTTGGAACAGAACACGAGAGGAAAACAAATAAATCAGCTATTCTTAACCATATGCGACAAGACCCGGCTGAAGCACAGGTGGAGTGCAGCCACGCGAGGTCTCGAAGTCAAGTGCAGAGAACTTTGGCCACCCAGCAGTTTTAGCACTGCTTCCTGCCCTCTGTTACTCTTTCACTCCAGTATTTCTTTTGGTTTGGTTTTTTTTCCCCCGTTGCCTTCATAGGCACAAAAGGAAAGGAAGAAAAAAAAAAAAGGCATTTTAATGCTACATTGAAAGAAAGGAAAATGGAAACTCCTCCTGTGAAACTGAAACCTCAGATGAAGCTTATAAATCCCATGGCAAACATAGCTCCCCAGCAGTCCATAGCCCCACCTGGGAGCCCTGAGGTGGCCCTGGGCACCACTGGGGATGGGAGCGCCACCACACTCTGCTCAGCAGAGGAGAACTTGGGTGTAAGTGCAATGCTGCTTACGTGTGGTGGCTGGGTGCTTTGGTAGAAATCAAGAGTGGGAACTTTGAGCAATAAGGGGACAATCTCAGCCAGTTTTTCAAGTCTGTGATATCCTGATCCCTGGTGGTGCTAGGAATGGTTTGAAAGTGAAATTTGGGTATTGCCTAACATCTGAGCAAGCAGAAGGCAAATATAAACTGTAATGGAGTGTTTAAGAAATTTTGTGTGTGTGTTTTCTAAACAAAACTCAATGTTTTCTGAGGGCCTGGTGCATGTTTTTGGGACTCTTCTCTGAATCTGAGCATGGTGCAAACAGGACAATATCCCAACCCTCTGCAGCTACTATAGTTTTCACTTATTCACCTGTATACTAGCCATGTCCTTCCCATATACATTCACAGTCCTAATTTCTAACAATCTGGGAAAGAAATAAGAGTGAGGGCAGCGAAGACTATTCTAATGTCTAATTTGGCTCCCATGTATAAGCACTTACTTTACTGTGTAAAAGCTATATCCAGTAGAAATCAGCCACATGTGGCCCCAGACCTTACTAACTAAGCACAAAACTGCTATTGCCCTGAACTCAGAAAGTTTAGGGAGTTTAGAAATCTTATTTCTTAGCAAATGCTTTTGAATATTCCAGAAAATTACTGTAATTATTTTAATGGCTGTAGGCGGAGAAAGAAGCACTTGAAGCAGATCAAATCACTACATTATAGTAGATGTGTGCTGCAAACACCTGCAAGTGCCACTCCATCAACTTCTCTCACAACACATTTTTCAGTAGATTTTGTGGTAGTAAAAGAATGAGGATTTAGTTTTGCTGATTAAATTGGTTTTCTATCAAGAGAAGTAAGTGCCAGGCCTAACACAAAGAAGTGTACAGGGGAGAGTAAAGTATAATCATCCTCTTTCAGGGACAGCAAGCTGTTAGGCTGGCCTAAACCACAATGTGTAACATCACCTCAGTGTCTGGGAGATAGATAATCCAGCCTTCCAAACCCCAGACGATCCTCCTGCCCTTTTGCTCTCCCTCATCTCCTCCCACACAGGACCTATTCTGGTTTTCCATTTGCTGCCAGTAACAGCATATTCATATATGAAGATAGATTTAATGACAAATATAAGAATGCAGTTCTATAATAAGAAGTGTTATTGTAATACTTGTGTTTACAATTTGATAGTACCTGGCATTTGGCTAGATTCCTTCTTTGCATGTTTGTTGCTTAAATCACCTAATTACCATGTTTTACTTTAAATTGCTGAGTACAGAGAAGTTTTTATTTAGTGTTAGAACCTTGCTTCACAAAGGGTTTGGGGTTTTTATAAGAGTTTTGTCATTTACATTGCTCATTATGAGTCTTTCAGGGTCTGCCTTTCTAAGTTTTTATTCGTACCAATAATGGCTGAACCTATAAAATGACAGTTAAAATTTTTTCATTAAAAACAAAAAAAAAAAAAAAAAAAAAAACCACACAAAAAAAAAAAAAAAAAAAACCAAACCAAAAAAACCAACCCATAGGTTTGGTCAACAGCAGGAACTTCTTTGAGTTACTAAAGGTATGTCTGGAAGCTTGAGGGTGAGAAGCCAGAAGCGGCTGGAGAACCACCAAACAAAGCACAGATTCGATGGGAGAGCACAGAAACAATGGGAGATGTACAACAACCAGACATATCTTTTGGGGGAGCTGCTCCACTTGAAGAACCCCTGCAACAAACTTTCTAAGGTTATCGAACATAAAACAATGCAAATGCTCCGAAGAAAAGAGAGATTAGGCCTGGTTCTTTCCCACCAGCTTGCCAGAGGGACTCAGTCCTGCTGTCTCACCTCCCAGATGGAGACTTGCAGAAATCCTATAGAGCTCCACTCTGGCTAGTGAGTAGCTGAAAAAACACTTCCTGGGCTTTGTGTTTGAGTACCCGTAGCATTTTCCTTCCCAATGAAACAACCACCTGACAGGTCTGATTTGATGCCCTCTCACCTCCCCTCCTTGTCCCTAGCCACCGTTGCTTTCTTTCCAAAGTCTCCAGGGCTTGGTCTTTTCCTGCCAGGGGCCTGGACCCGACTCCCTCACCAGGAGCACAGACTGATAGGAGAAAAGCCATGCAACAAGGCATTGCTTGTGAAAGAAATTGAAATTCTGTGAAACTGATTTCTTCATTATGTACTGATGTGTTTCTAGTGGTAGAGTCTTGACTCTTTATCGACAATGTATATAACCGAGCTGGATGTCATGTCAGTATTTATTATTTTTTTAATGAAACAAAATGAAAATCTTTACAGGACATGTGGTTGCAATTTTCAAGAGTCGTGTTCTAACCATGTTCTGATTTATTTTACTTTCACACAGACATGTGTTCCTCCTAAGCTGTATGTTTCTCTGAATAAAGGGAGCAGGCAACATGCTTACTTATCCATTCCAGGCCTTTGCCACTGAGACAACCAGCCTCTTATTGCAAATATATTAATATACATGTAATATATGATTAAGAAAACTAAACAGTGGAACAGGACCAAAGGAGCTGAGCAGACTGAGAGAAGAGGGGGCAGGAAAGGAGCAGTAGGTCGGCGCTTAGAGGTAAGATGCAAGGCTGGGGGAGGCAGAGAGTTGTTGCTGTCTGTACCAGCCATGGCTTTTCACTGGGGTGGGATACGCTGGGGATAGGTAGGGTGGCTGTGTCTGCAGCTTGGGCTTGGCGGAGCCTGGAGCTGCGATGCCGCTAGATGTCCCTTGTCACCCGAGTGATGCAGGCGGCTCGTCCCCATCCCTGCGCTGCGGGTATAAATGATGTAGTTTTATAGAGAAGTCTGTGTTTAGAGCTTTAAATGCGGAGAAAAGTTGTGTCTGCCTTAAGAAGAATGTCTTGTATTAGTCTGCGAGTTAATGTCGTGGGTAACAAGGAGGAAGTTGTTTCTTTGGTCTCTTTTCATTTAATTTCCCAGTGAAATGATACTCTGTTGTAGGGAGGTGTTTGTTCTGAAGAGCTGCTTCCGTCTATATTTCCTGGTGAAAAGAAGTCACACTGTGAAATGCTTGTATGGTGAGCCTAACACCATAGCTTTGGCTAACTTTTACCAACTCCGACACAGGCTTTTGCGGTGGGAGGTGGGGTCCTGCCAGCCTGCGTCAGCAGAGCTGGTGGGGAAGGAGGGCAAGTACCTGTGGGCTTTCCTTGCACCTTCTTAATGGCTTTGTCATCTTAGGCATGTTTATGCTGAAAAAGGCCAAGAAAAGAGGTCACTCCTTGTTAAGAGCTGCTGGATCCAAAGCACTTTACAAAGCCATTAAGCTGTGGGGGAAGAATACATATTGGGGGAAAGAAATTGGTCTCAATGTGGTTCAGACAGAAGCCAAAGAAATAACAAATAAAACCTTCTCTTTGCAGGCTGCTGGGAGGCAGGAGATCACCTGCTTCAGGAGAGCTGGAGTTGGTTGTTGGACACCCAGTAGGGACCTAGCCCTATGGGGACAGCAGGAGCCACATGGCAGGCTCCTAGGGGTGGTCTCCAGGGCCACCTCTCCCTTTCCTTGTGGATCACCCCAGGCTCAGCCCCTCCACCTCCCTGGTGCAGCGAGAGGCTCAGTGGGCCTCTACAGAGAGGTGAAAGGGCTGGTGGGAGAGGGAGCAGCCACCGAAGGAGGTCAGGTTGTGTGGGCATGCGGCATGGAGCAGGCAGAGCTAAGGGCAAGAGTCTGCAAGCTCTTGGAGACAGTGCCTAGGCAGGGCAGAGGGAAATCTCCCAAACATGCTTCCACCTGGCTTCCCAAAACCTCTCCTTATGCTTCCCAGCCCCTGTATCTCTCAGCACACACAGCCCCATGTGAAACCCATGCTGCTTGGCCACAGAGTTTGTGTTTGCCACATGGCCAACCATCCCTCCAGCCAGCTGTTTTGGTCCTGCCATGCCACGGGTGCTCTTGCCCCTCCAGACCAGTTTCGCAGCTGGAATAGGAGAGCAGAGTCCCCTGCAGTCCTTTAAGAGTTAATTCCTCCCTGTGCTCCGGACTTGTGGCCATGTTTTCTCTGCAGTGGAAGCTGTGTTTCCATATGTCCCTATCTCTGATGGCTGGTACCTTGGCATGGACATCTGCGCCTCTTGGCACGCCTGTGCCCTTGCAAAGACTCATCTGAACTTGTGCTGGACAGTTCCTCCTGGTCCCCTGCAGGGCCCCATGAGCCTTGTGCACATACCACCATTGCATGCTTGGGGTGTGCATGCCCCTTAACTGCCCAGAAAGCAACTATGCCAGGTTATCTGCCCAGACAACACCTAGCACTTTACAAACACTTCTGAGATATAAGTAATAACTGACTGTAATCTGTTTCTTAGGATGTGCTGCTGAGGTGTGTGGTTGCATGAACCAAGCTGTTGTGTATTCAGAGTCGTATCTGCCTGCCTGAATGACAGAAATGAAGCATTTGCTGCTATCTACTTCATTTGAACCTGTGGGAGCCTGTAGTGCTCACCCTCCTCATGCACCAAAGTATCCACTTGCCAATCAGGGAGTTCTTCACCAAGTAACATCTGAGCAAATCTCTTAATAACAGAAGGACCACACACAGATTATTGTGATCATAATTTGGCTGATGTAGCCTTTATTACTAACGGTGATGTTGGAGATGGAAAACCCAGCTTGATGCTCAGATCCCTGCTGGAAAATAATAAAATAGAGAGGAACAAAATCCGTGAGTATATTTGCTACCAAACCTTTGCAAAACACAAAAGTGGAACCCTGCCAATGCTATTGCTGGCAATTTTTCAGAGCAGAGCCTCACTCCGAGGTATGATTCGAAGTAGAAGTGCATTTTACGCCTCTGACATTAGTATCATGTTGTTGTGGACAAATGGAGGCTTTACAGTCATTTGACATTTGTTGATCTCTTTTGTAATTATTGTGTGCTGCTCTTATACCTTCAGAGTATTTTTGAGTATCTTCTGCTAGTAGAATAATTAGAAAATATCTTCAGCTGTTGCAAAAAGAGGTGTCTATTTTGTTAATGCAAAGAAGTGACAAAAGAACCGCTTCAGTGGAAGTGCTCTTATGAAAATGGATTAGTGCTGTCGTTTTCCTTTGTTGGGAACATTGGTGAAGGGAGGCTGGCTTTTACAGTTTCTTTTGTCCATCCCTGGGCAATGGCTAAATTCTGGCGGCAGAAACTTCCCCTTTGGTGGCAGCTGAGAATGATATAATATTGTGTATAATCATAACAAAAAAAAAAAAAAAGTATATAAAATCTCTAACCTATAGCTTGGATTTTGAATATCAGAATGAGCCTTCAGTACTAAGAAATGAGCCTGCAGTACAAAGAATGCACAAGAAGCTATTGAATTCTTTTTAACATAAAAAGACCCACTTGATAAAATCAGTTACAAATAAGAGGAATGTAAATGCATTTCTAAATTATTTATTTCACTCCCTCTCTTTTTTCATGTTAATATATCCTTGGCTCTTAGTTCACAACCACACACTAATTACAAATGTAAGAAAACCTAACTTACAGTGCTAATTAAACTATGTCACACAGACATCTGGGGAGAATTTCCCATGCTTTCCAGTGTGAATGGAAGGAAAGAGCAGCGGTGCTCACTTTAAACTGGATTCTTTTCTAGCACCTTGCAAAAAGGCTTCATTGTATTTTGATTAATCCATGCTTGGTCCACCTCGGATGTTTCCATGGAAACAGAATTATTTTCCTTGATGGCAACTATTAGGCTTGGGAAGGCTTCTTGCTGCACAAAACCACTCCAGCTCCTAAAGAAGTACTTGTTGGAAATGTAATGTGCATAAACAAAACTCCCAAATTCCTCCTTAGTATTATTGTTGTCAATGCTAATGGAGAACTGTTTTCTTAATGATACACAGTGGTGCCTTTTCATTCCACAAGAAACTGGAAGAACAGTAGTATTCTTTCCACTGCAAGAGAGCACTTCTCCTGATCCAGAAAAAATTAGCCTGCAAACCTTCCAAAATTAAATTTTAAGAGTTCTGATGCATGAATATTATTTAGTACTTGATCCAAATAATTTGGCTGAATGGCTGTTAAAATTCAATTAGTCTTGCTTGGCAGATGATTGGCAATAATTTGAACAAATTATTCTTATGTGCCACAATTTGGATTATGAAGTTTGGTGGGATTTTGGGGTTTGGTTTTGTAGTGGTTTGTTATTTTTGGTGTTTCCCCCCCAAAAAAAAAGAAAAAAGAAAATGAAAAAAAAGAAAAAAAATACTCACTTAAGCATGCTACTGTGATATTTGGAATAAGTTTTGAAAATCAACCAACAGAGGGAGCATTTGTGTGCTATTATTAATTTAACCAAGTGGTTGGAAACATGGCCATCATTTCTCACAGTATTTTTGGACAGCATTTCTGTTGTGTGAAATTATTAAGATTCTTGACCATTAAGTAAAAATAGAAAATGTTTTGGAGTGGTTTAGTTTTCAAAAAAATCCAATCTTTTGCTGACAGTGCAAGCAGATATTTTACATTAATTGTCAGATTTATTGCTTGGAAAACTAGAAATTTTAGACCAAAGAGTATTTATTATTTTGGTTAAAAAGTAATCATTGGTTAAAAATACATTCAGGAAAATAGTTCGAAGACCTCCAATTTACATTTACCTTCTACTACAGTGACATTCAGAAGTGCCACCCAGACTTCAAGATCCCATCATACTAGAGTCCATAAAAACATGGAATGTAAATATTCTTTTTACAATAATGCCCTGACACTAGTGGTTGTACAAGTCAGGGCAGAGAAAGAGAAACAAATCTGTTTATTTGTTCATTTTTTGTTCATTTTTTTGTTTCATCTTTGTTCATCATGGCAGGGAGTTTGCCAAATGGAAAAAGGAAAATCACTTTGAGAGCAAACCACAGTTTTCAAACTTCTTCCAAGGACATACTGAAAACAGAAATTATATATCAAACTAGGGAAAAAAAACAGAAGCCTCAGTACTCCTTGGTACCTCTTGTATGTGTTTGAATCTGTTCAACAACAACAATAATCATCATCATTATTCTTTTTGCACCTTGTGCTCTACCCTAATCTTTTCTCTTAATCTTCTGGGGCTCTGTTACTTTTAGTTACTATAACTGTACTCTATAATACTTCTCTATTGTCAGCACAAGGTGTGAAGGGACTGCTGCTCTTCACAATGTCTCAGCAGACTGGAGTCAGGTACCCGACTGAATGACACGGGAGGCTGTGCAACACTTTAGAACAGGACAGCAAAGTGAAATAACTGGGACACCAGGGCCTGGCTACAACTGCTTGAGTGAAACTTGATGAAGGTTCAGGGCTGAATACCCCTCTTAGCTGGGAAATGTGACAATGCCCAAAATGGTCATGTAGTCAGGATCTCGTGGTGATGTACCACAAGCTTGACTTTGGAGGACTGTGTTGCCCAAAGCATTTGAAGGCAAAATTTCTCCCTTATAGGTCAGGCTGCTTTGATGACTGCTCATTTTGAACCTCATAAGAATCATGTGGTGGATGCTTGGAGTTAGTAAGATCTTCTAGTTAGTAAGATAATTTATATTTTTATATATATGTACTGCTTCCCCTGCTTATTAGATTGGGATGTAACTATTTGTTTTGTCATTTGTCCTACCCCCTAGAATCAGGGACCCCAGAAACCTGTGGTGTCTCAGGCTTTTGGGGATGGGAAGACACAGAATGATATTAATGGCATTAACACTATCTTAAAACTCAGTGGGGAGTGGTACAGTGTGCAGCACTGCCATGTGCAGCAGAGGGAGAACCCTATTTATACGCCAGCAGGCTATTCTGGGTGTGCTAACACTGGGAGTGAGCAGCTGTGAGAAAAACAGAGAATAAGTGATAGTACACTCTGAAATGGAAATCATAGCAAAGCGCCATATGTGTTGACTAAGTACTACCGCCAGCGCCTTCGTTTCAGTGCTCTGAAGAGATAACTTCCAACTTGCCTGATGAATTTTCACAAAATTCTTACGTCCCACAGCATTCTCCAGAAGTGTCTGGAGATGCATCCATTCTGACCCGTGCACAGCATAAGGGACAGCACTGGCCAGCAAAACCCAGTCTTGAATGCTGCTGGAAGACCAGGCAAGACCTGAAATATCTGCCTTTCTTATTGCAGACCTCATTAACAAATGTACATATCAACCCCTGGGAAGGCAGTTTCCTAATCATGAAGTTCTTATGTGAACACTATGCAGATGGACTCCTGCTTGCAGGACTTGTGCATTGCAAGGTGCAATGAATTGCACCTTCACCTCTTAAAGCTTTAAAACAAATACGAGAACAGAATGTGTATTCCCTTGGCAAGGCTGCTTTTCCACAAGGTTTGGTTATTTATTTTCCTACCATTACACTGAAAGTTTCCTTTCAGCTTTTTTCTTGGGCTCTTTAAAGATTTGAGAAGCTACTGTGAGCTGTCTGTACAATAAAGTAACTCCTGCCAAGCTGTGGACACAGCAGTAATGCTGCCGTGGCACATGCATGTAGCCAAGGGCAAGCCAGGACTTGAATTAGTGGGGACCTGGGGTGGACTTTGTAACATTTTTGAATGAAGCAGGCTCCATTTATGCCTATAAGTAAAGGCTAGACTAATAAAAGCAGTTAGGGCTCCATTATGGTCCCATCACTCAAGCTGCTCTGCAGTTAATGTGTCAAAGCCTTGAAAATCCAGTGGTTCTTGAACACTCTGGCTCCATCAGAGGTGCTAAGCACTTCTCAGCATGGAAGCTCCAGATGCTGGCTCATAGGTGCTTACCGCAGTCCTGGATGCAGCTGCGGCCAGGCATCCATCCCGGCATGACCTCCCATGTTGCTTGGCCTAGAGAGCTGGCGGTGTGTGCCACAGGCATGGCCGCACTCCTGCTTCTCTCCTTCTTCCTCTCCACTTCAAATCCTGGTGGAAACTGCTCCTCAGGCCAGGCACTGGTCCCAGCATGTCTGAAGGCTCCAGCCTTTCGGCATGTGCATTGCTCTGCTGGCATGCCTAGTGGTGTCTTAAAAATACCACCATGCTTTCTGTTTTTTCCCAGGGAGAAACAGGCTGTTCTCTGCCCAAAAAGCCCAGGAGACAATGGGCATGCCCACTACCTGCATGCTCAGGACCCTGGAATGGCCTATTCCAGAAGGTATTTGACAGCTTTAGTGTTCCTCACCTGCCATCTTCATTAATTTTCATTTTCTAGCTCAGGTTCATGTACTTGTGCATAACAGCAAATTGTGCATCTAATTTCAGAGATTTTTCAAGTAACTCTAGTGTTTAATTAACCCTCGTGGTTCTGCTGTTTATTAGCTTCTCTTATTAGCATTTGTCTTGTGGGGAACACCAAGTAAATGCCAGAGGATCTCATCCTGCCAATTTATTCTTCTGGATTATTTGGAAGAAAAAACATCAAACAGTTTTATGGTTTGGTTGCAGAGTAAGGTGTGGGTCAGAAGTAACTAAGTCCTATTTTCAAAACTGAGATGTCTAAACCTGTTTAACTGTGTGTGTGTCTCACTGAAAATCCCCAGGATGCAGGTACATAGTAAAATTTCGAGTGAATCTGAAGATCTAGCCATGCTGTAAGCAACCCAAGAGACTTCCAATTCTGTAATCAGTTTAGACATCCAACTCCCACTGATTGTTGAGGTTGTGTGTCTTACCATGGCTGTTTAAAGGTCAAGCTTAAAGGTTAAACACAAGAGGTTTCTCATGGATGTTGATGAATAGGAATAATTGGCCATCATGATGCAGCAGCAGCTGTGCACAGGAAGATTGTCAGTGGGAAGGTGCCCTGGATAAAGCTAAGCACAGGGTTTGGGGCCACAGTTTTGGAGGACTCTGCCACGACTCCTTTCATCTTAATTGGCCGCTTATTTGGGATTGTCATCTTCCACCTGGTAAATTCACAGATTGCAGAAATCCAAGGTGAAAACTAGGGCACGGAAACCAGCTCTTGAGCAAGATTCCTCTCATGGCTCAGATTCCTCTCACCTCGCCGTGGGCGAAGAGCACTGATACAAGAACAGCGGTTCCCATGAAGAACCACAGTTCAGAAAGCAAAATTATAGGCACATGCACATAGTTGTGTGGTTAATCGTGATTGTGAGGAGTGTGTTTAGAAAATGTTGCATAATGTAATTACTAGCTTCTGTGCTGCAAACTCCTCGGGGAAATTACTGCTGTATGAATGTACACGTTAGCCATATGGCCAATGTGTATAATGTTCTGTTCAGGAAAAATTAGGTCAGACAATAATTTGACCTAAGTTCGCAGTTTGCTTACGGGTCATCAAATTAGTGAAGAACCATATTTGCTGAACTTCAAAGCATAGTTATTTTAGGGCCCACAATGGAATTTGCAGGTTCTGGCTGAAGGAACCAAGCACCATGAGGGTTTTTTTGGGTTTGTGACAGGTTTTTGACACCAGTGAAATATTTCATCCTGGCACCTTCAAAAGCAGGTAATACTTTTGCATGCCTCCAACTGAAGAACCCTAAGGAGTCATTATTTTTTCTAAGCATCCATCCTTTGAAAATCAGCTGCTGAAAAGTGTCGTGACCTAAGCACCCAAAATGGCTTTGAATCAGAGTAATGGAGGCAAGAAGTAGCCCCTGGAATCATCATTCTTCAAAAGCTGTTGCCATGCCAAAGGAAGGGAAATAACTTCGAGACCTCTCAGTGATGAAAAACACAGTGTGTATGAAATGAAATTACAACTGCTAAAAAAAAGAAAGAAAGAAAGAAAGAAAAGTAAATTCTAAACACAAAGTACTAAGTAGTCTTTGATCTAAGCTTTCTTAAGAGTTGTTCTAACTCATATTCAGACCTTTTGACCTTGTTTTGCCTGGTGGGTTCAGACCCCTGGGAAGATTACAAAAGTCCATAGGTCCATACCCTTGTTGCTTGTCCCTTAGCCATCTTGTACTCACTTCTGCAGACTTTCTCATGCACTGTGAGCCATGACTGTGTGCCCAAGGTCTTTCACAGCCTCAAGGACAACCTGTGGAAATGCCTAATGGGCCTTAACGATCCTGATCATCCAGCCCCACCTGAGGCCTCCAACCACACCATGGCCTAGTGGCCATTTCAGCTCAGTCTGGGGCTTTCCCGAGCTGTCCTGTTGGGTGGTGGTCTCCAGTCCCCTCTCCTAGTGGGCTTTTTGTCCTGGCTTATCCCTTGCTGAGCTGTAGCCACTCAACGGACACCATTAGCAGTCCTCCAGTTCAGCACTATAGATCTGTGACCCTCAGTGGGGGCCTGTGTGATTGAATGACCTTCAGCTCCTGCTTAATCCTCTTTGTGGGGCAGTGGTGCAGGTGTCTCTGGCAGTAAGAGGCTGATTCCCAATCCAGTTTCTTCCAGGATGGTGATGTGGCTGTTGTTACCTGTTGTTACTTATCATGTAGGTCAGTACCTATTTTTATACCTTGCACCTGAAAAATTTTTAAGGCAATATTGACTGCTCTAGCCTCCAACCAGTACAGTTCTTATGCTCATTTTTTATTATTGTGTGTTTTGCTAGATTTTGTGTTTCAATGGCATTTGCTACTTCCTTTGTTGACAAGAAAATCTTTATCCTAAATAAGTTTCCCAGGATGTTAAGTAGGTTAGCTCTGTACCATCTGAAATAGCTTAAGTAGAGGGTCTTAATTCATTCTAACTAAAGCTTGTTTAATGTATTGCAGTCCTAAAACTTCAGACTTCCAAAAAAAAAAAAAAAAAAAAATCTATGTTTAACTTCAGTTTTGAAAATCTTCAGTAATTAGAATTTTAACTTCAATTCCAGATTTTTTTTTGCTTCTCATTTAGCTGGAAAATGTTATTGGGTGCCTGTAATGGGAGTCTTTGGTCCCAAGACAGTCACAAGTCACATGAAAGTTAATAGTCTTTCATGCGATGCATTCCTGTTTACACTTAACAAAAAAATATAACAATCACCTTTTTTATGGAAAGCAGCAACAATAAAGGAGGGATTGCCAGAGGCTCTTGGCAGGACCAAACAAAGCTACATGGCCTACATAAGTTCCTTGACTAAAGGCGCAAGGCTTAGAATGATGGTTTTGCAGGCTCAAGGTATGTCCATATGGTACTCTGCAAACCTGGGCTTGTTCAGCACTCTCTGCCAGCTGGCCAGGAGAGAGCCAGCTCTGGTGTGAAATTGCTGTAGCCTGTTGGATGAGGTATATGCTGGAGGTGCTAAGCTCTGTCTCTTTGCTGAGTCCATATGTGGCCTGGGGGCCGTATGCAGCCCCAGGGGACCAGCAGCATGGCTGTTGGTTGCGTCCTTCTCAGGGCTTGGCTGGTGAACCTAAATGCTCTTTTTGTGTGGTATTCCGTTCCAGTGGGTATGTAAGATAAAGAAAAGCTTTCTGTTGGGGGAATCAATCAGCTGTACAGAGATGTGGTGTAGGAGGCCTTTCTGACAAAAACTGTAACTCAACTTTGTGGTTGTCCCACTATGTCTTCTTGTGTCCGAGCATTTCCAAGCCTTGCAGGGTGTGTGTTTCACAGCTGTCCTATGAACTAGAGCTGACTGGCAGATCATGCTTTGTGTATGTCTTAACCTTGGCCTGGAATGTACTTAATGACCCTTGAGATGATGTGTGTGGCAGGTCTTGTATTGGTATGTAAGGGAAAGGAGTATGTTGAGGGCTGATGGGGCCGGTGTGTTGGTTCTCATGGGTGGCAAGAGAAGAGCACATCCAAAAGCTGATGTAGAATGGACTCACTGCAACCTGCTTACAGCTAGGTCTTGGGAGAGACTGGTTTATGTTCAAGGACTGTGCAAAAACTTTAGCTGCTAACACTAAGAAGTGATTGCCTATGAACTGTGGGTTTCGAGGGCATATTGTTTTCTCCCTGCCTTTGTGGCTCATCACACATTTGGCAAGAAGCAGACTTCCCAGCTGAAGGCTATTTTCCAATCTAACTTCTGGTATCTTCTCCAAGACCTAGGAGCCCTAGGGCAATTCATATTAAAGGTCACTGCAGTTTTGTTCAATATGAATTTATGTCTCTGCTCTCTAGAACTGCTGAAAGTATAGCTGAAACAGGAAAAAGGCATGGCAAAATCTCTCCAAATCTCTGATCCTATTATCTAGTTATCTAACATCCTTGCTCATATGTGAAAAGAAGTGGCTTCTTTTCCTGCACAAAGGGACCCTTTGTTCACAAAGCACTTTCCATAAGAGGTAAAAATGCTGTTTGGGATTTGGTTGGGGTTTTTTTTCCCAAGTGAAAAAGGTTCCTTGAGTTTCTCATATTAGCTATACACTTTTAATGGCATCAAGAGAACATCACTGAGCTATTAAAATATCTGTGATGAGAACCTGGGCATGGACCAGCATTGACCTTGGTGGCAGCAGCACCAGTGCAAGCAGTCCTGTTCTGCCCCTTGTCCATTTGAGCACCCTGACCAGTGCAGGGCATGGGGTGGAAGAAAAGCACCAGTGCTGCTGAGGAATAGTGTGTGTGCAGGGCAAATGAGCATGTTGGGAACTGCCAGAGATGATGTTGTCACTGAAAAGGAAATAAATGGTCAAACTACAGCCTTAACCTACTGCGTCCTAAGTGGGCTTAGCTTTGGTGGTTCATTGGTCAGAACAATTTGTTACAGCATTGAAACACAACTAATTCTCTTTCTCCTGTTAACACAAAGAGGTGCAGTAATGCTCCCACTGCTGAAGGCTGTGTGAATTATGCCGGCTGACGAAGGGGTTTGTACTCAAATTCCAGTGGTAAGTCACTGGTAAAATGAGTTCTGTTTTGTCCTAGACCTGTTTATTTCCACCACACTTGGACTGAATCGCTTATGGGGACACTTAAGAATATTTGTGTTCTATAAAATGGAACAAGTAATAGATTTATGAACGTATAATACACTGGTTTGAGGCTTTCGGTGACTCACATGCCTTATTACTGTCTTCTACATAAAACATTCACAAGATAAAATCTATGTAATTCACTTTCACACAATAGCGTGAAACCACGGTCATCCAAAACGCAAAATATTTGTTATGGCATGTAAAATTCCCACTTTGTCCTGTGATTTAAATCTCAGTTCCTTCTAACTGTAATTATTATCCATCACTCTGAGTTATTGCTTGTTAATGATGTGTTTGTTTCTTTGATTAAAGGGTTTAATGTCAGTACGTGTTCCAGTCACAGTTCATCTCAGACTTCTTAATCACCATAACAGCCACCACAATGTCTGGTCAAGTAAATCCCATTTTGAGCTTTTTTTCCTTGAGGGGATGTATTTTCAATTAAATTGTTCTTTTAAAATATTGGACTTTATTAATGTGACTTATCATTCTCCCCAGCACAAAACAGCTTCCAGCAGCCCTCAGATAACCAGTTCAGCATCTCTTCTTCCTTCATCCTAAAGCAGGGTTCTCAACACCGGTTCCTTATTGATAATGTCATGAGGCTAAAGGCAGGGAAGTTGGGTATTTGTTGGTGTGGCGTGCAAGTCCCCCGAAACAAAGATTCTGTGACTTGAAAGCAGCTCTCCTGTTAATTTTATCATCTCCCTGCACCTCTGAAATTCAGATCTGCACTGGCACTGCAGCGCTGACCCTCTGAAAAATGTCGCAGTTATCTGCTTTTACACTCGAGCTTGTCTACAGGCAAAAATAGTGCTGTTTGAAATCTGCTGTCCAGCAGTACTTGCACGTGATCAGTGTCCTCTAATCTTGCACCACTTTAAAGGGTATCCACTGGAAGTATGTATATTTAGGGTTCTTTTCTTCATATTAAGCTGAGGGCTACTGCTCTGCTGGGAAAGGTGCTTGTTGGCACTTCTGGGTTTCTTATGGAGCACTTGTGGTAATGCAGGGCTGGTGTCTATGCCCAGCATGGGGTATGGTCTGTGTAGTCAGCAGCTTCACAAGTGGGACAAGGACAGAGAGTAGGGGTTAAGTTTGAAGTTAAAGCTAATTTAACTTGAAACTTGCTTGGGTATTTGTAGCAGGGAGTTCAGCACCATCTGTAAAAATTGCCAAAGGTCAGTATCTTGGATACTAGTGATGTTGTCCCCAGTTTCTGTGGTTAAACTGCTTTCAGTGCTTGAGCTTGCTAGGGTAAAAGTGACTTGGACAGGTCAAAGTGAAATGCAGACAGGAGCACGGAGATCTAGCTTCTTATGTTACACAGTAAAAATTATTTTCCACGACTCCTGAAACTTGCTTTAAATGTGTTTATTCATGGGTTAGCTGTGTGCTCCACAGTACAGATACTTCAGAAGATTGATGGAAAAAGACTGTACGTTAAACTGTCAGTAGCCACATTTTGTCTGTAGGTTTGCTCAGTCAGGGTATAGGGTTAAAGAGAAAGGTGAAGAAGGCACGTGTTCCTTAATCAGGTTATCTGGACTTCAAGTTCCTACCAGAACTAGCCAGCATGTGATAATCCGTAATTCAGAAATCAAGTTGTATGTGCACATCACATGTCTGTGGGTCAGTTTGTCAGTGAGAATTAATCTCTAAATATGAATATGAGAGGACCTCTTACTACTTTCACTCATCTACTTTTTATATTTTGCTTTTTCATGAATGTGTTGTACAGGAATAACATGTGCTCATGTTCCTGTCCTGTCTCCTCAGCACTTGCCAGCACCAGTGTCCTCTCCTGTCCAGATTCCATCCTGTCTCTGCAAAGTTATCTGTACTAGAGCTCCTCACTCATTCCCTGCCATGTTCAGTTTTATTATTACAATAACCTATACTTAATTTTGGCTGACCGGGGTTAGGTACTTTGGTGGGAAGTTTAATGATAAAAAAAATAAATAAAAAATAGTTGCCACTCACTGTTTGACAAAAGCTCAGTAGATTGTGCCAGTTTTCCTCTGCCTCCAGTTCAGATAAGCCAGCCTTCATTTACCATACTCACCCTAAAAAATACTGTGGGGCTTGAGTTATCCTGGGTGTCTTCCTCCTGCTGTCCCAGAAGTGGGATTGTTTACCTGGTATGCAAAGCACCAGTATACACACAGAGGCTAGGTGTTTTATTTATCTGCTATTTTGTACCAGATAGAGTGCTAGGTGGCAACTCCACAAAGCTAGCATGCCTTAATTCTCTGTACATCAGATTATATATATTTCAGAGAACATAGAAATTACTTTTCATTGGTCAAAAGTTACTAAATGATACTGTCTAGTGGTTAAATTCCTTGCTTGCTATGTAGATCAGTGCTCATGCTCCATGAGGGTGTGAGGGAGCAAGACTTTTCAGTCCTGAATTGAGTCAGTGATTGTGATCTTCCCCTGCCACCTTTACCTTTTACCCAGTTACTGCCATCTCTGTTGACTTGTTCTAGTAATTGTCTAGCCTTCAATGCTTCCTGGGGCAGGATGTTCCTCTTTAATCAGTGCTTTAGTTCTTCTATCAAGGTTAAGGTTGTTAGTCAGGATGCACTGCTTATACAAAGTCCTGTTTTGATAAGTGATGTTAATCTTACTTTGCAAGCAAATTAATCTTACTATGGCAAATTCCAGTCTCACCACATATCACCTCCAAAATCTACACAGAGGACCATGAGGGTTTGCAGTTCCATTCACAAACAGCATTTCCAGCAATAGCCCGGGAGCACCCTGCTTTCCTGAGGCCATTCAGGGGTGTTCTACCAGTTCTTCCTCAAAATTTTACAATGCACTCTACTTTAGACTAGACTTTGAGGTTGCATTGATCATGGTTTATGTCTGAACAGCTACTGGAGAAGCAGTGCTGCAGTGCTTTCCTGCTGTGCCCATAGGTGGCCCGTCTTCCTTTACCCCTCTCCCGGAGGGGACACAGCCCATGTAGTAAAGGGCTCTCATATTTCCTTACTATCAGTCATGTTGGGGTGACAGGTCCATCTGCCATTGGCACCTACATGATACTCCTTCCTGCAATGGTTATTGCTCTTTCCAAACAGCTGTTTTAAAAAACAAAACCCACAAACAACCTTTCAGTAAAAATATATCACAGATAATGGAAGGATTAAAGCCCCTTGGGCTCTATCCAGCTGGTGCTAGCTTACAGCTCAGCCCATTTGTCGGGGTCAGTATGTCTACCTGACCATCTTACAAACAGGCAACATGTTCTAGTCAATGAACCAAGTGCCAGAACTTTAGCAGATAATACAACCTGAAATGGAAAATGCTGATAAGCTTTCTGGAGGCATCCAAGTCTGTAGACTCAGTTTAGGTACGTTGAATACTGCCTTTTGTGTGGTAATCGCAGCCGCAGTCTCTCTTCCCAGTTAATAAATGTGGGAGGTTTGATTTTTTTTTTTCTCTTTGTTGTCTTGGTTTGATTTTTTTAAATGATTTTTTTTGTTGTTGTTTTGTTTTAGGATTTATTTATTTATTTATTAAATTTATTTTTTCATTACACCTTAAAATTTGCTATTTATTGATCATAGGGAGACCAGTTCTTTAAAATAAGAAATGTGCCAACAATATTATATTCTTTGTCAGAATTGCATAGGGGCAGCTCTAACCATATGGGTAGTAGGGGCCATGCTCACCAGAGTTGTGAAGTCTGGGTAAAACCTGTCTGAATCTTTTCCTCTTCTTGCACTTTTGTGCAGTCTAGTGAATGTTGTGTGTATGAGCAGGGCTGTTATTACATCAGAAATGGAAGTACTTTGGAGCTACCCAATAGCAAACTATATTTGTGTGTGAGAGGGGATGATACGTGATGATCAAGTCACCTGCCAATTGCCTAAGTTTCTTTTGGCATTGCTGTCCAGCTGTGCCCCTAGTACATTGGATTCATATTTCAGGTTCAGCTCTAAATTCTTGCTTGGTATTTTGTAGACGCTCTAACTGGATTTCAAAGTTTCTATGGCAGCTCTTTAGAAGAGCTCAGCTGATAATGGTAGTCATTGTTCTCAATTTTACTTTTAGGGGAATCTAAGTTGGAATCTCAATTCCTGAGATTTCTGAAAGATCTGATAAAAGCTCTTTTGTTTGTCCAGCTTGGGAAAGATCTGCTGATAATGTCATTCCCTTTGCTGAAGCTTCACAGCTTCCAGAAGCTCTTTACCTTTTTTTTTAGTAGCATTGCAGACCAAAACCTTGAACAAGTCAACTGCTATTCTACACAAATTAATTCCAAGGCAACCAGTTACTTTGTCAACATCAGTAAATCTTGTCTAGGTTTACCCTCCAAATTTTTGGATATACTGCAAGATATATTATTGCTGAACCTATTGATAGGGGTTCCTAAATCCAGTTGTCTGATAGGGAAGAGGCTGCCTCAGCTCCATGCCCTTAGTTTCAACTAGCTGTGGGGCTGAACTTGTATTCCAAATAGGTGTGTATGCAAACACATGTACACTATGCACACATACATATACACAAACAATTCCCAGATAGGAACATAGTAACTTCATAGTGATTACTGTGCTCCTGATGACAACAGTCTCTGAATTCACCCTAACTGTATTTTCCTGTTGTAAACCAATTACAGATTATTTGAGCAGCTTGGTTTCCTTGACTGGATGTTTGGTTAGCTCAAAGCAGAGGGATTTGCCCGTGGTACCGCAAACTTTGGTATGTAATGTAGTCTCAGCCTTGGTTTGCTATCATAAGCAGTTGTCTGTGGATAATGAAAAAAACCCAAACTTACTTATTTCTTAATAACATACACATATGGGTAAATGCTGTTTTGTTCTGTTAAAAGTTTTCAATGTTGAATAATGAATCTTCCCTTTCTGTTTCTTGGGGTTTGTGGTTAAAGTGCTACACCTTACACTTACTCATGTAATTAGCAAACATAACAGAAAAGTTCAGCACTAATTAGATAAATAAAGAAGCTGTTGTTCAGGAAGGGTTGCAAATAAAGCCAAACTAGATACTTCTCCTGGTTTCAACATCCTCACCTCATCTCTCAGCTTTGTGGAGAAGCAGCCTCCCGGAAAAGTTTCCCATCATCTCAGAATGGGTCAGCCATCTGCTAGAGCCACAGTCCTTTTACTAGCAAGACCAGAGGTTTTGCTCTTTGTCTTCTTCACTGCAACATTTTGTACTACACTCTGCACATGGCACCTTTCACTTACTCAGCATTTCATGAGTCCTTTGGATTTTTATTTTTAGGTACTTGTTATTCTTCCAGCAAAAGATATATTCTGACTTGTAATGTAATACAATTAGCACACTTAGAGCCCGGTGAGTTCTCTGAAAACTCTCGTGTCCTTTGTCAGGGTCATTGATCATCCTGTTCTTTCAAAAGAGTGGCATCAAAAGTGTTGAGGTTTTCTTTTGTTTTGTTTTGTTTTGGTTGTTTTGGGGTTGGTTTGTTTTGTTTTGTTTTGGTTTTTTTTGTGGGTTTTTTTTTTGTGTGTGGGTTTTTTTTGTTTTTTGTTTTTTTTTTTTCATATGCTGCAGAGTTTCTGATGGTCTTGATATGTGACATTTTGTCCTTACTCAGACTTTGGTAACAACCACTACTCAACTGAGATTACAGATCCATTGTAGATGGAAAATATTCCTGCAATTTATGTCCTTGAGTGACACCAGACTGGTACCAGGACTTTCTCAGGAGAAAATCCTGCTTCTTCCTTTATTGTTTGGAAAGGGGTTAACTTGTTTGTTCCTCCCTCCATAGCTTCATAGCTATTGCTTATGTCTCAAGTTTGCAATGAGTTTGTACAGCATTCTGAAATAACGGGCTTTGCTCAGATCAGAAAAGTGCTAGCAGGTATGCAAACCAAACTGATATTATGATGTTTGTTTTTTACTTCACCGATCATCTGAGAAAAGCAGCTCTACCAAATCATACCAATAAATCTCTCATATGTGTATATATCTAATTTATTTTTTTTTCCTTCAGACGATGCTACCATGGACTAAATGCAAAAATAACCCAGCTGCTGTGTGAGGGAGGAAAAAAACTTCTGTGTAGGTTTGAGGTTTTTTTTCCCTCTCTATTTTCTACCTTTCAAAACTTAAGCAGTAGGCATGAGAAGCACGACTGAAGCTTTTTTGTTCTTGGGAAATTAGTAATGTTTAAAATTAGAAACCAAAACAACTGGAGTGGGTAATATCTCAGAAAAGATTACTACAGGTTCTGTGACTTCCCATAATTACTTGCTTTAATCTAATAATTATTAGTTATGTTTTGCAGTCTTTTTTAAAAAGCCTGAGGAAGACTCGTCTTTGTGTTTTATTTATTAATAACTTCAGTTGTCTAGGCTGAGGTTTGAAAAGCTGATGAAAACAGGCTAACTAAGACTTCAGTTGGCCTTCTTAGTAAGCTCGGTACACCTGAAAAATACCTCTTTTCATTTATGCTGTTTCCCACAGTACTAGATTTCAAACAATCCAAGGCAAATGGTACAGAATATAAAGGAAATAAATAATAAAAAGAGCTGCAAGAGCACTTGAATTTGAAACAGAAAAGGCATTTGATGATGTAGGATGGGTTGCCATACCACATGCCACAGACACCTTCAGCACTTTCAGGTTTGAAAGAGGAGTATCTACAATCTGTATCAATCCTGCAGTGGAAACACACACTTCACTTGGGTCGTAAAGCAGAAACACTTATTACATTGACAACCTCAATCCTAGGCTTTACAACTTTTAGCTTCTGAAAAAAAGTAACTTCTGTAGCTACTTCCACTGGAAAAATGAGCCAGAAGACTGAAGTCTTTTGATGAAGACATACTTGCCTTTTTTTTCTGTTTATGAGAAAATAATGAATAGTACAGCATATATTCATGCCAGAGAATGCAAAGTTGGTAAGATAGTCCTCTAACCCATGTTGTTACACTGACATTCATCCTGTAATTCTGGTAGGGCAGATGTCTTTGGTAGTGACCAGAAATAACCCTTATACTTCGAAGGCAGAGCAGCCAGTGGAGCTGTTGATTGGCTTTTTTCTACCTTTCACTGACACTTTGCTCTCCTGCATTATATCCTGCACCAAATTCAGTTCTTTGCTAGCTGAGGAAGAAGGCAAGCTTGCTTAGTAGAGAATTAATCGAGGAATTTATCTTCTCATATTAGCTATGTGCAAAATGGTGCCCCATGCCCAATGCATGAAGGACCCTGATAACGGGGTGAGGTACATGACAATCGGGCATATTATTGGGCACCAAGGCCGCAGTTATGTGCTTTACCTTCTTAGGCAAATCTGCTATTGCTTTGTTGTCAGTATGGGGTGTTCTCAGCTGTTCAGAGCCTGTTTCAGTTGGGTTGACCCTGAAGTTACAAGCTCATAGTTTCAGGCAGTATTTTCTCTTCTAAGCAAGTCATTGCAGTTAGTGCCTTGTCTTTCACATGTAATTCTGAAGACTAATGCAATTCTTGCTCTTTAGCCCCTAAATGGCCATTTCTGATGTTTACTGCACTACATAGATTGCTAACATATGTCTATACTGTGGAGTAACTGCACTGCTGCTCTTGTTTTCCACTGCGAATCATGCTCAAAGCATCTGTCTTTGGAGACAGCCAGTAGAGGGCCTCCTGTCATGCAGAGACATGTCTTGGCAGAGTCAAGGATCTGATGTCTTAATTTCCACTTTTTTTTTTTTTTTTTTAATAAAGGTCATCGAGGGAAGCCGCCAACAAAGAAAGAAAAGAAATAATTTACTTACACAAGGCCATTCTGCTCTGTGAGCACTCAGAGGTTAGTCATGACGGCTGGCAACTTGACCCTAACCTTTCCTCGGGATCATCGTTGCCGTTTGTAGTAGCTCATGTGAGAAATCGCATCTTAGTCCAGGCTTGCAGGAGACTTTAGGCATCTGTGGTCCCAAGCTGGTGAAAACTGAGGAGAGAGGAGAATCTCCTCAGTGGGTAGTCCTCTCGCCAGGAGTACCTCCTACACACGGACATCAAAATGAGTCAGCAGAGTGCTAAAATTAGCCAATGATCTTATCTGAAGATCTTGAAAAGTAGGTCACCATGCTCACATATAAAACAGATGAATGCTGCTGATAAGGATCATGGGGAAAGCTTCATAGGTAGTAAGGCATGAGGAATAAGTACCCAGCATTTTATCCAGTAATTCTTGTACGTAGACAAGATGAGTCATGTGTGGGCTTAACCTTAAGCATGTGCTGAAGTATTTTGTTAGAAGACTGGCTTCTTTTCAGTGCTGTGGTTTTTCCTCTCTCCTCCTTTCCTTCTCCTTTCCTTCTCTCCTCCTAGAAGCTTCTACCTCTCTGTGTATCTGCTCCAGGAAAGGAGGAGAGAGGAAAAACCACAGCACTGAAAAGAAGCCAGTCTTCTAACAAAATACTTGGTAGTCTTCAATGAATTAGCACTGTTGGAGGAATAAGGGGCCTCAAAGAGAAACAAAATCTTTGTTGAATTGTTCAGGCCATAATCTCTCTCACCTCCCTTGTGCTTAGTTTTATATTGGTGGCGTTTTGTCTAGACTTATATTTTGTGGAAATGGGATGGCCGTTTTGGGGAAAATCTACTAAGAGAGACAAGGTAAAACCAGAAAAATATTTCAAAGAGATCTCTTTTGATTAACCTGCTTTCTTTCTGAAAGATGCTCAGCTGAGAGGCAAGTAAGTTAGGGGTTGTGAGGGACATATTAGTAGTTTCCCATGTCTGCTGCTAGTCTTCATTATTGCCTATGACAAGAGGAGCTCAAATACAATACAAGCAATTTTTGGTGGTTTTACTTGCAACTCATTTAACACGCATTTATGCCTGTTTGGGTTATTCATCTGCTTGTGTAAATGGAAGAGAAATGGCTTCCCATTGTAGGAAAGCTTAAAAGACCCCATAAATGTAATTTTCCTTGGTAAAAGTCTAAGAAAGAGAAAAAGAAAATAAAGAAAGGACTTTTAGTCTAAGTGAAAAATCAGAGAAAGGGTGAAGATAGTTGGATGACATACAGTATAAAGGACATTTTGCATAGAACATAACAATATGAATAAATCCATCAGAAAACAACAACAGAAAGTAAATACATGTATTCAGATTTTCAATACGCTTTTCCTAAAGGAGGCACATTCCGATAAATAATTGAAAACTAGTTCTTTGGGATTTGTCCCCAGGAAGGAGACAATACTTCAGCAGCATTCAGTAGTCATTTAATAATCAAAATGATTCAAGTTAATATTAAGGAAAACTGTTCACAGGTAATAAAATGTGCAAACTCTGAATAACTTAGGAACAAAGGGCTCAGTCTTGTATTTGCTTAGCTTTATAATGTATATAGTGCCCTTGAGGTCAACACCTTCAATAAAACCACTGAGGAGTTCCTAAAATGGAAAGAAAAGCATCATAACTTTCTAAAAAGAGAGTAAATGAAAAGAAGAAGAAAGCATGCAAATTTGTCAAGTTGAGCAGGGAGGAAATCAGGTTATAATTAATAAGCTAATGGATAAAGCAGAAAAATTGATTAGCCCAAAAAGCCAAACAACTAAAAAGCTTGACAATAAGAGGATATGTCTGAACACTCTGGATTATTGATGGATACAGAACAAATATTTAATGTAAATTCATACAGTTCAAGAGAAATTAACACTAGGTAAAACTGCTTTCAGAAACATCTGAGGATATATTTCACGGAAAGGAAAAATTAATGTGCAAATCCTGTTTAGACACCACTGGCATATGACTATATGTGCATATTCAAAATGAAAATTCCTGTGTACTTGTCAACATATTTTCTTTTTTGGCAGCATATAAAGTACCTTTGAGCATTTTTGTTTATTTCTATGATTGTTTTAAGCCAACCTTTGATACACATGAATTCGAACCTTTGAATTCACATGAGATGTGAATATTCTATGCTGTAGAATATCGTGTGATCATAGAACTAAGCTGGATGAATAAGGATTTGCAAATAGTTGTGTACGTTAATCTTAATCAGACATCTCTGAGCTGCTTTAGTCTTCGGTCTTTCTTCAGTTTCTCAGTATTCAGGGGTGTATCTGTGAATGATTTAAAAGTCTTTTTAATCACTTTTTCAATAGAAACTATGTCAGTGAAATCAAGCTTAGGGTACAGAATTCAGGTTTGTGCACCTAGATTTGTAGTGTAGTTTTGTAGTTTTGAGGTGGTTAATTGTAGCTGCAGAATATGCAATTTTATTCATTTTTGTTTAGAGATGACAGTATCCATCTCTACTTGAGGAGAAGTCAATAGCAAGTTCAGTATGAGAATTACACTCGAGGTCTATGTTATATACTGCCAGGAGAACTCTCAAGGTTTAAATTAGCCTGTTGTCTCTTTTCTAGCAATTACCTTACAGTTTTTATTTACCACCTTAGAATTCTTAGCTGTTCTTTTGAGAAAAGAGTAAATTATATGAAAAGAGGAAATGAGCTCTGTCTAATCACTGGAACACAGTTATTTATGACTGGTAAAGAACAATGTCTTTCACCCTTTTCTGGTGGCTTTTTTTGTTGTTGTTTTTGGTTTTTTGTTGACAAATTTTATGAGAAAAAATAAATCTCATTTATTATAAAGAGAATTCAAGGCACTGCAAATTTCACAGGGTCTTAAATTGTAACGATAAATGAGTGAGAGAAGTGTGTCAACCACAAAGTTAATACTTGTCAGAGATCTTTAATGTATTTGTATTAGCAGTGACAGGAATGCCACAGTTTAAAAAAAATCTGTAAGACAAATAGTAATTTCTTATGTGTGGTCATAATCAAATTCTAGTCCCAGCCCATGGAGAAACTAGCTAGTAAACAGGGGGAAGATAAAATTTTTACTCTTACCTTCAAACAGACTAAATCCATGGCATTAAATTCAAGAGATGAAGGATATCCTTGTAAAACGAACAGCAACAACAAAAACAATCTGTAGTAAGAAATGGATCACTATGGGGCTTCCCACAAGCTTTGTGATAAATAACTGCCTAAAATTTCCATTGTTTTGTAAAACCCTAATGATCCAAAAGTAGGTATGGGGATTTGGTGAGATTTAGGATGACAACAGATATTTTGTGAGGTTTACAATGTTCATTGAAAAACAGTATGTAAAGCTTTATTCGATACGTTAAACAGTGAATTCAGTTGGATTCTTCTACTTCAAGCAACCTTCCTGCAATGCTTTAAGCAATATTAGTGAGATAACGCCTAAATTATTACGGAAGTGGGAATGTGCTTTAACAATAAAAAGGTTATATTTTAGTAGTGGAAATATTTTTAAGTATAATCCATTACATTAGTCAAAATAATTGAGTAATTCAGTGTAGAACAAAATTTGGGATGCACTTTCCAGTGCTTGAGGCTATGCTAAATTAAATTTACATGAAACAAAAATCAGAAGATAGATACTGGAAAATCATTTAAAAATTCAGAATCAAATTAACCTCAAGAGTTTTGTATGTGGAAAGCAAAGTCATGCAAGAAGCCGTAACAGTGATTGCTGAATATTATGAGCAGAGTTGAGAATAAAAAGTGATGCTGGAAAATCTTCATTAATGTCATTAACTACATATTTTTAATGTGATTGGGGTGTAGGGGCCTGTAGCAAATGTTAGTGCTGGTGTGGACTGGGGAGGGCAAAAGCCAGCAGCTCTTGGCAATGGTGGCCAGGCTTAGCTGGGTGTGATGCTGAGGCATCCCATGGGATGCCTGGGTAGAGGTCTCTCCACAGGATAGGGATGGTCCTAGGGAAGGACAAAGGCATGAGGGCAGCTCCAAACGCACACGTGAAGCCCACATCGAGGTGTCATGGTTTAAGCCCAGCTGGTAGCTCAGAACCACGCAGCCGCTCGCTCACTCCTCCCTTTCTTCCTCCCCCTACTCCCAGAGGGATGGGGAGGAGAATCAAAAGAATGTAACTCCCACGGGTTGAGATAAGAGCAGTCCAGTAACTAAGGTATAATACAAAACCACTACTGCTGCCACCAGTAACAATAGTGATAAGGGAAATAACAAGGGGAGAGGATACAATTGCTCACCACCCACCAACCGATATCCAGCCCGACCTGAGCAGCGATCTGACCTTTTGTGTAATTCCACCAGTTTATATACTAGGCATGATGTGCTGTGGCATGGAATATCCCTTTGGCTAGTTTGGGTCAGGTGTCCTGTCTCTGCTTCCTCCTGGCTTCCCCTCCTCCCTGGCAGAGCATGAGACTGAGAAAGTCCTCGATTGGAGTAAACATTACTTACTTAGCAACAACTAAAACCACCAGTGTTATTAGCGTTGTTCCCAGGCTGAAAGTCAAAAACACAGCACTGCACTAGCTACTGAGAAGGAGAAAAATGACTGCTACTGCTGAACTCAGGACATGAGGCTTCTCACACTTCCTCACGACTTAGCTGTCTCCATCCAGTCTGATCCGAGATTACAGTTGCCTTGTATCAGGGCTCACCTAGAGGAAGAGGTGGCAGGGCCTGTTGGTGGGCCAACACCAAGCACATCTTAGCCTAAATGGAGATGTCTGGGTATGGTATCATCCAGAGAAACAACCAAACGGCGAATGTACAAGAGGTGTGCTGATAGCACCTAGATTATCAGGTTATCAAGATCCCAACCCACCTACACGCAGTTTCTTCAGTTTGAAGAGAACAAAGGTCAGCCTGAAACAATGGCCAGCTTGCAGCCATCAAGAGATATAACGTGAAAATAACAGGACTGGAGATAAGACACCACTATAAGTATTAAAAAGAGGTGTGTAAATCCTTACCACCTAAAATCACAGAGGTGAGATAGGATGAAGAGAGGGAGAACTGCAATTGCTGTTCCTGAAGGGTACATTTACCCCAAACCAACCTGAGAAGAGCCCTGAAGTGGTGGTGAGGATTTGATAACTGTATGCCTTGTCCTCTTTTGCAGCATGTAATCATGGCCAAAGGTCTCGGGGGCACGCAAGACTTGTGCTCAAATGCACTTGTGCACATGCATCTTCTTTGTCGTTTGTAGGTACAACAGTGTCAGTGGGCAAAATCTGTTCTGCTTCAAAGCAGTTATCTTCCCCTCCTATTCAGTCTTGAATTGAGATTTACTACTTTGATGCTACTATATTGCAGCATTAATTGTGTTCCTTCAACTGTGTGGATAAAAAGGTGAAGATTGCAGAGATTTCAGAGAGGAGGTGTACTCTGTGTTTGTGTTGTGCTTTAACACCAGCTGTCAACACCACCCAACAGTTTGGTGGGATGTGAAAAAGAATTGGAAGAGTAGAGATAAGAAAACTTGTGGGTTGAGATAAAGGCAGTTTAACAGGTAAATCAAAGCCATGCATGCAAGGAAAGCAAAACAAGGAATTCATTCACCACTTCCCACTGGCAGGCAGGCATTCAGCCATCCCTAGGAAAGCAGGGCTACATCATGTGTAATGGATACTTGGGAAGACAAATGCCATAACACCAAACATCCCCGCTTCCTTCTTCTTCCCCCTAGTTTACATGTTGAGCATGACACCATATGGTCTGGGATGTCTCTGTTGTCAGTTGGGGTCATCTGTCCTGGCTGTGTTCCCTCCCAAACTCTTGTGTACCTCCAGCCTGCTCACTAGTGGGGTGGTGTGAGAGGCAGAAAAGGCCTTGACTCTATGTAAGCACTGCTCAGCAGTGACTAAAACATCTCTGTATTACCAACACTGTTTTCAGCACAAATCCAAGCCATAGCTCCATACCAGCTACTATGAAGAAAATATCTCAGCCAAAATCATCACAGTCTGAAAGCATAGCCACAGCAGATTTGGAAAAATCTGTGATTAGTTTTTATTCTGGCATGGCTAAATCATAAAATCAAAATGATGACAGCAGAGATTTCAGCCTGTGTTAGCCATTTGAGATACATAACCTATCTATCTTCAACAGTCTCTCAAGTGGTAAATCGATAATTGAGAAGTTCATCTCCAAAATGTTTTGGACAGTGGTTAAAGAATTAATATCAGGAGCTTGTTCCAAGATAGTAGTATTTTTATTTCAAAGAAAATATATCAGAACCATCAATCCAGCTGAGCTGTAAGATGATTCATAAGAAAAAGAAAACGATCTGACAGATATAAGCAACCTGTAAGTCAACCAACCCTACCTGGCTCTTGATCCTGATTCAGAAACTACCTGCTTTCTCCCATTCACGTAGTCCTAGGAAGCAAGCATCTTATCCATGGGTTTACAAAGGAGTTTCTTTAACTGAGGTCTTCATAGAATCTTGCAAGAAACAGCCAAATTCTAATCAGGAAAGAACATTTCTGAAGAAACTCTGAGAGCTTTGAGCCTTATCTAAGCTCAGCAAATTTTGGGAACTGATCACAGCGTCCTACTTAAGTGGGGGGAATTTGAACAAGGAGTTAGAGGTGATCGGGTGCTATAGGACAGTCCCATGCTCTGAAGAAAGAAGTATTTATTTCACTAGTGACTGGGATGTGCTCTTTTCCTATAAAGCAAGAAAAGCTGTGACAAACCCCTTTGTAACATAAATCTGCATGCCTTGGTGGTGAGATTCAGATTCTATAGGGAATAGATTTAACAACCTAAGCAATTGCCAGAGAGATTATATAAATATTCTTCCCCAGTTAATGGAAGGGGCACGGCAATAAAGGCTACAAAGAAAATAATTTATTCAACATTGATAAAACAGGAAACATGTACTTGGGTAGAAATACAATTTTGTCACACCCTGACAGGGAAACTTCTGTGAATCTCCAATTCTACTTTGGTGCAGAATTTGCTTATCTTCTTGGTATACTTTAAGGCCAGACACCATGGCAAAATTTTAATATGAAGTAAGTTAGTTATCTTAAAATTGTAATGTGCAGTGTCATGTTATGGAAAGGAGCATGATGCAGTGTAGCAGGAGGCCCTGACTTGGATGGCAACAGGAGTATTTGACCTTGATGATGGAGCCCTGTGCCTCTGAAGAGAAAAGAAAAACAACTTTGAGAAAGTTATCTGAGTGAAGAGATATAGTCAGTAGAAAAGCAGGGACTTGGCTAACAGAGACTGCGTGCGTGTAGGTAACACCTTAACCAATCAACGTATAGCAGGGGTGTGTGAACAAAGGGCTATACCCTATCAGGAGTTGCCGAGTGGCAAATGCTACACCTTAACCAATTAATGTATAGCAGGGGTGTGTGAACAAAAGGCTAAACCCTATCAGGAGTTGCCTGGTGGCAAATGCTTACATTTATTACTGTATAAATAAGGCTCTGTTAAAGCAATAAAGGTCTTTAGTCTGCAGATCACCAGAGTCCGTGCCTTTGACCTCCACAAATGGCGCCCAATGCGGGGCCTGAACACGGCAATTAGAGCAACCGGTGGAGACCCCAGCCAATCTAGAGACAGGAGCAGCGGGATCAGAGAGCTGCACCTGAGGAATAATCACTGTGATACAAGGTGAGAGGCTGGGGCATTACGATGGGGGTGAGTATGTCCTCGGAAGAAGTCTATTATCTGCATTTTTGAAAAGATTCTGCAAAGAAGAGGTGTCACGACGAGAATATGCTCCGCTTGTTACTAGCCTGGCTTAAAAACAAAGGCGTAGCAGCAGATGCACAAACTGCTTTTCATGTAGAAACACGGTCGTGAGCTGGGGAAGTACTGTGGGATGCAGCTACTAAGGGTGATAACGCCGCCACAAGATTATTGACTACGTGGCGATTGGTAATTGACTCTTTGAAACAACTTAAATCAGACCGTGCCGCTCATGCAGCTGCAGCAGAGGCTTTGTCCCCAGCCAGTGATCATCCAGCAGCCGAGGAAGGAGCACAGAGCGCTCTGCCTCAGCAACAGGCGCCACTAAGGTCCCCTACAGCTCCCTCACTAGACCTGCCGATTCCCGCGCTCCCGCCTTGTCTTCCTGGGTTCACCCAGTCCACAACAAATTCAAACAACTCCCTGCTGTTGAATGATTTAGAAGAGGAAGGGTCCATCAGCGGGACCACATATGATCCTACGGAGCACTGGCGCGAACTGCAACGGAAGGCATTAGCAGAGGGGGAGCCAGTAGTAATACAAGCATTGGCTTGTCTCATCATTATTCGCAATCAAGGGCCTGATGAATAGCAACCGTTACAATGGGACCTGATTAAGGAATTACGAAAAACGATTATGCAACATGGATTTACCTCCCCCTTTGCACAGAGTTTGCTGCAGAATGTTATGAAAGGACATTTGTTAACACCATTTGATACGAAAGCTCTGGCCAACCTGATTTTTACAATTACACAGAAGGTCCTATGGCTATCACATTGGCAGGCACTTTGCGACAATGCATCTTTACAGAATCTGGGTCGTCAGCCAGGAGACCCCGTGGTTGGGACAGGTATTCCACAACTTCTGGGGGAGGCACCAACAGTAACACCTCAATTACAGGCTCTCCTCGCGCTGGAAATTTTAAGACAGTCGGCCGATCTCGCATATGAGGCAAAGTTAAAGGTGCCTGATAAGGGAAAGGCCATTAGATCATTCACAAGCATAAAACAAGGGGCTACAGAACCATATATGCAATTTATAGATCGGTTGCAAGATGCAGTACAGAAACAAGTAGAAAATGCAGAGGCCAAAGAAGCGCTTTTATTAAAATTGGTGATCAAGAATGCGAATGACGACTGTAAAAAATTATTGAAGACTTTACGTAATCCCACTATTATAGATATGATTGAGACCTGTAACAGGGTGGGATCAATATCCTATAACAATGAAGCATTTGCCGCAGCGTTAGCTACAGCTATGCAAAAAGGCAATCGGGCGTGTTTTCGTTGCGGGTCCCTGGGACATTTCAAAAGGGAGTGCCCAAAGGCTCCAGAACTAAAACCACAACAACCGGCAATTTGCCCCCATTGTAGAAAAGGTAGATACTTTGCTAACCAGTGTCGATCTCAATTTGATATAAATGGTCAACCGCTGCCGGGGAAACGGGAAAACGAGTGCGAGACGGAGGCGCGCTCAGACGCAAAAACACCCGACCTAACGGAATCAATCACGTCCGCGGGCCTGGCCAGCCTCAGAGCCCAAACCCGCGGAAGTGCTGGAGTGGATGTTACCACAGCCACCAATGTCACTATAAATGACAATGTTGTTCATAAGGTTGCCCTAACAATATATGGCCCCCTTGGAAATGGTTTGAGGGCCTTATTGTTGGGACGATCAAGTACTACGTCTCAAGGGCTTTTTATAGTTCCCGGAGTAATCAATGCGGATTTTACGGGTCAGATACAAGCCATGATTTGGACTCCTTCCCCTCCTGTGCATATTCCAGCAGGCAGTAGTATTGCACAGCTTGTTCCCTTTAAGGGAGCAATACCAAAATCAAAACAACTGGAGAGGGGCAGTCATAGTTTTCGTCTACCGGAATGCCACAAATTTATTGGACACAACATATTCAGCATGCTCGACCCACGTTCACCTGCTACTTAAAAAATGAAGGGGCAAAACCTCAACGGGTAATGATCAAGGGCATAATTGATACTGGTGCTGACGTGACTATTATTTCATTTAACCATTGGCCATCCACATGGAGAACCATGTCCGTAATTGCAGGTATTGCGGGCATCGGAGGAATCTCCTCATCAAAACAAAGTACTGATGTTATTCAAATCATTGGTCCGGAAGGACAAACGGCTAACATCCACCCCTTTGTAGTGATGTCCCCCTTAACTTATTGGGGCGTGATGTTCTTGGGGCATGGGGGGTCATGATAGCCACGGATGGAAAAATGAAGAATTTCTAGACGGGGTCACTGACAATCGGCCTACCATTTCTCTAACATGGCTGACAGACAAGCCGGTGTGGGTAGATCAGTGGCCCCTCCCTTTAGACAAGGCTGAAGCATTGAGACATTTGGTGACTGATCAACTACAGCGAGGGCATATCGTACCCACTACTAGCCCATGGAATACACCAGTGTTTGTCATAAAAAAGAAGAGTGGTAAATGGAGACTTTTACAAGACCTACGATAAATCAATGCAGTAATGGAAGACATAGGGGCCATGCAACCAGGTATGCCATCCCCAACTATGATACTGAAAAGCTGGAATATTGTTGTAATGGACTTAAAGGATTGTTTTTTCACCATACCATTAGGCCCACAGGATGCACCGAAATTTGCCTTTTCTGCACCCTCTGTTAACCATCAAGAGCCTATGTCACTATATCATTGGACAGTATTGCCACAAGGGATGAAAAATAGTCCCACTATTTGTCAAACGTATGTTGCAAAGGCACTATCAGAGGTTCGAAAGAAACATCCACATATTCTCTATTATCATTATACGGATGATATACTACTCGCTGGCCAGACACCTTGTGCTTTAAAACTGGCAATTAAAAATACAATTGACAACCTTGCCATGTATGGCTTACAAATTGCTCCAGAAAAAAATCAACAAGAAGCACCCTGGAAATATCTCGGGTGGAAGATCGTGGAACACACAATCGAACCTCAAAATGTGCATTTGCATGCAAACATTAAAACTCTAAATGATGTGCAGAAATTGTTAGGATCAGTCAATTGGGTCTGTACATTATTAGGAATCAATAACGTAATACTAGAACCCCCTTTTCAGCTATTAAAGGGTAACCCTGGTTTAACTTCACCCCGCACTATGACGAAAGAGGCACGAGATGCCCTAAGGCAGATCTCGGACATATTAAAACAATGTCAGGCTCAACGAATTATTGAAAAAGAAATTGTGAATTTGTATATAATGAATCAGGAAAAACAACCCATAGGATTACTAGCTCAATGGGTTGTAACCCAACAAAAAGAGCCATTGGTTATTATAGAATGGTTATTTCTACCGTATCAATTTCAAAAAACTATAATTACACTGTGGAGATGTTTTCACTTTTAATACAGAAGGGACACAAACGACTTCTAGAGCTAGCAGGAATAGAACCACATATTATCTTCTTACCTTTGACACAAGAATACTTATCCTGGTGTCAATCACAAATTTGCCCTTTCAAATTGCTTTGGAAGGCTATAAGGGACAGTTTTCTATTCATTTCCCCTCTCATACACTATTAACTTTTTGCTCAGAAGTCCAATTGATTGATCAACCAAAGCTTAGTAATACTCCAGTTGAAGGCAAGACATTCTTTACAGACAGCTCAGGCTGGATGGGAAAAGCCGTTAAAGTATGGTACCCGAATGATACTTGGCAGCACCAAATACACAAAACTGTTGGCTCAACACAGATTGTAGAATTATATGCAGTAGTACAAGTTTTTTGACAATGGGATGAGCCCCTTAATTTGGTAACAGATTCACAGTATGTAGCCAATGTCGTGTCTTGCTTAGAGAGATCATGGTTAAAGGAAGTTAAGTCTGAATCCTTATTTGTATTATTTAAACAATTATGATATCTGTTAAGCCACCGTAATACATCGTATTACATTTTACACATCCGAAGCCATACTAGTTTACCTGGTTTCATCACAGAAGGTAATGCTCGTGCAGATCGTCTTGCAGCACCAGCATGGGACATACCTACTCCTAATGTCTTTGAACAAGCCAGACTCTCCCATGCATTTTTCCACCAAACTGCTAGGATGTTGCGTAAACAATTTCACTTGTCTTGGTCGGATGCACGAGGCATTATACAAGCCTGTCCAGACTGCCAAAAAGCACCCCCAATACCAGTTACAGGAACAAAGCCCAGGGGTCTACAAGCCTTACAATCATGGCAAACTGATGTGACTCATATTTCTGAATTTGGAAGGCAAAAGTACGTCCATGTTTCCATCAATACTTTTTCTAGTGCTATATGGGCCACAGCTGAATCTGGGGAAAAAAGTCGTGACATTTTACGACATTGGCAGGGGGCCTTTGCAGGTCTTGGAGTTCCACGCCGTATAAAAACAGACGACAGCCCAGGATATATTAGTGCGAAAACGCAGGCTTTCTTGGCCTCATGGGGTATTCAGCATGTTACTGGTATACCCCATTCCCCACAGGGGCAGGCTATTGTTGAAAGGGCTCACTGCACCTTAAAGGGCACGCTAGAAAAACAAAAAGGGGGAATGCTGGGCGAAACCCCATACGTGCCCTTTATCTTCGCAATCACTTAACCCTAGCTGATGATAATGAGGTGTCTAATGGACATTCTAACCCAGTTATATTCAAACATTTTTTATCCTTAACACCATTACAAACCTTAAACCCCAACCAGAAAGCCCAAGTTCTGGTAAAATCTCTGGAATCTACCAGATGGGAAGGCCCATTTGACCTGATAACATGGGGTCAAGGGTATGCTTGTGTTTCCACAGATCAAGGGCCGCGCTGGATCCCAGCCCGTTATATCCGTCCCTATCTACAGAACACTGACACATGCATCGATGGTTCGGATTTGAGTAGCGGAAGCTATTAAAATTACACAGATCCATCTTCAGAGAACCAGTCAGCGGATCACAGTCTCACTCTGGACTATACTGCGACTGGACCGGTGGCCCGCTTGCGTTAGACTGGGAGCACACAAAGATTGAGGAAGCACCTTTGGAGAGTCGTATAGAGAGAAGAATTCCTTGTATCGTTTGTAATATGAATGAACATACTGTATAGACTAAATGTGAATGTGTGGAATGTGGGCAGAAGTGGTTCTGTGATTCCAAGTTGAGACAGGCATTGTGTAAGCGGTGCAGGAAAGATACAGTAACAACACACAGACCTCAAATTGTGGGATTAGTGTGTGGAAAGACTCACTTAGTTCCGCACCTTTGGCAGGTTTGGGAAAGTGATTGGGAAAAGAAAAAGGATAAGTGTGCACGTAGGTTTAAATGGAAACTTAGAAAGGTGATAAAAGGAGTTGTTGACTCAAAGGGACCAAATCGCTCCCTGCAGCCAAGATCCTTGGGAAATGATGAGTTTTGACAAGCGAGGCCCATTTTGTCTTGTCATCTTTTTCACCCTTCTTACATTAAGTAGCTTGATTTGGGTCCCATCCCAGCCAAAAACAAATATATGGGTGTGGATAAGCCAGTAACGGAGGTGAGCAGAGGCCACAGATCAATGGGCAGAACTATTGCTTGAAGCAGAGCTTAGGCCTTTTGGCAACTATAGGGTTATTTAGCAAGAGCAGCTAAGGCTATGCATAAGGAAGCGCGAGCAGAAGCCACAGAGACTTAGCAAGAGTAGCTAAAGCTATGTATAAGGAACTAACACTATGTATAAGAAAGTAAAACTATGTATAAGGAAGTAACTCTGTTATGTTGGGACTTTCCACTGAGAGGAAAAACGGAATGTGGAACCACAAAAGCAGAAGGTCTTAAGGGTGGTGACAGAAATGCAATATTTGGCAAGTAAACCGCAACATTTAGCAAGTAAGCATGTTGGACTTTTAGGGAGGACCAATGAAATCATTGTATCCAGGTGTATGACGCACAGCTAACAGAGCAATGTAACTATATAATCAGATGTATCAGCAATAAACTTTGGCAATCGCTTGATCACATTGGTCGTCTCAGCGTTGCCCGTGACTCCCGCGTCTACATATGGGTCACCTTGGCAAATTACACAGGACAAGATACACTATGTTTATCGATGTCTCTATCCAATCCATTTGCCATTTGCCTTGTAGGGCAGCCTGCCGATAATTGGCCTGTTCCTCCAGCTCAACAGGTACTGGCACAAAAGAATGGAGTAGTGGACAACTGGGATGAGTGGGCGCCATACCTGTCCCACACTGATTTGGAACCGCAAGAAATAGACCTGTTAGGCTCAGTAAAAATGGACTATTGTCTCTACTTTAACTACTCTGGAGGCAATAGTGGCAGAACTGTACAATGGTTGAATGCTGCTTTACCTACACTCCATAATGCCAGTGCCTGGTGTAACTATACGTCCAATAACATGTCATGATCCACTGATCAACCTTTACGGTCACCACCCGTTTTTTCCCTAATATGTGGTGACAGAGCATGGCCTGGCATTCCCTCCCACGCTTGTGGGGGACCACGTAGTATAGGCAGACTAACAATATTAACCCCAAATATCTCTATGATGCTAAATTATGCTAGATTTCACCGTCTCTACAGGTTAAAGAGATCTGTTCATGCTTTTACTCCTGACTGCAAAGACAAGGCTACATTCTGGAATCCTGCAAAGATAATCTCAGCATCCTTTTTTACACCAGGAGTAGCTGCTGCACAAGCTCTCACAACTTTAAACAGATTAGGATGCTGGCTTGCCAAACAAACTAATGCAACATCATTACCTTTATGTGGGCTTTTGCTAGATGTTGATTCTATTAGGCATGCTACTCTACAAAATCGAGCAGCCATTGATTTTTTGTTGTTAGCACATGGACATGGGTGCCAGGATTTAGAGGGGATGTGCTGCATGAGTTTATCTGATCACTCACAATCTATACATGCCAGCATCAGAACCTTAATGGAACAGACACAGAAGTTACGAGAAGATGGTGGGTTTTTTGGGATCGACAGCCTTCTGAGGGGTTGGGGCATAACTGGGCTGTTGCTATTACTGGTCAAAGAAGGGCTGCTGTTCTTAGGAATTATTATCTGTATAGTGCTTATAATACTTGCATATTGATGTGCTTGCAAAATATGATACAAAAAATGCTTCATCAAGTTCTAGTGGTAGAAAAACAAAAAGGGGGAATTGTAGCAGGAGGCCCTGACTTGGACGGCAACAGAATAGGAGTATTTGACCTTGACGATGGAGCCCTGTGCCTCTGAAGAGAAAAGAAAAACAACTTTGAGAAAGTTATCTGAGTGAAGAGACATAGTCAGGAGAAAAGCAGGGACTTGGCTAACAGAGACTGCGTGCGTGTAGGTAACATCTTAACCAATCAACGTATAGCAGGGGTGTGTGAACAAAGGGCTATACCCTATCAGGAGTTGCCGAGTGGCAAATGCTACACCTTAACCAATTAATGTATAGCAGGGGTGTGTGAACAAAAGGCTAAACCCTATCAGGAGTTGCCTGGTGGCAAATGCTTACATTTATTACTGTATAAATAAGGCTCTGTTAAAGCAATAAAGGTCTTTAGTCTGCAGATCGCCAGAGTCCGTGCCTTTAATCTCCACAATGCAGCGTTGTGTTTTATTGCTGTTTGTCATTACATTAAATTGGCTTAGTTGGGAATTGCAGCAAGAACATTAGCATTCACAACCATTACTGTCATGAACACTGTCCAGCCTATTCACTTCTCTCTCTCTCTTCCCCCCTTGTTCAGTAATTTCTGCTTTATGCCTCTCTGAATACAAAATAGATTCTCTCAGATTTCCTCCCTCCCCCTTACTGCCTTTGCTGGGAGCTGCTGTAGAGAGGGAAACTGCCTTTAAGTTCTCCATCTTGTTTTGGTCCTATGATTACGGGCAACCAGTTGCTTTTTGCACTTTTGAGTTTTGTTAGTTGTGTATATTGGTGAGCTGTGAAAACCCCTACAAAATACAAAAGTTGTACCATTTTGAGCACTTCATTTTTTGTTTTTATTTCATGTGTCGGAGAATCTGGGGACTCTGAGTGTGTAATTATGCAAGTAAAATTTAGGACAGGTCAGATAGAAGCTTTATGAGTTATGATCATAGTAAGAGAATGTTCGGATAGCATCTACCCCTCTGCTCCCCTCTTCCCTGCCAAGTGATTGCAGAGGCCAAACCTATATACTGTTTCAGAAACAAAAGAAAGAGATAAGGAAATCAGTTCAATGTTAACAAAGTCCATGGATGGACTCTTGAAGTTTCTTGCTCACTGCTACAATTCTAAGGAATCAAACCGTAAATAATGGGATAATACAGAGAAGTGGCTCTTGATGGAGCCTGTAGGAGTGGTACACCCAATGTTATCTTAGCTCAGAAATGGGGAGTTGGAAACAATCATGGACTGGACTGTTGCTTTTAGTCAAAAGCAATGTTCTTTTAGTGAAGATAACTTCTTAGACAGACCTCTCAATCCTAAGTATTAATAATTTAACCACACACATGCATGTGCTAGTGGAGGTTAGAAAAATTGAGGGTTTCACCATATCTAGAATTTGACTAACAAAGGTTGGTTAACTTTGAAATAAAATGTTTCTTAATTTCTGATTTTTTTTTAATATATCTCAATGTTTAGTTCCATTTTCATCATGAATTTTATTCTTCTTTTCCAAGCATTGTGCAATAGAATGAATAGAAGGCCCACACTGAAGCTGAAGTTGAAACTGACCTAATGGGAGCTGAGTGAACTCTGAGGTACACAGAGACTTGTAAAGGGGATCTTGGGATGTCATCCAGCCCCACCTCCTGCTAAAGGCATGGTAGGCTGGGTCCGGTTGTCATGGTCTCCTCCTGTTGAGTTTTGAGCTCAAAGATGTAGACTTTGCAACTTCTCTGAGCACCTTTTCCAATAATAAACCACATCTGATGAGGTAAAGTTCTTGTGAACATCCAACTGGAATTTCCCTTGTTGCAACTTGTGTCTGTTTGTTGCCTGTTGCACAATTTTGCCTCTTGTATGTGTACATACAAGCAGATTCCCCTGTCTACTCTGCAACCTACCATTAGTTTGTTGAAGACATCCGTAAGATCTCCCCTGAGCGTTTTCTTCCTCTTATGGCTGAACAAGCCCAATTCTGCAGCCTCTCCTTGAACTTGTGTGAGCCAGCCCTCCAGCTGTCCTATGCTGGTGGCCCTCTACTGAAATCTTTCCAGTTTCTCAATCTCTTCTCTCAGAGATCCCAAAACTGGACATGATGCTCCACAGGTGGTCTTACGGGTGCCAAACAGAAGAGAAGAGGATCAATTTGTTTTAGCTGCTGGATACACACTTGTTAATACAGCTTGGCACCTGGTTAGTCATCTTCACTTCAAGGACTCACAGCTAAACCACCACTGCAATATGTATCAGAGCTGACACTGAACACAGACAGCCAAACCCCAGGGGGAAAAGGTTGCAGAGGGAGGAGGATTACACAGAAAGATGGTCACCAAGTGGTCAGGGTGATTAAAGCCTGTCTGCGCCTTCAGGGCCCTGACATTTCAATACTTCTGACAAAGCAGAAAGAAACAGGCTAAAGTCCTACATAAATTTAACAAGTTGCCCTGAGTAAGACTGATGGAGACTTATCGTCAGGCCAGACCCACCTGACCTAACTTTAGCTACCACAAAATAAGGTATTGTTTCTAGAGGTCCCAAATAATCTGAATCACCCCCAGAAATGCTTCTGTCTCTCTGCAAATATCAGGGGAGAAACTAGATGCGAAGTTGAGATTCAGCATCTAGTTTTTAGGTAGCTAAATTCAGATGAGATGACAATTCAGATGGGATCGTACCATCAGATGGTACTTTCGCACACTTAGAGTAGAAAACAAAGGTTTACACCGAGTTAGTTTTACTTCAATGTAGAAATTTTTTCCTATGCTTCAAACCTCAAGGTCTTATCTTCAAACTGCCTGTGTGCAAATGATTGTTGCTACTTGCTCATGTTATGGCATGGTAAGAGTTTTTCTTGTTCACTGATCTGGTTGGCTGTGCTCTGGGTAGGCTTGTAACAGCCTCAGAGTTATTCTTCGGGTTTTTTTCAGCTAAATCCATGGAAAAAAGTGGCTTGCTAGTGTACTAAAGAAAGCTCAGACTTGAATGAGATTTTGCAACCACTTAGTACTGGTTAATAGGAGTGTACTTAGGGTGCTGGAGGCTCTAACTATAATGTTATCCAACATCCACCAAACCTGTTTGCGTGCATCGTTTGAAAACAACTGATGAAAGCAAAGCTCAGAAAGAGCAAAACTTTCTAAGCAGAGCTAGATGGCAGGCTCAGGGGGAGAAGAAATTTCATCTTTTGAGGACTTCCAGTATTTTAACATTGATTTTGCTCCAAGTAATGTTTCATCACTGGAGCTAGTTTGGCCAAAGAGCTCAGCTTGTGGCAGGCAACACACTTCAGCTAGCTGAACAACAGCTCTCAGCAGGAACCATGGAAATCCAGTAACCACAGACTGCTGTTAAAGAGTAAGATGAAAACCTTTGCATATCTTTTGACAAACCAATATGTAAAGGTGTTGGATTCTGCTTTCTGCTTCCCTCCCCCAGTACATATTCAGGAAAATTTCAAATTGTCTTTCTCACATGGCAATTCTTTGTCATACAAAATTCCCTATCTACTCTAGATATAAATGAGGAAACTTAATGGCTCATGAATAGAGATTCTATACCAAAGCAATTGTAAATCTCTAACGCAGCTGAATATGCTAAACTATCAGTCTTTGTCCTCAGCAATAGAAGCAGCTGAGCCTCTTTTTCTGTAGAACAAAACACAGCTGGAGCCACCTGGCAAGACCATGAGACGCGAAGGGAGAGTGTGGCAATGACTGGGTTTCCAGGGTTTACACTTGAGCAGGAACAAGGCTGGATAGAACTGGAGCTGGGCAGGAACCAAAGGTTCCCTTTCATATTTTTTTTTTCCCCCAGAAATTCCATGATTCAAAAAATGTTTCTATTTTGGAGTAAAAGTCAGACATAGACCTTTTTTTGTTGTTTAAAGAAAATATATATTTTTGCAATCAGCCAGAACATCATACTTTGATGCCTTGTTCGGAATTTCTGATGGTAGGATGCTGTAAATATATATCTGTTCAATCTGGTTTGTGCTGCCAAGGTTGTTCAGAGAAGAGAAGAAATACAGGGTTGGCTTTTCAGAGGGGCTAGGCAAATCCAAGTGCCATTAAGTTTAGCTGAAGTTGTTGGTATTGAACACTTGAAAAATCAGGGCTGTGTAGTCACATGGTGCACATGAACTGGAAAGTCAAGCCAGTCTTTAGCTTGAAGTGATGCATCAGTCAGATTATAGAGAAAGAAAAGGACTCTCTTCCCACAGATACGTCTTTAAGCCTTTGCCTGTAAAGGTTTTAGCTGCTACTTTGAACTTCAAGATCTTAGGTTTGTGTAGTAGTGTTCTCTGTTGTATTTCAGCTTTTTACTTTATTACTGTAAAATTCCTTCTCTGTTTTCATGAGGTACTGAGAATGTCATCTAATTAGAAGAACAGGAATTGCTCTTCAAGTGCTTTTACACGAGACTCTGACCATGACCACCTGCAGTTAACCTTGTAGGAAGAGGGAGACTGTTGTTTATTCCATTAACAGTTGTTATGGAAGTTGGGAAGGAGGGGAATGGGAATGGCAGACGGTTAACATCTTTGGAGAGAGTGTTAGTGAGGACGAGTGTTTTCCTTAAGCTCTGTGAGGAAAGAGGGCCACTGTTACAAATGCACTATAAGGCTGTTGGGTGCTGGCAGTCTTCACCAGTGTTCTGCTACCAGGGGAAACCTCTCCTAACCCTGGGTGTGGAAGGACATTTCTGTCATGCAAACACTGTAAGTGGCCAGCACTGGCCCTTGACCCTTCTGGTTTCCAGAAGAGCACAGCTTTTTCCTTCTGAAGGCCCTGGGGATGGCATTGCAGTGGCCAGCACAGAGAGCTTTAAGGCTTACTACAACCAAGCCTCCCTGCTTTCTAGATCTCCTGAAATTACACGTAACAGCAGTAAAGATGAAAGCAAATGTAAATGAGAATTTGTTTACATAGCACAAATGTTGGCAACGCAGTTACAATGAATTCAGAGACAGAACTAAGAAGAAAACTATACTTTTATCTACCTGTACTTAAATGAAGTCAGACTTTTCTCTGTGCAGTAAAAAACATTTAATCAAATGTGTTGCTTGGGGTCCTTTCTGGATATAACATTTATACTTAATTTATTCTCTGTGGTTCCATTTAGAATATAATTTAATCAAAATGTTGATTTCAATCTTTTCCCAAGGGTTTGCCTGCCATTTGCCACCTCACTTTCAGAAATACTTGTTTTTTGGGGGGGGGGTACGGCTAGGTGAAACTCTCTTTTGCTTAGATGATAAAGAGGCTCTGTTAGCAGTCCTTCTTAACAATAAAGAAACCCCTAATTTACTGTAAGCAAAATACTCTCATTGGCCTGGTACAGTCACATTCATAGTTCAAGGCTAAAAGCTTTTTTCATATGTTCAAAGTTACATTTATATCCATGTTGAAGTGTATGTTTGTCTCTAACTCTGCAATCCTATCTCAAATCAGCAGATACACCAACTTTTGTGTTCACGCAGCACATGTGGTGCTCGGTTTTTCACTGGCATGACTGCCAGGGATAAACACAGTGGTGTGATAATGTGGTAGTGCCTGGCCCTTGTGATAGCTATAATGTAATTTAATAAGTATTCAGATTTTGAAGTGAAATGCTCTAGCAGACATGGTGTCTCCTGGAAGAAATCAGAAAATGCTGGATGTGGAGAGTGAGTTGTTTTATGGTTTGTTTTGGAGTTTTTTATTCTTTCTTTTTCTGATTACACAGTTTACATGGTAATAAACTCTTTGCCACTTTAGGGTTAATCTGTTCCTGATACTTACTGTTTACTTGCCTTGAAAGCTCAGTCATAATCTTTTACTTGCAGACTTAATTATCTCCATAGCAACTAATTGTGATTTATTAATAATAATACTAGTAGTAATTGAAACAGAACGATCGGGAAAGTATACCATGTACCAGACATGTTGATAAAATTGTTTCCAAATAAAGTGTCTTTCAAATCTTTTTGAGGAAGCAACAGGTAATCTTAAGGTAATGACTGTAAAGGGAGATGGGAGCTTTTCTAAGATCTTCCTACACAATAGAATATGTTTAGATATTTCTACAAAATTTATTTTATGGAGTGCCTGATCCAAAACTCCTTGAAAACATTGATTTCATAGTCTTGGGATCAAGCCCTTCTTTAAGTAATTCCTGAACCTACTGTCGAGCAATCATTCAGATTTTACAGCTTTCATAAGAGAAGAATTCCATTAAAAATAAACTAATTAGATTTAAATCTGCTGTTGTGATGAGGAACAGGAAGTTGAAGATTAAGGATTGTGTTTGACTGTAGAATTTATTCAACAGTCCTATAAATTCACCAAGGACAGATTTCTTTTTCACATTGAATGAACAGACCTTGATAATTTGAAGAACTTATTCTTAGAGTCCACAAATCCGAAGTCTCATATATTTGCTTTAGAGATAAGGAAGGCAGAGCTAATCAGGATTGGATTTTTACATGTAAATCCCAGGGATTATAGGAGGCCTCCCTGACTTGGTACTTTACGTGACTCTCCCGAGTAAAGCCTGCAGAAGTGAGGCAGAAGGCCTAGAAAACACTTCAACCTTCACCTTGAAATGTTTTTCTACCTATGACTTGCTTGTGGGTTAGAGGTGGGGAATGAGAGTTATCTGGAGCTCATGGAGAGGAAAACGTGAGATTCTTGAGAACACAGGCATGCCAGAAAAGCTATAAAATATCCGCCTCTGAACTTGCAGGTCTTGTTGCAAGGCTGCTGGTCTTATTCAGTCCCCCTCTCCTTTGATGTCCTCAGCAGTTGTTCTTAGCAGCAATACTGCAAAACACATGGGACTGCTGGTAAAGCACCACCACTTGTATGGCGGAAGAGATTAAAAAAAATATCAGGTAGATTTGTGATATTTCCTGTAGCAACAAATACCTGCACAGGTAAATCTGGGCAATAAGATCCTACAGTAAGCACTCACTCCATATACAAAGGTCTCTTCCCATAGCCAAGAAGTCCTGCTGCTCCTTCATGCCATAAGAAGGTCAAAGATTCGACCAATGCACAGCACATGGCTCCTTTTCCAGGCTGCTGCTTTAACATGCAGGAGTGGGAACCTGTCCCCACTGAGGTTGCCAGCCTTGAACTTGGGGAATTGGATTCAGTTTTCTCTTTTGCAGTTGATTATTTATAAGACCTGAGGGAAATAATTTTGTGTCAGATTCTTCAAGGTATGAAGCCTATTTGTTTTCCATGGAAATTGGTTAAGGTTAGATGCTAAGTATCTTGACATTCTCTGAGGGGCATTTGAGTTCATACCTGAAAAATGGAGATGGGATGATTCATACATTTGATAAATGTACTAACAAGTGTGAAGTTGTCATACCTAATAGGTATAGAAGTCATAAATTTGCTACAAATAGGGCTACATAGTTCCTGATGCTAATTTGACCTTTCCATCTTGTTTGAGAGGACGTTTTTGAGTGTAAAGATGAACTTCTTGTAATATTGAGATCAGCAGTGAATTTTATTATTGACTTCTGTGTATCCACTTACACTTTGAGGGATTTTATTCTTATTTATATTTCTTTTCCCTGTAATAATTGAAATAATACCCACATCATTAGGTCTGTAAGTTAGCCATACTAAAGAAACATTCGGCATCAGTCAAGGCAATGATGAGTTTGTCTAGATGGAAAAATACTATGTTGTTCAGATGGCACACCAGCACCCAATGGTTGCGTTTTTCTCTAGAGCTTGAGATTTGTATTCAATCATCCTCTCAGGACTTAGACGCAGTCTAGCCCAGGATAAAGTGATACTCTTAATACACTTCTAAGAAGGGCTTTAGCTGCTTTAGCTCTTTGAGCGAGTTCATTCAGGGTCTCTTTGTGACCTGATATTGTGCCATGAAGATGTATCCTGAGACACTGGACAGAGCTCAGTGTTGAAAATAAGGACTGCATGTGACCAAAAGTTAATCACTTTCTGCTTAGGGCTTTACTGACTGAAAAATGGAGGGCTTCAGCCTCTAAAACCTCTCAGCATTTGGTGGTGGTTTTATTCCTTCCATCTGACCTCTGCTGTTTGTCACCTCCTGTGGTTGTCTTCTTCTACCTGTCAGACATTAATCTCCTGCCTCTTCTCCTTTTAGGCACAAACTAGCATTGCTTCCTCTTCATTTCGCTGTGCAGCAGTACCATAGGGAACACCATCAGCATGAGAATTTACAACCCCCCACAAAACACTTCTTATTCTTTACTTGCTGCTGGAAAAACCAACAGAAAATTGGTTTTGGGTTTATTGGTTGGTTTTGGTTTTTTTTTTTCCCCTACCTTTTTTTTTCTTTTTTTGAACTACTGAATATAAATAAAATTAAATTGGTTGATTCATACCGTTTCCACCCAAGAGGCATTGACTTATATTAATGCAGTTGTCAGAATAGAATTAAATGCTCTGATCATGATGAATCAAGAGAATCCTCAACCTCGCCTTCTGTGAATTTTGAGAAAGGAATATTTATTTTATTTACATGTTTCAGTCTAGAAAAGAACTGAAATTGTTGTGTGGGACCACTTGCATTGCGCTGAATCAATCACAGGAAACAAATTGTGTGTCAAACTGCCTCTTTTTGGACCTTCGGTGCTTCATCTCACCTTACAGACGTGAGCAGTTTTCGGGCAAGTGACAGATTGCTACGGACAGGTCAGCATAGGATCTGGGTAACCAAAAGGCAGTGCAATGCACGCCTGGTGGCAGATAAAACAAGTCAACTCTCAGCAGTCGTTTTCTGTGTTTTCTGCATCAGGCAAATAGGATCTCCTAATAACAGATGGACAGTTGTTGTAATGAAAGACTCCTGACTTAACCATTTTGCTTATATTCTCCATTGCTCTTAGTGGTCGGAGTTGGTCAGGCTCTCGCTTATGAGGGCTGCTGCTGGAGAGGGACACTTAGTTACACCTGTATCTACAAAGTCTGTGAGAAGAGAGGGAGTTAAGGGGATCAGCAGAACAAGTGATAAGAAAACCTCTACAAAAAGGAAAAATGCATGTGTGCTGAGTTTCCCAGACTGCCTTAACATTCTCCATATTGTGAGAAACTATGGACTAGGATATTGTTTATTAAGATTTATGTTAAGCTCAATGTAAAGGTTAGGCAACAAAGATGTGAAATCGCTTATGCAGACAGAAACTCGGACACTGCTTGAGTAAGATAAGATAACCACAATCGCGAGATAACCGCCAGACTTCCAGGAACCGACAGAAACTCGGACACTGCTTGAGTAAGATAAGATAACCACAATCGCGAGATAACCGCCAGACTTCCAGGAACCGACAGAAACAGGACAAACAACCCCAGATAAGGACATGTGAATGAGGGGTCAACTATGGGATAAAGGAGGAAGACTTCTTACTTCGGCCTCAACGACCACCAGGAGGTAGAAAACGACCCCCTAACAACAACTGAAGCATGCGCAGAGTACCTCCACTACTTCATGAACACGGAAGTAAAGATGTATAAAAAGGGACTGTTTGAACTGCTCAGCACGGCAGTGGCGGAGCGCAGACTCCCCTGTCGTCCAGCGCTGTTTTTGCTCATATTCTACTTGCTATAATTAATAAAATTTTAATTGGATTATGATCCGTTGTGGTCACCATTTATGACAATTTCTGGTGCCGTGACTCGGATAAGGAACGGTGGGCTTTGGTCCTCCGGGGAGGCGCCCCGCGACATTTCGCGGCCCCGCGACCAACAGCTCACTCCAACCTTACCGACGAACCTAAATTCTAGGATATTGAGCAAAAAAGGACCGGTAAAATCCCATAAAATTCTGTGCACGGGAGTCCGGACGAAGACGCAGGACGCGTAAGTATACTGCGAAGTTGTTCGCGGGTTCGCCGTTCGGGCGGGATTGGGTATCCTGGATTATAACGAATGAGAGGTTCGATATACTGAACCAAGCGAGTGTGGACCCTTTAGTACTGCGTTTTCCACCTCCCACGAGGGACTGGGCCAGGAATAAGGGGAGCGAGTGAGTGTGTGTTTGTGGATAATCCAGAAGATGGGGGCGAAGGGCAGCAAGCCTTCGACTCCCATGGGGAGGGTACACACTGTACCTAAAAATACCCCTCTGGCATATATCTTAGACAATTGGAGATATTTCCCTGGAACCCTAGGGAAAGATAAGCAAAAAATGATAGAATATTGTACTAAGATATGGGGAGGGAAGAAGATTTCTAAAAATGTCTTTTGGCCAGTCTATGGGTCAGAAGAAGATTGGGTAAGACAGCAATTAAACCTCTGGGTTAATAATAAAAAACCCCTTAACCCGGAGGAGAGTCAATATGCGGAAGTGTGGCTAGAAAGACCGAGAGCTAGACTTTATCCGCTGAATGAAATAAAAACTAAACAAAAGAAAAAGAAGGAAGAGTTAGACGAAACCCTTCTAACCCCCCCTCCTTACATTCCTCCTCCTGCTCCCGCAGAAGTCCCCAGAGCGCCCACTCCCCCACCAGAGTCGGAACAAGGGTCTCCCCCTCTTCCTAGACGCGTAACTAGAAGTCAAAAAGGGGCAGCTCAGATGTACCCCCTAAGGGAAATACCCATGGGGGGACCTCAACCTGTGATCGGATATATTTCCGTACCCCTAAACTCGGCTGACCTACGAGATTTTAAAAGAACCGAAATGGGAAACTTAATTGAGGACCCACTGGGAGTGGCAGAAAGATTAAATCAATTTTTGGGACCAAACCTTTATACTTGGGATGAGATGCAATCTATCCTTGGTCAATTATTTACTACCGAGGAAAGAGATATGATTAGACGAGCAGGAATGAGACTGTGGGATGCTCAACATGCCCAGGGACCCCAAGCAGATATTAAATGGCCACTTCAAAGACCTAATTGGGATAATCAGGATCCGGTGCATAGAACTCATATGCAGGACCTGAGAACTATAGTAATTCAGGGAATTAGAGAAGCAGTACCCCGTGGCCAGAATATCAATAAAGCATTTAATGAAATGCGAAAGAAAGATGAAAGCCCTACTGAGTGGCTGGAACGACTGAGGAAAGCCCTTCAGCTGTACTCTGGGGTAAATCCAGACGACCCTTTAGGGCAAGCGCTCCTCAAAACTCAGTTTGTGGCAAAATCATGGGAAGATATTAGAAAGAAGATTGAAAAGTTAGAAGACTGGCAGAATAGAGGGTTGGATGAATTATTGAGGGAAGCTCAGAAAGTCTACGTAAGGCGGGAAGAAGAGAGCAACAAGCGACAAGTAAAAATGATGGTAGCAGCGGTCAGAGAGGATCGCAAAGGACGAACTGGTGAACACAGATCTGCTGGAACGAAACAAGGGAACGTAATAGTAAAGAAGGAGCAGAGATGTTGTTTTTACTGTGGAAAGAAGGGACATATAAAGAAGAATTGCAGAGAAAGGATCAGGGATGAGGGAATATTGAAAACGGAATAGGAGAGTCAGGGGCTCTATATCTTAGGGGACCGGAGTCATCATGAGCCCTTGATAAAATTAAAAATAGGTCCCCATAAACAAGAGTTCACCTTTTTAGTAGACACTGGGGCTGAGAAATCAACTATTAAGCAAATACCTGAGGGATGTAAAGTTTCCCCTGAAAAGGTACAAGTAATTGGGGCAAAAGGAGAACCCTTTAAAGTAAGCAAAATCAAAAATGTGGTATTCGAAACTGAAAATAAATTTGGAATGGGTGAACTCTTGCTCGTCCCTGAAGCAGAATTTAATCTGTTAGGACGAGATTTAATTGTTGAATTGCAATTAGAAATTAAAGTGAAAAATCAGAAGCTAACAGTGTCTGCTTATCCTTTAACCGTGGATGATCAAAAACAAATTAACCCCGATGTCTGGTACTCTCCGGACACAATTAGTAGACTGAAAATCCCACCGATTAAAATCCAACTTTCCGAACCCCACATACCTGTGAGGGTAAGGCAATATCCCATATCCCTAGAAGGACGGAGGGGATTAAAACCAGAAATTGATCGATTGTTAGCACAAGGAATCTTAGAGCCTTGTATGTCACCCTTTAACACCCCCATTCTGCCTGTAAAGAAACCAAATGGGAAATATCGACTCGTACATGATTTAAGGGAAATAAACAAAAGAACTATCACCCGATTCCCTGTAGTAGCAAATCCATACACACTGCTAAGCAAGCTAGGACCCCATAACTCCTGGTATAGTGTGGCTGACTTAAAGGATGCCTTTTGGGCCTGTCCACTGGCAGAAGAATGCCGTGATTATTTTGCCTTTGAATGGGAAGACATAGAGACAGGCCGTAGACAGCAATTGAGATGGACTGTGCTTCCCCAAGGGTTCACTGAGTCCCCTAATCTGTTTGGACAGGCCCTGGAAGAGCTCTTAAAAGAATACCAGGTACAAACGGGAAACGTGCTGTTACAGTATGTAGATGATCTGCTCATAGCAGGGAATAATAAGGAGGATGTAAGGAAAGAAAGCATTCGACTCCTAAACTTTCTTGCACAAAAGGGACTACGAGTATCACAAGAAAAGTTACAATTTGTGGAGGAAAAAGTGAAATATTTGGGGCATTATTTGTTTAACGGCAAGAAGATATTGGATCCAGAGCGCATTAAAGGAATTCTGGAATTACCTATGCCTGTCACTAAGAGGCAAATTCGGCAGGCATTAGGGCTATTTGGGTATTGTAGGCAATGGATAGAGAACTACAGCTTTAAAGTTAAATTTTTATATGAACAACTGTCTAAAGACAAAATACCCAAGTGGACCCCTCAGGATCAAGAGCAGTTTGTCAGTCTCAAAAGGGAGCTAAGTCAAGCACCGGTTTTAAGCCTACCAGATTTAAAGCGGCCATTCCATTTATTTGTTAACATACATGAAGGAACGGCATTCGGAGTATTAACTCAGGAATGGGCCGGACAAAAGAAACCGGTGGCATACCTATCAAAGCTGTTGGACCCTGTGAGCAGGGGTTGGCCGAGTTGTTTACAAATCATTGTTGCTGCTGCCTTATTACTTGAGAAAACGAATCGCATTACCTTTAATGGAGAAGTTATCTTATATGCGCCTCATAACATCAGGGGAGTGTTACAACAAAAAGCAGAAAAATGGCTTACAGATAGCCGATTATTAAAGTATGAGGGAATACTTATAGAATCCCCTAAACTATCTTTGAAAACTATTGGAGCAGTTAACCCCGCTGAATTTTTGTACCCAGGAGAAGGTAATGAACTATTGCACAATTGTTTTCAAACAATTGAACAGCAGACACGCATTAGGCCAGACTTAGAAGAAGAAGAACTACAATGTGGAGAAGTATTATTTATAGATGGGTCATCACGAATAGTGGAAGGTAAACGATTGTCCGGATATGCCATCGTTAAGTCGGAAAAAGGAGAATTTAAGACAATAGAATCAGGCCCCCTGAGTGCCAGCTGGTCGGCTCAAGCCTGTGAGCTGTATGCATTGTGGAAAGCATTAGTGTCACTGAAGGGAAAGGATGGAACTATATATACAGACTCACGCTATGCGTTCGGAGTAGTACACACTTTTGGAAAAATATGGGAGGAAAGAGGATTTGTTAACTCACAGGGAAAAGAACTGATACACCCGGAATTAATTCGGCGAGTTCTGGGGGCATTGAAAATGCCGAATAAAATAGCAGTTGTACATATAAAGGGACACCAGCGAGGTACAAGTTATCAAATTAGGGGAAATAATGCAGCTGATACAGAAGCAAAACGAGTGGCAGGCAATTATGGTATGATTTTGACTATGCAACAAGTACCTGTTAGTAAAAATTTAAGTTTTGAGTCTGCAGAAAAGGAAAAACTAGAACAAATGGGAGCTAAGGAACAAGATGGTAAGTACATATTGCCAGATGGGAGGGAAGTCTTGCCGAAGGGCATAGCACTCGAGATATTTTCAAAAATACACAGTAAAACACACTGGGGAACCCAGGCGTTAGTTGATCATTTCAATCAACAGTTTGCCAGTATAGGCGTATATAACATAGCAAAGATAGTCACGGCAGGCTGCGAGACCTGTCAAAAGGTTAATCGAAGCAACATGAGACAAAAACCTCTTGGAGGACGTTCCCCAGCATACAGACCTTTCTCACACATACAAGTAGATTTTACTGAACTACCCAGGGTAGGGCGTTACAAACATTTATTAGTAATGGTGGATCATTTAACACATTATGTTGAGGCTTTTCCTACCTCCAAGGCAACTGCTAACCAGGTTACTAAAGTGTTACTTGAACACATTATACCTCGATATGGAGTACCTGAAGTAATCGACTCGGACAGAGGAACACACTTTGTGTCAAAAATTGTTAAAGATCTAGCTGAAAGCTTGGGGATTAAGTGGGAATACCATACACCATGGCATCCACAAAGTTCGGGAAAAGTTGAAAGGATAAATGGAGAAATCAAAACTATTTTGACTAAATTAATGATAGAAACCAAATTATCATGGATTAAGTGCCTACCCATGGCACTATTAATTCTCAGGACCAGACCCCGAGCAGATGTAGGAATATCAGCGTTTGAAATGGTGTATGGAATGTCTTATAGAATTGAAAGTCCACAAACAAATGTTTTAATTCGAGACCGTGTGATTAATGAATATGTTTCACAATTAGCAGAACATCGTAACAAGCTTTGGGAACATGGACTGATTGTACAACGACCCCCGTTGGACTTAAAAATTCATAATGTTAAACCTGGGGATTGGATATTGATTAAAGTGTGGAAGGAAGAAACCCTAAAACCCAATTGGGAGGGACCTTATCTTGTTTTGCTTACAACAGAAACAGCTGTCCGAACTGCTGAGCGTGGATGGACTCATGCCAGTCGCATTAAAGGCCCAGTGACGAGACCCCACTGGAAAGTAATCAGTACTCCAGGTGACACCAAGATAACCCTGAAAAGATAACGTAATGATAAAGACTTTATTCGATTATTTTACCGCATTACCTCTCGGTATAAAGTGTGTATTGCTGTTTATATTTGCTATAATTATTTCTCTTTTTTTCTATTATATATGGAAGCGTACAAAGTGTGTTGAAGGAAATTGCTAAACTTATGCAACCTCACAATATTAAATATAGAAGATATGTTGATGTAAATAATATATGCACTCTAGATATATGAATTAGGTGTAATGATTTGAACTGCAATTGTTATCCATTTGCTTGTTTTAGGTGTAAGGTATGCCAGGATAAATGGTAGACACATTGTGAATGTGGATACCCTCCAATAGGAGTTTGCACAGTGTTGGAAAATCCAAAGAACTCTCACTGAGTGGAAATTAAAACAATTAGAGTCTAAACAAAAAAAATTATTCGGGAATCCCATGAGTGGTGGGAAATTTTTGCCAAAGGAATAAACCCTCGATATTATTGCTACCACTCCAACGAACCAGTCCCCTTTGTAGCTGAAATTTTGGTTATAAAATGCAGAAGGGAAGTACTGACCGTGTCTTACTTTGCCCCATTAGTTAAAGCTGCAAAGTGGGAAGCCTATATAAACAGACAGAAAGCCCGAAACAGCTGTTCTCCTGAAGAATTCCCTTGCTGCCGAAAAGATGGTACACCCCGTGGCTCGAAGCAACCGAGTCGACGGGCGAGGCAGAGGAGGAACAAACTGTGGAGAAAAGAACCAGAACGATGGGACACAAAAGCAGCAATGGCCGAACCTCCCCAGGACTGATAAAAATATACTTAAATTGACAAAATTGACAGACACCCTTTTTCCTGGTATACCGTTAGTTTTGTTATTGATAATAACCCAAGCAAATGGAAACCCTCATGAACCTATGAAATGGACGATTGGCCGATGGGAGGACCAAACAGTAATTGGCATTAATGTCACTGCCGGAGCCCCCACATTCCGAGCAGCGCTGTGCCAACTAGCACCTATAGAACCATGCTTAAATCTGAAAGGATATTATTTGTGTCCTGCTTCCAACCCAGGCAAAGGGTATTGCAACTATCCAAACGAGTATTATTGTGCGTCCTGGGACTGTGTAACCCTCCCTGCAGCATGGCAACCGGGTAGGTCAGACCCTTTCCTCAAGACTCAGTGGGGTCCTGAGGGATGTACACCTCCTCGATATGATTCCTCGGGAGGTATCATAAGTCCAGGAAATTGTGCTCATATAATTCTTACAATATTGCAACCGGACGATTTTGGGTGGATAACAGGAAGAACATGGGGAATTAGATATTGGGAACCAGGTGTAGATAGAGGAGGGCTTATACTTATACGAAAAGTTAAACTTCCACACGATCCCTTACCAGTAGGACCAAACCTGGTCCTGAATCCACCCACTTTCTCTGAAGAAAAGGTTGCCCCCGCAAGCGTCGCAACCAATTCTCCAAACTCCCTTTCGGAAACAACTAATGACATTGTGACTGAATTCTCCTCATCCAGGGATCGAGAGTTGTCAGAATCCAAAGACCCCTTATGGAATCTAATGCAAGCCTCTTATCGTGCCCTTAATGAAAGCAAACCAAATTTAACTAAAGAATGTTGGTTATGTTATAATGTTAGACCACCATATTTTGAGGCAATTGGAAAACCAGGTAGGATTCAATGGTCTAATGGTTCAAACCCACGAGAATGCCCATGGGATGACCAGAGGAACCATACGCAAGGAATTACTATTCAATTAATAACAGGTCAAGGAAAATGTATAGGTACAGTGCCCGAAAAATATCAGCCTTTGTGCAATAAAACAGTCACTAACACCAATATAGAGAAACACAAGAATCAAAATGACAAATGGGCTATCCCAACACCAGGAGCTAAATGGGTTTGTTCAGACATCGGAGTAACGCCTTGCCTATCCCTAAACGTGTTTGATCAATCTCAGTTTTGCGTACAGGTGATTATTGTTCCTCGTCTAATCTATCACACCTCTGAGGAGGTGTTACGCCACTTTGAAGGAGACCTGAATAGGCAAAAACGAGAGCCAATTACAGTAGTAACCCTAGCTACCCTGCTGATAGCGAGCGGAGTTGGAGCAGGTACAGGCATAGCCTCCCTAGTGAAAGGTCAGGAGTTACAAAGTTTGCAGATGGCTGTAGATGAAGATTTAGCAAAAATAGAACAATCTATCCAAAATTTAGCCACTTCAGTAAAGTCTTTATCAGAAGTAGTACTGCAAAATAGAAGAGGATTAGATCTATTGTTTTTAAAGGAAGGAGGGTTATGTGTAGCTCTCAATGAAGAATGTTGCTCTTTTGCTGACCATACTGGAGTAGTCCAGGACACCATGTCTGAACTCCGGAAAAGGTTAGATCAACGTAAGAAAGATCGTGAGGCGGGCAAGTCATGGTACGAAAACTGGTTTAATGTTTCACCTTGGCTAACCACTTTGTTGTCCGCCTTAGCAGGACCGCTTATCATGTTGATTTTGGGACTCATATTTGGGCCTTGTATATTACGCTATATTTTACACTTTATTAAAGAACGGTTTGACATAGCTAAACTGCTTATTTTAACTACGAGGTCTGGGGCAAAATATAAGAGTGTATCTATTAATGAAGATGAAGATTGTTGTGAATGCATTATGCCACGTGAGAACTATGCCTTTTGTAATTGTGAGGTATTACCTTGTGAGTGTTATGATAAATGTTGGGATTGTGGAAAAAGGTTTGTTCGCAGTGCCGAAAATGAAAGTAACGTCTAATAAACAATAATAGGATAAAAAGAAAAAGGGGGGATTGTGAGAAACTATGGACTAGGATATTGTTTATTAAGATTTATGTTAAGCTCAATGTAAAGGTTAGGCAACAAAGATGTGAAATCGCTTATGCAGACAGAAACTCGGACACTGCTTGAGTAAGATAAGATAACCACAATCGCGAGATAACCGCCAGACTTCCAGGAACCGACAGAAACAGGACAAACAACCCCAGATAAGGACATGTGAATGAGGGGTCAACTATGGGATAAAGGAGGAAGACTTCTTACTTCGGCCTCAACGACCACCAGGAGGTAGAAAACGACCCCCTAACAACAACTGAAGCATGCGCAGAGTACCTCCACTACTTCATGAACACGGAAGTAAAGATGTATAAAAAGGGACTGTTTAAACTGCTCAGCACGGCAGTGGCGGAGCGCAGACTCCCCTGTCGTCCAGCGCTGTTTTTGCTCATATTCTACTTGCTATAATTAATAAAATTTTAATTGGATTATGATCCGTTGTGGTCACCATTTATGACAATATTCAACACTCAGAATTATTCTGTGAATAATTTATGCAAACATATCCCAGTGCTACAACCACTTTGCTGGGTATTTGCTATTTTGGGGCTTGGTCACCTATTTCTGTATGACGGTTACCTCTCTCTGCATGTGTGATTCTTACACGTGGCTCTTCTGGGTGAATATTTGAGTATTTGCTAAGCTTTCCCTATGTGCAAATAAATTTTGCTTTCAACAGTGTGCATACAAAACCAAGCAGAGATAAGGGGTTGCAAATATTGTCAGGAGGAATGTCAGTACCAATGAAACATATCTCTACAGCATTTATGGATTTTGTCTCATGGCGCTCCAGTTGTAATAAATGCATTTCCAAGAGGATAGGAGGCTACCCCTTAGAGTTACTCCCTGAGTCAACTTTGGGGAGTACCTACAGGAATGCCTGAAGGCCTCCTGGCAGCTCTGAAGGCAGTGAGCAGCCCAGCAGCACTGAGTCTCTAGCCTTCCTAGCCCAGGAAGCTGTGCTGTGAAGCCCAAACTCTGGTTCTGTGCAGTGCAGCACGGAGCCCACCTGGCTGCAGAGGTGAAAGTAGTCAGGGATGATGTTTTATATGATTTATGAAAACATTAAAAATACAATGGCTTTCCTGCTTCCTTCCTTTCCATGTATTATTCCATCCTTGCTCTCCATAGATTTATCCATTTGGCGGTGGGAGGAAGGAAAAAAAACCCATCATATGGGCATGGCTTCTAATTTCTCTGCTCTGTTGTTTCACTCGCTATCCCAGCAGCTTGGATACTCCTCTGATGCAATTCTTTGCCACTCTTTGCTCCGTGTTACAGCTATGCTGCCAGGCGCCCAGGAAGCAGCATGCAGGGCTGCAGAGGAAAGAGGCATTAATAGGACCAGTGAATTTTCAGCTTTCTCCAAAGCAAATTTAGCTGTGTTGTCTCCCGCTGTGTGAAATGATGATGAGGCAATCGATCATAAACAGGTGCCATGAGGAGCTGCTCGGCGTACAGCAAGCCTTCGCACTCCACTGCCATGCTCGGCACCTGAATCCTAATATTACTGCAGGGAGAGTGAGAGAATAATAATTCCCAGCTCGTGTTAAGGTAGAAACCTGCTAAATTCAGAACCTTCTGGAATTAATGCCATTCTTCTCATAGGTTCACTGCATTTGCCAAGCTTCATTTCAGGAATTCTTCGAGCAAGGAAATGCATCTTTAGGAAGTATTTGTGTAATGAATTATTTACTCGTTACTTGAAGTTTTACACCATTTTATAAACCTTTAAGTACTTAGGGGTTTTGTGTGTGTGTGTTTTTACATATATATTATATATATTACATATTATAAAATAGATATATATTTACTGTTCCACATTTTAAATTTATTTTTAAAAAGAAAACCTGGATTGTCTCTACCTTTAGTCCAACTTGGTACTGTGGTCTCACAATCACCTTGTGTGGGAAGGCTCGAGCAGGAGACACACACATATATTAACATTTGTACATACATGTGTGTGTACACAACTCTTTACAATTCTAAATTATTTAATCCATAGACAAAAAGACGACACTTGATGGGTAGTTGCTGAGTTTCAGTAGGACAGACAGCCCTTCCTCTCTTAGAAGGGGAGAACAAGGACCCATTGTGGATGCATGTTGGCTGGACACAATGCTGTTACTGCCTGAGTGAGCAGATGGCACAGTGCTAGGGCACCTCCTCTTGCTCTGCTGTTCCTGTCTTCCCAATTTTGCAAAGGTTTGTTTTGTTTGTTTGTTTGGTTGGTTGTTTTTTTCTATTCCTCCATTTTTCCTCCTTTTCACCATAGAGGAGATATTTTGTATCTATTCAATGTAAGTTCTTTGTTCCCTTTTTTTATGGCTTCTTTGTTATGCCCTAAAGCAAGCCCAGCTCTCAGGGTTGCATTCCTTTACTGACCATCCTTGACCATTTGTATTTGTGCTTTTACCTCTGGAGTCATCTTATGCCTGTACTTTCAAGGCCTTTGCTGTCATCCGATGGGTGTATTCCCAGGGGCCCCTGTGACAACCTGCTCAAAAACCACTAAATGAAAAAAGAAGACACAAAGTCTCATATATTCATTTGTGTCTTGATCCAAAAAACTTCTTCTCAGCTTTAAATATGCATTGAAGTATCTTTTTCAGTATTTGGTTATCTTTTCGAAGTTGTCACTGGAATGACATCTTTTCCTCTTCCTCTTTGAAAAGGTTTGATCTGATCTTTTCTGTGTTCTTTGTGCCTAGAAGCTTCCACAGGAACATCTTGTGCTGAGAAACATATGTACACATGACTCAAAAACCATCTGCTGCTGTCACCTGAAAGACTTTGCACAGAAAGCTAATGCATAATTTACAGCAGAGTTTTTTGTCACGTTTGGAAGTTGCAGATTTTTTTACCTCAGCTCTACAACAGGGAAGATGGTTTTCCTGGACTAAAGAGCCTAAAATCTAGACTTAGTACTGCAGATATGAATTCACATGCTTAACTTGGGCAACATCTGCTCTGTACCTGGTACTTTGGTCATGTGGTGCCTTGAAGGCCATGTCACTCTGTAGCTCCAGCAATGCTTGCTTGACTTATTGCCTACCTAAATTAAGCCCAAGCTTGCAGGTCTCACCTGTCCTCATGGAATGCAGTGAGGAGACCCCTCAGAAGCCTGACATAAGTAACTAGTAACATGAATGGGAATATAAATTGCCCTCATGCCTGTTTTCAAAGCTTCTGTAAGCAGCAGTTTAAATGCAGACCACTGCACTTCAAAATGGGCTCCTTGTAGCAAGCACAGTCAAATAAGAAGGCGAGTCCCCAGGGTGAAGGTGCATCCTCTGTGCAGCAGACAGCGGCACTCCCATTGCAGTGGCATTGTGTGAGCTATGTGGAACAAATACCATGGACCAAGTGTATCTGGGAGATGAAAAACTTTCCAGCTTGACAGGTGCAGATGTAATTTAGTCTTGGCAAGCCCACTGTCTAAAGGGAGGATCTCCAAACTCAGCTCTCCCGATGTTTCACTCATGTCAACAGTGGGAAGAGATGTTAGTGCTGGTGAAAATGTTCTTAAGACTTTAATCTATGTTAATTACCATAGAACATGTGTCTTCAAAAACAGGTATTCAGATATCATGTTCTCCGAACAAGCGAAATTGTCTTCCTCTTTCAGTGCCATGTCAAGGGTGTTATCTGTGGCTCCTCAGTTTCAAAAGATAAAATTTCAATAAATATAAAAATAGCTTTCTACACTTTATTTAGGATTGTTGCAAAGTAGCTGCCCAGGGTACCACACCCAGTGTGAGTAAAGCCTGGCTAGTGAGTTTTGACTTATGCTTTCATTATAAACCTGAAATACATGAAGTGAAACTCTCACCTGGTGTGTGTGCCATGTGCTGAATAATAAATTGACATAGAATGTTTCTGAATCTGAACAACTTCTTTTGGGGAACAACTGCTTACAGTGGTGTGGGAATGGGTGTAAGAATGCCAGTGTGTGCACACTACCTAGCTTCCTGTAAAATTTTCTTTCCTGTAACTTGTCCTCTATCCATGTTTCAGTCAATGGCTATAGTGTCTTTGCCTTTTGACATGAGCATTTCTCCTTTAATAGTGTCTTACTGTGTACCACATGGAATATTTTTATAAAATATGACTAAACATAGATTTACAATATGTACCATTACACATTTGGAAGTAATTCTGCCACCATCCTAAATACAAGAAAGCAGATGTTTCCCTATTAGGTCCTCTTTCTTCCTGCTTCATCTTTGGAACTTCCTAGTAAACTGTAGCATACTAATTTGAGCTTCACCAGACCATAAACAGTTGTTTTAAATTTATTCCCTCCCAGGTGGTCTTAAGCAAGTCTTAATATCATTGTCAAAGTGCTTGGCTGTCACATGTGCCATCCAATGGGCTAATAACCACTGAAAATATTGCACCTTATTGTATTACTCTACTTACAGTTTTCACGCCAGTACAAAAATAATGTTCTTAAGCTCTTGCATGAGATTCAAAATGGAATGCTCCCTGTCTTTAATTCATCATTTCTGTTCCATTGCTTCTCTTGTTTACTGTTGTCTCAGGAAGACTATTTCTGTTTTGGCTGTAGTGCACACTGCATTTTACTGATGTTTTCATGAAACAACTGGCAGGTTTGACTGGGTGCTTTTCAAACAGATCTCTTTTATTGGTGCTTACTTTATTAATTAATTATTTTTTACATAAGATAGAGCCATTATCAGACGCAGCCATAGCAAGAAGCATGAAGGGGGCATGAAAGAGCTCTTTACCTGTCAGCAAACACTGCTCCCAATCCTCCAAGCCTCAGACACGAGACCCTCATCAAGACATGAACAGATCATTGCTGCTGGAAGCAAAGTGCTGTAAAGACTCCTGCAGTAATAACTGCTCTGTTACCTCCCATTCATTATTCTTTATCTATGCTCTGTGTATATATATTTTCTGGTGAAGACAACATGGGATTTTTTTTATCTCTCTGAGAAATGAGCTCTAAAAACCTTAGGTTTGCCAAATGCACATAGAAGGGACTGAAACATGTTTCCACTCATGCTGCATCCTGATGCTGGCAGCATTTCACTGATCCCAGCGGTGGCATCAGTGGTGGCAGGAATGACCACAGGCGCTGCATAAATGGGAGCAGAGAAAGCAGCAGGAGGCTGTGCCTGTCTCATGAGCCATCACATCTTGCCTACCAGAGAACATTCAGCATTAAAACTGAGGGCACAGAAAAACTGAAAGGACTTCAGATTACTTTACAGCTAAAATGACTTATGTCTTTTCAAATTAAGTATATGTTGCAGCACTGCACCAATAAACAACCTGTGAAGGCCAAGACAATGCTTAAGCTAGCAAAAGGCAGCCACAGTTTGTCAGTGAAGTCCATTTTTTAAGAAGTTTTGCTTACTAGCGATATATCCTTGCCATGTGCGGCCAGAAGCCTAGGGAGAAAAAGCAAAAGACAGAGGGAGAGAAAGCCTCTGCCATCTTTGGGTTCTAGACACATAGATCATATTCCAGAATTCATCACATGTGTCATTGCATCATTCCTTTTGTATTTTCTTCAGCAGTCAGCAACACAGAAGAGCACACAGCTGCTTTGGATTAAACTTATGCTTTAGAGCCTTCAATTTGCTGTGATAAAATGATGTTACCTTGGCATCGTTTCATTCAATGACTCTAACAGATCTGGGCAAATACTGCTTTGGGTTGTTTTTTTTGTTCGGAGGCCAACTTGAAAAAGCAGGAAAAATATGTCTTGGATCAGAATTTTCTAAAGTTTTCTTTGGCAAAATGAAACCAAAAACCTCATCATGCCAAAACCTTGAATGAACTGAAATGTTTCATTCCACCAAAATATTTCATTCCACCAAAATTGAATGGTTTGTGTTCTCATTATTATCGTATTTTTTTTGGTTTTTGTTTTTTTAAGTGAATGACACTTTGAATGAAGAAGTTGCAAAATTTTATTTGCAAACAGTTGGAACGGAAGGATTTGCCATCTTCAAAAATCTATTCTCGTACTCTCCTTTCAGCCAAGAATTTAGCTGAATTCAACCTGAATTTACTCATTGTTTCCATTTTTGTTTGGTTTTTTTCTAATTTATTTATTTATTTTATTTCATTTTTCAAATTCACTGCCTGTGGAAAAATATTGCCCAGAACTTTCCCTCTTGCTATTGAACTGATTCTTGAATTTTCTTTCTGCCCCATCAGTGAGAGATTCTCCTACTTTTTCAGGTTTTCTTTTGACTTTGTTTTTTATGATGAAGAACACTTCAGTTTTGTTCCTTGATGATCTAAAAGTTCCTGTCATTTGTTCTGTGTCACTGTTAAGATCCTTCATGAGCTCTGCTTTGGCCCTCCCCTGCTCATTCTGTAATAGTTACAGGCTAACAGGGAGTGAGGCAAATTCTGTCTGCGCTTTGTGGAGTGGATGTGGCTGCCAATGCACTTTACTCTTAGACTTGCTTTGGTTCCACACTGACCCCCCCAAAAAACCCACCCAAACCTTTCCCTTTTCATTAAGGATCATTCAGTTAAAGCACAAGTGTGAAACTGTGCAAAGAGAGATGAATCAAAGATTCATATTTAGATTGGCATGTTGCATGCTCTTGAAACACATCTTGCCTTGAGGATGCTTGGCTCTGCCAGGGAAGCCCACAGTACTCCAGGCAAGAGTCCATCTCTGCCCAGAAACATTTCTGTTGCTGTTTGTTTGTTCCTAGGCTCAGAAGCTTGGTAACCTGGGCTTTTCCCAAAGTACATGTACTTGTGTGCATAGGCCACTGTAGTGCATCCAGTGCATTTGGAAGATGTCTGTTTTCTGGTTTTATTGTGGAAATAAGAACTCTCACCAAGAATTTCCAATGAACTTCTTTCCAAAGCCAGAATCTGGGGTTATTTCCCAAACTCCGCACCACTGATATCCTTCCATCCATTCTGCATGTGCATTATATGTATCCAGTAAACAGTATGATTAAAGTGAAATTATTCTGGAAGGATGAACACTGTTTCCAAAGCTCATAATTTGCCCCTTTCAACCTTGAAAAAGTGACCCTTTTGAATGAGGTTTTCTAAGTCTGCTTTGTCTGCAAAAGTGAGTTTTAAATATTCCCATAAAACCTCTTCATTTCCTGTGCCATGTGCATGCAAACATACTCTTTAGTTTGTTGGGGCAAGGGAAGTTGAGGTTTGAAAATAATGCTGCATTTATATATAGAGCCAAACAGGCTTGAAAATAGTCCTTTTAAGAATTTTATTTACATGACCAAAATTAATCAAGATCTGATTGTTTTAAAACTATAGCATGGTATGTCAGTAATACTTTAACAAGCAAACTAATCAACCATTCCTCCTACTGCCTAGAACTGATGAAAGAAAAAGATTCTTATTAATTCTACTTTTAAATGCTTGGGAGCCACGCAAATCCTCACTGGTGAGAGCCAGATGGGTCCCTCAGTAGCAAGATTCTTTTATAGGCTCATTCCTCATTTCTGTGGCTAATGTTTTCCTCCTAACGGAGAGATTGTCCCCACCAATCCTGTTTCTGGTAGCACTGCCATTCTCAGAGGCAGCAGGAACACAGGTCATGGCTGGTGTGTCATTGTGGTGGCCACCACTTGGGTATTGATGTGACTTTGAGACTTGAGCCCACCTCTGAACCGTCACTGTTGCTGGGGATGAAACCTGTCACTGGACTAAGGATCTCCACTTGTGCTTGGTGGGATGGTCCCCTCCCTGGCAGCCTGGCAGAGGAGAAAGGGGGCAGGGATACATTGTCCCATGTGGCTGGCCTGGGGTAGTCTGCTAAACCTCTCCAAACTTGGTCACTTGGCCAAGTGTGGCAGGCTTTTGGTTGGATGAACTATTCCTCTGTAGCTTATCAAACCTAAAAGTTGCTCATCTCTGATGTATTTTAGGTGTAGCTACATCCTTTATGTCTTTTCATGGTTTTTTAGATACCTTTTAAACCCAAATTCCCAAAGAATCTTTGAACTTTTGATTCAAAGCGGTTGGGATGATGTTGCAAGAGGGTAAGAAAGAGTGAACCAGGCAACAAGTTGCCTCCTGGGATCTAAGAACATCAAAACCCTCTGACTTTCTTGTTTTCTTTAAAAAACAGTAATTCCACTTGGGTGCTTCCGTAGACTTCAGATTTGATAAATGAGGGTTCCTACAGCCAGCGAGAGCTCAGGACCAGCTATTGTAACTCCATCTTTGCCTGGGCCCAGAAAAATTCCTCACACCTGGAGAAAGCTGATGTCTCTGAGAGTTGGCTGCCTTGGTCACCTTTGCTTGTGCTTCCAGCAGTGCCATCTACATCCCAGTCTGAGCGTGGGTCTGCACGTGTGTGTGCCAACTTGCTATAAAGTCCAGGTTGGGGAAGCTGCAGACTTCTCTGTTCACTTTCTACACTTGAAATGCTTCTAGTGGTTGAGGGAGTAAAAGCTCCTAAATAATGCACTATTATTAAGCTGCAAGGAGAAGCCTTGTTTGAAGGAGAGAAGGCAGATTTTGCACAATTGCCCTTCAAAATGAGGAATTTTGGGCTTCTGTGTGCCTGTCTGCTACCAATGGATTAGAGTACTCCAATAGGTGCACTGGAGCTGCTGCAGTGTGAGCTCTCCTGACCTTGGCAATTTGGTCTTGGGCAGAAATGCCACAGGACAAGCAGAGACTATGGGAATCAGGTCAGCCTGATTAGCAGCAAAAGCCTGTCCAGGGATGTAGACAGCCATATGGGATGGACTGGCTGAGGTCCCAGGCTATGCAGAGCTGCCTGCATATCAGCGGTGCAGAACCTTGAGCTGGACATCAGCTAGAACAAATCCATAGCTGCAAAGTGGAATATTCTGAGCTGGGGAGCTCAGGAGTGGCAATTTAAGGAGGGAGGGATGAGTGCAATTAAAAGGCTGCATGAGGCAGGGAAAGTGCCAGTTGGGTGCAAGGGGCTTTCACAGGAATAGCAATGGGTGCTCTTCTGCAACCAGGGGTGTTGGGATGAGTTGTGCAGCTTATTTTGTGGTTAGAGGGATCAGAGCAATGTCCTGACTGAGGTTTGACATGGGTTACTGAGGATTACATGAAATCTGAAAATGCTTTGGGCAGTGGGAAGTTTTGGAAGCTGGGACATTTTGACCAGGACTGTATACAGATTAGAGCTGAAATCACGTGGAACCATGTCATGAACTTTTGCTGGCCAGTAACTTCTGACCCCTGAGGAGCCAGTGACCCACTGTAGAGAAAGTGGTCTCAGCTGAGTCTGTGTCAGAGATTTTGTATTTTCTGGGGGATGCCAAAAGAGCCCTCCTACTGCATGTTTTAGAAAAGTCCTCCTTTGAGGGTTGCAAGCCTGCTAGTAATAAAAGCTGCATGTAGCAGACAGTTGTTAGACAAACTGCTCTGGGATTTTACAGTGATGTGATACGTTGCTCAAAGAACATAACTTGGGACTAATTTTCTCTGGTGAGGAATGGAGTCAGTCTCAGCAGTGGCACAAGACCTGCCACATATTTGGGAAATGCATCCTTTGATTTTTGGCTGCTAGGGCTATGCAAGGTACCTATAGCGGAGAACAGAGGGACAGAGGAAAGAATATTACAGTCCAAGCAAAAACACAGTAGCAACTGAGAGCTAAAGATGCCTAGTGAGTGACTTTTGTCTGAAGAGGCAACATTGGGTGTTGACTTGCTGTCTTGTAAATACAAAAATAGCCATACTATCCCAGACAGGAAATTTAGTAGCAGAACCTCTATACAAATGCTGATAAATTAGGGGAGACTTTATATTTTTTCTGCAGAGCAGGAAATACTACATGAGAAGTGTGAAAAGATAAATGTTAGCCAACCTCTGCCGTGGTGGTGCTGGGAAACCCGTAGGTCCCGTCTCTGAGTGCTGCTTTAGGCAAGTGGCATGACACATCCTACCTAAACAAAAGTGTGCATGCTTGGTCTGCAGGCTGTATTTGAGTTGTCTGTTCTGCTCATTTTAAACAAAAGTCTGCACAACAACAAAGTAGAACATCGTAAGAGCGTGGGCATGGTAATGTGCTTGTATGTGAATATGCACAGATTTCCTTCTTGTTCAACCAGGAAAAAAGTCACTACTAGCTGTAGACAGAAAGCTGCTTCTGCTCCCTCTCTGGTGTGTCTGTCCATGTCTGCCATAACTCGCCAGTGACTACTTGCTTCTGTTGCCTACAAGAAGGGGACCTGGGATGGGATTATACAACAAGATATTTAATATTACATGTGACAGACCTTCTGCTTAGTTTTGTCTTGCCACATTTCTTTAGCTCCATTTGTACGCAACCAGGCAGTACATCAGGAAACAGTGTGGTTGCAATCCCTGGCACCTTCTGTGTAAGTGACTGCCTCTGTGCCACGGCTCCATCCTTTAGCCAGGGGAAAAGGGATGTCCCCTGTGCCATACAATACCACATAAGCTGCCACTTTCTTGGCTGTCTTGCTTCACCAGGCCTGGCAACACTCTTCTCCCACCCCAAGGCAGACCAAGGTGCACAGCAGACCACCAATGTTCAAGCCACGGATCCATGGCTGTGGCTATTGGCACCAGTGTGCCTGGCCAGATTTCTGTTCCACCATGCCTGCATTTCATAGGGATATGAGAAACTATGAGGGCCAGGATATTTGTCTCCTCTGACAACACAGCACCTACTGTCTTGGTCCACTGCTGAGAACCGTCACAAGGCATATCATAAACAATTAGGGATACTGACACAGCACTGAAAAGAAAAGCATCCTAGCGCAGCATCCACACACTCTCTGGTAGCTCTTGGGGACCATTTGGCATTGAAGTTGTCTGATCCATGACAAAGTACCGGTGAGGCAGATACTGGTTCTGTTTCCTCCCCTTTCTTTACCACATCAGTACAAGCTCACTCAGTTCAGGCTCGAACTCAGATTTTTTCTTAAGCATCTTACAGGGAATTAGTAATATGGGCTATATGCCTGAAGAGAGGCAAATCTACAAAGTATCTAAAAATTCTTGGCATGAGCCATGCTTATAAATACATCACAGATGAGGAACTGAGTCTCCTTACAAAAGCATTCCTTCAGTGTTGCAATGACAATTATTGTGATCATAAGGGAAGCTGTTACAGACAAATGAAGCAGACTAGAAAGGCTGGTGAAGAGCTTAATCGAGGTGGTTCACCCTGGTCAAATCACATAAAGGGCAAAGTGGTATAATTACTCTCAAAGTCTCTACAAGCATCAGTGCTATGTTGTATGAACTTTTGACATCTCTAGAAATACGTGACAGAAGTTTGCTAACGTCCTGCACAAAACCCTATTGTGAAACTTAAGAGTAGAAATCATTAAATTCCATACTTCAAAGGCTGATGTGTAGTAGATTGGGAGAAAACAAAACAACTAGTCTAATCTGGTTTTAAATAAGTTTATTTGGGTTCTGTATCTCTCTGGCTTCACAGAAATCTTCCATGATCAAAATAGTGAATGTGGCTTCCTAGGCTTACCTGCTTGGCTAGCGTGGGCAAACTTTCATGCATATCAGGCCTCAGCTGTGGGGTGTTCTTTTTAATAATTATTTACTTTTCCAAAATAAGTTGAAGTTAATTCAATTTTCATTCCATATTCTGTGCTGAAATAGACCAAGCCATGTTGAAATAAACTGAACTTTTGAAGACTGTTGTCACGGTCCATTTGGATCTCTCAAATTTACAGAATGTACTCTGTAAATTAAACTTTTAGAGCTCATTAAGAAAGAAACGAATAATAATAAAAAGAGTTTAATAATTGCACAGACTAGTCTCTCATGTGAATTGAGTAATTCATCAGGTAAGTCACGAAGTTTCTCACCAAGGTCTCCAATTCATAATTTGCAACTCACAACTGAAAACCTGTAACTCAATTCATGCACCTATGAGCAAAATAGTTACCTAGACGGTGGTGAGAGTGTTAGCCGAGAGAAGAACACATAACCACTCTAAGGAGGTTATATGTGGTGCTTTATTTCGAGGCCCCGGAAACCAGGGGTACGCACTCAAATCTGGTTCCAAAGACCGTCACAACGCGCCCGCAATTTATCCTATTGAGATTTCACAATCTAATGTATATTCAACAGGTTACATCCTCCTCTCATACATATGTATTTATAAATTGCATCATCTCCTGATTACATCATCAGTTGTTTCTGCGCTTGCGCAGCCCCCTTCTGGTGGTCGTCAGGATGAAGTAAGTAGTCTTCCTCAGATGAAGTAAGACGTCTTCCTCGCTATGTCCTTTTTACCTTTTAGAGTCCTGGATAAGTCCCAACGATTGTGCTTGCGCCAGTATTCTTCTCTCTCTCCTTGACTGGTTCTTAATATACAACTCTGTTTCTTAACACAATTAAAAGTTCTACTTGAATAATCTTTAAAGCACTGTTCCTACCAAACCACCACCTTATAAGGATATCGCTTGAATAGTCTCATAAATCTACGTCCACATCCTAGGTACTAGGCCTTTCTGACCTAGTAACAAACTTAACAAAACACAAATCAACCAAATCAGTAAGGCTAAATACTATATATATATATTGATTAAAACTTGATTAAACTTCTGTTAATCAAACGTTATGATTTCTAACATTTCCCCCCTTTGAAAATACTTCATCTTCTGCAAGTATTTTCACTCATGTAGTTGTTTCCTGATAAGTAGGAGGTGGAGGTAGTTAGCAGCACCAGGTACGGCCCATTCCACCGTTCCTTCAGTGGTTCCTCGCTCCAATCACGAATGTAGACCTGGTCTCCTGGCTCGATCTCGTGTACTGGAGTCTCCAACGAGAGCGGTCGGTTCCAGATTAGGGCGCTACGCAACCGGATCAAAGTTCTACTAAGAGATAACACGTAATTATGTACATCCTGAGTTCCTTTGATATGTACATGTGGGTTTGGCTGGGGAGCTTCATATGGCTTTCCAAACAGGATCTCATATGGGCTTACCATCATCCCACTTCTAGGTTTAATTCTGATCCTTAAAAGGGCTATTGGTAATGCCTGTGGCCATTTTATTTTAGCCTCCTGGCATATTTTGCTTATCTGTCTCTTAATTGTTTGATTCATCTTTTCTACCTGTCCACTGGACTGTGGCCTCCATGGGGTATGAAGATTCCAGGATATTCCTAACAGTTTACTGACTTCCTGAACTATAGTCGCTGTAAAATGCGGTCCTCTATCTGATGATATACCCAACGGGACTCCGAATCTAGGGATGATTTCTTTCAACAACCATTTCACTGTTTCCTTAGCCTGATTGGTGCGACAGGGAGAGGATTCTGGCCATCCAGAAAAGGTGTCAACCCCTACTAACAAGTATCGGTATCTCTGTGTCTTGGGTAATTCCACAAAATCAATTTGCCAATAGTCACCCAGCTCCATACCTACTCTGATATGTCCCATTTCTACTTTCCTTCTGACTACTGGATTGTTTTTCAAACAAATCTCGCATTTAGATCCTATGGATTTTGCCATTGTTAACATCTGTGTAGAGATTATTCCTCGTTTTAAATATGTTACCAATGCCTCTGCCCCCCCAATGACATTTTTGATGTTCGGTTTGTAAAATTGTCCGCATGATGGCGGGTGGTACCACCACTTGTCCAGTAGTGGTTGCGTACCATCCTTCCGGATTCAGTCAAGCCTTTACTAATTCAGCTAATTTAACATCTTCTTCCAAGTATCTTGGTCTTTGATTCATATAATTTTGTAATGGGCTTACCTTCGTTAGTACCAGGGCCATGACAGTCTGTACCTGTCGTGCAATTCGTCTAGCTATCCGATCCGCAAATGTATTTCCTTCGGCTATCTTAGAATTTCCTCCTTGATGTGCTTTACAGTGCATGATAGCCACCTGTTCTGGTAATTGCACAGCAGTTATTAAATTCAGAATTTCCTCTTGGTATTTTATATTTGTCCCTTGTGAGGACAGGAGCCCTCGTTCCTTCCATAGAGCTCCATGTATATGGACCACACCAAATGCATATTTCGAATCTGTCCATATATTTACCCGCTTTCCTTTGCTCAGTTCTAAAGCTCTGATGAGAGCTATTATCTCTGCCCATTGTGCTGAAGTCCCTGGGGGCAGAGCTTTTGCTTCTATTAGGGCGTTTTGTGTGGTTACTGCATACCCAGCATAACGGACCCCACCTTCCACAAAACTGCTTCCATCAGTAAAAAGTTCCTGATCAGGTTGCTCAAGTGGGGTATCCTTCAAATCGGCCCTCGTCACATATGTATATTCAATCGTCTCCACATGCCGTCCTCTGTATTTGTACCTAGAAAAGCTGCTGGGTTCAACAAGTTAGTTGTCTTTAGAGTCACATCATCTTGTTCAGTTAATACTACCTGGTATTTCATCATCCGACTTGGGGATAGCCAGTACTCCCCTTTTTGTTCTAAAACAGTCATTACCATGTGAGGCACATATACATCAATATGTTTTCCTAAAGTCAACTTCCTTGCTTCTTGTATTAAAGTCACTGTTGCTGCTACTGCTCGTAGGCACGATGGCCATCCAGCACTTACCGGATCCAGCTGTTTGGAGAAGTATCCCGCTGGTCGCTTCCAGCTTCCCAGTCTCTGCGTCAGGACTCCCAATGCCAATCTTTGTCTCTCGTGCACAAACGGCTGGAAGTCCTTGGTTAAATCCGGTAATCCCAGGGCAGGCGCTTTTATTAACGCTCCTTTTAGCTCCTTAAAAGCTTTCTTTTGGGACCCTTCCCAAACGAAGGTCTGAGATTTCTGTGCCTCATATAAAGGTTTAGCTATCAGTCCATAGTCCGATATCCATAACCTGCACCAACCCGCCATTCCAAGGAATGTTCTCAGTTCATGTAAATTCCGAGGCTCTGGAATAGCACAAATTGCCTTTATACGATCAATTCCCAACCTCCGTTGTCCCTGGGAGATTTCACAGCCCAAATACATTACAGTAGTGCAGGCAATCTGGGCCTTCTCCCTCGAAACCTTATACCCATTTAGTCCCAATTGGTTCAGAATCTCTATTGTTACTCGTATGCACAGTGATTCTTGTTCAGTCGCAATAAATATGTCATCTACATATTGCAAGAAGAGATATTGTGTCCTTGGTACCTGAATTTTTCCTTGAGTTACCCAGAGTTCCAATTCTTTCGCCAGCTGATTTCCAAAAAGCGTCGGGCTATTCTTGAATCCTTGTGGAAGTCTCGTCCAGGTTAACTGAGTCTTACGTCCATTGTGTGGGTTTTCCCATTCAAAGGCAAAGAGTTTCCTACTGCTTTTGTCAAGGGAAATGCAGAAGAAAGCATCTTTCAAATCGATTACTGTAAACCATTTATATTTCTCCTTTACAGATGTCAACAATGTATATGGATTAGCCACTACCGGATAGATATCCTTTGTTATTTCATTTATTGCCCTTAGGTCCTGTACTAACCTGTATTCACCATTCGGTTTCTTTACTAGAAAAACTGGTGTATTATATTCTGATTCACATTCTTCTAAAATTCCAAATTTTAAAAATTTCTCAATTGTTTTCACTATCCCATATCGTGCTTCTAATTTTATGGGATATTGTTTTATCCGTACCTGTCTTGCCCCTTCTTTCAATTCCACTACTACCACCTGAGCTATCTTTGATTTTCCCAGAATTTTTGTTTCCAAAACTGTGGGAATCACTGCTTCCTCTACTTCCCTAGGTATTCGGGCCTTTGGACTGTCCTTTAACACTAGTATCTGTCTGGATTGTGATTCCGGTATCTGCATAATCAATTCCCCATTTTCAAAAATAATTTTGGCGTTTAATTTTGATAATAAATCTCGTCCCAACAGGGAAACAGGACAGTCTGGCATGTATAGAAACTCATGTTTCAATTCCTTTCCCCCAAACCGTAATTCCAGGGGCCACATGAATGGCCGCACTTCCTCTCTCCCTGTGGCCCCTATTATTGTGGCAGTCTTATTCCCTATTTTCCCATACAGGTCATTTAACACGGAATAAGCTGCACCAGTATCAACTAAAAATTGTACCTCCTCTTCCCCCAGCCTTATTTTTACTAATGGTTCACCCTTTTCCGATTCTAGTCAGCTCTGACTCCCATATTCTCCCAGGACCATGGCTTTTGCTACCTCGGATTCCCCGAAGGAGTATCCAGGTTGTGGGTTCTGTCTCAGTCTCTGAAGGCATTCATTTTTCCAGTGTCCCTCCTGTTTACAATAGGCACATTGATTAATGCCTAATCTGCCTGATCCTGACCCTGGATTATTAAGTGTTCCAAATCCTCTTCCTCGCCCACGCATTATTTCTCTACCTCTTCCCCTATTACTTAGGGTACCTTGTCCTCTGCCTTGTATTATAGCCAATAAATTTCGCTGCTGCCTCTGAGCACCGTCTCTTTCTCGGTTATTATACACTTTCCAAGCTGTTTCCAGCAGCTTATCTAAATCACGTAACTCAGCACCCTCTAATTTCTGCAACTTCTTCCTGATATCATCCTGAGATTGCCCTAAGAAAATTAGAGCCAGCTGAGCTTTAGCCTGTTCCGTTTCTACATCAAGATCCGTATATTTCCTGGCCACTTCTTTAAGTCGCTCCAAAAACACGGACGGAGATTCTGTCCTTTCCTGTCTGACATTATATAACTTTCACCAATTTATTGTTCTTGGCATAAGCCCCAGCGGATTGTTTCCAAAGCACCAAATCTCCCGGGGAAAAAGGAATCTTAACATACACAGGTCCCTCTGTACCTACTCCCTGACGGAGCGGCGCCAATAATACACTGGATGTTTGAATCCTTGCCTCTTTACCCTGCATATCTCGCTGTCGGGTCCGATGTGAAATTGGGGTGACGGGATATTCCCGTTCTTTTCTACATTCACATCCTTTATCTACTTCTAGATTCTCGTCATCATTGTCATCCCTTACTTTCCTGCTTCTTAAAGCAGGTGAGATTGACGGGGCTGGTGGGGCTATCAACAAATCAAAATCAATCAAAATCATCATCATCTCTCTGATGTTGCAAAACATTATTCACAGCCATGCATCCCATACATTTCTTCTCACCCACACAGCCCTTATATTGTTCACTCGATTTTGTACTAACAACCATTATTCCACACGCCTTTCTCCATTCATCATTGTTTCTTAACATAAAGAATAGTTCCACATATGGGACCTCGTCCCATTTTCCTTCCCGTTTGCAAAATAACATTAATTGCATAATTGTATCATAGTCTAAAGTTCCATTCTCCGGCCAGCGGACTTGATCCTCTAATTTATATTGTGTCCACCACACATTACAATAGTCAATTAATTTCCCTTTTTGCATCTCTTGTCCAAACTGTCCCTCCTTCCAATGACTCAAAATGCACCCTAATGGCGACGACTTTGGTATCGGTGGCATTCTGAGCTTATTTAAATACAGACAAATTAAATTACAAAATATAAAAATATACCGAATAATTTACCAGACCAGACCACTGTTGCCGAACCTGCAGGGCTTTCGCCACTGTCTGACGGATGGCGCCTAGGCTTTCCTTGGAGCTCCGTAGCCCAACCACGCATGGCTTTCGCCATGTCTAACAGGCAGGCTTTTACCAGACCAGAAAATGGTACCAATACCAGATAATAAAGCACCGTCTCTTACCAATGCCGTTGGTCCGTCGAGAGCACCAGAGGTCGGTCGCGGTCGATGGCTCCCCGAGAATCACTCGGTGCCGGCTGGAGCTGAATCGATGCGCAAGCCGCCTCAGCAATGCCCGCGAGGTCCCATCTGGGTCGCCAAAACTGTTAGCCGAGAGAAGAACACATAACCACTCTAAGGAGGTTATATGTGGTGCTTTATTTCGAGGCCCCGGGAACCAGGGGTACGCACTCAAATCTGGTTCCAAAGACCGTCACAACGCGCCCGCAATTTATCCTATTGAGATTCCACAATCTAATGTATATTCAACAGGTTACATCCTCCTCTCATACATATGTATTTATAAATTGCATCATCTCCTGATTACATCATCAGTTGTTTCTGCGCTTGCGCAGCCCCCTTCTGGTGGTCGTCAGGATGAAGTAAGTAGTCTTCCTCAGATGAAGTAAGACGTCTTCCTCGCTATGTCCTTTTTACCTTTTAGAGTCCTGGATAAGTCCCAACGATTGTGCTTGCGCCAGTATTCTTCTCTCTCTCCTTGACTGGTTCTTAATATACAACTCTGTTTCTTAACACAATTAAAAGTTCTACTTGAATAATCTTTAAAGTACTGTTCCTACCAAACCACCACCTTATAAGGATATCGCTTGAATAGTCTCATAAATCTACGTCCACATCCTAGGTACTAGGCCTTTCTGACCTAGTAACAAACTTAACAAAACACAAATCAACCAAATCAGTAAGGCTAAATACTATATATATATATTGATTAAAACTTGATTAAACTTCTGTTAATCAAACATTATGATTTCTAACAAGAGTGCTCATCCTTCATCCCTCCTCCATCATGGTGTGGGCATCTTGTGTATCACACCAGGAAGCACAAAAGCCCCAGGAGTCTGGCTGTTGTTGCATCAGCTTCCAAAGCTATTTGAGTAAGTTTCCAGACTGGAAGTTTGATCTGTGCCATTTCCAGACAATCGACATGGCTGCAAGTGATAATGGTTGTATAACGGTGTTTTATTTCTTCTTGTCCCTCCTGTCCTGCCCATGTGGTGCTCTTTTGTTGCTCCCAATATACATCAGGCCTTAGCAGAAGCTGTGTTAGCCAAAAATCTGAGCAGCAATTGAGGACCTAGCAAGGGTCAGACTGTTAATACTAACTTTGCCAGGAATCATCAGGTTGGTGAGTTCCAAACTGAGAAAACCTTCAACTGGATTTCAGCTTGGTTTGGAAGCAAAGAGAGTGTTTCCCTCTCTTGCAGCCAAACCAAAATTCTGTCTGGGAAAATTATAGCCACCATTTTGCAATACCTGATCGGACCGAAGTCCTTTTTGAAGTCATTGTTACTACAACCACATCCAGGACTGGAAAAACCAGCTCTGAGTTTTCACTTCAAGTCTGAATGAGATGAGTTGTTTTGGGATTTTGTGTGCATTTATTACACATCTGCAGAAATTAATTAATGGCTGTGGCTATATAATGCTATAAAGCTGTTTTATCACATTGCAGCTAAATTGCTGCTAGATTTGTGTAGACTCATTATTTGATCAGCTGTCACCTAATGTTTACATTTTGTTGACGATTTCGTAAGATTGGACTTTATCCTACCACAGGCCCTTGGCTGCTTAGTTCTAAAAATGTTGCATCCTAATGACCATGAGGAAGGACACAAACTGCTATGGAAAGATCATTGAATCATTTAGGTTGGAAAAGATCTTTAAGGTCATAAAGTCCAACCATAAACCTAACACTGCCAAATCCACCACTAAACCATGTCCCTAAAAGACACGATGATGAATTCCACGGGACTGTTTGCATAAGGCTGTAGCTCCAAGCATCTTCACCTGCCAGTGTTGAGGGCTTAAGAAGCACTTCATCCTCCAGTTCTTTTGCCATCCTCTTTTCTACTGCTCTTTTCTGCCTTCTGTGCCAGCATGGTTATTTGTGCAAAGAACCAGATCCAGGAGTTGACTGGGCCGGAAAATAACTATTTAAGGAGTGCTGAACCTAATATGTAGCTGTTGCCTCAGACTGTTAGACTAATATTACAGCTGTGCTGTGTAATGGTTTTCGCCATGATTATCTTTCTCACTGGCATTCCTTTGCACTGCTGAAATGGTGCAGAGAAAACAAACTAGTCCTTTATTGCCGAGGTGAGTATCTCCAGAGAGGACGCCTTTAACACCGGAGCGGGGGGAAGCACAGCGTCCCGGAGCCTCAGTTCGGAGCGGCAAGAGCGACCGAGGGAGCCTCAAGTCCTCAACAGGACTTGCCCAGGAGCCGGCAGCTCAGCTGAAGCGAGCAGCTGACTCACAGGGGGCGGCGCCAGGAGTGACGGCACCAGCCCTCAGTGGGGAAAAACCCATCCCAGGGAGCGCAGCGAACAGGGCGGGCAGTCAGGGCGTGGCGCGGCAGTTCGCGCGGGCAGCGAGCGGGATGGTGAGCACTCGCCTCAGGAGCAGGGCCCGCTCTGGGAGCTCTGCCCTGGCGGTGGCCAGTGTAGGCACCCAGACAGAGCCGATGAGAGGGGAGGCTGCGGCGCAGACCTCGGAGTGTAGAGAGTGCCTCGACTGGTCTCTTGAGGCGAGGGTGCACAACGGACTCGGGTGCACTCGGTGCGCCCTGGTGGAGGTCCTCCTGCAACAGGTGGCTGAGTTGCGGGAGGCTGTTGGTGAGCTAAAAGATGCCAGAGAAGCTGAGAGGAAGCTGGGCTGCTTGCTCCAGGCCCAAACTGTACAGGGGCTGCAAACGTCCGGCATTGCTCCTACAGGAAAGAAGGAGGGCAGCAACCCAGGAAGCTGGGAATTAGTCACGAGAAAAACTAACAAAAAAAGGAGGAAGAGGACAATTAATGACAAGGGACTTCCTCCTAAATCTGATGTCCCCGCCCAGAACTGCTTCACAGTTCTGCAGAGGGCTAATGAGAAAGCACCCACCACACCTAATGCGCATCCTGCTGATGCACCAGTAAAGAGGATCACTACTGGTGCCTCCAGGAAAAAGCGGAGGGTCATAGTAGTAGGGGACTCTACTTTGAAGGGCACAGAGGCACCCATCTGCTGGCCTGATCCAGTCTCGAGAGAGGTGTGTTGCCTGCCAGGGGCTTGGATCAGGGATGTTGCTGAGAGGCTGCCTGCTCTAGTAAGTCCTGCTGACTATTACCCCCTTCTAGTGGTCCATGTGGGTGCTAGAGATACAGATAGCAGTAGCCTGGAGAACATTAAGAAGGACTACAGAGCCCTGGGAGAGGTGGTCAGGGGCTCTGGAGCTCAGATATAGTTTTTTCATTGATTCTCCAGGACAAAGGGGAGGACCTTAAAAAAGGTAGGTGCATTTGGCAGGTTAATAAATGGTTAGAATGGTGGTGCCATGGTCAGGGGTTTGGCTATTTAGAACATGGGGCCCCATTTGGGAGGCCAGATCTACTGGAGGCTGGTGGAGCTGGTCTGACAAAGAAGGGGAAGAGCTGTTTTGGTAGGATGCTTGCCAGGCTGGTCAAGAAAGCTTTAAACTACATGTGTTGGGGGAGGGGAGCATTGATCCATCCCAACACTCCTGGTCAGTTGCCAGCACCTGTAATAAGTGCTTGGAGCAATGTAGAGATGTTCCAGCTGCCCCAGCCATTGAGTCGGCTGCATTTGGAGCTCGGCTAAGTGCCTCTATACAAACGCCCATAGTATGGGGAACAAGCAAGAGGAATTAGAGATGTGTGCAAGGCTACGGGAATATGATGTCATTGGTATCACAGAAACATGGTGGGATGGCTCCTATGACTGGAGTGTCGGAATGGAAGGTTACAGGCTGTTTAGAAAAGACAGGCCAGGCAGACGGGGAGGGGGCGTTGCTATCTGTGTCAGTGATAGGCTAGAGAGTATGGAACTCTGTCTGGGGACGGGTGATGAGGTAATAGAGTGTTTGTGGGTCAGGATCGAAGGGAAAACAGCAATGGGGGACATTACGGTGGGGATCTGTTACAGGCCACCTGATCAAGAGGACTCTGTGGATGAAGCGCTCTACAGACAGATAGGAGCAGCCTCACGCTTGCAGGCCCTTGTCCTCATGGGGGACTTCAACCATCCTGACATCTCTTGGAGGGACGGTACAGCCCGGCAAAAGCAATCCAGGAGGTTCCTCGATTGTGTGGAAGACAATTTCCTCTTTCAAGCAATAGAGGAGCTGACAAGGAGAGGTGCCATGCTTGACCTCGTGCTCACCAACAGGGAGGGACTGGTTGGAAATGTGACGCTCCAGGGCAGCCTTGGCTCTAGTGGTCACGAGATGGTTGAGTTTGAGATCCTCAGGACAGTGAGAAGAGCGTGCAGCAAGCTCACTGCCCTGGACTTCAAGAAAGCAGACTTTGGCCTCTTCAGGAACCTCCTTAGTAAGGTTTCATGGGATACAGTCCTAGAGGGCAGGGGGGCCCAAGACTGCTGGTCGATATTCAAGGATCACCTGCTACATGCTCAAGAGTGTTGCATCCCAACTAGAAGAAAGTGCAGCAGGAGGGCCAGGAGACCTCCATGGATGGACAAGGAGCTGCTGAGGAAACTTAGAGGAAAAAAGAAGCTTATAGAAGGTGGAAGGGAGGACAGGCGGCCTGGGAAGAATATAGGATCATTGCCCAGGAAGCTAGGGACCAGGTTAGGAAAGCTAAGGCCCAGCTAGAATTAAGTTTGGCAAGGGATGTAAAAGATAACAGGAAAGGATTCCACAGATACGTAGCAAATAAAAGACAGACTAGGGACAACGTGGGCCCTCTCCGGAAGCTATCAGGAGAACTGGCTACCATGGATTTGGAGAAGGCTGAGGTTCTTAATGACTTCTTTGCCTCAGTCTTCACCAGCAAATACTCTGACCACACCATGAAAGTCTTGGAAAGCAAATGCAGGGACTGTGAAAATGAAGACCTTAGGCCCACTGTAGGAGAGGATCAGGTTCGAGACCATCTTAAGAACTTGAACATGCACAAGTCCATGGGACCTGATGAAATCCATCCACGGGTCCTGAAGGAGCTGGCAAATGAAGTTGCTAAACCACTGTCCATTATATTTGAAAAATCCTGGCAGTCAGGTGAAGTTCCCGATGACTGGAAGAAGGGTAATATAAACCCCATTTTCAAGCAGGGGAAGGTGGAAGACCCAGGGAACTACCGGCCAGTCAGTCTCACCTCTGTGCCTGGCAAAATCTTGGAACAGTTTCTCCTGGAAAACTTGCTAAGGCACATGAAAAACAACGAGGTGGTTAGTGACAGCCAACATGGCTTCACTAAGGGGAAATCCTGTCTGACCAATTTGGTGGCCTTCTATGATGGAGCCACGGAACTGATGGACAGGGGCAGAGCAGTTGATGTCATCTACCTGGACTTGTGCAAAGCGTTCGACACTGTCCCGCATGACATCCTTGTCTCTAAATTGGAGAGACATCAATTTGATAGATGGACCACCCGGTGGATAAAAAAGTAGCTTGATGGCCGCACGCAAAGAGTTGTGGTAAATGGCTCGATGTCCAATTGGAATCCTGTAACGAGTGGTGTCCCTCAGGGATCAGTGTTGGGACCTGTCCTGTTCAACATCTTTGTCAGCGACATGGACAGTGGGATTGATGCGCCCTCAGCAAGTTTGCCGACGACACCAAGCTGTGTGGTTCGGTTGATACGCTGGAGGGAAGGGATGCCATCCAGAGGGACCTGGACACGCTTGTAAGGTGGGCCGATGCCAACCTTAGGAAGTTTAACCAAGCCAAGTGTAAGGTCCTACATCTGGGTCGGGGCAATCCCAAGCACTGCTACAAGTTGGGCAGAGAAGAGATTCAGAGCAGCCCTGCAGAGAAGGACTTGGGGGTGTTGGTTGACGAGAAGCTTAACATGAGCCGGCAGTGTGCGCTTGCAGCCCAGAAAGCCAACTGTATCCTGGGCTGCATCAAAAGAAGCGTGACCAGCAGGTCGAAGGAGGTGATCCTGCCCCTCTACTCTGCTCTTGTGAGACCTCACTTGGAGTACTGCGTACAGTTCTGGTGTCCTCAACATAAAAAGGACATGGAGGTGTTGGAGCAAGTCCAGAGGAGGGCCACGTGGATGATAAGAGGGCTGGAGCACCTCCCATATGAAGACAGGCTGAGAGAGTTGGGGCTGTTCAGCCTGGAGAAGAGAAGGCTGCGTAGAGACCTCATAGCAGCCTTCCAGTATCTGAAGGGGGTCTATAAGGATGCTGGGGAGGGACTCTTCCTTAGGGACTGTAGTGGTAGGACAAGGGGTAATGGGTTCAAACTTAAACAGGGGAAGTTCAGATTAGATATAAGGAAGAAGTTCTTTACAGTGAGGGTGGTGAAGGGTGGTGAAGCATTGGAATGGGTTGCCCAGGGAGGTTGTGGATGCTCTATCCCTGGCGGTGTTCAAGGCCAGGTTGGACAGAGCCTTGGGCCACATGGTTTAGGGCAAGGTGTTCCTGCCCATGGCAGGGGGGTTGGAACTAGATGATCCTAAGGTTCTTTCCAACCCTTACTATTCTATGATTCTATGATCATTTACTTTACCTTTATTTTCTGTTTGCTTATGGTGGTACAGAGGTGTTTAATGATAAAGGATTAGCTTTTGCATATAGAAAATAACTTAATTTTATGTGAATATTGACTATGAGCAAGCATGATGTTTGTAGATAGCCATGCACTGAAGTAGTTTATTTTGCCTGGCAATAACCAAAATGCTGCTATGTCTGAATGCAGCCTGTTCAGCAGTAACTTCATGGAGCCCAAACTGAAAGCTCGCCTGTAAAGAAAGCAGAGAATGGTATACAAGAAAATACAAGTACAGTATGTGCTACTTTTTCACATGTAAGCAGAGCTTCCAGCCCTGATGGCATAAGACACTAACCCAGGCTCACGTTCCCAGTGCTGCATGGAAATTAAATAGGTTGAATTTCTCTTTGGTGCCTACCTCTATCATGAGGATCCTATATGGAGTCATTCTTGTTTAAAGCACTTTGAAAATTAAAATCCTAATTATGCTGATGTCACAACTTTCTGACATACAAAAGAGTTGTGATTCTTACTGTGTAACTGGTATTTATCATGACTTTCTAGTGTTAGATACAGTTGCCAGCAAAATATTTTAGTGCTCGATCATAAATGATTAATAGGTGAGTATTACAAGCTCGTAAAACATTTAAAGATGTGTACTCATGCTACAGGAGTTTGCAAAGCTATTAATAGGCAAAGGAGGAGTGACTTGCTTGTAATGACTGTGTAGGCTTTGGTATTTAAGATCCCCTTACCCAATCTGCAAAGTTTAGTGGTGCCTCAGTGGACTGGTGACCTAAAACTGTTGCAATAGGTGGGCATCTGGGAGTGGAGATGTATATCGCCTTTCTGCAGGCAGTAGAGGTGACTAACGTAGCTTATCAGTGGTTAGCAAGGACCTACAAGGGGCCAGGGAGATCTCTTTTGGAATCTGCATAGCATTCCCTGTGCTGGATGCTTAGATGCTGGTTTGCAGGAAGCCAAATACGCTGTCCCCATACAAGAGCCAGAGCTGTAAGCTCGTGCCCACCTGAAGTCCTCCACCGTGTGCTGGTTTTCCCTCTTCATCTGACCTGGAACTCAAACCAAATCTGATTTCCACCAGGAAATCACACCTGGGAGCATGTGCTGTTTCTTAGCCAGGACAGCTGATTCACACATTGAAGCCAAGCTGATGCAGAGTCCTGGCATGAGTGTCACCAAAACCCAGGAAATAAATTCTCTAACCAGAATGACAGGTTAGAAAGCCAACTTTGTTATGGTACTGGGTGCATGGGGGATCACTCCGCCTAACACATACACCAAGAAGAGACAATTTCTTGCTTATACACCTTCATTATATACATATTCATTATAATTCCATGATACTCGTTACTCATGCATATGGTAATTTGGGTGCTGTGAATTTTAAGGAGTGGTCACTGGGGGCCGAGGTGGTCATCTGGGGTGAAATGCCCCTACTCATTTTGTCCTTTTATGGAAATCTGTTAGTTAAGGAGGTTAGAATCTGTTTAATCTTTCGAATTAACTACATGTTCTTGTTTGATCTAATTTACAACCCTGAAAGGCTCCTTGTATTGTTTTCTTTCACAGCCATTTATCTATTCCTCAGGCCTTATCAACAGGAGGAAGGCATACATTGGTTTGAGAGAAGACATCTGGTTCTCTTGTTGTATGCCTTCCTTATCTTGAGAATTGTAGCCTCTATACATAGTAAAATTCTAGTTTAAGAATCCTTGTAGACCTGTCTATGTCTAAGTCTCTATATTTACTGAAATGAGAATTTAATTTAGTATCAGGAGTGGCCTCACTTGCACCATCCGACATCCAGTATTGTTCTGCAAAGCTCAGCTAATGGAGCAATCCTCAACCCGAGATAGCATAAGAAAGGTAGGTCATTTTATTTTGTACAGACCAGGTGTCGCTCGTGCACAGTCATTCTCTTGCAGATTTTACTTGTTCATTCTTTCTTACTCAGAAGTTTGGTGATGCGTCTGCATGTGGTCTGTGCAGGATTGTTTGCTGTGACAGAGGATGTGGGAAGATAGTTATTTAGTTCTTATTGTGTCTTATGGGTTATTCGTATTATTGGCGACCATGCGGTTGGTTTTTTAATGTGTCTTTTAGACCTTTTAGAAGTTGACAGTGATTGTGAATCCTTTGTTTCTCCTGCTGTCCCACCTCTGTGATTCATTAGGCAAAATTGATGATTAACTCATTGTTCTTTTGTCTCTCCTGAGTGTAGGCTGTTGTATTTAGGCTGCCCTTTGGTCCTTGTTGGGTTTATTTTTTGTATTTTTTTTTTTTTTCCTAATCTGAGTGTTCAGAGAAACTGCAGATAGTTGTGCTGTGGACTTTATGACCTATTAATTTAGGTGTCATTAACACATGCTATTCTTTCATCCATTCTTCCACTTCTTCCTGTTCTCCCACACCCAGACATTTCCCATTATGCTCTGTCCATACCAAGGCCAACATTTCTGCTACAGCTCTTCAAAGAATTATGCGCAGCACTTCTGCTTCTGCTAGGCTGGGGTCTAATAGGCCTAGGAAGGAAGAGGGCTGAGGAATGTGGAACCATTTCCTGCGGGAAATATATCCTGCTGTCTATGGTAGTAACTCAGGCTTGTTTCAGCTGTATAGGGAGCAATGCAAATATAAACTTCTAAAATTAAAGGTAGCTGTTGTGAATGTGTAGGACAATGGTAAGACAAGCTCAATACAACTGTGTCTTTTAGGATGATTTCCCTGGGATTTGTACTGAGGAGTCCACCAGAGCAACTCTAGAAGTGTACGCTTCTGTAAGACCCAGGGCAGCATTATAACTCCCATAAGCTAGTGTCTACAGGCACTGGGATGGCCATGGGTGTTAAGGAGGGAGCCATGGATGAGGTCAAACTTTAACCGTTGTACAGCTACCCATATTTCTAGAAGTGTGGGATAATCAGCTGGGCCACTCGTATCTCCCCAGGCCAGGAGCAATATCCAACCCACTTGGATATTGCTCCTGGCCTGAGGAGATGCAAAGTCAGTGGGGTTACTCACTTTGCCAAGATACTGGTGATGAATCCAGGAAAGCTACAGCAAACAGACTCTGCTCAAGGGACATATTTTGGCTGGTGCAGAGCAAGACTCGCTCATCAGCAAGGAGGCAAGGCTCAATGGGATGCCACAGCTACGGCTATGGGAGGAGCAGGAATACCAGATTGGCTGCATGGGATGGACATATGCTCTATGCCAGCAAAACCACAGCATGTCAGGCTGGATGTATAATGGCTGTACTGCTGTCATTGCATAGGGCAAGGCAGGAAGTTAAGCTTCTTCTAGTGGTGGCTCTGGCCAGTGACATTGCTCCCCTTTGTGTGCCACAGCCAAGTGGAGCAGCCACTCAAACCCTGGTTGTACATCCCTGATACTAACGTGAGGATCTGTGGTTCATTTTGAAGCAGTTCAGACTTCAAGCAGTGGGTTTGGACAGCAGGTTGCTTGCTTTCTGTAGAAGGCCCAGGGGGATAGACTTGTCTCAGAACAATAAAGTGCAGAGATTTGCTGGCTTGTCAAATGGCTGGTACAGTATTACTGCAGGAGGAGGGAAGGAGGCTGGGCTTCACATCAGGATACAGAAAGCAAACGGTGATTGGTCATTTCTTCAGAAGAGTCACAGGGATGAAAAAAGAAAAAAAAAAAAATCAGTCCTTTGTCATCTCACACTATTCCCAACCACACAAATAAGAAAAATGACCTGTCCTTACAAGGAGGTTGGAGACATTAATTAATGTTTGTGAAACGCTAAGTACTATAGCAATAAATTATGTGTAAGATCCTATGAGGATATTAGTAATTGTGTATTCAGGGCAGAGTTTGAATAGGATATAGTAAATGAGGCATGAGGCCATGCACTTAACAATGAGGATAAAACAAGCTAATGAATAGTTGCTCATTACATGTATGCCTTCCACGTGCACAAAAAGGCCAAAGGTCCTGTGTAAAAAGATATATGTTATCCTGTAATTAAAGATTTTACAGTGCATGTAAGAGTTACAAGTTGAATTTGTCTGTGAAACTGTAAATCAGGCATTTCCTACTCTCCAAGTACGCAGCTTTGCAACCCTAACACTCTTTGAATGTAGGCTTTTTATGTAATTCAATAGAAATCATTTAAACATTGTGTTTCCCCCACTTGTCTTGCCACAACTGGTTCTGAGCTCCTTCTCCCATGATGCCTTCACCATCTGGAACTGACTAAATGGCTTCCTGAGTTGCCTTCAATCCCATCACTAAATCCCATCTTCTGGGCCTATAATTCCTGTCCACCTTTCTCATTAGAAGGACCCAGCCCCATTTCTTGATCAAGCTTGGCTCCACTAAACTTATATTCCTGTCAGTTCTTTCCTTCTCTTTTCTTTTGTGTTTTTATGCCACATAGACATGAATCTATAGGATGTCAGTACATCTGCCTACCTTTATTAATATAAAATGAGACCATTAGCGATTTTGTGTTCTGAAGTTTTCCATGTCAGATAAATTAGTTTGGAGAAGTGTTTAGTTCAGTTTAAATTAGGTTTTAATGAAACAGCAGCAAACTGACTTACTATATAAAGAAACTCAGACTGACAGTTCTCTTTCTAAAGAAATCAGAATTCCAGTACCCTGCTGAAAATAGTAAAGGTAAATAAAAAGCAGAGAATAGATCACATTCAATTATCACCCAGAAAGAAAAAGCAAATTAATATGTTTCAGATTTGTATTGCAAATGTATTATTTATAATACATTTCTATAATTTATACACAATACAGTCAACGGGAAATAAATATCCAACAGTAAAATGGTTACAGAGCAAATGCAAACTGATACTGGAAGAGCATGTGCCTTTGCAGTTCTTTAATATGTGCCAGCTGAATTTGAGCCAACCTGCTCTCTTTGTGAAACACAAAGCATAAGGATTTGGAACAAAACAGTGTCACTAGAATCTCTCTGATCACTACTTTAATCACTTTTTAATATATGGTAGAAATAACAGGTAGTGCAGAGGATGTTTTGACATGGGCATCAACCAGAAGTAGAGATGGCACTTGGTGTCATTTGCCTTGTGCTTCTGCTTCTAATATGCTTCTACTCTAATTGTTCTAGTGGTTTATCGCTTTATAACTTCCCTTCACTATTATTTTATGAGAGAAACTTTGTATGGGTTTTTTTTTTTTTTTTCCATAAAATTTGAATAACTCAAGCACATTGGTTCTCATCACTCTGAATTTTTTAAATTGCCACCGATGTGATTTCTTTTTGCTTTGAATAAGGCTGATACAATGATGCTATTATCTCTGCCCTCCTAAGCCTCCATGGCTTTATAGAGATTACAGATCAAATGCTCACATCCTGTGTTTTTTTCCTGGGACCAGAGAACCATGGATTCTCCAGCCACTACAAACTCTCCTAATTGCTGTAGATGTGTTGTAGATGAGATTCTCAACCTGAAAAAGGACAATCATTCATATACCATGTGAATTAAAAAATCATTTGTATGGTATTCACTGTGTTCTGCAAAATCTTTTTAAAAGAAAATAACATGAAGACAGCATACAGATGAAATTCAAAGAAAAGAAACCAACCCTTCCCTGCTGACAAGCTAATTTGCATTGCTCTAAGAATTACAGAATGAAGTAAAATTATTTTATTGCCTTCTTTCATCATTATGCCACAGTACTAATTACACTCCTGGTGTTCTAAAGTCTATAATGGTATTTCCTGTCACTGAGTTTCTATTTCTTTATTAACTTAATTCTTTAAACCCATGCTTTATGCCTCTTAGTAAGGACCTGGTAACAGTCTATCATCTCACAATGACACCAGTGGGTAAGCCTTCATCCAGTGTGAAGATGGAAACGGCAGAACAATGACTGTAGAATTGAAACTGTAGAAAAATGATTAATATTTTCCAGGATGATCAGCATATGCTGCCACAGAGTGAATATAAAATCATCACATTTTAATATGGAAAACTGATGAAGTCGAGAGCATAAATAATACAAGTTATGCAAGCATATCTCTGCATGCATACAAGAGACTGGTGGTTTTCAGTGTATGGAAGGTACTATACATCCTGAAGGATACTTGCTTTGCTGGAATCACTGCTTTGCATAGACTTCAGTAAGAGTGACTTTTCATTTCAGACACTATTTCCAGCTGACTTCAGAAAAAGCTAAGGAATTTCAACCAAAACCCAGCACATCTCTGACAAAGGTGGACCCACTGCCACAGCTGTACAAGCTCAGGGTTTTTACACAGAACAAAGGGTCGTTGCTGTCTGGTCTGGGAATTGTTAGCAAACTGCACATAAGCATAAGAAAGCTCAAAAATAACCAGTTTCAAAATGTTTCCCAATCACTGCTAGAAAGAAATGCATGAGATATGACTCTGCCCTTGTTAAGAGTTATAATAAAGTTACTGACATACACAAAGGAGTGCCTCATGGGACTCAAGCTTACACTAGTACGAGGAGTGCCTTATGGTAATTTAGTCTGATGACCAACTACAATATGACTGTAGAAACATTTTCATTTAGTCCTCACACTCACATTGTACCTTCTGCCTGCGGCTTCTAGGGAGCTTTTGGCAGCTGGGGATTTCTGCACAGAAGCTGTCCCTGATGGCAAAGGGCTTGGTGCTGCGCTGGGTGTAAAGCTACTGGGATGTGCTGGAGAGGAGTCCTCGGCCAGGAAGAAGTGGTGAGTTCCTGCAGCTACTTTCCTCTGTTTGAGTAAAGGAGGCAAGCTTGGGACCAGGGCAAGCTTGGGATCAGGGCTGGAGGTTAACAAATGCTGAGTCCATAGGAAATTCCAGCATTAAGACTAAGGCTCTGCTATTAAAGAATACATTCATGCCTAAATAACGTCTCCGAACATAGAATACCTGTCATCATTTTGCCTGGCAAAATCTAGGGGTGTGTGTTCCAACCATACTTCCAGCAGTTGTCACAGGCTTATTTGGAGATGCTGTCAGACATGACTTTGGAATTTTTCTTTCCATGGGCACATTTTTCTCTCCATTTACAGGTGCAATTCCTGATAAAGCCAGTGGAAATCATACCCAAATATTTGGCAACAGAAACTTAGTCTGTTCACTTGAAGCCAGTGTAAAATTTTCCAAGAGCTTTTAATGAACTATAATCAGGAAGTTGTTCTTTATGTTTTTATAAGTTGCAAGATTTTGTTTGAAGAGCTTTATCACTGTCCTTACTGTCCTAACCACTACCTTATTTAAGTGTTCAACCTCCCCAGCATAAAGACCACAAAGTTAGACAAATGATTGCAGTGATTTTTTGTCATACTAGCAAATACTTCAGGTTAATTTAGATAATCAGAATAATTTCTCATTTTTTCCTACATTTAAAGATATTTTGTATCTTTCTGTCGTGTTGCTAATTATTTTAAAAGAGGCTTTGTAATAGAAGAGGAGATCTATCACCAAACCAGTCATTTTTCTGGCATGCTGTGCTGCAAGTAATGCAATTGCTTAAATAAAAATGGTACAGCTTTAACATCATAATCTAATAATTCATTTCTTTGCCTTTCATTCTAATAATGAAAGACATAATGAACTCTTAGTAGATATAGTAATACTCTGTAAGTATTTCTATAGGATTTATGTTGTCATTTAATATTATTTCAAGAAAGCAGGAAAAACATAATTCTTGCCATTTTGCTCAGTTACTCATTTTGCGATTTTTATGTTCTCCCACTATCACTGAAAAGAAATGACCAAATTAACCATTTTAACAAGCTTTTGCTAGTTGCACATACGTACTATTCATTTAAATGACTTGTGAAACCAACCAAATAATAGGGCCTAGTCTCCTTTCCCTGTATAATGACTTCAAGGAAGATCCACCTCCCTCTCTGGGAAAGAATGGAGCTGGGAATGCTCAGGGGGATAAAAGGGTTTAAAGCACAGCACATAAAAGGCTGAGTAGAGAAGTCTTTGAAAATAAATGCAGGCTTCAACAAAAGATGAGAAAGAAAAGGGTACAGAGGGAGTGGCCAACTTGGTATAGATATGGGCAGTGCATACAGAAGAGATTGCTGAGGCAATGCATAATACCCCAGTTGAAGGGAGAACGAGCTGTAGGTGCAGGTTTGGAAGCAGAAAAAATTGCATTTTGATGAGGCGCACGGGATGTGCAGAAGCTGGCTGTGGCTAATGGGGGAATGAAGAAATCTGAAAAGGAAGCCAGCCTGGAAAATGACACCAATTATCTCAAAATGAAGTGTTTATATTTTCACTAGTATATGATGAGCTATTCTTCACAACCACAAAATGATGAAGGTGAGAAAAAGAGAGCTGAAGCCCGTATTAGTATTCTTAAAATGACAGAAGTAGTAAAAATTCTTTTCTCTTTTCTCAGATGTAGATCTAACTGAAAAGAAAAGGCGCCTGATTTCTCATCAATCCGGAGTGAATCAAAAATCATAATATTGCCCCGCAGTTACACGTCTTCTGTCTGGGTTGTTTGCATTTGTAGCAAAGTCTCACTGGAAGATTCTTTTAGAGCAGGGCTGGAGTAGGCTTTGTGGAGATGAGCTAAAAGATCATCACTGCCTAACTAATTTCCAGTAATGTATATTCAACCATCTCCATGAGTCACAAGACACCATCATGGATATTTGGTATGACTGTCCATCTGAGATTACCTTTTGGACTAAATCAGTCGAGGGTCTGACTCAGTATTGTAATGGCAATGTTTCAAGTTGTTTTTCTAGGGGAGTTTGCAATGCAGTGAGAAGATCTTGTTTGAGCGGTTGGATATCCTTGGTCTGGAAGAGTATAAAAATGCTGGTCTCCTTCTATAATATATTGTTGAAACTCAAATATTGCAGTGTTTTTTGAATTTATGATATGAATGTAAAATAAATTATATATTTTAAAATTATTTATAAATAAATATATATAAATATACATATAAATTTAAATAAAATAAATTATATATTATAAAATAAATCTAATGAATCGGAATATGTTGACAGTGGCAGATAGACAGGATAACTAGTGGTGGGTGCAAGGCTATTGTATGATTGGGGGTGATTAGGTCCTCGAGGTAGGGAAGGGAGTCCTTTGGCAAGGTAAGCTTCCCTCCATCTGTTTCCCTAATTGGGAGCAAGAGCTTCTCTCCTACTCCCTGTTTCCCCCTTGCAGTGGGCCATCAGCATGTACGGGTCCCGCTCCTGCTATGCCCCCACCCAAAGGAGAAAGGTGTAAAGTAGACATTAGGCAAGGCTTGAAGGAAAGGCCCAGGATAGGCATGAGAAGAGGTGCAGCTAACAGAAACAGGCTGGCACAAGCATTCAAATGTCAAAACATGTGACTGTCACAAGCCTACAGCAGCACAAAAAAGAGGATAATGAAAGAAGGGTTCAGCAAGGGGTTCAACAATAGAAGGCAGGAAAAATGAGAAGGGAAAGGTTTCAGTCTGGACGAATGAGGATACAGCAGCAGCAGATAGGCAGATAGACACTGCTGAAACAGTTGAGAACTGCAAGTTGACAGCAAATAGGAAGGTATATGTAGTACTTGACCCTGCAACCTCCTTCAGGCTTTGGGGCCACTCTTCAGGGTCTGAGAGCCTTCTGGGAATGCATGTACTTTAGCTACAAGCTGGAGGTCCTTTTAGTGGAAAGTCCACACAAGTATTTAGGATCAATTACTCCACCAAGTGCTGAGAGTGCTGTGGAACAGAGCTCCTGGTACGGTTTCATCCATCAGGAATCTATTTTGCGCACATCGGCATCACTTTGAGAAACCAGTTATTATGTGACAAGTGGGAACAGTCTGAAAATCTGCTTCAAAGCTACCCCATTGCTATGAACCAAATTCTTAAGGTAGACAGCATGGCTGTGACTTAAAAGTACATGAACATGTCTGTTCCTGACCATGATCAGGAATTTTTACCAGATGCTTTATTATTTTTTCCTTAATGGTTTTCCTTAAAGGTATATGTTTAAAAAGAAATAATATGATTACTGCCTGTTGTTTCTGGCTTTGTGCAAAATAGAGAAAGCCAAAAGGAACATTTTCCGAACCAGACAGCTTTGTGATAGCACAAGTAACTCCACTCATACTTTGCTTTTCTGCCATGTTGTAAATATTTCAATACCAAACAAGTTCGTGCAGTAGCAGACAGATATATTGATTTTGAAAGTATAAATCTCTGAACAATGTCACTTGCTTTTTTTTTTTTTTTTGAAGACCAAATAAATTGAAAGATCTGCAGCCCTGAAGAAGGGAGGAAATAGTAACCATCTGCGACACTTGATTTCTGTATTTGCATCACAATAGTGAATTATTTGCATACCTATTGCCTAAAGTTTAAATTCTGTTGATTTCCTAAACCCTAAAGAATGAGTCTGAGCCTTCAACTTTGCAGATGTCTGAAGCTCTGAAGAACTGAGATTGCTGAACTCTACCATCTTGAAAATAAGCCCTTTTGTAGCTTTCATGTAAGCAATTTTCTTTCATGTTCTAGTTTTGCTAAGTTTAGCTTGCAGTTGAGTATCTCAAACCATGGCCGCATGGGCAGTTATAGCTAGAACCAAATTTCTCTGCCCTTGTTCTGTAGCTGTGTCCTGTGGACCAGCTATGGTCTGGAAGCTGTGTGGCTGTTTAAGATGAGGATCTGGAGTTATCAGCACCAGTGGAGAGCCACTCTTCTGCCTCTCTAGCTCCCAGACTGGCCTAAATCCCAGCATTCCTGAGCACACTCAGTTGAGTTTGTTTCCATTGGGCCCCTATCCATGTAGCTATGCCTTCTGTTAATGAAAGTCCATCTTCATGATGGCTTCAGGCATCTTCTACAGTAGATCTCCTTTCATGTATCAGGCATCTTACTATTAGTCATGAGGTAGAACTAAGCAGGGCATACTTGGTTTAGTGAATCAGTATTTAGGAAACCTCAGAACGTCATCCTCCGACGATGATAATCAGGCAGTCAGTCTTTAAATTCAGAATTTGGATTGGTTGTTAATGATTGCACCTATTTGTTAGCTCATTCATAGAAACTAGAGATGAGAAAGATGCATTAACATCTTTTCCTTCCTCAGTGCAGAACTGTGCTATTTGAATCTTACTCTAGCCTAGTTTATCAAAATGATACGCCTTGCTTATAAAAATATTCATTAAAAAATAGTGCCAGTCTGGAAGATTCACTGTTAACAACTATTTTTTGTCACAATATTTCACTACATTTTTATGGGTGAATCTATAAATGGTCACAAATTTTTTTAAAACCTTCTCCTTTTTTTCCAATGAAGACAGGTTCTAAAGTTGTATCTGGCAAAAGGGATTTTCCTGCAGCTTCTTCTTTTCATGGTATGAAGTTTTTCTGCACCTTCTTCTGAGAACTCAGAGCTGAACAAGACTAACCAGTAAACATAACTGTAGTAGAGATCTGGACTGCAGAGCAATGCCCTTGTAATAAGAAATTGATAGCAATTGTTAGGAAGCTCCCTGTTGCAGCAAGATGAGATGTGGTTTAGGGAACCTTTGTATCTTAGCTATGTTTACCCCACAAACTGACACCAATGTGGCCATGCTCTGAAGAAGCATAATCCCTGGTTGATAGAGCTGTGCTGGTAGCAACCTTTAGTGTAATTCCACTGCATCAGCAAAACTTCAAGAAGGAGGTATACAGATATTCATGTGTCTCTGTTACTCCACCACTTTACTGAACTAAAGTCTTGCTCCTTCAGCTTGTCTCAGCAGTCCTTTAAGCAGAAACATGGGTGCCAAGAACAATTCTTGTACCTAAGAAAGGGCTAGAGATGGAGGGCTGTTGCACTGCAGTGAGTGAGGTGGTGAGTGGCAGAAAGAAGCTCCTTATTGGTGCAGTTTGATGCCTCTCTTCCTCCATAAGTCAATACTTTTCTCTGTTCATGCATTAGTGATTCTCTCTGCCACTAGGCTTAAACTCCGCAGCCAAGAAGTATGGATAATAAATCCTGAATGCAGACAAGGGGTGTTTAAGGTAAGGAATCTCAGTCTGCAGGATGAACCCAGAAGCCAAAGATGGACACGATGGCTGAAGTCTGTCAAGATTCAGAGGAGCACAGCAGCGTGCCAGATTCTTGCTGTATTTCAGTGTATTAGCCTGATAAGTGTCTAGTAAAGGGGGGCAACTGGGTCTGCAGTGCTGGTTTTGTGGTACAGCATCACTACTAAAGTGGTTTTACTACAGAACTCATCTCAAAACCAGATCACTTTTCCAAGCTAATGTAGGGCAAGGCCTTGAACACAAATCACAATGTATTTATATAGTGCTTTTCTTTTTACCAGCAAACATGAAAAAAACCACATTGATTCCAGATTACAATGTCAGAGATACATGAAGAACGTCTGTCACTATGACAGAATCATAAATCATCACACTGAAATCCTGACATGCCTTTTTTTTCATTGGCAAAGTAGCTCTTTAAAATAGGATATAATTAAGTTGCTTAGAGCCACATATTATCTATTTTAAACCTGTTATTTTTCTCATGTGGAAAATGTTAGATGAAACATACCAGTTTTGTTCTGTTTTTAAATGAAGCTAGTTTAAAAAAATGACCACTATATGCCACAGCAGTTCAGGGTGCTGGTAGGAATTGTACTATGTGAAGAAATTATAAGGAAATTAAACCTGTGAGTTAATTAAACAGTGCTGTAGGTGCAGTAGCGTGATGTGGGAGACAGATAAGTAGTAGGAGACCACTATGGCTGCATCAGGAATTCTCCAGTAGCCTAAATATCAAAAAGGAAATCCTACACAGAGTGAAAGCAAAGGCATATAAGTGAGACGAGTAAAAAAGCAGTAGCATAAACATCTAAAGGATAAAACTAGGAAGATTAAGTCACAAAATGAGTTACAATTTTCTTGGAGCATAAAATGGAAGAAAAAGAGGTTCTATAAAGACCAAGAAGTTAGAGGAAGAGAAGGGCAGAGGCACAAATAACAGATACCCAAATAAGAGTGAAATGCTTTATTATTAATTTTGCTACATTCTTCACGTGCACATAAACGCTTATGATGGGTACTTAACAACACTATTTTTTTCATAAGGGGAAGGACATACACCAGAATAGGGAAAAAACAAGTAGAAGAATATTCGAATGAATTAGATCTGTGCAAGTCTCTACACCTTGCTGAAATTCACTTAATACATACTGGGCTCTCGACTTATCTCTGATTGTTCCTGGAAGAGTGTTTAAGTCACTGGGGCCTGCAGCAACTAAGTAGCCTAAGATGGAAAAACAGTCAGGATCACACTTGAGATTTTTGGTAATAATCAGAGATCTGACATTACAATATACGTTTTCCAAGTTATTTTAAACAAAATGCCCAGCTGGTTTAAAGTCTTACTCTTCTTTAGTTCTTGCCATCGTGGCACATGATTTAGAAAAGGAAAAGGAAAAGGAAAAGGAAGAAAATAAAAGAAAAAAGAAAAAAGAAAAAAGAAAATAAAAGGAAAAGAAAAGGAAAATAAGAAAAGAAAAGAAAAGAAAAGGAAAAGAAAAGAAAAGAAAAGAGAAAGGAAAAGAAAAGGAAAAGAAAAAGAAAAAAGAAAAAAGAAAAAAGAAAAAAGAAAAAAGAAAAAAGAAAAAAGAAAGGAAAAGAAAAGGAAAAGAAAAGGAACAAGAAAAGAAAACAAAAGAAAAAAGAAAGGAAAAGAAAAGAAAAAGGAAAAGAAAGAAGAAAAGAAAAGAAAAAAGAAAAGAAAAGAAAAAAGAAAAAAGAAAGGAAAAGAAAAGAAAAAAGAAAAGAAAAGAGAAAAAAGAAAAAAAAAGAAAAAAGAAAAAAGAAAGGAAAAGAAAAAGGAAAAGAAAAAAGAAAGAAAAGAAAAGAAAGGTAAAGAAAAGAGAAAGGAAAAGAAAAAGGAAAAGAAAAGAAAAGAAAAAAAAGAAAAGAAAAGAAAAAAGAAAAGAAAAGAAAAGAAAAGAAAAAAGAAAAAAGAAAAGAGAAAAAAGATGTGCAAGTTTTTTTGAATGTGGCATTCTCAGCAGGCTCATATTTGGGCACTATCAGGAAATTGTTGGCTGCAGATCTGGTTTGTAGTGTTGGGGCCATTTCTGCTTTTAAAAATAAGACATGAAGAACCTAGGGAATTACAGAGTACTCTGCTAACTTCAATACCACGAAAGATAGTGGGACAAATTATTGAGAAGTAAATACATACACACCATGAGAATAATGTGATAAGAAGCAGCCAACAAGAATTTGTCAAACTAATCTAATTTCCTTCTTGAACAGGGCAACTGGTCCAATAGATAAGGAAAAGCAGTAGAAATGACTGTATATTAACCCAAGCTGTATTTTGAGGTAAGGCTTTTGACACTGTCCTATATGTTCATAAATGAACTGGGGAAGCTGTCCCATTTGAAATCACTCCTAATTCGATTCACTGTTACATGTAAACCTAACATGACTGTTGGTAGTTGCACTAGGAAGATGTTAAAGAGGAGTCTTCACAGCTCCTGACAGGCTTCTGTTCAGCATTTCAATGAAAGAAGGAGAATGGATTGAAAGCAGCCCTGAGGAGAAGGACTTGGGGGTATTGATTGAAGAGAATCTGAACATGAGCCAGCAGTGTGCGCTTGCAGCTCAGAAAGCCAACCCTATGCTGAGCTGCATCAGAAGCATCATGACCAGCAGGTCAAGGGAGGTGATTGTCCCCCTCTGCTCTTGTGAGACAACCTCCCCCCACAGTCCTGTGTTCAGCTCTGGGGCCCCTAATACAAGAGGGTCATGGACCTGCTTGAGTGGGTCCAGAGGAGGCCACAAAGATGCTCAGAGGGCTGGAGCACCTCTCCTATGGAGACAGGCTGAGAGAGCTGGGGTTATTCAGCCTGGAGAAGAGAAGGCTCCAGGGAGACCTTAGAGCAGCTTCCAGTGCCTGAAGGGGGCTACAAGAAATCTGGACAGGGACTTTTTACAGGGGCATGTAGTGACAGGACAAGGGGGAATGGCTTTAAAATGAAAGAGAGGAGATTTAGGTTCAGTATTAGGAGGGTGGTGAGACACTGGCGCAGGTTGCCCAGAGAAGTTGCGGCTGCTTCATCCCTTGAAGTGTTCAGGGCCAGGTTGGATGGGACTTTGAGCAACCTGGTGTAGTGGAAGGTGTCTCTCTCCATGGCAGGGGGGTTGGAACTCGATGATCTTTAAGGTCCCTTCTGTCCTGGGTTCAGCCTTCCAACCCAACTCTTTCTATGATTCTATGAATAGACTTAGATGACACAATCAGAAATAACTATGTACTTACAAGCTTAGTAGATGACACCATGTAAAGATTTGCAAAATGTGTTCAAGGACAGAACTAGAATTCAAAAGTACCTCAATAGGTTGAGGTATTCTGAAATCCAACATTAAAAACTTGAACACAGACAATTGCAGAGGACAGTGTTTGAGATGACGGAATCAAAAGCACAACCACAGAATGCCACTTCAGATAAAGATCTAGTGATTAATGAGGGCCATGAATGAGTCAACAGTGTGATGCTGTTGAGGGAAAGAGATAAATATAATTCTAGATTCTCTGAATTGCCTGCTCAAAACAGATTATGTAAGACTAGAGATAATGCGGGTGTTCTTGGCACTGGTGAGGCTTCAGCTAAAATACTGTATTTACTCTGAAGCACCATAATTTAAGAAAGATGTAGCTAAGGTGGGAACAATCCAGAGAAGATCAACAAGGACAAGCATTGTCCTTGCTGAGCCAGCAATGTGCCCTTGTGACCAAGGGTGTTGTTCCTGGGCTGCATTAGGAAGAGCATTGCCAGCAGGTTGAGGGAGGTGATTCTCCCTCTCTACTGAGCCCTGGTGAGGCCTCCCCTGGAGTACTGTATCCAGTTCTAGGATCCCCAGTAAAAGAGAGACATGGAGCTCCTGGAGCAAGCCCAGCGAAGGGCTAGTAGAATGATCCAGGGTCTGGAGCATCTCTCATATGAGAAAAGGCTGAGGGAGCTGGGCCTGTTCAGTCTAGAGAAAAGAAGACTCGGGGGATCTGATCAATGTGTGTAAGTATCTGAAGGGTGTCGAGAGCATGGGGACAGACTCATCTCAGTGGTGCCAAGCAATAGGACAAGAGGCAATGGGGATAACCTAAAACACAGGAAGCTCCACCTGAACATGAGGAAGAACTTTACTGTGATTGAGCACTGGAATGGGTTGCCCAGAGAGGTTGTGGAGTCTCCTTCTCTGGAAATACTCAAGAGCCATCTGGACACAATCTTGAGCAACATGCTTTAGGTGACCCTGCTTGAGCAGGGATGTTGGACTAGATGACCCCCGGTGGCCCCTTTCAACCTCAACCATTTTGTGATTCTGTGACAAGAAGTTTGGAAAATCAGATCCATAAAGCAAGGTTACAAGTTTTGCTTTGTTTTAATCTTGAAAATATAAGGCTATATCAGGTTCAACTGCCTTAAAGTACATAAAAGGTTATTATAAAGAGAGTAGTGATATGTTTGGTCATGCTCGCTAAAGATCTGGGCAGAATCTGAAGGCAATTTTTTTTAGCTATACTATAATAGGTATTACAGTAACACATTGTAACTAGAGAAAAGATTATCACTAGAATTCATTACGCAAGAAGGTTGTATAATTCCTGTCATTAATGTTTTTAGATACAAATCGGAAGGACTGCCATCTACAATTATCAAGACAACCGCAGTCTTCCTTCAAAATTAGGAGATGGATCAGATGAATGTTTTGTAGTAGGTGGCTGAGATCCCTGGAACTACGACAGGGTGTACAAGTTACTACAAGGTGATACATACCAGGGTTTCACTAAGAAAGAACTTGAAAATTCCATGTGTGATCCTAGGCATACTCATTAACCATTATGGAAGATTGCACTGGTTGTTGTCTGGAATTTCATTTTTAACAAACTTGTTTTCCTTTAAATTTGTGTAGTGTTTTGGGTTTGTTTTTTTTGTTTTGTATTTATTTTACCATACGAAGGTTAGGTACAATTTTGATTAAAAATATTGAGGAATAACAGACTAAGAAACCCCTTGAGATCCCATCCAAGTCTACAGTTCTACAATGCATGTGCAATCTACAGTATTTTTTATACATTGTTGAAGAGCTTTGCAAGCACAAGTTAATTATTAAACTAGTTCTTTTCCCAGGGCAGTGATGATCTAATCATTTATGATAGTCTTCAAATGAGGAATTAAACAAACATATCCAAAATAAACAGATTAAATCATCTTTGCCAATGGAAAAGGAAAAAAATCTTGTTTTCATGCCAGTGGGTCTGCACAGATTCAGACTTCAGTAAAACTAACAAGTCAGGACTTCTCAATCTGTGAGAAATTCTGAATTTTAGTAATTGTTTTTAGTCAAAATTTTAGGATTTTTCTTTTTTTCTAATTGGAAAATTAGAAAAATGGGAACGGGAGATGAGAATGAGAAAAAACATTTTTTGGAAAGGTTGGAAAGATTTGAGGGCTTGAATTACAAGTGAACATTTCAACATTCAAAAACCAATATGGTGTACCATATATATATTTTAGGTAGGGGAGCAGAGTGAACATTATAGGAGCCACAGTCCTCCAGGGACCCTAGTATACACAAGAAAATGCCAATCAGAATTACAGTGCAAATAAAGTAGCACTCTGCAGTAAGATATTTTTATGTGTGTGTTAGCTCAAAATAAATCTCTTAAAAATCATACTCCCAAAGGAAAACTCAGCAAAACTTAAGTTTTTCAGGAAATACATTCTTTGTTAGAAATTCAAACCTGTGCAAAACTTCTGCCAAACTCTAGTCACTACTTAATATGAAAAAAAAATAACCTGTCTCAAAAATGTTATTTAGAAAAATCTCCTCATCACAATGCACTGTGGTGTTGACCCAAATATGACTGTAAAAACTGGAAGTGTTTGCATTCACCATTGTTATTTTAGTTTAGTGAAAGACGTTCATAAGCATCAAAGATAAGACCAAATATGACTTCCCAGAAATTCAGAAATATTTAGGTTGGTGTTTCTTGATTAGGCCATACTTCAGTAAATGTCTGATGGTCCTTTTGTTCTTTTAAAAACTATGCATGACTTTAAGACACCAGAATAATGATTCCATACTGCACAAGAGCCTTCTCTCTTATAAACAAACACCAGAGCTTGTGAATTTTGCTGTGAAAATGGATGAATATTGACCAAATGAATCTTCTCTAGGTCTATCATTAGACACCCTACCCTCGCTGAACAACAGTAAAAAACTGCAGAAGTTCAAAGATCCTGGGACAACCCTGTTAAGTGTCAAGGGCAGCCTTAATCCCCAAGTGCTTAAGGACAATTAAACCCAGCTGAACAGATTTCAGCTCAGCTGAGCTTGCTTAGGGCAGCCCTGGTGGTTTCATTGCTGGGACCCATAAACTTGAAGGTGAACTGTTTGGTTTGTAGACTAGGGCGTTGTGTAAAGCTCCATGGCACACTCCAACAACCTAAAGTGTCTTAAGCAGCTTAAATAGCTTTAAGCAGCTTTGAAGACTTAGACACTTCAAGCTTATAAAGCAGTTTAAGCTGCTTAAAATGCTCTAGGACTTTAACAAGGGCCCCCTGATGTTGCTCCTCGCCAGGCGAGCGAAAGGAAGCTGGCTGCTCCCTCACCACTGGCTGGAAGGAAGGAGCTATGGGTTTACCATAGGTCCAGCCAGGAGACTGCTCAAATGCAAACAGCTGGTATTGACTTATCTTCACAATGATGTCGTATAAAATAATGAAAAGTATACTCTCCTCAGCTAGCTCATTGTTTCTTCCTCTTTTGTAGCTACTTCCCTTCCCCAGACACCTCCTTCTCTTTTTTCTGTTTTTGCCCATTTTGCACAGCCTCTTTCAGTATCTATTTCCTCTCTAATTAATTCTTCCTAAAGAGATCAATGGAGTGCTCTTACTGCAGTGATATACTTCTACGAAGAAAACATGTTTTGATTCAGTCTATTCAGTCCACAGAACTGTGCTGGGGACAACCGTTTATTTGTATCACAATAGTTTAAGCTAAATCTAGAACTCTTTTTTTCTCAAGAGAAGAGCTTGAGTTGGCAGAAGCATTGTGGAAAAACCCAACTGCATAATCCCAGAAAGTACTGGTGGCAGCCATTAGATTGCCACCTACAAAAGCAGGTAACTAGATGGGCTAGCATTGTTCAGAAGAAGGAATACAATGCACTGAATCCGCATCACATTTCCTGACATTTTGGAGGTTTCAGAAAGGATGTTGAAGGAGGAAGTTTGAGGACAGCTCTCCAGAAAACGGGTGAACATGTCTTCCTACATTGGTAATCTCTTAGTCCTGAAAAGACTTTGTTTTCAATTTTCACTCCATCTCTCTGAATTTGGGGTGGGCTGCACAAACCACAAGTCGTCCTGTTCTTACCAAGGGATGTAACACCTCCTCCTCCTTACATACAAGACAGCAGTGTGTAACTGAGTGGTGCTCAATTTAGTGACAGTTGTCACCATTTCGTGAGAGTTCTCTTCAAACTGCCATGTTATTACCTAGGGCTGTGGTGACGGTGTGCTAGAGCACTTGAGCTGGATGTGATGCCCTGACTGCTGAGGATATCCTCAGGCCTACATCATCCTGTTTTATTCATGTTTGAATTTTCTTTCCAGTTCCTTTAGTAGGAACATTCTGCTCTTCTCTCATATCCTTCACTTATTTCTTGGGATCATATACTAGCTTCTCAGCTATTGTCTCTCCAGAGTCCTCAACTTAACTGATCCCATATTTTTCACAGGATTATGCAGTCCTATCACATGTGACTTGTATCTATTACACACTCCAGTGACAACTTAGCTGTGAAATGGAACTGTAAAACTTATTATACTTAAACATTTTGTTCTAAAGTCTTGAGGGTGTAAGCAGGAAGAGGGATCATGGTCAGCCTTACTCACTGCTCTATTTTTTGCCAATTATCTATGTTATGCATTCCTAAATGATGTTGCATATCACTATAATGTGTGTTGCATGCACAGCATGTCCAGTGTGGCATATTTATACAAGTATCACTTAATACTTTCGTTGAGGCTTGATTTACACCAAATACTATTTTTTCCTAGCAGCCTGAAAGCATGGTTGTCTTAAATTTTATTGAAGAAAATTATTTCTATCATGATCTATTATTTTCAAGTCACTAATGCATTTTAATCCCTTTTTCCATTTGCCCAGCTGTCAATTATTCCTTCCTTCAAAATGTGTTCTAAAACTCCACACATGATGCCAGTAGGATTCACTAGCTTGTAAGTGATTGAATTATTTCTGTTTCTTAAATTTTGATTTGATATGCTCCTATCAGGTGACACCACTGGTAGTTAACACATTTATTCTTAATGGACTATTGGAAACAATGGAGGATGGTGTCTACAATAGCCTCCTGCTAGCCCCAGCTCCTTCTCAAGCTCTAGTTCGAGAGAGAGGAGAAAGGGCAGGAGAAAGGACAAGTTGTCTGGGCTGCCCATGGGCTTTGTTGTCAGTGGAATGGTGTTAGCTGCTCAGTGTCTGGACAGCTCTCAGGCTGGAGAAGAAGGTGATTTGCACCCACCATTCCCTCAGCTCTAAAAGTGATTTGATTCTCGCTCTCCTCTAGGTAGCTGCTCATCTGTACCAATGATTAATGATGGGAATTAATAAGGTTAATTAAGGTTAATGACAAGTATGGAAAAGTCATCCTTTTTGAATTCTGAAAAGCTGTATGTAGTAACCTATTGATAACTTATGCATTTTCTTTCGAATATTTTTCTTTACATCTGAGAATAAAAAGGTCCCATTCATGTTAGAAGACAGTTTGGTAGTTTCAGATCCGAAGGATTTTTTTAACATCTGTAAACTAGTAAACATATAACGCCAGGCATCAGGTCATGTATACAGGTCGCAGTTTGGCAGACATTTACACATATGTCTAATTTTCAATTGGAACTTGATTTCCTTTGGCTTCCAGGATACTTCAGCATATGTTAAAATTAACTCTGCGATTCGAGGCAATAGCGGCACTGCATGTTTGCATGTCTTGACAAAGAACTGCACGTGAGCTAGGAAAGATTATTGACTGCATTGAGCCTAGCAAGGCACATATCTGTACTGGTCCACCAATGGAAAAATAAACTTGTTCAGAGCTGCTGTTGGACTATATCACCAAGTGCTGGCAAACTGCTGGCGTCTTGTTGCTGGGCAGATAACCAGGTGTTGACCCATCATTGAGGGCTACTGCACCGATTACTAGCTGCTCACACAGCAAAAATGTATGGGACAGTAGACTCTCCCTTCCTTCCTTCCTTCCCCAGACTCAGGACAACTGTCTCCTTGATGAGTCTGTAGGATTACAGATGACCTCGTACAGGACAGTGTGCTGGTTTTGGCTGAGACAGAGTTATTTTCTTCATAGTAGCTGGTATGGAGCTATGGTTTGGGTTTGTGCTGAAAACAGTGTTGGTAATACAGAGATGTTTTAGTCACTGCTGAGCAGTGCTTACACAGAGTCAAGGCCTTTTCTGCCTCTCACACCACCCCACCAGTGAGCAGGCTGGGGGTGCACATGAGTTTGGGAGGGAACACAGCCAGGACAGATGACCCCAACTGACCACAGGGACATCCCAGACCATATGGTGTCATGCTCAGCATGTAAAGCTGGGGAAGAAGAAGGAAGGAGGGAACGTTTGGTGTTATGGCGTTTGTCTTCCCAAGTAACCATTACACATGATGTAGCCCTGCTTTCCTAGGGATGGCTGAACACCTGCCTGCCAATGGGAAGTGGTGAATGAATTCCTTGTTTTGCTTTCCTTGCGTGCATGGCTTTTGCTTTACTTCTCAAACTGTCTGTAACTCAACCCAGGAGTTTTCTTGCTTCTATTTTCCTATTCTCTCCACCATCCCACTGGGGAGGAGTGAGTGAGTGGCTATGTGATGCTTAGCTGTTGTTTGGGGTTAAACCATGACAGTCCTTTTCGGGGCCCAACATGAGACTCGAAGAGTTCAAGATAACAACAGATTTGACTGGAATGTGGTACACCAAATTTAGAGCTGTTATTGCTGTTTAACTATTAATTGCAGGCTCCTGTGCCTTGCCATGGGGTTTGCTTGCATTACTATAGAGTCTTGTGTTTATTAGTGGCTGCTTTTTGCTTTTGCTACTTGCTGTAGTGCTGTGCTGCTTATTGCCTTGCTCTGCTGTGCCTGGGAACATTTAGACAGCAGCAATGGTGACACATCTGGGCTGGCAGATGGCCACTGCTTCTGGTTCTGTGCTGCTGTGCTGGACAGGCTAGAACTCCTGTGTGACCTCAAATCAAAGGGACTGCGACCTGTGGATGAGGGGCTTCATAAGCCAAATTGCCATTTTTCCTCATCCCTCCATCTTATTCAGCATCTTCTCCCAAACCTTGATATTCCCACTATTGTGTATTTTTTTTAGTAATCTTGCTTATCTGAAATAAGCTGATAATTTGTTTAAACTTCAAAAAATAACTTTATTTTTGATCCTAGTTTGGTTTGAGGTTTTGTTTGGCTTTTTTTGTGCATTTGTGTGGTTTTTTCGTTTGTTTTGGTTCTGGTTGTTTGGTTTGGAGTTTTTTTGTGGGGCTTTTTTTGGTGGTGTTTTTTGTTTGGGTTTTGTTTGTTTGTTTTGATGCCCCCTCCTCTCCCCTCCACTTTTCTTAGCTGTGGTGGCTAGCTTCTTTGGCTAATGGATGATACAATGAATTGCCTGAATCTATCACATATCTGTGAATACCATTTCCCTACATTGCAACACAACATTCCCTACAACAAGCCCAATTCTTTGGCTCTGCTGGAAGCCATCCTAAGAGGTGGGTAGAATTTAAGATTTTAGGAAGAAAGCCAGCATTTCCACTCTACCAATATTAAGTTCATGCATTCTCTCTTGCATTCTTGATTCTATAATTGGGCTGCGCTTCCATCTCCACCCATATTCTGCCTTGACACACATCTGTGTGCGGATGACAGGGGGAATGACAGGTGAGCCAGCCAGCGTGCAGGCTGAGTCACCCCAGGAAGGTAGACCGTCATCTGGCAATTAGGATGGAGAAGAAGGAAGTGTGCCAGCAAAACAGGTGATCTGAGCAATGCACTGCACCCCATGTGCCAAAATGGATATTGCACAATACTGTGCTATGTCGGAGAAATGCGGAGAAGAGCAGAAGCATGGTTTCCAAAATGACCTTCAAAGTAGGAATTAAAGAAACACCAGAACTCAGGTATTACTTTTCATGGATCACTTTAATACCAAAGGTGAATATAACAATCAATAAATGGATAAAGCAGTGGTATAGCATAACTCTCTCAGCATTTTTGGTCACTTTTATTTGGGTGTCTTTTCCTGCGCATGGAGGCTCGAAAGCAGGATCATAAACACAATTTATGAGTACGCAACAATTATGCTATTTGTTGGATTGTACACGCAATGAGTGGCTGGGACTAACACGCTATTAGCCTAAGCACTACTCTCCTTACCACCTCTGATGCAGGTACCTACTGGATTTCTGCTGGTCAGGCAGATGGTAATCACATGGAGAAGTGCCAGCCTCCACTGCTCCTTGCAATGGGCTGACCCTCAGTTTTGCTGAGTTGCTATTTTCTATTTGGATTTTTTTTCAGTATTTTAGAGCTTTTTCAGTTAATATTTTTCCCTTCAGCCCTTAAGTGACTGCTACCGACTCAACAATTTCACTTCTGTCCTTGTTTCTGCTTTTTTTATATATTTTGCTTGGCTTCAGCTTATGTGCTGTCACTCATAGCTTAGCAACCTTTTTTTTTTTGTAGTAAAGCAGAGCTGGGGTCATATAGCTGACCTAAGCCTTGTGTTAAAATAGTAAGAGTGTGTGCAAGACCTACCAAAATGTTCAGAGACAGACTGATCTGTGCTTGTTGTCTGACATATTTCTAAGCACCTTAGTGGCTTAAAAATGTGGACCTTGCCAGATGGCTAAAAGACTCCAAGAAATAGATACTGACATGACCATGTGGGGTCAGATGTGCTTTATAACTGGTGGTATCAGTGATGGTCTTCGTAATACCAAACAGAAAAGTCTGGGAAGGATGGACCTCAAAGAGAAAATTACTTAGAAATCAGTGATATAAAGCTGAAAATGAAACAGATATTCTGAATTTGACCATATACAGATTTATGGGAAAAAATAAATAATTTGCTGTGAGGATAATTAATCACTGGCACAGGTTGCTCAGAGGGGTTTGGCAGTCTCCATCCTTTGAGGTTTTCCAGGCATGACCAAATAAAACCCTGAGCAACCCAGTGTGAGCTCAGCGTTGACCCTGCATTGAGTGAAGTGGCTGGACTGAGGACTTCCTGAGTCCCCTTCCAGCTTGGATCATTTGGTGATTCTGTGGTTTAAGTTGTTGTTGGAGCCAAGGGTAGGTGAGGTGGAGAAATGGTAGTACAAAGGGCAAACGCCCAGCATGACTTTTCCCAGTATGACTGTTCCCAGTATGACTGTCTGTAAAACTGCTGCCATCCGTGTAAGGTGATCCCGTCTCTCTCCAGGTCCTGTCCTGGTGTTCCTAGTCTCCCTCTTGAGCTAGTGCTGGCCCTTGTCCAACATGTCTGTGAGCTGTTTCAGCTCACTGGCCTGGCAGAAGCTGATTAGCTTTTCTAAACTGGTTGGCTTTCTACTGATTTAGTTAGCTGAACTATTTCACTGAGACAGATGAGCACCACAGCATGAGGAGGAGGTGGGAACATGTGTTTAAGATTGGAAGGAGTTAAGGCTGGGCAGGGCCTTCCCAGTGGGAGTGAGCCATTAAATTTGCTTTGCTGCCTCATGAAACAATGTGATATATCTGTAGCAGCTTCAAGACGGGCATAACAACAAATTGGGTAAGCCCAATAAGGATGCATCGTAAAGAAAATAAAAACTCAGAAATAAAAATTATTTAATGCTAGGATAGATGAAAAGTGTGGAACTACAAAATGGAATATGAAAGCAGAGAAATCAGTGAAAAATAATGTTCAAGGAAGATTAATAGAAATACATTAAAGACCTAACACTCGAAACTGAAGCTCCTACCATGGTAGGAAGCCACAGATGTTGTTTACCAAGTTACAAAAATCCTGTGTGGCCAGTTTAAACAGGAACTGGGCTGATCAGAAGCAAAGATAGGGAAATGCATACAACAGAGATAAAATTGACTGGCAAAGCCGTTTAAAGAAGTCAGCAGCAAAACCGTAGCTCTACCTTGACATGAGATTCTGTGACATGAGATGATGTGACTTCAAAAAATAGGAGATTGCCGCTGGCTTAGTGGTGATATCAGAAAAGCAAGTTGTAGTCCAGTAGGTAGCAGCAACAACACAATGAAAGACAACTTGATTGTAGCAGAAATGCTAGGAGCCCGAAATTTCAGTGCAGAAGTAAAATTTAAAAAGTTGTTGAATAAAATTGGGGAAACCCCCCAACTTTTGATGAGGGAGAATATGGAGTTGACAAAATATTTAAAAATCAGACTGGGAAAGTGTGTCTCTGCCCTCCACTATAGGGGAGGTCATTTGCAGTGGAATGCCACACAAGATGACACAGATGATGGATGCAGCATTGGAGGAGAACAGCCTCTGGACTCAGGCCCAGGAAACTGGATATTCACACAAAAGAGCATGCTGAAAGAACACATGCAATGACAGGCTTTGCTCGTCACCAGTTTCATTGATTTTTTTTTAAGGTTACTTGACGGCGGCCTCGGGAATGCCTTGTGGAACTACAGCACTTCAGCTCATCCTCCGTCATCACAGCCTTGCAGAGAGGCACGGATGGCTGCATCTGGGAGTGCATCTAAGCAACAGACTGCTTCACTTTGAACACTGGTGTAAACCAAGGGTACTCTTGCTTTCTGTTGCTGTTTTGCATTATCATACACAGCTACTGTGTAGGCAGCACAAGTAGCAGCATACCATGGGGTGGATTACACATATCTTGGAAGTGTAAATTGTGCTAGTAGCATTGTGTTACTGAAACATAGACCTGAAAAAAACTATGAAGATACATAACCTAGAAAAAAAGTAAACCAACCAGGATTCAAAATCATCTATCAAAGCAAACATCCCTGAAAGCTTAACAGCAGGCATCAAAGTCATGTTAGAAAACATAAATTCTGGAAAAGCAGAACAGCTTGCCTGTCCTGTCCATATCCCACTTCTGAGTAATTAGGAAGAAAGTGACAACAGAGATAGGAGAGTCTCCCACCATTCATACCCATTTTAGCATATGGAAATCCAAGATATTCAGTCCCAGAATGAAAACAAGAATTTAAAAAATTATTATTTACATGTCATTACAATGCTAAAATAGACCTTGCAAAGTAGAGACATCAAAGGTTCTAGAAAACCAGATGCCTTGGAAAAAAAGTGCCTATGAAAACGTATGAACGTTCTCAGCATAGAGTTGAACAACCACCAGCTCATCTTTCACCAGAGTCAGCAGGGAGTACAGGATGTATTTGGTGTGTGTTCTCTGTATGGCAGCTCCCAAAACAATCCAGTGGAGACCAGTGTGTGTAAAGAAGAGGACACTCATTAGAGATTAGAAGACCAACCTCACAGAAATGGCAGTGATCAATCTCAACTGTGTCCACTAGAAACACCAATGAATGACAGAGAGGAATGGAAGGCACTTGCTTCCACTGCATGTCCCAACCTTGCTATAGGAAGAAGACAGTAAGAATAGCATAAGGGCTACTAGAAAATCAAATATATTCCTCATAATTGCTTTGTTTTCTCTATAAAGCAAAGCTTGTGTTAGCTAGCTTGTTTTATTAGCTGCCACTGAGGGTAATAGTTGTGAACCTTACTGAAAGGGTAGAAAATAAAGCTCTTGCTCCAGAGATGCAGAGAATGTCTGATGTCAAGACTAAAGCACTCTGCCAAATGCTTCAAGGAGCCAGGGGCTCATTGCCAAGGCACTGCCATGTGATTGCTGTGGTCATGACAGACTGGGGAGGAAGTCCATGCCAAGAAGAGTTGGCAGGTGTGGGACTCAGGTAGTCATGCCACAGTGGAAATTACATGATCCCTGATTAAAGGGGTTTTGCCTTTCATGTATCTTCAAAGGTATCTGGAGCCTACTGGTGTCATAAGCAACAATGGATTATTTTTTATTACCTAGACTGAGAGATCTTTAATCAAACTGTGTTGCATTAGAGACAGTTCTGCTGTTTAACCATAAATATTTGGGTGTGCAATCTGGTGTTGATCTGCAAGGTTGCTAATATCTATAAATAAGTAGACTTTTTTTATTTGAGTGATCTCCCAAGTTGTTTCAGCTTCAGCTTGTTAAGTTTGAGCTTAGATCTGAACGTACTGTTTGAGGTGATGCCGTTGATGGAAGAGGGCACACAAAGTCCTGTTACGCTGAATACATTCTGGATATATATCATCTCTGCAACAATTCCTAGTCATTTTCTTAGCCAAGTTTGAACACAAAACCATTATTTATGTTTTTTTTTTTTAAACTAAATCTCTGAAGTCTTTTCTTAGCTTTCTTTTACTTTTCTCACAAAATCAGACCCACACATAGCCCAGATTCCTTAATGGTACCTGGTGAAATTTTTCCACCTTCTTGTGCTATATATATTCCTATGTCTTGAGCAGCAGCATGTATCTGTGTTTTGCGTACACGCTGCTGTTATTTTAGATATCTGTCTCCATAAAGGAGCATCAGTGATTCTCACATGTATTCACAATGAGAATTTATTCACTATTTTCACAGAGGCTTAACCTCATTTCCAAAATGACGTTGTTCTTGTTCTCCAAGTTAAACAACTAAATATGTTGGGTTTGGTTTTTGTTTTAAATCTGGGAGTCTGCCCACCAAAGCCCATATGTATTTATATGTATATAGCAGTTGAAGCAAAGACCCTTGTTCAGGAGAGGTTCTTAAATCTGTGCCTTCCTTTTAAGCATTTACTGATGGTAAGTTCGATGTGCATTTACATGCTTTTCTGAATGGGGGTGCATCGAAGAACAGGCTTGTTTACTGTAATCAAAACCTTGACTGAAGTGTCGCTGCCTGGATCACTTGCTGCTTGCAAGGCTGATAGCAACAAGGGTGTATAAACCATAGCTCATGCTCGCCTCACCAGTAATATAAGCATGCATTGTACACATTGCATGTAACCGTACAACAGTTTCTCGGATGAGATCATGCTGTAAAGTATCCTGCCTTTATGCAGTGGAAGCATCAAGATGAAGGCCATGGGTCCCAGAATGCAGCCATGACAAAGCAATATCTACGTTACAACATTCAATTTTGTTATATAATTAGAGCATTCAATTATAAACTGGAAGACATACTTACACTGTATTAGAATATTCACTGCTGCAAATGAGGTTGGGTTAATTCCCTAACAGGCCAGGCAGCGATAAGAAGTGGAGATAAGCTCCCAGCACCGACTGGGGACAAAATTAAACAAGTGGTGTGCTTGCCTGCCCTGCCCTGCCATGTCAGCTCCCCTGCCCTGCTCCTACGGCCACAGCAGCCAGCTCGGCACTGAGAGCTCCCATGGCAGAGAACAATGGGGCGACACGCTTTTTGTTATTATCTGCTAAGAAATTATTTCTCCTTTGGATTCCAGCTGCAGCTCTGCTCTTGTGCAGGCTAAGGGTTGGGTGGAGCAGCTGCAAGCCTTAGGAATAGCTAAGACTCTTCAACGGTTTCAGTAATTTTCTTGGATTAATATCGACTTAATTTCATCTCTGTGAAAACAATGACTTTTGATATGAATCCTTGCCTCTCGAGGGTGATCTGGCAGGTTCAGCCATAGCTCACATAAGCTGGAACATTAAGGCTTGTTTCAAAGAGAGAGGGAATGTGAGCCAAGACACAAACATGGCCCCTATTTTCCTTTTTGAAAAATATGATTAGCTTTTCATTTTCTTCTTAGTCAGTGCTATGCTACTCCCCTGAGTGAGCAAACGATACTTTATATTTTGCAGATATTTGGGTAAATTACCTTGGCATTCTTATTCCACAGGTCACTTTCCAAATATTCCAGATACCACGCAGAGGTGGAAAGACAGTCTGTCACCCGAACACACAGCCTAGAAACATCTGAGATTAAATGCAAGGGCAGCAGGCACAATGTACAAAACAGATAAATCAGGAGGACTGCATAGTTGCATTCTTGTTTTTCCACTGTAATAACTCACAGAGAGCACAAAATAAGCCTGTGTAGCAAAGACATGAAAAAAGACATACTGAAAGAAATATTTATGTTGTATTAGCATATTCTTTGCTCTAAATGAGCTTGAGCTAATTATTTATCAGGCCACACAGGGATAAGAGGGGGAGATAAGCTCCTAATATCACATTAGAAAAAATTAATTAAACAGAATAAACATAATTTATTTGATTCTGCAATTTCCTCTTTCAATTGCTTGACTTGGCAATCTCAGTAATGTTCTTCAACAAATTCTTTATTTATTTTCTTAAATAGAAAAAAGATAGAAAAATTAAAACAAACTGGAAAAAAAGATGGATTTCATCATGATATCTCATTTTCCTCAGCAGGCCGAGAACAGCAGAATTAGCACAGATTTCTGCTACTTGAGCTAATGGAGTGCCACTACCAGTCACGGGTTGTCATCCTCTGAGTAAAGCACCTCCAGAAGAGGATCACTGATGGGCACTGGTGAGAAACATGAACTGAGGATTTGCTTCTCAGCTGGGGTGACAAGTAATCTGACAGACGTATGCTCCAGATGTAAGATAACCTGCTGTGTCTCTTCCAGCCTCTCACCATCCTTGCCCTTTGCCTTCCCTGCTACAGCCCAGACCCAGTCTCCTCCTACAACAAATCACAGTGGACCACAACTCCTGATCTCCTGATCTGATTAGCTCTTTTCTCATTCCCAGTATGATGTTCTTTGCACCCAGTCTACTTGGCTGGGCTGCCCTAACTCCTCAATCCCTCCTCCCAACCCTGTTCCTCATCTAGCACAGCTCTGGGATTCAGTATATCTGTCTGAGATTTTCTCCATGGTGCATTTGAACAACTCTGTCTTTTGTACTCTTGGTTCAAGCAATGGGGCTGCTGGGACCAGAGGAAGGCAGATTCTTGCTTTCCATTTGCTCATGGTGGCAGATGCCTACCTATAGCAAATGGGACCTTTTGCAAAGTTTGCTGTTAAAATCAAAGTCATCTTCATTAAATGTGCACCATGACTTTTCATACGCTTATTTGATGCGGATATAAACAACACATGCCTGACACAAATGCTATCTTCTATCAGGTTTTGTCACAGAAGACACTGGAATTTTTAAGTGCAGCACATTTTCTCCTGCAGCCTGTCAGACACATCAGATATGTCTGAGTTGTTTTACATAGTTCCCCTTGAGAATGTGTGTCAAGAAGTCGTCCTGAATTTTACGATTCCAAATTGTTTAGATAGGACAACGGGGCTGATACATTTAATCTCATAGAAAGCATTCTAATATCTTTAACGACCACTATACAGACTTTCATTCCTTAGAGAAGATAAGGAATGTCCTTGCAAATAAGAAAAATTAGATCCTGCTGTGCCAAGGCCTATGCTCTAAATAGTTCAAGGTGACCAGTGTACAGCTCAGCCTGTTACGTAAAATAATTTGAAAAGGTCAGTAAAAATTAAAGACAAAATGACAGGGCTTTTTGGAGAGAAAAAGACCCAGTGATCAGCCCTAAGGGTGTAAATCATGTCCAGTAAAGAAAAAAAGTATGGGACTGGATTTAGTGGGACAAAATCGATATACGGTAGAGTAAGCCTTTCTGATGAGCAATATCATGAGTAGATAGGCTTTTCCAACTCTCTAGTGCTCCTAACCTTGTGAGTCAGCTGCAAGGATGCTTAATTTGACCCAAACTGCAGCAAGATAGGTAGACTGTGGGAGCACAGCCCAGTATGGTTGTAGTCATATGCCCCATTCCCTGCATCCAGTCCACCATGGCTCCTTTGCAATGGGCATTCATTATCAGCATGAAAGGTGTACAGAAAGGACTGGGCCATAAGGAGGAAACCAGGTGCCCTCATGTCTCCACTTGTATTGGCTAAATCCTGAACAACACCTGGAAGCAGACTGTCATAGCCCCGTAGTCTATGCTTTTCCTTCCCTCCTCTGTTTTCTCCTTTTTCACTTGTGTTTCCCTTTGTTCGCTGTTTAAGAAGAATGTGCTTGAGATGTTAAAGCTATGTCCTTTGGAGACCTGCTGCGACACTGTTAATAGACAGCTTCCAAAAAGCTACGTTAGAGACAGCAGGGCATTGCTGCAATTTCCATGTTTCCGTGTGACCAACAGACAATATGCTGTGCTGGAGTTTTTCTAGCAATGAACTTGCTATTCAGAGCCAACGCCAGAGTGAGAGGCTGAGTTCCCTTCCCCTGCAGCTTTTGCACTGTCTTTGTGCCTTGTTTGTATTGCCTGCCTCTCCAGGGAATGACTGGGCTCTGACAGCAGCTCCGGTAGCAGTTCCAGCCCATCTCAGTGAGCTGAATAACTCTCTTTCCTAAAATAAAAACACCCAGTACATTGTCTTTCTTACTATCTCCTTCCGCCTGTTAAATAATGGTGCTTTCCTCACACAGCTTCTTAACAGCAAAATTGGAGGGTTTTTTTTAATTAAAGCCCTACTTTTCTGCATTCCGAATATTTTTATTATTTTTCCCCTTATTTTTCTCTTTAATAAAGGGTTTAAAAGATTTGCTATGGTTCATGTTGCCACGGGAACAAACAAGCTAAGATTTATGCATCTGAAACCCCAAACCCTATCCCAAAACATGTTTAGCAATATAGTTTTGTTACAGTGACACAATACCTTTAATACATTTGACCCTCCAGGTCTATTTATTTTGCTGAAATTTGACTCAGCAAAGTTAAATCATTCTGCAAGACAACTTGTTTTATGTCTGGATACAAACCAATTCACCTCCTAAGCCGCATAATCAACTCCCACCCTAACATGCCAGTTAGCACTAGTGTGGCCAAATGGAAAAAGAAATTGTGATGGATTTATAGAAATGCGCTTCATTTCTATGGGATGCTCAGTGAGTATGGGAACGATAGACAGTATATTAATTACTCTGTCTACCGACACTCTTTTTCCTTGGTTTAGGTAATATTTTTATGTAAGAGGATGGCAGCCTACTCTCCTAGTATTAAGCAAAATTCTTGACTGGATACCATGAAGGAACCCTTTTTTTATTTTTAGCTTTTTTAAATTTATTTTTTTATTTTTTCAATTTGAGAAACTGTTCTGTAATGATGAGCTCTGAAACAAAATTCAAAAGACAGGGCATTTTCTCTATTTGAAAGGTTTCTCCATATGATTGCAAATAAGAAAATGATGGAAACATCTTATTCTGCAATTACTTCATACTGTCCAATCAACATTGTTTATTCTTCCCCCTTGCTATATACTTTTGTGTACAAATTTTATTGTCTTTTTATTTATTTATTTTTTTTTTTTAATATTTATTAACAAGTAAAACAGATAAATCAGCTGTTTAAGGATGTGCTGGAGTAAACCACTATAGGAAAATTATATTTATTTCCATGTTCAGCTATGGAAAGCTATCCAGGGATAAATCTTTTCACCTAAGCATTGTAAGTCTATTGGAAAAGAATTAAGAGTTGGTCAAATAAGGCTTTTCTTTTCTTTCTTCCCTCTTCCCCCTCCCCTCCCCTTCTCCCCCATTTTGTGTTAAACATTATAATGTGGGTAAAACAGCCCACTACCTGAAGCTATAAACCAGTTCTTTCCCTGTTTCAGGGAAAACTACTTGAAATGTGTCCAACCTTTTTGATCTCTGGGCTCCTGGTCTGGCCAAACAGACTGGGATGTTTCTACGTGGGCTGTTATTTTCTTTTCTTCTTCTCCCCATTAAAGCCAAACCATGCTCCCCATGCAACCCGAGAGGAGGAATTTGTAAACTGACATACAACAACATCCTTGGCTGAGCAGATCACAGAGACAGCCTAAAAATTCTCAGTACTCTTCGGTTCCAACACTCCAGCTCCTACAGTACCCAAAGTGTAGGGGCCCATCTGCTTTGTCTCCTTCACACTGCCCAATTACAGGATTTCCAGGCTCTGCCAAGCTGGTGATGGCCACAGGACTGCAGCCTGAAGAGGGAAGGACTGAAATACTGCTTTCATCAAGACCGACGTATTAGAGGTAGTTGCTGATCACTTGCAAGTCTGAATTAGTCAATTTTTAGTGGCTTGCATTATCACTAACAGAGTTTCCTTTTTCCTCTACCTTGTTGAAGTGGAAGAAGCCTTTCCCTTTTGAAACACTGGCTTTCTTCAGCTCCTTATATTTCCTCTAAGAGTCCTTAGGCGTTTTTCTTAATATAAACCTGTGCCTCAGCTACAACATGCCATAGGACTCTGATCTGACACAAGCTCGTCTTAACGCTTTCAGGACATGATTCCTACATTGCAGTCAGCACGGAGCTGGCACAGTGCTGGTGGGAAAGTGCAAAGGCTGCAACAGAAATGCAGCAAAACTGGGAAGAAGGCAGTCAAGTGTGGCAAAATGTGAGCAAAGGAATGGAAAGACTTAAATGGAATATTAACAGTGAATACATTCAGGAAAAAATATTGGAGGGCGAAGGCTCCGACTATATGCAGATACTGGAAATGCAGTTACTGGCATAGAGAAGAATGCATGTAGGAAAAATGAGGTAGGGAAATAGAAGAAAAACATTAACAAGTACACCCCAAACCGTGAAAGGTGTTGGACTGTGGCATCATATTCCAGTGGCAAGAATGGGAATTACTAACTTGAGCTATTTAGCATTCCTCTCTGGGCAAATCTGTAGAAAATTATAGAGAGGAAATATTCTGCACTGGCCTATTGGATAACCATAAATAATTTAAAGCAACTTCTATCTTGCTTTCTGCAATTCAGTGGATAGCTGACTGTGCTGTTATGTAGTTTTACTATAGCTATTCCTTTTACCAAAAAAAAAAGTGTTTATTTTAAGTTAATGTTCCTTTTTTTTTTTTTTTTTCTTTTTTTTTTTTTGTTTTTAAACCACTCCTATTTGGTTGTTAAGTTATCTCAAGGGAAAAAAAGATGTCATGTTCATTGCTTGACACTGATAGTAGTCAGGACTGGTTTTACATTAATCCTTCTCAGTTTGTCACTCATCTGTGATTAATCAAGCAGAAGATAGGAAACAAAATCATGTTTTTTTGTAAAGATGAACTAAGGTATCAGTCACTGCAAAACTGTAAGTGGGGAAAATAGGACAGACTGTCAGGAGGTCCAACTTGATCTAGTTACAGCTACTTCGCTGGAGTTATGTTGAGCCGTATTTGTTGATAATCTGAATTTTGAGTTTCCTTGTATGTTCTTTTTTATACAGTATAGTCTCTATAAGAGTAATAATTTGGAATAACTTTGTTTTGGCCAATATCTGAATTGAAAATTATGTCATTAGCTGTGACTTGTCTCCCAAGACAAAAATACATACAGTTATTACTTGAGAGGGAGAAAAAAATGCAATATTCCTCACTTTAATCTCTTACTGGATGACAATAATGATAGATAAGAAATTACTTGTGAGTTTCAACTTCATTTTAACATTTAGGATATTCTCCTGCTGCACATTTTGTATGACTTCAAATTACAACAATATGTGAGATGTCTCAGTCTTTGAGGTCCCTCACAACATGCCTGGACAGGAAAATGCTATTTTTGTGCAAATGCAAACAGAGCTATAGACTCAATAATTTTCCCAGGGAAGTATGTGATCTATATAAAACAAGACAATCCTGTTGTCTTTAATCCCGGAGTATGTCTCTAATCGGTGAACCATCACCCTTGACCCTAGCTGAAAAGTCGAATGATACCTTCAAAATGTACATTAAAACTCACAATACTGTAGATTACTAACATATTCCTATGGGGTATAGCTTGTTTGAAAAGAAGGTAAAAGAAATAAATTAGGCATTTAGGCATTACATATTGCCTACAGTTCTACAGAGTTGTGAAGAAAACAAATCTGGAGTGCTGCATTGCACAGCTTCATAATGCTGCAGTCAGATTTTCCCTTGTATTTACAGACTGTCTTATTTTAAAATCTGCTCAAGTACTGGAAAATCATAAATATGCAGCTCCACAGATCTGGACATTAGATTTCTGTGACTGTAATGCATAGCTTCTGCTTATGAAGCTCTCCAATTTAGGGTCAGACTCTGCTTGCTTTACTCACACTTGATTTAGAATGGAAACGCACGTGAGTGAAAGAGCAGGTTTTCTCACAGAATTATATGGCTGCACAATGCTGACACTGCTTCAAACATAAAAATATATACTAAGGTATTAATCTAGGAGGGGCAGGATACAACAGCATCTGGTAAGAACATTTCTAAGAGGTGTCACAGCATATGCATGGTTTCATAGGAAATATAAGTGAATTTTGATTGAAATATGGCTGTTTTCCTTTCTACACCAGTGCTTCTGAAGGCTCAGACCAACGCAGTTGAAGCCTCATTTTGACTCTTCTGTTAATATTACAAATTTTAAATAAAGCAAGTCAACAAATACAAAAGCTAGTATCAGTCTTAACCTCTTCAATTTTGCCTGTACAATTGCATGCAGTATTTTGGATTACGCAAATCTCAAACCCTATTGTTCGCAACACCAGTGTAAAGGAGCAGAAAGCAAAAATTTTTGCATGTAAACTTTCCTCTCAAATCTGCCAGAGAGAATGGACTGCCTCAGTCATATAACACCCTAAATCAATAGCCACCCATTGATCCATGCGAACCACACAGGCCAATCTTACAGACAATCTTTCTTTAGCCTGTCAGTACTGAAAAAGTTGGTTGGGATACTGCAGGGTCTCTCCAGCAATGGCCACTCTGTTGGGGTATTTAATGAGAGAGAAACTGAGTGGAACCAACACCCATAGCTGTGCATCTCAGCTTGTAATAATTAGAGGAATATTTCTGTCAACTTATGTATTCTTTTTTAGTTTGTACAATGCTGCTTCTGATCATAAATGTAATTAAGAATCACCCCTTTATTTTAAAGCAAGAGGAGAATATGCCTGAGAAGCTGAAATATGGGCATAAGTGTATCATCAATGCTCTGTAACACCATTGTGATGGGACAGCAGAGTTGTCACTGGCCTAGTGGCAACTAATCCCTTAGGATTCGATGACTCCTAATCCGTTAGGAGTCATTGACTCCTAAGGATTTTCTTTCCAGCAGTGACAGAAGGATGACTGTGACTTGCCCCACAAAAAAAAATGGAACACAAAAAATGTCTTATTTGGCATCTAGCAGTGTTATGTTCCTGTAGGCCATGACTGAACATTTGAGCAGCTATGGTGGCACCACCTTATCACTGCCACTGGTGCCAAAATAGTTGTATGTCAGATTGTAACCCCAGTAAGAAATTTCTCTATGGCTGGAAATTGCATGTGGAAAAGCAAAGGCAAAATGAACTTTCTCTGTCTCTCACCTTTCTTCCCAAGATAGTAACCAAGCACAAAGACTTTGAGAAGGAAATGGTCTTAGATGTTCAGTATTTGCCTATATCCATAAATGCCTTGTGCTAATTGAGAGTAAAAGGTGTGGGGTTTAGATATTGTCTATCTAAAGTTCCTACATATAACTATATGTTATCTATAATCCCCTAAGAATTAGTACCTTAAATAGTGATGACAGAATGAAAAAAAATGGGGAGAGGCTTGGGCTATTTCATCCCTTAAGTCTTGGGGCTTAAACAAGTCCAGAGTGCAATGTCTCCCACTCCAAAGAAGGCTTGCAGAGCTGAGAGGCCAGGTGAGAGCCCTGAACTTTGTATGCAACAGTCCTGATGTCTGCCCAGACTCAGATGGCTGGAGGGCTTGGAAGTGTTATTCTAGGTAATGCAGTCCTGTGTCACCCACTGTGGCTTTGAGCCAGGATTGTGACTTGTTTATCCTCTGCTTCATTGTCCCACCCTCTATTCAGGGCTGTTCAGAAAAGATGCATAATAAAACAGGAATTGGTTTGTCTCTGGCTGGTGTTCGTGCCTGTTGTCCACTGTGGCTTCAGTTTAGTTGTGTGGATGAGACTTGGGCCACAATGAAAAGGAAACTCAAAATAGTTCAGAGGCTTTTTAAGAGTTGAACATTTTATTTACTAGCTAACTGCTATTGCAAATAAAATTTTCACTAACCGAGATAAGGGTAGTTATATGTTTCTGCTAGGAAATTTGTAGCATGCTCCTTTGGCTTAAATTGATAGATTCTGAATTTTCTAATAAGCTTTGCTCCATTGAAAACCAACTCTTTAAAAGTAGCAACATGTAAAAGCAAAGCAATCCTTATTTTCCTTAGATGCGTGTTCAGAATCCTATCTCCAAACAACCTTAGAGAAAGTTTTTGCTATTTTTTTTTCTTATTAGTTCAGCATAGCCAACAGTAAAGGCCTTGTTTACATTAAGCAAATGTGCAATGATGCAGCAAAATCCATTTAGTCACACTGATGCAAATCCCTCATACAGATGTAATGCCTGCGTACATAGTAGGGCATTTCTGAATATACACAATATTTAAAATGAAGTGAAAGTGAGAGATTCTATTCTTCCCAGCTGATTCCTTAATGTGATTCATATGGATGGCCTTGAAAGCCTAAGTTGAAAGAAAGGGACTTTCTGGTCAGAAATAAGGGTTCATTAGGAGTACCATTGATCGTGAAGGAATATCATGACCTTTAGATTGCAAGTTGCAGTAGCTTAACAGATAGATGAATACTTTTAAAAACATTCTTTGCCTTTAAACTGAGTATATTTGACCTTAAAGTCACTGGGAAAATAAATATGTGATTGCATAACTCCATTTTATTGTTACTTTTCAGAACAGAAGGGAAAATGAATGTAATTTTGGTCCTGGGCTGTTCTTAGTAATTTAATGTGATCTGTTGTCCACAAGAGGGAAAACAAACCTCTGACACTCATTAAGAATGAGAACAAAATGTACCTTACTGTGGGTATTCAGCCAAAGAACTAGGAGTGAAAAATGGTACAGCCTGTGAAGGCGTTACTGAAAACCAGGTGGGGTCAGCAAGTGAGGTGACAGGAGGAATACCGGTAATGAGATAACAACCATTTTCCTTTGCAGTCTGCAGAGTTTGGGGATTTTTTAATTATTGTTATTTCAGGTTTTGTTATTTTAATAAAAATGCTTCAGAAAATTGTGAAGTTGGAGGAAGAGTTCTGGTAATTTGGTAAATGTCTCCTAGATGGGGTTTTTTGGGGGGGAGAAAACAAACAAGCAAAAAAGATTTCAAATACTTTATGTTGCATTGTAACATTTATTTAGCATAGTAATAAACAAAAGACAAAAATCCAAACAAAATATTTTCATTGACAACATAGTATTTAATCAAATCCAGACTATGTCTCAAAAGCTTTTCTTCACAAATTATTTAAAAATTGGGGAAACTTTTTCCTAATCTGCATTAGCGTATTCTGAAACCTGAGAATCTTTTGTTACATGAAATTTTGATTCTCCTCACAGCTAAAGACTACCACTAAGGAAGTGAAAAAAGATGTCACACAGAGCTTCCTTTCTATATGTATTCACCTCCTATAATCAATGCTGACGTTGAAAGTGACTGTTAAAGCAACATTTTTTTCCTACCCCACCCTCCCCAAAAAAGAAAAATAAGGAAGTCCCTTTTCAGGAATGAAGTCAGGGCAGAGTCTCATTCTGGTGCATTACAGTCTCCCAGTGGAGCCAGGTGACTTGAGAAACACTGTTCTGCAGGTCTCTTTGGACCTTACCAGAAACATACTCCCTAACAGGAGTTTGCAATGCTTCATTTTATTTCAGCAGCGCTAACACTAACAAGAACCTGAGTAGGAAATCCTCATCAGATAAAGAGACAGGGGCAAGGGAAGTGCTTAGGCAGGTAGGGAGCTAAGCACTCAATTATTACTGAATTTCAGATCCACAGGCACTATAGTCATACCCCCTACCTTATAATTCCTAAGATTACTGAGATATATTAACAGAAGCTGTGGCCCCCACTGGATAATTCCTGAGTTCCTTGAAATGAGTCTAATACCCAACAAGGTTACTTGTGCTGCTGCAGAAAGATATTTCTGGCCTTTTACGTGTCAGAAAAGAAACTGGATGTGACGGATTTGGAGCTGCCCTGTGATAATTCAGGAATATGGTCTGTTGGCCTGATTATTTGGATGAATGTCTGAGTTTAACTCATCAGGGGTTGGCATGCAACTGCACTCTTCAATTATCGCTGGGCCAGTCTGTACTTGCAACTCTGGGCTGCCCCACTTCCACTGAGGCTGAACAGACAGAGGGCATGGGGACTTGGAATGGGGAACAGATTCAGTTTTGAACCCCAATACCTCTACCTGGGCAGCCTAGCATCCTGCTCATCCCTAGGAGAGACTCTGGTCTTCAAAGGCCCACTGGGGATTAGAGATGGGACCTGTAACTGTGTGATGAAACAACTGGATAGAACATTGTTAGGGGACATTAACTGGGATGTGTTCATGTTTAGCCATGCTGATTTCATGTGTTTGTGGAATTTTCTGTGGAAGTGAAGTTTAACCCTAAAGCATACATTTTTGAAGAAAAAAGGTTTGTGAACATCAGAGATATTTTTCAGCAGTTTTTGTCTAATACTGGGCATTCAGAAGTGGCATGTTGCCTCTCACCTTGGGCAAGCCCCTTTTCCATGAAAAGGAACTCAACGGGATGACCACAGGGTTAATTTACAAAAGCACAGTGCCTTCTCTGAACATGAAACTAATGGGAAGCTGTGCAGTGGTGGTGTTATTCCATAGTAACAGTGGAGGTGTATTGGGTGGGGCAACAGAAACATTACAGGGTGGCTGGCCCACTCCAGGGTCTTGGACACAGCCCCATCTGTGGTGAGTTTCCAGCTGAGACCAAGCTGGTCGAGTAAATCTCTTCTGGATTGTGAAAGAAGAGTGCCAGTGGTCATTTGCCAAGGTATTGAAGAAATATTTGAAATATTCTTTTGTCTTATTATATAACACAAAACAAAGTTTCTAAGAAACCATCCCTCAATTTGGAATGAAAGGGGTTTTTTGTGTGTGTGCGTATATTGGGTTAGTGAAGTATAGAGGACAGAAAGTTGAAATTCCTAAGAAAATTACCCAAACCAGGTTTATCTCAATCTTTCACGGCTGAGAGGACAAGCAGGTCCTCTATAACAAGTAGTTTACTATAGCTTTATGGGTTCTTGGTTGTGGAGTTCAAAAAGGCAGTCTACAGGCCTAAACCATATTCTAGATTAATTCCTAATTCAGCCACTATAGCTAGGGAGGGACTATGTTCATTCGCTGCTTATTCCAGCTGTTTGGGTACATAAAGTTCTCCTTCTTTACTACTGCTGGAAGGGTTAATACATTACATCTCCCTGTCTGTGAATTTCTAATGCACTCTTCTTGTCCCCAGTGAACACCTTTTATATTTTATGGATTTCACCCAACAGCAAAACTGACCATTTATTTAGATATCCATTTGTCAGGAGAAGCCAGACTAGTAAATGGCTTTATATTCTGGAGCAGATCCTCCCAGAGACTGCTTCATGTTATTGGTAGTGGTGTCTGGCCAAAAGCTGCTATATCCACCTCTTGGATGACCACAGTGGCAAAAGCATTTTTTAATGGTACAGAATGCTGAGTCTCTTCTGCCACTTCCTTCACGACTGCCACATAAAGGATGAAACTGAGCTGCCTGGATCACACTGCAAGCCCCATGGCTTTATTTCGGTCTATAGAAAAACTTTGGAAAGAGACTGTTTAGTGTCACATGGCTGTTTTAAAAGCAGGAAATGTACACGCTGATGGTTAGGGGTAATCTGGGACGGGCCGTGTTTTGTAAGGCCAAGTGACTGACTACTAGAAAATCTAGAAATACAGGGAGGAGACTAACTGAACCAAAGACAAAAGGAAGAAATCAGAGCCAGCAAATAAATTCTGAGTACAAGTTGCTCCTAGGTATGAGCCCTCCACTAAGAAGTTCTGCTGGGCAGTTGTCAGCCATTTCCGTCTGCAGCTGAAGTTTCTGAATAACTTTTTGTGGAGTATGCTGCAGGAATCCAGATTACAAACGGCAAAAATCTAGATTGTGGTCACAAAGTGTATATCTGAACAGAAGGCAAAATGCTGGAGGAATAATACTGCTTTAATTGGGATTTAATAAAATTCACATATTGTGAACAGCTCTTACGCTCTTTTGTGAGTGTTGAAAAGCAAAGAGAGATGAAGTAATCTCAAGTTCTAGTCGTTTTCTGCAGCCAGTCAGCATGACTTCCATGCTTTCTAAACTGTCTCTATCAGCTTGTCATCATCTTAATTCTTTCTCCATTGGTTTGCCTCATCCCAGTGAAACACTGGAGAACCCAACAAGTCTTCTTCTGACAGAAACTAGACAAAACTGGCTGCTGTTTTCAGACTGAAGGCAGTGCAGCAAGTATAGCCCTATGGCAAGTTTGTCTACACTGCCTTTTACAAGCAGCCCCAAGCCAGCTTTGCCTGGGGTCCCTGTTGGCCACATGCCGTGTAGATGTGGCCCCAAAGCAGTGCACCCAGCTGAGCATAATGGATGCAGCATCCTTCATTGATTGTTTCCACATTTTGTCTGAGCAACGCATTTACACTTAAAAGCTTTTTCCTTCACTCTCTTCATGCACTGAACGACTGGTTATCTCAGGATTATTTCTGTTCCTGCTTATGCTTTTTGCTCCTGTCCTGAGTACTCCTAATATGATGCCACCACTAGGAGGAAGGAGAGCAGGGCTTGCTTTACTTTCAAATTCAAATGATGCAAGTTCAAACATTTATTTTAAATCAAATGCTGTTCAGATGCCATGTGACTACAGAATTTACAGCACGGTTTGAGTGAGCTTTCCAAACATCCCAAGCAAACAAACTTTTCAGGAAACATAATCATATCATTTTACTAATCTCTGGGATACTCGTGAGGATCATAATTTTCAACAAAGTGTCTGCTCAGATCCTTTGCAGGGTGATCTTCATAGCCTTAGATAATATCTCTATTTTCCTGTGTTGACACCTGTTGGAGAAACAGCTTATGCTACTTAAAGAAACTACCTAGTGTGATGATCTTATGACTTGCTGTCATCCCTCACAAATATATCATTCACTGACTTTCCTGTTTGCTATTAAAAGTAATCAAACATACTTCAGTTATCGCCTGTTCCCTGGCAGACCCATTCTAACGGCATTTTTGATACTTTTTCACCTTAAGGAACCTGTTCTCCTTAGCTTTAACTCCCGAATCCATTTCATCATTATCACTTACACTGCTCTCAGCATGTCAGCTCCCATCATAAGGAATTATTAGAACATCATTGTAGGATGTTGGATAGCCAAGGCGGTGTGGAGGGAATTAGAGGAACAGTTCGATGGACCTCTACCCTATGAGTTGGTTATTCTTAGCAAAGGGAGAGAGGCAGTTGGGCTGGGAGGCAGAAGGTGTGCTTCAGGAAACTGCTTCTGGTGACATCTTTTCCCCTATATTTTGGCAGGTCACGGGTTGAGAAGGCATGACGTGTCCCCTCTGTTGATATTCTTAAGCAGAGAATGATATTTATCTCTTAACAGTTCCTCATTGTAAAGGCAAATCTGCTTCCCTCCTCTCCCTGAAACAACTTGTAGTATTGTTCTCCTGTTATGATGGTAAATTATGGATGTGAGACACGCTGAATCATGACAATGCTCTGTACGCAGTTCTATGTGCTGAAGAAATTTGTCTTTGTCATGAACGGCTTTTCTATGCTCCTATTTATTATGGTTCTGACGTTAGGATCTTGATGGGAATGCAAGGAAGCAGGAAGCACACTGGCTGCTCTGTGATTTTAAATGCAGATATCTGGAATATTCTGAGGAGCTCGTATAGGTTTATGATTGACCTGTGACCAACACATAAGCAGCGCTTCGTGTCTGCACACGTGCTTAAGTTACAAGTGTTCAATAAAACCACAGAATCATAGCTCAATCAGGTTGGAAAAGACCTTCAAGATCACCAAGTCCAACCTTTATCCCAGGATATCCCAGGACTGCCAAGTCCATCACTAAACCATGTCACTGAGGGCCTCATCTACATGGTTTCGAACACTTCCAGGGCAGTGACTCCACCACTGCCCTGGGCAGCCTGTTCCAATGGGTGATCACCCTCTCTGTGAAGAGATTTTTCCTAATACCCAATCTAAACCTCCCCTGGCACAGCCTGAGGCCGTTACCTCTTGTCCTATCACTTGTTCCTTGAGAGAAGAGACCAATCCCACCTCATTACAACCTCCTTTCAGGCAGTTGTAGAGAGTACTAAGGTCCCCCAGATCCTTCTCTTCTCCAGACTAAACAACCGCAGTTCCCTCAGCTGTTGTGTCCAAACCAGAATCATACTTTTCCATCGCACTGTTTTCATTTTACCAGTCACTAGTTAGCTGCACTCAGGTAACATGCCTGTGCACGGCAGCGTAAATGCGATCCAGGACACCAGAACTGTACACAATACTCCAAGTGAGGTCACAGGAGAGCAGAGCAGAGGGGCAGGATCACCTCCTTTGACCTGCTGGTCACGCTTCTTTTGATACAGCCCAGGATACGATTGGTTTCTGGGCTGCAAGCACACACTGAAGCTGGCTCATGTTAAGCTTCTCGTTAACCAACACCCCCAAGTCCTTCTCTGCAGGGCTGCTCTGAATCTCCTCTCCGCCCAACCTGTAGCTGTGCCTGGGATTGCCCCAACCCAGGTGTAGGACCTTACACTTGGCTTGGTTAAACTTCATAAAGTTGGCATTGGCCCACTTCTCAAGCGTGTCAAGGTCCCTCAGGATGGCATCCCTTCCCTCCAGCGTATCAACCGATCATTTGGGCAGGGTCTGAGAGGACCATGGGCTCCAGTCGCTAACACCGTGTGTGTGGGGCAGCGCCACCCCGCCACTGCGGACCGCCGCCATGGGGAGAGGGCGGGGCCTGCAGGGGGCGGGGCCTACGAGGGCGGGGCCCTCGGGGCGGGGCTTCCTTCGGCGGTCGGGCGGGTTCCTGCGGAGAAGGGGCGGGGCGGGCGGAGCGCTCTCCGCACGTAGCCGGTGGGGGGCGTGGCCTCGCAGGGGGCGTGGCGCGGCGGGGCGGAGCGGGGCCGGCACCGCGGGCGGGGCGGGGCGCAGCGGGGCGAGGGGCGGCCGCTGGGCAGCGTCCTCCCGGGGCAGGCACACAAACACCGCGAGCCGCGCGGGGCCGGGGTTGGCGCGACGGGGACCGAGCGAGCGAGGGAAGCGGCGGGACCGGCGGGGCCGCCCCTCCTCCTTTCAGCGCTCCGGCGGCGGCGGCCGGCGCAGGACAATGGAAGAGGCGGCAGCGACGGTAGCGTGCGCGGCGGGGGGGCCTTGCCCGGCGGATCGCACGGGAGCGGCGGCGCTGAGCGGGGAGAACGAGGCCGAGAGCCGGCAGGGGCCGGCGGAGCGCGGCGGGGAGGTGGCCCCGCTCAACCTGTTGGACACTTGCGGCGTGTGCGGGCAGTCCATCCAGAGCCGGCGGCCCAAGCTGCTGCCCTGCCTCCACTCGGTCTGCCTCCGCTGCCTGCCGCAGCCCGAGCGCTACCTCATGCTGCCCCCCGCTATCCCCTTCTCGGCCGTCGGCACCCCGAAGGAGCCGCAGCCGCCGGTGCCCTCCTCTTCGTCCGTCTCTTCGCCGGCCTCACCCTTGCACTGCACGCCTGGTAAGTAGCCCTTGTGCCGCCGGCACCCGAAGTTGGGGGTGCTGCCTCCCGGAGCCCTGTGTGTCGCGACAGACTCGGGTGGTGGGACCTGTCGCGGCGGGACCTTAGGAAGCAGCGGGTGCCGTGGCGGGGTGCAGGTGCCCGGCCGCGGGGTGCCGGGGCACGGACCTGTCAGTGCTTGGGGCGGGCTGTGCTCGCCGGCGCCAAGGCTCTGTGTGTGTTGTGTGTGTTTTGGGTTTTAATTATTTGTGTTTAAATTTCCCACCTCGGAAGGGACGGCGGTAATTGCACTTTCCCAGGACCTCTCTCTGTGCCGGTAGAGCGAAGCGGCGGGAGCAGCTCCCCTCGTCCCCCCGCCGGGTCGCGGGTGCGGAGCCGGGGCCACCTCTCTCGGTGGGGGGGTTTGCACCCAGAACGGGTTTGCTTTTGCCTCCGGGCGGCGGGAAACTTGAACTCGGGGTAGTGAGGCAGGAAAACGTAGCGAGGAAATAGACTTGTTTGAGTCCTGTTTGGCGGCTGGGAAGGAGAGAAAGGGGACGGGAGGGGGGGAGTCAGGCAGATGACACCCTCTTCACACGGGGTTCAGGCGGGGAGGATCGGAGCGCCGGGACCGTACAGAGTGCGGACGGACAGGAACACTTGTGCACGTGATGGGCAGCCTGGATGGCTGGATCTGGTCACGCATTAGTGTGTAAATTGCGTGTTTGACTGTGGCGCTGAAAGGAGAATGCCGCGAGGAAGTTTTGGTACTGACAGCTACTGACATAGTAGCTAATGTCAGTGTGTTTACAGTACATCTTCCACAGCAAGATGTGTTTTTTATAAACTCCTGCAATCAGAAAGTACTTTCCTAATGTTTTTCTTAGGTCTAGTGGGTCACTTAATTTTGTTAAAGGCAACTTCATCTTAGGAAAAGGTGCAGACAAGCATCCTCTAGTGGAAATGGGCGAAGATCCTGGAGAAACTGAATAGAAAAGAGGAAGTGTGATGGAAACTGAGCTTTTCTTTAGGTATCAGTGGAGGTTGTGTTTCTTGGGATGTGTAGTGGGGGCTTAAGTGAAAGCTCTCCACGAAGAAAGAAGTAGTAACTCCAGGTTGGCCATTCTTAAGTGAGTACTGGCTGTTGTCCTTTAAGTGCATTTAGGAAATCTTTACCATCCTGCCAGCAGGTCTGAACAGAAAGATTACAACATGAATATGCAAAATGTTTGCAGCAATTGGTAAAGGAACATCCTCTTGAGAGAAAGGAATATTTGGGACAATTGGACCAGAGACAGCCTTGCTTCAGAATATCTGAGAAAGTCCTGAGTATGCTGTTAACAGGATACGCTAAGCCTCTTCATCTGTGTGGATGTGTGTGTTAGTGTATTCATTCAGTCTTTAATTTTAGCGTGTGATTTATGTAGTAGTCAGACTGCCTCGTCAGAAGTTCCAGAGTGGGAAAATCTGTGAGCCCAAAGCCCCAGTGTATTTAAGCTTGGTTGATCCGGGAGGTGTTATTCCTTGTACGTCTACAAGTAGAACTGTAAAGTTCTGCATGAGAGGAACAGAAGCAGCACAAGCTTTGGTGTATGATAGGATATTTCAGGAGGAGATACTTGAAAGTGAGAAAGAGGGCAGAGATGTAGCTAGTTTAGGGGTTGCAACATAGGCTGAGAAACAATATCATCATTGTCCTATCAGTTTTGAGGTCATGAACAGCATAGCTCAATTCCCAGATGTTCTGTTTAAATATAGCAGAAATAAGGGTCTGTACTTGACTAAGAAATAAGATGCATCATAAGAATGAAAAGATTAGTGCTATTCAAACATCTACTTGAAGGGAAAAATGATAGACAAAATAATGAATTGTAGCAACAGTAAATGTGGATCCTAAGTGAGTTGGTTCTGTATGAATGATGGATACAGTTTATATTCCTTCTCCTCCTACAAATTTACAGACATACTGTTGTTTAGTGACGTTATTTTTACCCTGTCGGCTCTTTTTTCAAATTATTTTCATGCTTCCATGTTACCATTCATTGGCCAATAGGAAGAAGAAACTTGTATAGATTTCACGCTCTTCTTGATGCGTTATTTACACCTTTTCAAGGTTTTAGTCCATTTAAAATGGCAGCGGCTGTACACTAGCAAGCTAAGGTCTAACTCCATGATGTGCATGGGCTGCTTTCTGTTTTCCAACTGATATAAGAAAGTTCTGAGCTGAAGTTAGAATTGATTGGAGGAAAAAAAAGGTGTTAGTCCCTGGAGCTGATTATATTGAGGAAAAATGTTATGGTTGGAGGAGTTCTTAAATTCTAAGAAAATGAAAGGAAGGACAAAGCAGTGCAAATCTGTCACCTTTTCTGGTAATATGTTGTGCGAAATGTTTCTGAGGAGTGACCTGGAGAAATAAGCTTCCTGAAGAGTAGAAGCTTAGAAAGTTGGATAATCTATGCTCTCATAATGTAAATAGAGATTACTGTGACTAAACTGAAGAAATGAACAGCAAGGAAGCTATTTGTGCTGGAAGGAATGTCGTAGGTAAGGAATACAATAGAATTACAAACTATGAAAAGCTACTGAAAGATAAGGAGACAGACTGCTTATGTACATGTACTGTGCAGTAAGATGTTACACAAAGAAGCCTGAAGAAGGAGTGGTAGAAGGGAGTCTGGCTTGGACAAAGGAGATGATGTGATTTGAAAAGTTCTTCACTAGGCCAGCCTTTAGAAGGGGTGTTGTGGTAATATCCAATCAGTTGAGAAACAGGTAACCAAAGAGGAACTGAGGTTCAAGTATATTCTGGATATACTTTTTGTCTTCAGTGAAGTGTTCCCAGGCAGAAATGGTGCTTCGCTTTACTGGAATAATTTGTACCTTCAACTTCCAATATATAGACAAGTTTAATTGGGAGAATGTTGGCTCTCTTCCAGTAAAGATACTAACAACTGAGTGCTGTGAAAAAAATAAAACTTAAAGATCTAGAATGAATTAAGAATTCTGATGTTGCTCTCTTGAATACGAGGTTCAGCATGGATAATGGCAAAGACAAATGTCAAGGCATGCAAAGGAGTTTCCTGTAGTGGATGTTAATCCATATTCTTCCTGCAAAGGTAGGCTGGTTGCAAGGCCAGTTGGCATGGGTATACATTACACTGCCACAGGCATTCAGTTTCGAAATAAAATAATTTCTATAGAAAAGAAAACCTGGAGTTTCTGATCTCTGTACCATTTCTGAAGTTCAGGATGCAGAATCAGCTGCGTGTCAGACTTCAGTGGTCTTGGCTAACACTGGAGAACTCGCGGCTTGTTTTCTCAATGTCCAGTGACAGCTTGTTTGATGTGATTTTTTTTTTTTTTTTCCTTTTTCCTTTTTTTTGTTATTGTATTGCCAAAACCCAGGCTGCCAGGCACAGAACATTGCAAACTGTGGGGCGTGCTGCAAAAGTGGGTCTGTAAGTGTGATACTAGCTTGTGAGCAAGTGTTCAAGGCCAGGCTGGACAGAACCTTGGGCAGCATGGTCTAGTGTGAGGTGTCCCTGCCCACGGCAGGGGAGTTGGAGTTGTGTGAGCTGTAGCTGGTGCATACAAGAAGGCTGTCATTAGAAATCTGCCATTTTCCCAAATTTTGTGCTGGGTGGTGCTTCAATGCCTAGTTGAGTAGTAGTCCATTCTTAATTAAAGGATAGCATTCATACTGTGGAGAGTATGTGGACATCATAGTACTCCTGTGGAATTTTTAAATGGAAGAGGTATATGAAAACTGCAAAGTTACAGGTTGAGATTCTGTTCCTTTCCAAAACATTTTTTTTAAGTTGCAAACATCCTCGTTTGCTTTTTATCATCAATCTGTACACAAAATAGATTGGGAATTGGTGTGGGGAAAAAGCTTGTGAGTGGAAATGTGTAGTAAAGCTTTATGCAGGTATCATGACTAAATGTGTCAATACGAAAAATAGTAGAGGAATGATTTTTTTTGTTTTTTTCTGTTTTATCTATAGACAAAACTACTAGCAAACAAATCTCTACGAAGCTGTTAAAAGCATGTAATATTTGGACACTCCCACGATATAAATTACTGGGGAGTGTCCAGACTAACAACTCAAAAATGTTCTGTACTTGATATTAATTAAGGAATAAATACTTCAGAGTTACTAAGCAAGGATTTTGGTGATGTTCGTGTTTCATATTTCAGCTTATTAATTCCCATAAATTATTTGTTTACCAATAAAATTTGGAGGTTTATAAGGCATGGAATGAAGACCTTGATATCCCCTCATGTATGTGGATAGCATCTGCTGTTCTGCTATGTCCCACAGTCAGTCCTTGTCCAGATAGCTTTAAACTCTTTCAGACTCTCATCTCATCTTGATATCTGGACTTTCATGTCATCACTTTGACCATGAAAATACAGCTTTTGAAATTAACTTAAATTTTCTTATTTATGTGTATGTAACCTGGTCTTTCCTTCTTTCAGTTTAATAATGATTAAGACCCCTGTTAGTTAGTATGAAGGATATAATAGCTTCATTTGAGGTTTCTAACAGTAAAGATAATTTTTTCTTCCAGGTCTTGGTAGTTTAAAAAGTCATAAGATTTTTTTTTTTTTTTTTTTTAATATCTGCCTGCTACATATAGTTATTTCCATTTCATCTTTCATATTACTACTTGCTTAAAGTGAATTCTCTCCATCTTCACCAATAGAAAGAGTCCATATTCTGTGTGGGTATACACTCACGCTTGCACATATATAGTTGCATCTGTGTATCTTTTCACAAGTCTTATTTCTGCTGTGGTGCCATCAAGAACAGAATTGTTTAACCTGTTTAACTAAGGATATTTGGGAGTGATGATACTTGAAAATAATGTATATTATAGGAATATGTGTAGGAAAGATATGCCTATTTTTCATACTGGTTTTGGTTTGTGCTTACTTTGAACTGAAAAATCCTGGAGCCTCAGAGATTGCACATGTGAAAAACATTTAGCATTGTTACAGGTGAAAGATAATATTATTGTTTTGACAGCCTGCAATGGACAAACCTTTTGGCTAAAAAGTCATGAAACTAGTAAAACCTTAAAATATTAGTCAGTAATCTGTCCAGAGATTATTGTTTTTCTAATTATGATGCACTTCTTTTAGAAAAGCTATACTTTCAAGATATATATGATGGGATATGATACTAATTGTGCAAGTGTAATTTGAAGTAGAGGATATATTTGCCAAAAAATCCTGCGTTCTTTTCTACCAAGAATTCCACAAAAATCTGTAGACATACCTATGCATCCATTATTAAGATGGACAACTACATGATGCTAAAAGAAGCTTTAACCATGCTTGCTCCAATATATGCTTAATATAAGCATATATTATATATTTATCTCATGTGTGTCTGCAGGATAGTATTTCAAGGGTAGGTTAGATGCATATACATTCTTGCTCCTTTCACTAATAGGAAGTGAGAGATTGAGAAGCTGAAGCCATCAGGAACATCAGATGAGTGTTAAAACAACTGCAGTAACGTAGCCAGGTTCATCTGAATTAGAAGCCTTTTAGAAGTTAGGCTGTAGAAGTTATCAAAATTGCTGAATGTTTCTGTGATTTTTTTTTTTTTTTTTTTTTTTTTTTTTTTTTTTTTTTTTTTTAAAGCCAAGATTTAAATCCTCAGAGGCCAACCCAGCTCTGTTCTGATACAAAATCATCTTATAATGTCTCTGGTAAGCAATTAGTACTTTTAATAATGGAAAGGAATCTGAGACCATAAAGTAACATGAGAGGAAATACATAATAATGTATTAAAAATTCTCAGATGTGTACCTAGTTGGAAGGATATTGGATTCTTTTAATGGATATGAGAGAGACTTCTTAAGAAAATGACTTGTCTGAAAAGCAAGGGAAAATAATGGTGCATATGTTCATGAAGAGGCAAGTCAAGGAAGGATATTTGTCTTAGCCCTTTGTGGGCTAGCTCGTTTGTAGGAGAAATGTATGGTAGGCCATGCAGCGTACTTAAGTTTGCCTGGTGACTTACATAAATACTGCAAAATGGCCACGTTCACTCAACTTTACGCAGTTTGTTAAATTTAAGAAAGGAATTTTATTGAAACTTTTGATTCTGAATGTAGTGTTGTTTGAAGAAGCTGGTCTGTACAGGAAAAGCTTTGTGCTGGGGTTGTGCAAGTTTATGTTAAGATGCTGTAGGTGGAATTTCCATATTATTTAGTGGAATTTCCCGGTAACGACACCAGCTTGTGAAGCTGGTATTTTGCCCACTGTATCTAATCTAAAAACAAGTCAGGGGAAACCCAAAAAGAATATTAAGTGATTTTTAATGTGACTGTATTTCACTATGAGTGAGTGACTGTTTATGAAAAGTCTGTTATTTCTGAAATCGGAAATTTAGGCTTTTAAAATATTTTTACAATAGGATGAAATACTTTAATTACAGTAGTTTTCACTGATTTGCTAACAATAACATGCTGGTCAGGCAGGGTTCTTCAGGTGAAGATGGCCCTATAGCTTGCATTGTGGGTCTAGGCAGTTGATCAAGCTGAACTGTGAATAGTAGCAAAGTCTCGTATGGGACTTACTGTTTCTTACTTAACTTCTATCTGCTGTAACAGTTCTTTTTTGTCTGGCTAACTTAAAGATTGCAGAAAATTTTTTTTCATAGAAAAATTCCAGTGATACTGTTAAAATTTAGCTCAGCAACTAGGTAGCTGTGGACTTACTTGGTGTTTAAACTGTGTACTTGCAGCTCAAATGTGCTTTGAAGATGTTGGTGTCATAGACGAACTGACTAAATATCTGTGTATTTTTTTTTTTGTCCTAGTGGCCAGAGAGTATGTATAAAACCATAAATGTTTACCATCAAAGAAAGCATTAAATAGTTGTGTGAAGTAGCTAAGAAAATTATACCATGCTTAACAAGAAACAGTCTTGTAAAGTCGGGTATAAAACCAAAGACTGAGCTAAAGAATGTTCCTAATTACTTGATACTGTCTCTCCAGTGCTTCAAGAAAATGCTTATTTGAAGCTTTTATGTGGGAGAAAATTGTGTATTACCTTACATACATTACTAACTTATGATGGAGGACTGATGTTATACAAGATTTGTAGTTATTTTTGAAGTTTATCAGTGGGCTATGCGAAAAGGGAAGACAGTAAGCAAGACTCAGCTGTCTGAACTGCACTCATGGGTTTTGAGGGCCCTTGTTTCTAGCATGGATTTGGGTCACAGGTACATCCTCATTTCAGAAAAGAAATCTGCAACTCCAGTGCTAAATGCTCCATAAGTGGGAGTACATGGACATGAGAACTGAGCCAATTGCTTTCTGACTGTAGAAAGGTTCCTGCTTCTGATTAAGTAAGTTGCCACAGGCAACTTTCTTTTTTAAACAATGAGTTCCCCCATTGTATTCTATATATAGTAGTACTCGCTGTTGTCCGTCAAGTGAATATAGTACAATTTGAATAAAATCAGACTGTAGCTGAAACACCCTTTGAACGAAAATGCTTACCTAATTTTAAAAGTGACTTTATATTTTTCCCAGTGACCTGACACATGTTGCTGTACTGTACATAGTAAAAAAGAAACATGACTATTTTTAGGTAAATATTGACTTGGAAAACCCCATGTATTTTCTAGAATGTCTGCTTGAATTCAGAAAGCATGTAACAATGTTCACTTCAGCAGCTTCATTCATTTCATCTGATACAGAGTTGCAACATGGTTAAGGATGTGAGGAGTTGAGGTTTGTTGAACTAGTGCTATAAGCCAGCCTAACAGAAATTCATGTTATGCTCTAGGCTGCTGCTCAACTTCATATGTCAGGATACTTGTAACACTAATGCTGCTTCCCTGGCAGTTGTGCAGGGAATGAGTAGGTGAGGAGAGGTAGAGAGCTGCAGCAGTCTGCTGGGGCTGGAGAATAAGACGTTTAAAGTGGTAGCAAGGTTCTTACTTTAAATGCAAGGTACAGTGCCTTCATAAAACAGCTCAGCACCAAGAGATCTGTTATTAGAAATGAGCAGCATATAAGATTGGCCTGAACAGCAAAAGTTCAAATTGAAACATGCTTTTTTTTGTTTGTTTTCCAACCTGGACTCTGCTTTAAAATGAGTGAACTACTTGCTGAAGTGATGTAGGAGTGTAAATTACATTGCCTCCTCGTCAGTTGGTTTAAAGAGAAGTGAAAGTAACTTTGAAACCTCTTTGCTGTTTAGAAAGCTTCTGTGACTTGTAAGTATTGTTTCAACGGTTTTCAAGTAAAAATTGAAATTCATAGCATTGCCCAGTCCCAATGTGATAAATCAGGGTACTGAGCAACTGATCACTCAGGACCTGAGGTAGAGACGGTCTATTTAGTAGACAAGCTTTGCTGAATGAATATAGAGCAATGAAATGATATGTAGTGTCAAATAGCAGGACCTCAGTAATTGCTAAATGTCCTGGGAACTTTGAAATCCTCCAGCTAGCATACATCCAGGGTTAGATTTAGCTCTTCTGAGTGTTTACAAATTCTCAGTTTCCAGTATTATCTTTGCTTGCTTAAGCAGTTGGTTTTCAGCCCTCAGTATTTCTGTTCCTTACTTGCTTTTGTCTTGTTTGGGGGTCTTTGTCACCTCTTAGCAGCTATTGTTCTCACTTGTTTCAGCCTATGAACTGTTGAGTTTGCCAGCTACAGACTACTGGGCTTTCAGTAGTTCTATTTTCTCTCCCTATTGCTAGTAGTAAAAGGGCAGTACAAGGTTATAACCCACTAGCTAGCAAATCTTTAAAACCCCCGAAATAATTTAGAATACTTTGATTGTTTAGTTTAACGTTAACTTGATGTCCCTGGAGAAGCTCAACTTAAATTTTCCTCAGTCCCTTTTCTATGGAAGGAGCTCAAATGTGGTTTCAGAGCTCATGCTTTAAATCTTGCCTGAGTAAGTATTATCTCAAATATAGAAATACAGAATTCTTTCCTGGGATAAACATAGGTTAGTTTACTTCCCATAGTCTGCATGAATGTGAGTCCAGAGACGCTAGGAGCAATTCCTTCAAATACCGCGCTCCAAATTGTAAAATAGAATGGTTATTCTCTGCTTCATAGTGTTAGCCAAGAGAAAAACACATAACCACTCTAAGGAGGTTATATGTGGTGCTTTATTTCGAGGCCCCGGGAACCAGGGGTACGCACCCAAATCTGGTTCCAAAGACCATCACAACGTGCTCACAATTTATCCTATTGAGATTTCACAATCTAATGTATATTCAACAGGTTACAACATTTTCTCATGCATATGTATTTTAAAATTGCTTCATCTCCTGATTACATCATCAGTCGTTTTTACGCTTGCGCAGCCCCCTTCTGGTGGTCGTCAGGATGAAGGAAGTAGTCTTCCTCAGATGAAGTAAGACATCTTCCTCGCTATGTCCTTTTCACCTTTCAGAGTTCTGGATAAGTCCCAACGATCGTGCTTGCACCAGCACTCTTTTATCTCTCCTTGACTGGTACTGGTATGCAACTTTGCTTCTTATCTTAAAAGTTCTACTTTAAAGTAATCTGTAGAGTACTGTTTCTACCAGACCATCACCTTATAGGGATATCGCTTGAATAGTCTCATACATCTATGTCCACATCCTAGTTACCAGACTTCTCTGGCCTAGTAACAAACTTAACAAAACACAAATCAACCAAATCAATAAGTCTAACTACTCATATATATATGTATTGATTGAAACCTGATTAAACTTCTGTTAATCAAACGTTATGATTTCTAACAATAGCAGTCTGATGTTGTGAAAGAGTGTTCAGAAGAGGCTGGGATGAAATGTGAGGGCCTGTGGTCTTCCCACATCTAGCAGTGAAGGTTAAACAAGAAAAAAAACCCCAAACCCTAGACCCCTAGTAGTAGGGTCTTATTTTACATTTTTCTTAATTCATTATCTGTATCTTAAGAATCACCTGCAAGAATTGCTCTTGGCACTCAAGTATTTTTTATATAGGCTGTTGGGATTTGCACCATCAGTAAATTGTGTGCATCTTGATAGACTGAGCAGATTCAACTGTGGATGGGGAGACAGTCCTCTGTTGCCTTTTTCTTCTTGGGAAAGGCCTTATAACTGGGACCAGATACAACTTAGAAGTTTATGGTAGCTCATACGTCTTCTGGATTATTATCACTGCTGTTTAAACTCAACGGGGCCAAAGATCTATTCTCAAAATAATCATTCTAGAAGCTGCTTTGGCAAAATGAAGAAGACTTTATATATTGGCATCGCAAATGGATTGAACCAACAGTCTTCTTCCCTGCATTCCACCCTTTGTGCAAGAGCTGAATGTAGTTTGGATTCTTTAAGAAGCTAAATGCTAATCCTTTTAAAGTCCATTTAACAACAGTATTATTGTATTGTGTTCTAATCTGATTGTGTTTATTGTGTGTGGTTTTTTCTTTTCTTCCCTGCTCCCAGTTCCGTTGGAATGAGATCAGATTTAATAAGGTTTTCTTCGGCTGCCTTTTAACTGATTTAAATTATTGAGAATATAGTGTAGGTGCTATGAGCTGCAGGATGTCTGACTTCAAACCATTGCCAGAACAGCTGCTGTTCTGCCTTAAAGCTTTGCTCATTTTTTCTTTTTCCTTTATCATTATGCCAGCCAAGTATGTTAAGAGCCACAATGCCATGGTTGAACCCTTGTGAATATTCCTTAAAAATAAACTTAGAAGTATAATCCTAGTTCATTCCCAAACTGGTATTGGAGGCAAAGTGTAATGCTTCTAGAACTTTATTATCTAAAGTACTACATGATCAATCCTTTCAGGCAGTATGGCATAACAAGGTAAAAATAGATCAAGTGAATCTAAAGGACAGGTAAATGACACTTATGAAGACCAGTTTTGGTAGAAGATTCATTCTCAGTACAGAGCGTGTCATGCTGGGAAAGCACTTTTGAAGGAGCTCTTTGGTTTTGGAAAGATGGGGGAAACCTAGGAAGATTACATATCTTCAGTGGATATTCACATCGGCCAACAGGGTCTAGCTCATGGTTTACTTATCTACTGCAGATTACAGCAAAAGCAATCAGGAGATATGAAGTGGAAACACAAGTAGTATTAGTGCTGCTTCTGTAACCTGCTGTTTTCTGAGAGCTGTAGAGCAGCTGTTTGAAATCACTGTTGTTCTTACTTGATCAATCAGTGCAACTCTTCAACCCAGAAGGAATACATTTGGTAGTTAACATTCAGTAATTTTCTTATTTCAATTCATTAATGCAATGTCAGAGTAGAAGGAACAACACTACTGCTTAATTAATGCTGGTTTTTGGAGGCTGTATAGTCTGTGTGGATCTCAATGCATATACTGGTCCAGCTTTGTGTTTTAAGGTTATGTGGGAACTAGAAAAAGCTGGTTACTTTGCTTTTTGAACACTAACAGCTGTCATGTCTGATACTGGGCATATATAAGAGGAATGTACAGTGAGTCGGCTTTTTATTCCTGCACATCTCAACCCTAAAGTGCAATGCTTGCAGGTAACTTGGAGGACATTCTGCTCTCTAATTACTGGTTTTAGAATATTAGAGGGATTCTTGCAATCAAACTGGATGCCCAGTAGTGGATACGAGTATTAACGTAGTTGCTAGAAAGAAGCAGATGTTTTTAAGGCACAGTTCGTCTGACCAAGTGTCGACATCTGCTTTTAGGATGAGGCACCTTATGACCTAACTATATTGTTTGGGGCTGCATTGACTATGAAGGGAACTTGATGCAAATCAACACTGAGTTGAATTCCATCAAAGGTATTAAAATTAGGCAACACTACAAAGAAACTTCATCCCCCTTTCAAGTGCAAAGTTTAATTTTATGGAATCACTTGGCATCATGAGCAGATATAAAAATGTCATTATCCCACTCCACTCAGTGCTTGTCACACCACACCTGGAATACTGTCTCCAGTTTTGGTCCCCGCTATACAAAAAAGATGCGGACAGGCTGGAGAGGGTACAAAGAAAGGCCATAAAGATGATCAGAGGACTAGGAAACCTGCTGTATGAGGAAAGGCTGAGAGAGCTGGGTTTGTTCAGCCTGGAGAAAAGAAGGCTTGGAGGAGACCTTATCACCATGTTCCAGTATTTAAGGTGTGGCTAAAAAGAAGATGAAGACTCCCTTTTTACAAGGTGTCGCATGGAAAAGACGAGAGGTAATGGGTACAAGTTACCACTGAGGAGATTCCAGCTGTACACAAGGAAAATTTTTCATGATGAGAACAATCAGCCACTGGAATATTCTCTCCAGGGAAGTAATAGACTCCCCAGTGTTGGATGCTTTTAAAGATCTGGTTGGACAGGGTGCTGGGACATCTAGTCTAGGTCATCTGCCTAGCAAGGTCGGACCAGATGATCCTTGAGGTCTCTTCCAACCTTTATTCTGTGAATAAATCAGTATTATTTCTGTGCTGCCATTTAGAGTTACTTTTTCATCCATATAGCAGAATACAGATGGATGCAGCAAACACTGCAGTTAAGAAGTTGATGGCTCTGAATATTGGCGCTTAAGTGATTTTAACCAAGTTTTCCTTTGGAGCTACAAACCGCAGTTTGTTTGGGTACTATGCAAGAGATCTTCTGTGTACCTCAGTTGTGTTTACCACCAGGAATTTGACATCACATTATCAAAGATATGTGGAATAGAGTAGATGGGTAAGTTGAGATTCATCTGTCCAAACTGGAGTATCTTCTGCCATTTTTGAGTTTCTGGGATGACTGTGATATTCAAAAAAGGGTTGGCAGATGTACTGCACAATCCAAGGAAACTTATTTCCTTCTGGAACACTAGCTTAAAGTGGGGCAGGATATTCTCCTTAAATTAGGTATGTCTGTTTAGGTACCTGAATTGCTTCCCTGAGGCTAGTAGCTTGAAAAATGAGGGCCAAGAGACTAGTTTCCCAAATCCTAATAGGTAATTTCCAGTTACTGGGTGGTGATTATATTGAGAATGGAAGGAGACTTATGAAACAACAGGTTGCAAGGGTGGATCTGAGCACTTAAAGAGAGGGAGAAACATGAGCCAGTCAAAGGCCTTGCATTGCATTAGCATTCCTGTTTTGGATATTTCTCTTGAAATACTCTGAGTAAAGACTGTTACCTAATGTTGTTCCCACTACTGCTTCCAACTTAATTCCCTTAATGTGGTCCAGATTCTTAGATGTTATTTTTTTTTTAAGGCTTTTTTTTACCTTCACATCTGATCAGTGTTGATAGGAATATTATCTGGGGCTAAATGGATTAAGTGGGTGAAACAGCGAAGAGTGTCATGTGTTGGAGTATAGTTTTAATCTTTCCAACAAAGGGTTAAAAGGAACCAGCTCCTTCAGTGTCTTCCAGAAAGGCTTGGTTCTTTGGCTTGTGACTCGTTCCAACTGCCCAAATGTGTTAATCTGCTTATGTACTTTTTCTCTAACTATAATTTCTGGTAATAAAAGTGTTGTACTGTAACTACTAAACTGTCAGCTGGTAGTAGTTGAGAATTCGAAAAGATGAAGACCAGAGCATGAAATTTCTTGCTACAAAGAAATGAGTACTAGCTGTGTAGTTCTTTTAAGGCGGGTCCATCTCCTTACTAGAGATTCTGGCAACAGAAATTTTTTACCCTGGTGATCTTTTACAAATAGTAATAACAACATTCTAACATGCTGCTATTCAAGGAGAAAGGTATTAATTTTCTTATTGCAGAAGCACATGGATACAATGGACTTGAGCACTGTTGGCAGGATCCTAGAGTGTCTGCAAAATCGTATTTCAGTAGAATGTATGAATCTAGACAGCAATAAACCCACTTTCAAAATGACTTGAAAAATTAAATACTTGGCTGCTCAGAGAAAACGATGTGAGCATAGAACTGAATCTTAAAAATCCTTGCATCTTGTATGCTTGAATTCATTACATATAAGGTGGAAATATGTGACAGTTTCAGGACTTGAAAGAGTGTATTTTAATTTTGATGAAAGAAGTGCTCATCTCAGGCAGCAGTGACAATTGGCGTAATTGTTGGCAGCTTCTGCATCGCATTGTTGTTTAAGCATGTTCATTGCAAGGCAGTGAAGTTTTTTATTCATCATTTTGTATTTAAATATTGTCTATCTCACAACAGCAGTGTTTTCCTTTGTTACCATTATGACACTTCTTATAATTGCGTTGTCGAAGAAAATGCGTTGGACAGCTTTGGCTGTGAACATAAACTCTCCCTTCAGCATTTCTTAAGGTATTCAGAAGTGGCTGGAGAGTCAGCCCTTTCAAAAATCACAATTTACAAAGTGCAATACATGATATTTGAAATGTTTGAAGATTGGGTATGTATAGCAAAAACAATGAACCATTTCACAGAGCAGCTGAAATATTTTAATTCAGCTCTGCAGTGCTTTCCAAGAAAGTCAATGCACTGCAGCGTAAAAACTGGCCTGTAACACTCTTCCAGAGGGGGAATTATAGCTAGTAGTCTTTGTCTGCTTTTTACCTGTTTACGTTTTAAAGGGTGGTAAATAAAAGCATGCTGATTTTAATAACCTTAACCACTAGATTGGTGGTTGCTTTGAGTGTTTGTATTTTGGCAGTAGGTGCCAGTTTCCCCTCGAGATGAGCTTGCTTATTGGTTTAACCTTTCTCCCCTCCACTAGCAACAGCAGGCTGTCAGAACTAGATAGGAGCAGTTTTTTCCGGAGCAAACTGGTTGGAAGTAGTTGCCAATTTTGCAGCACCAGCATTGGCTTAATGAGAAGCAGTAATTATTTTTAAAAATGATTTAGACGTTATTGCACATGATACCGTCTCTTGAATTAAGTTTTCTAAGTGTTTGTTTTTAACAGAAAAACATGACCTGTGTAAATATAACCAGTTTACCCTCAACCCCATGCATTTTAATGAAAAACCTTGTGAGTATTTACGGTGTTTATATACACAGCGAGAGGAGAAACGATTCTGCAGGTCACAATGGAAATGCCCTAATTTTCTGTGTGGTGATTCAAAGAAATCACTCCACAATACGCACTGTAAAGTAAAGCACAATCCTTTATTGGCACCGGGAGCACGTAGGGGTTCAAACCTCCATACACGTGTCCAAAGAACAGTAAATCTCAGGAGGTTTTATGCCTACTTTTCATCTTGATATAATTTTATCTAAAGCATACATTCATACAATTCGGTAAGTTACATAACTTGTGGTTTTCTTATCCTATTGTGCACTTGGGTTAGGGCTACAATGATAGTCTGTGGGTTAGTATTAATCAGGATTCTTACAGCTGTTTACCTTTTAGCTGAGTATTATTGATTAACTGCTAATACATGCGAGCTATGTGCTTGGTTTGTCGTTCAAATTGTTATCATATTTTGCCATTAGGGATGTCCCTGCTTATAAGCAACTTACAGAAGCAGATGCAAGGCTGCCTACGTACCAGAGTTCTAACTTATTGTATATCATGCCCTACCAGGAGGGCAGGTCCTTACTTGCAGTCATGTTTTGAAGTGCTGAGTCATACTCATGATAAATAGCAAGGTTATGTCAACTAAGGCCTAATGGCTTGGTCTCAGTAGGTATGCTAAAAATCTTACAGCTGGCGCTGTCTTCAGTCTCCAACATACCTTCTGTTAATGTTAACTGGCCTGTCCGTTTTTAAAAGACTTTAACTACATGCATGACTTGCTGTATTAGTATTTTCTATTCTGAAATCTTTATAGTTAACATTTCAAACAAGACTTCTGTATAACTGAGGAAAATTGCCTTACAGAAGCCTAATTAATTTATTCTGTATATGACTATGTCTTTTTAGGTAAAACTAGTTACCAGTTGTTTCCAAGCACTCTGTTAAAGAGAGAGCTCTCTTTCATAAAACTAGTGGGGTTTTGACTGATCTGTACTGAAGAAAGGGAACCCTTAAGCCCTCCTTTTTTAGTAAAGTACTTTGCATCTACAAACAAAAATACCGTTTTGGATCTACAAGTGATTATCCAGTGGCTTTATTAAATCTTCTCTGAAACCTGTTCGCTACAGTGAAGACACAAATGAGATGAAACTGGGGCACAGACCAGAGCAGTCTCATCCTATTGTCTCAGGATGCTTCAGTAGTCTGGAATGTACTCCCAGGAAATTGAGAACTGAGTTGGAAATAATAGCCTGTGCTGTGAATCCCTTCTGCTGAATGGCTTGAGATGGCATTGCTGTGGATGCAGCTTGTAAATTGTGAAGAAGAGTGAGAATGTGCTGTGGTTTCTCCTACATGTCTAAAATGCAGGCTAGCATTGCTTGAAGAGGCATATGCACTGTGAGCCTGTAGCCAGTGAGAACTGTTACTGTGGAAACTAACTTTTCTTTCCTGACACAGCACCATTACTCCCTAATCCAGTTTATTGCATGGCAGCATGGATCTGTTGGCACGGTATAGAAATGAATGGGCAGAGGATCCTGCATTGTTACTTTTATTAGCAGTCTGGTGTCCCGGCCTGGTTCAAGCAAAGTCTGAATGTAAGGTTCCACAGCTGCTTGATTTTTATGTGAACGGATGCTACTGCTAAAAAGGCTGGAGGTCTTCCCCCTCTACTCTTCTTACTCAAAAGCCATGTGCTCTTGATCTAGCTCTCTATACAGCTGCATAAACAACTATCCTGGCACAAAGGAGTAGATGAAAATGTGGGATCTTATCACTTAACATCTTCACAATAATAATGACGGAGGCTGTGGAACTCCTCCTAAGCTAAATAGTACGTTTTCACCTACCCACTGGAGCACTCTGGAAATGCTTGCTCCATTAAAAAAAATTAAAAATCTTACAGGATTATTTTGACACAAACGCTAACATTTGAGAACTTCATTCTTCCGAGAAAAAGCAAACAGGTAAGTATGCTTTTAAAATCTTGGTTCTTGCAGTAATTTCATGTTAGACACTAGCAGTTACAAACTGACACATTCAAAATACCTACGCTTAAAGCTTGGTGGACTGCCTGCCTAGAATTAGGTTCTCCTGCAGCTTGCATCCTTGTGCAGAGACAGGAGGAGAAACAGTTTCAAGCCTTACTTCGTTCTTGATAGACAAAGGATTTCTTCGTTTTATATGTTTGAATGAAGGTACTTATATAATTATTGGTTATTAAAAGAGAGAAAATTATGCAATTCCTGTTAGGATTCTTAGATTTGAAATTGTAACCCCATTTAAAATGGGACTTTTCTCAGTGAAAGGCATTTTAAAGTGTGTTATCTTATCCCTTGCAGTGTTGACCTTTTGAAGATTCAGTAGGTGCTAAGACTGTAGAGGAACTGTACCTATCTTTAGCAATACATGGGGGATTTTTTGCGGTCTCCACTTCTCAGATGTTTTTCCTTTTTTGATTTATATCCATTAAGCCTTGCAGTGCTTCAAACCCAAACACAATGAAATTTTCAGTTATTTTACAGATGAATCTTGTGAGCTGTTCTTGATTCTCTTTTCCTCTGCAGTTGCCCCATTGTAGTGGGCACTACAGGACTGGAAGCAGTGGATTGCATTTGACGTGAATAATACTGATGATAGTTAGAACCAGAAAACAGCATTCTTGTTACCACTAGAGAAAATGAGATTCTGAAGGAATGAATATTCTAAATTGGAAGGAAGGATGGCAAATCAGTTGGCAACTGAATCTTGACAAAAGGTTGAGAGGGAAATGGTTTGAAATGAACAGGCAATTGAGGAAGGGTAAGTCCAGTCAAAAATGGAACAGCTGACTGAAAGTCCCTGGTTAACTACTCCTGTAGCTGCTCTGCTGTGCTGGAGTCACCACTGGATCCTCTCTGGTGTTTGTTTCCTTTAAACTGCAGGATGTAGATGATGTTAGGTGATGCTACTTTAGGCAATTTTAAGAAAATGTAAGGTCACCCTTCCTCAATTCCATGTTCCCCCACACTCTAAGGAAAAACAGGAAAGGTAGTTGATCTCAACTTGTTTCCTTTTGTAAGTTGTACTAGATCTGGTTTTCTGAGATATTCACTGTATCTCAAGAGTGTAGAGCAACATCAGGCATTCTGAAAGGAAATGGCATTAAAAATATCAAGTGTCAACTCTTATTTTTGGCAATTTTCCATCATAGCAAGTCATCTTTCAGAGAACCTTCAGGAAAGAAAATTACTTTGTTCACTAAAAAATAACTTGGTCTTGGAAGCCTCCTAACTGTATTGTTCAATTCACACACAAATATCTCGGAGCTCTTTCAAGTTGATTAGGTCAAGAATTATTTGGGCATTGGAACACTAATGTGGAATTAGAGGTCCTCCTTACCCCTAATTTAATCAGGATAAACAGCAGAGCCTCAGCATCCAGGAATGTGCTTAACCTGATCAATGTTAGCCAGAATGCTAACCTGAATCTGATGCTGTTTCTAGTGCTGCTGCATTATAATTGCTCTGACAATGTTTAAATAAAGATACTGGGTTTTTTTCTTTTGTGAAAATACTAGGTTTGGGCTTACTTGGTAATGTACTTGAAGAATATATACTTGGTATAGTAAATATAATTGCAGAAATAGTTTCGGGGATTAGTAAAATTTTGTTATATTATTCCATAGGGTGTGAGTTTGTGTTCTGTGCTGCAGCTTTCCAGTTTTTTTTTTTTTTTCTCTTTTGCCTTTATTCCTTTTGCAAAACTATGGGTATTTGGGGGCAGTTGGGAAACGAACAAGAAAAGTTTGGGGATTTTTTTTTTTTTTTTTTTTTTCTCTTTAAAGCAATAATACAGTTCTTATTCTGATGACATAGTATGCTTCTCCTATAGTTTCACTAGAGGATGAATGATTATCCTCATCAATTTATATAAGAAATCATCTAAATGGCTTTTAATTTCCTGCTACTCGGAATTTGAATCTTCTTGAGCAGACCATAGTAGAATAGCCAGGTTTCCCAGCCTTGAAAGTGCTGAAGTAAATGGTGGAACAATTCAGAAAGCAGGTGTCTTGAAAGAAGTGGAAGGAAGTGCTGGCAATAAGGTTAAGCATGTTTAGAAAGCAATTGTATGATGCTTCCAAACCTAAACACTTTACAAAAACAAAAATGGATTCCTTGTTACACTAGGAAAGTGACTTGCAGAGGGACTCAGTGAAAGAAATCTTAACTAATTCAAAGGTTAATTTAGGAATTGCATTCTATGCATGCTTAAGGAACAGTTAAAAATGTAATTAAATGTTTATTAGGAAAAATGATGTACCAATGAGCATTAAAAGCAAATACATATATGGAATGCAGTAAGAAAATGCTGGATGCTGGGGCTTTATTAAAGTTGACTTTGTATTGCATTCCTTCTTCCTGTATGTTATTGTAACCCTTTAATGAAAGATGAGCAGAAATGTCTTTGGAAAATGCCGTTGTTCAAAAAAAGTTAGTTAATGGCTTGCTACAGCACCTATTGGCTTGTTAGCAAAAAGCTCATGTGTGCTCCTATGTTTGCTTCAGCCATCTGTCTTAGTGCTATTTGTTGGTTATGACTTTAAACCAACTCTACTTTTTATGCATCAAACGAAGTCAAATTTCTCTATCAGGTCTTCATAGTAGGCTGGGGAGTGCAGTAATGCTTAGTGTGCAGTGTTGTGTTTCGTTACTACCACAGTATCTAGGGGAGGGATACTTGTCCATGGTCTTGACTTAAGCCTTTGTACTGGAAAACTGGATGAGGAGAAAAGGGTTTCAAACCATGTCTGTGATTCCTTTATCAAATCGTCACTGCAAATACAAAATACATTATCAGCAATAGGATTTGAGTTAGTAGGAATAAAGCTATTTAAACTATCAAGTCATTAATATGTTTATTGTACAGCATTTCCATTTTTATTAAATAGATTTGGATGGTGAGAAGTGAAAACAAAAATAAAATATAAAAAACCTACCACCTTCCCCCTCACACCTCTTTTCAACTTCACTCTCATTCCTAACTTTACCTCCTCACATGGTGGAGTGGGGATGGGAAATGGGGATTGTGGTCAGTTCATTACAATTCTTTGCCACTCCATCCTCCACCCACTTGTTCCTGTCTCCAGTGTGGGGTCTCTTCCGTGGGATACCATCCTTCAAGACCTGCTCCAGTGTGGGTCCTCTCCATGTGGTACAGTCCTTCAGGAGCAGGCTGCTCCAGTATGGATCCACTGTAGGCCACAAGACCTGCTCCAGTGTGGGTCCTCTCCATGGGGTACAGTCCTTCAGGAGCAGGCTGCTCCAGTATGGATCCACTGTAGGCCACAATTCCTGCCAGAAAACCTGCTCTGACAGGAGCTTTCCACAGACTGCAGTTTCCTTCAGGGCATATCCACCTCCTGCAGCCTGAGGTCCTCCACAGAGGAGACAGCCTGCGTCACCATGCTCTTCTCAACGGGCTGCAGGGGAACCTCTGTTCTGGCACCTGAAGCACCTCCTCCCCACCTTCTGCACTGGCCTGCCTGTCTGCAGGGCTGTTTCTCTCACAGTTTTCTTACTCTCCCAGTGCTGTTGCAGAGCATTTTTTCACCCATTATAGTGTCATAGAATAGTTACGGTTGGAAAGGACCTTAAGATCATCTAATTCCAATCTCCCTGCCATGGGCAGGGCCATCTCGCATTAAACCGTGTTGCCTAAGGCTCTGTCCAACCTGGCCTTGAACACCACCAGGGATGGAGCATTCACAACTTGGGCAATGCATTCCAGTGCCTCACCACCCTCACTGTAAAGAACTTCTTCCTTATATCTAACCTAAACTTCCCCTGTTGAAGTTTGAAGCCATTACCCCTTGTCCTATCACTACAGCCCCTAACAAAGAGTCCTTCTCTAGCTCCCTTGTAGGCCCCCTTCGGATACTGGAAGGCTGCTATGAGGTCTCCATGCAGCCTTCTCTTCTCCAGGTTGAACAGCCCCAACTTTTTCAGCCTGTCTTCATATGGGAGGTGCTCCAGCCCCCATATCATCCTCGTGGCCCTCCTCTGGACTTGCTCCAACGGCTCCATGTCCTTCTTACGGTGAGGGCACCGGAACTGTAAACAATACTACAAGTGAGGTCTCACAAGATCAGAGTACAGGAGCAGAATCACCTCCTTTGACCTGCTGGTCATGCTTCTTTTGATGCAGCCCAGGATATGGTTGGTTTCTGAGCTGCGAGTGCACACTGAAGCTGGCTCATGTTCAGTTTCTCGTCAACCAACACCCCCAAGTCCTTCTCCACCCAACCCGTAGCTGTGCCTAGAATTGCCTTGATGAAGGTGTAGGACCTTGCACTTGGCTTGGTTGAACTTCATAAGGTTGGCATTGGCCACCTCACAAGCGTGTCAAGGTCCCTCTGGATGACATCCCTTCCCTCCAGCGTATCAACCGAACCACACAGCTTGGTGTCATCCGCAAACTTGCTGAGGGTGCATCAATCCCACTGTCCATTGTCGCCGACAAAGATGTTGAATGAGATTGGTCCCAACACCAATCCCTGAGGGACACCACTTGTTACTGGTTTCCAGCTGGACATTGAGCTGTTGACCACAACTCTTTGCGTGCAGCCATCCAGCCAATTCTTTATCCACTGAGTAGTCCATCCATCAAATTGATGTCTCTCCAATTTAGAGACAAGGATGTCATGCGGGACAGTGTCGGACGCTTTGCGCAGGTCCAGGTAGATGACATCAACTGCTCTGCCACTGTCCATCAGTTCCATAGCCCCATCATAGAAGGCCACCAAATTGGTCAGACAGGATTTCCCCTTAGTGAAGCCATGTTGGCTGTCACCAACCCCCTCATTGTTTTTCATGTGCCTTAGCATGGTTTCCAGGAGAAACTGTTCCAAGATTTTGCCAGGCACAGAGGTGAGACTGACTGGCCTGTAGTTCCCTGGGTCTTCCATTTTTGCCTTCTTGAAAATGGGGGTTATATTACCCTTTTTCCAGTCGTCGGGAACTTCATCTGACTGCCGTAATTTTTCAAATATGATGGACAGTGGTTTAGCAACTTCATTCACCAGCTCCTTCAGGACCCGTGGATGGATTTCATCAGGTCCCATGGACTTGTGCACGTTCAGGTTCTTAAGATAGTCTCGAACCTGATCCTCTCCTACAGTGGGCCTAAGGTCTTCATTCTCACAGTCCCTGCATCTGCCTTCCAAGACTTGGGTGGTGTGGTCAGAGCATTTGCCAGCGAAGACTGAGGCAAAGAAGTCATTAAGAACCTCAGCCTTCTCCAAATCCAGGGCAGCCAGTTCTCCTGATAGCTTCCAGAGAGGGCCCACGTTGTCCCTAGTCTGTTATTTGCTACATATCTATAGAAGCCTTTCGTGTTATCTTTCATATCCCTTGCCAGATTTAATTCTAACTGGGCCTTAGCTTTCCTCACCTGGTCTCTAGCTTCCTGGACAATTCTTCCCAGGACACCTGTTCTCGCTTCCACCTTTAATAAGCTTCTGTTTTCCCTCTAAGTTTCCTCAGCAGCTCCTTGTCCATCCATGGATGCAAGAGGAAGTTGTCTTCCACACAATCGAGGAACCTCCTGGATTGCTTGTGCCGGGCCGTACCGTCCCACCAACAGATGTCAGGATGGTTGAAGTCCCCCATGAGGACAAGGGCCTGTGAGTGTGAGGCTGCTCCTATCTGTCTGTAGAGCACTTCATCCACAGAGTCCTCCTGATCAGGCGGCCTGTAACAGATCCCCACCATAATGTCCCCATCACTGTTCTCCCTTCGGCCCTGACCCACGAACTCTCTGTTGACTCATCACCCGTCCCCAGACAGAGTTCCATACTCTCTAGCCTATCACTGACATAAATAGCAACTCCTCCTCTCCGTCTGCCGGGCCTGTCTTTTCTAAAGAGCCTGTAACCTTCCATTCCAGCATTCCAGTCATAGGAGCCATCCCACCATGTTTCTGTGATACCAATGATATCGTATCCCTGTGGCCATGCACACATTTCTAATTCCTCATTTATTCCCCATACTACGGGCGTTTGTATAGAGGCATCTGAACCGAGCTCCAAGTGAAGCCAACTCATTGGCTGGAGCAGCTGAAATAGCTCTGCAAAATAGCTGTTTCTTAAACACCTACACAGAGGTGCCACCACCATTGCTGATGGATTCAGCTTTGGCCAGTGGTGGGTCCATCTCAGAGCTGGCTGGAATTGGCTCTATCTGACATGGGCTGCCCCAGTGTCTTCTCCCAGAGGACACCCCTGCAGCTCCCTCTTGCCCCCATTGCCAAAACGTGGACATATAAACCCAATGCGCCATGTTGCTCGGCCAAACCTTATTCTAAAAGAGGAGTCTGCACATGAAAAAAATCTAAATGTTATGTGTCATCCTCAGAAACTGAACAAATCCAGTAACTTCCCCATTCCTAATATTTCTTGTTTATAAGTCTCTGCAGCTTGGTGTTTACAGGTGTGAGCTCTTAGGGTTATGCTGATGCATTTTCTGCTGTAAGCAAATGCCATCAGATCTGTGATAGTTGACAACTGTACTTTTTGTATTGGATGAATGGCTGAAAACTTTGCTCGGCCTATGTGTAGTTTTATCACCTTATACAAAAAGCTGCAATCTGTAACTATTATTGCAAAGTAAGAATTGAAAATTACCATTTCCAAAAAAAGCTTTAGTACTTGATTATGACAGATAATGCTGACAAAGTCAGTAGAAATGCCGATGTTGAAACAGAGATATGTTTGTCTGAGTTTTGATAAGTTAGAACATGTGTCTTTCCTTGAACATAATCAGTGTTCCTTTTTTACCTTTAAATATATTTTTTCATATTTACCCAAGTTTTCCACTTAATTCCAAAATAGTCATTGTCTTTCATCTTCTGTTTTCTAAGTTCTGAATTCAGGGTTCATTGTAAACCATAGTTTTCTTTCCCAGTAACTTAGCGTCTCTCTTAGTTACGTGGGTTCTGGTGAGCTGCCAGCTCCTCACCATGTTCTGCGGGACTGTGGCAATCACATGGTGCACTTCATTGTACTATTTGTTACTGATAAGGAGCATGAATAGAAATTCTGGTGTCTCTAGGTGGCTAGATTGAAGTTCTGAAATGAACCTGCATGAATTCGTTAAACACTGTTGTTTGCCACGACCCTTTGTGTTTCAAAAGCAGCATGCATGAAAACACATGTACAGAGCACCCTGCTTGCACCTTCCATTTCCCATGTGGTGAGTGGAGAGAAAAAGACCACACATGGTTTATATTCTTCAGTACGTTACTGAAAAAGCCTTGGGTATATTAGAAACAGTAGATAAGGACCGGAAAGAAATACTGCCTGACAAATTTGCATTTTACATTTTGTGCCAAAAAGGCCTTTGCTGCCAGCGGTGCGCCTAACAATGTAAGCTGGCTCTAACACACTGAGAACATGATACTAGGTGTTTTTACTTAAATCCAAGGTGCTGAGGTTGACTAAACCGGGTTTAAAACTGATTTGTGAGGCAGTCATCAATCCAGGATTAGAACAAAAGCAGATTTACCCACACACAGTTGCAGAATAAAACCTTGACTTAAAGATAGACAGCATAAGGAATTCTAGAAAAAGTTTCAAGAGGATTTTGAGAGGTTAGGGCAGTTTTGCTTTTCTCCTTCTCCCATCTCAGTCTAGAATTTGTGTCATCTATTGAACCCGTAGTTGGCAGTATTCTATTGGTGAACATGCAAATTAAACATTTGATCTACATTAGCACTTTTCCTAACTTGTCCCCTGCCCATTCCTTCCCCACCATGTTTTCAATTCAAGCTGATTTATAAACAGTGGTTAAAACATGACATCAGCTTAATACAACTGATCTGTTTCAGTGGTTCCATGTTTAGTCTTCAGTGTCAGTCTTGACCTCTTCCCATCCTCATGCTGCTTCTCATGTTGCTTCAGTGTAAGCAGCAGTGCATTTGGTCAGTGAAGCAGATCGGGTGCTGAAGGTGACACTTGGGAGAGCTAGAGAAATACATCCGTGTTTGAATCAGTTTGCCAGTCTCATTCTCTGTCTATACCTGGCTCCCAAACACATGCAAAGACTGACTCAGTTACTTATGCTGGCCCAGAGCACTGTGCTTTGTCAGGGTCAGGAATAAGCAATGGGGAAACAGGGTGATTTGTAATTGGCACTATTGAAAAATGTAGAAAATTGTCTTTTTCAGCAAGCACGTAGCTTGAATATTAGGAGATTTGTTCACTCTTGACTGTGGTCAATGGATTTGCTTAATAAAAGGAGGAATACAGTCCTTGGAGTTCTACTAACTAAATGGTATACCAGAATTGGACTTCTTCATTATCCTTCATGATGATGGTATAAAAAAATCTTACAAGAGTTTTAACCAAAATACAGACTTTATGTATCAAAGAAAGCTGCACAAATATGTATTGAAATGCAGACTTGCAAAGTGGCAATTATAATAAAACCAGGCTTAACATCATAGCCTTTCAGATAGAAGTAAAATGCCTTGCACACAAGTGGGAAAACTGCCAGCTAAATTTCCAGATCAAAGACCTGATTTAGTAAAACTGGTGGACTTCTATTAGAGAACTGCTTTATAGTGGGTTGGCCAGTTAAATCTCTAGCATGTGTTGGAAGAATGTAATGAAAAAGTTACCTAAATCTTGTATGATGCACTTACAGTAAGGAATTAAGTTCTGCAGAAAACAAAATATTTGAGTAGTTTCTGTACTTCTACATTTTATTGTGAAAGTAAAACACGAACTGAATTAAGCCCATTCTGGTGTAGTTAGATATGCAAGTGATGAATTATACACTAGTGTTAAATTCCTCAAGTTAAACGGTGCTTCTGATTTTCTTTAAGGCCCTAAAATTGTTTCTCCTCTCAAATAGCAGCTGTAAGTCTAGAATCAATCTCTGGACTCACGTGACTATTCTACTGTTGGCTTTGCATGATGACTTCCACATCTTAAGTGATTATTTTAACCTAACTTAGTTTCAATTAGTTTCTTTTTTTGGCCTTAATGACTGTGATAATTTTCTTAAAGCAAGATGTTAATGCATAGAGATTTTCCTCGGATGATTAACAAGCCTCCATGCTAATAAGACATTCTATTTTCTGCAGCTAGGAAAAGTGTCTACTTTAAAATGTTTGTATAGATCTTTTCCATTTCAGTCTGTTCTACTCATTGTTAAACCCCAAGTTTTGAACTTGACTTTGTCCTTTTTATTCTCTTGAGAAAACTATTCATTGTTTAACCCTTTGCGTTACTGGTTCTCAGCTCTTTCTTCAACCCAGAGTCTAATGTTATTGTCTTAGAATTGTTCCCCAGTGTGTCTTGCAGAGGAGAGGAGGGAGGGGATCATGTTTGCTTATTCTTATGTCTTTCTTGCTTGTTTTCCCTTGCTTCGTGGGAAGGTAATCGCAATATTAATACAGATCTCTTCTTCCTCTATAGAACTTGCCTCATTTATCATGAAATTGAAATGATACTGAAAATGAAATTTATTACATTTCAGTTTCTCATATTATGTAGTTGGAAGTCAGTCATTTCACACTGCTGGTGTGTATGTAGTAGCGTTACTAATACTCCACACTAATAAATGTTTACTTTAATCAGTTCTATAAGAAATTGTCAATGGGAATAGTTTCCCTTTAGAGAAAAGGAATTAATCTTCTATAAGATTATGGCAAGTACTTTATAGGGCAGAAACAAAAAGGTGCTTGACCTTGGTTGAAAGAACACATCATGAAGGAATAACATATAAAGGTTACTTCAGCAATAAATGTGAATTAGCTGCGTTTACTCACATCTTATTGACAAGAAGGTATTAAAACATCCTTTTAAAGATTTATCCTTACAAGCCATCTTTGAAGTTGTTTGATATATCTTAAGTTGTCTTAAGTTGCACAAGCATAATCAGATTTATTTTTTTTTTTCCCCAGTTGGTGTTATCCGCTGTCCAATCTGTGGTCAGGAATGTGCAGAGAGACACATTATAGATAACTTTTTTGTGAAGGATACCACAGAGGTTCCCAGTAGTACAGTAGAGAAATCAAATCAGGTAAGTACATTAACGTGTAATCAAATTAACACCTTTTGGATGTGTACGAGTAGCCTTGGCTGCTTGCTGTGTGGCCTTTTTGCTGTTTATATGCAGAAAAATACTTCAAGTGCTTAGTCAGCACATGGGGTAGCTACTCTAGAAAATCGGTAAAAATTAATGAGAACACGTGAAGAAATGGTTATCTTATTCTGAACTATTTTTAATTGCTGATATAAGACTGTATTGCTTGATATTGTTGATATTGTAAGTAAGGGATAGGCATCAGAATGGGAGTTTCTATGCTTTGGACAGGGCACTTGAAGTACTCTTTGAAACAGAAACCCGAACAACACTACATCAAGGGATCTGAATGTAAAATGGAGTCATCTAGTTAAATCAACCTTTTTTTCTTATCTCATCACTGACAAAGCATAGCGCTAAACATAGGCTCAAACTTCTAATTGAAGAAGATGGCATGCTGTAGTGGTTTCTTGTTTTTCTTATGTAGGTTGCCTATTGTTCCTTTTGCAATCAAATAACAGCCATCTCGTAAAACCAGAACCTGCTTAACTGGAAGAATAGTAATACTGGGATTTTTCCTCATGATGGTTTTTCAGGAGAAAAGTACTAATGTGGAAGCAGTACCAAATGAATAAATCACATCTCTATTAGTATCACGGTTTAGCAATCTCTGGTATCAAAATATTATATGTCTTCATTTTTAGCTACTAACAGAGTATCTCGTGTTTCTTTACTCATAAAATTTTTATTGAACTCTAGGACTTGCTGTAAATAACTCAGCCTCTTTATATGTTGCTGCATTCTTCATAATAACACTACACAAGTTGCTATGTCAATGTGGCTTGCATTTCAACTCATCCCCTAACATTTGGATGGTGGTCTTCTTTTATTTTGAAAATGCCTCTTTTTAGCTTTTCTGCTTGAGACCTGTACCACTGGCCCTAGATCTATTTCTTTTGGGGGCAGCTTCTTACAGGTCCTTTATTATGCAGTCTGCTTGTCTCAAAGCTTAGCTGAAATTTATGCATACGTGTATGAATGAGTATGTCGCTCAGGAACAGATGACAGTACCCAGTCAGGTTTGTGACACTAGCTCACTGATGATTAAAGGCATAAATGTTGTCATTGTCTCTGAGGAAGAGGAATTAACTTATGTCTGAAATCCATTAAACTGCATTCAGCTTATAAGGAGTTTTGCAACTGGATTTCTGAGAAATGATAGACCCTACCAGCAACTGAAATTTAGTTGGGAGTCTCCAGAAGTATGAGCAGTGTTCTGTTAATGTAGGACAGTTTTTTGCATGTGTGTGTGGTTTTTTTCTTGTTTTATTTGGGGTTTGGTTTGTTTTGGTTTTGTTTGGTTTTTTCCTCCCCTGGGTATTGCAGAGAAACATCTGAGTTTTGGAGATGGTTGTGAGATTTACACAAATTCTCTCAATACTCTACCAGTAAGAATGAGAAAATTAATAGTCCCTGTTGCATTGAAAATTTGATCAGAACTTTTTTAATGACTTTAAAATCAGGAAGAGAAGCAAGATAAAAAATAACTTTGTTATGCAGCAGCAGTCCTGAACTTTTTTTTTTGGGCCTGTGCCATAACCTCTTCTCAGTTATGTAACAAGTCCTCTAAGATATTTCTCTGGGGAGTGATGATGGAAGTGCAATTATTTTTCCTGGGTTTAGTGACAAAGTTGGGTTGTGGGGTTGTGGGTTTGATTTTTTTCTTTTTTTTTCTTTTTTTTTTCCTACTTACTGTCAAAGTTAAGTGGGGAACTAAGGCCTTTGAGACTTGTATAAGCAATTGAAAATTCAAGAAGGGTTTTTTATATTCTTGGGGTTGATCATAATCATGTAAAACTGGATGTACTCCAGTGGGTCATACGGTGTCAAAAGTTGGAGTTTGCACCAAACTCAGTCAGTGATGTCAGGGTAAGACAGGCACTTCCTTGGAATTGAAGGAGATGTCTCTTTTGTTTACCTTTTGGATCTTGATCTGCTGGAGACAAATACAGAGAAATTCCACATATTTCAGCAGCTGTTTTGGAATCATCCATTGTGTAAGCAAATGTCAGGGAGGTTCTTCAAGGCATTTGTGTTTCTTGACGTTCCCTTCTCAGACTTCTGTTTACTCTTCCATTCCATGTTTGTTTCTCTCTCTCTCCCTAACAAAAACCGGCAGGCTTGCCATTTGGAAAGCATGTCTGTTCTTCAGCTAAATTCCCTGGCTGAACTCAGCATACTTTCTGCAGCAGTTGAAGGCAAACCAGCAGACTTTGCTGAACCAGTGGAGTAGTACCTTCACATGCTTTTCTGCTGACCTTTTTTTGGTTTTGGATTGTTGTTTTTTGTTTGTTTATTTGTTTTAAATGGAGCTAGATGTTTTGTTAGATACCTGCCAAGTAAGTGTGTACCTTACCTCCTGGAATTGAATGATATGCAGTTCTGTTTTGTTTGAATAGATTTATTTTGGTCTGATAATGAAGTTTTTTGGACTTCTACATTGGAACAAAAAAAAAAAAAAAGCTGCACCATTCTATAAAGCTGTCTTTATAGAATGTGGAACAGTGATGTTAACTCAATAATAGTTAAATAGATCAGTGTCTTGTTCAAGGGTTAACATTAGGAGGTTTAAGGCTGATCCATCCTATCAGCCTGTCTTGTTTTGTCTTGGAAGGAGCAAAGAGAAAAAGAGAGAAAAAATTGTGAATAGGAAGATGGGGAACAGATCAGAGGAATTAAAGTGGAAAAGATACTGAGACTCGCAGGAAATACTGATCAGGGATCATTCAAATTCTTTGGCTATTTTATAGACGTTTTCTGCTGAGATGGTTAGTTTGGCTTCGGTAGTTAGGTAGCTTTAGCAGGATGCTTATTAAATTCCGATTAAGAAATTGGAACTAGAGGTAAGCTATAGGTTCTCTGCAAGCGACGTGGCTTAGAACCACTGGTCCATATCTGTGACTAGCCTGTGTATGTGTGTTGTCAGGAAGGACTGGTTATTTCAATTCAAGATAGACAGCAGAAAAAAACCCCACCCCACTTTCAAATTCAACAGTTGGTTATTTCAGGTTTAAAATGTTACTAATGCTAAAATAGTGTTTAGTGTATTGAATTAAAACTGTAGGATTGAGTGGCATATCATGGAGCCTGGCATTGTGTGGTGAGAATAGTAACTAGAACCCATGAACATGCTATCCATCTATCTAAAATCATGTTTACCTTATCTGAGCCTGGTTTTGGCAGTTCAGTACTCTACTTACATAGCTATGCTTTCTAGCAATTACTACTGCAAACTTCAGGAGCAAAAGAAGTAAGCATAAAGACAGTGTAAAACTCCCTGGTATATGTTCTGCAAGGAAATTCCTGGTTAGCATTAGAGAACATTAAGGATTTTGTGCTGGCTATTAGCACAGGAAGCTTTCCAGAAGAAGCGAGACTAACGGGAAATGCAGTTGTGATCTTTCTCAAAAATCATTGTAGGTTGTGGGCAACTAGAACATAAATACTTGGAAAGAGAAGATCCTTTATCATTTTTTCACATTATGATTTACTCTAAGTCTTGGCAAAATTATTGAATGCTGAAGAGAAGTTCAAAAATAAATGAATTATATTTGATTCATGAAAATGAGTGGAAAGGATTTTCAAACCCAAGAGATGTTACTGAAGTAAATGCTAAATTTGAATAAGACTAAAGGGTAGACAAGTGAAGGAAATTTAGGAACTTAACAGAAGAAAATTGTTTAATGCATGTGCAAAGCCATGAAAGTAAAAATGAGAAGTGTGATATTGATGCAGAAGAGAAGATCATAGTGATAACTGATGTTGCTGCAGCATATAGAGTAAAGCATTTTAGTCTGGGTCCTAATTCTCATAGCTTCTGCGTTCAAAAGAGAAGATGTATAAAAATATTTTTGATAGTAAGAACACTTTCTGTATCTTTACCAGTTACTGATCTGAGAGTTTAAAATGTTATAGTAGGAATGAAGAACAGTTGGACTTTGAGATATTGGGAATGTCGTAACAGAACAAGGTACAAGTTTAGATCTGATACTAGATCTGGATAGTAAGACAAGCAAACCTGAGTGGCGTAATAGAATAATTAATGAGGACAATTTAGAATAAAAAGTTTCTCTAGTTTTGTATGGTGCCAGCCATGTGTTCTTCCACCATGTATTCTTCCAAAGAACTGTTATGCTAAATAGCTTATCAAAGCTGTAGCCGTGCCCACTGGCAGTGGGTAATATACTCAAGTCATGATATGGTTTTCTTGTGCTTCGAAGAGAAGCAGCTGATGATCGGATATTGGGGAAAGAACAATATGTTGATCAGGGTTCATGCATTTTGAGACATCAGCATGTGGTTTGTATTTAGAGTTACATATAGGCGAGACTGTCCCAGGTGCTATCTTTGGTGATTTTGTATGTGCCATGAGGTAGTTACATAACTATTAGCATCAACGTTTTTTGGATCTACTGTAGTTTAACCCCAGCTGGCATCTAAGGACCACACAGCTACTCACTCACTCCCATCCTCCCCTGGTGGGATGGGGAGGAGAATCAGAAAAAGGTAAAATTCATGGATTGAGATAAGAACAGTTTAATAATGGAAATAAATAATACTAGTAACGATAATGAAAAGGAGAGAAAGAAAGAGAAATAAACCCCAATAAACACAAGTGATGCACAATACAATTGCTCACTACCCACTGACAGATGCCCATCCCATCCCTGAGCAGCGATCTACCCTTCCAGGTAACTCCCCCCAGTTTATATACTGGGCATGACGTGCTGTGGTATGGAATACCCTTTTGGCTAGTTCGGTTCAGCCGTCCTGTCTCTGCTTCCTCCTGACTTCTTGCGCCTCACCTCATTGGCAGAGCATGAGAGACTGAAAAGTCCTTGATCAGAGTTTAAGCATTACTTAGCAACAACTAAAACGTCAGTGTGTTATCAGTATTGTCCTCAGACTAAAGCCAGAACACAGCACCACACCAGCTATTAGGAAGAAAATTAACTATCCCAGCCAAAACTAGGACAGTATCCAATGAAGGAAACAATTGCATCTAATTTACACTGGTGAAGCTTGGAATGTTAGTTCACGCAATATTCCTCTGGGCTACTTGGCTCTCTTCTTTTGAAACTCAGAAACCTTTGCTTGCTTATTTAATCTCTTTAATACTCAAAGTATATTTATTTGGAAGAGTGGTTAGTTACTACAGTAGTTGGAAAGCCAGCTGTATTATCTCAACTCCTTGCATGTAAATCTGTTTTTAAGTAAATATATAAGCTTTTACAACAGAAAAAAATGGTACTTACCTGCAACATGCTGAGTAATTTCAGCTTTCATTAAATTTGAATGAAGGCTGAATGAACACTTCCCAGGGTTATAAATACTAGAACTAGTAACTGAATTAAATATAATTACAAGGCAAACTCAATTAAAAATAAATATCTATCTAACCAGAATAAAGGCTTACAGGTTAACTAGGGAGAGTTTTCTTTGAAATCACTGAAGCATTGCTTGTATGAGTCACAAAAATAAGAGTGAAACAAGTTTTATGTTTTGTAAGAGCACAGCAAATATTTGCGGTAATTGTACTTCATGTACTTTGGCTATATGACTTATTCTAATAACTAGGAATTCTAGCAAAATCCAAGCTATATCTGAAAATGCATATTTCAAGTAAGAAGTGAGTAGAAGGAAATCTAGTTTCTACCTAGAAGGCATAGCTATTCTGACAGCATGAGTTATGATGTCCGTGAAAAATTGGAGAAATATGTCTCTCTTCCACTTGGTGGTTTTAAAGTGTTTAAAGCTGGAATATATATATATGGGACTACAAAGGAGGAATTGCAGTTCATTTGGCAGAGCCTGATTATTGGTTATTGAATCACAATCTTCTTTCCAACTATAGCAGGTCAAACCAGTTGGAAAAAAAAACCCCAAAACCCTAAAGCATATTGAAAAAAGAAAATAGACGAAGGTCTTGGAATCTAGGAGGAATGAATAACTTCAAAAATCTTTTGAACTTACTTAAATGCCCTGGCACGTAGCAAGTTTATCTGCCCAAGTTTGTTAAAGGTGACCTGGAAAGGCTGTTGTGGTTTTGTTTTTTTTTTTAACCCATTTCTTGTATTATTATTTTTTTTAATTGGGCTCCTGCCTCTTTCTTCTCCCCACCCCCCCTTTTTTTTGTCTTTGTTTTGCTTTTTTGACTTAAAGAATGCCTGAAATATTTTTTGTTGGGTTTTTTTTTTTTTCTTCACTTATTTTGTTTTCACTGTTGGGGTTTTTTTACATTGGAAAAACAAATACCCAATCCCTCACTCTCCACTCTAGCTTGCAAAACCACCTCTGGTTATCTGGGGGCATAGAACAATCGAACCTCTCTGGCAACAAGGCCGATTTTACTTGTCTTGCAGTAGTTCACTGCAGTGATGATGTAACCCAACCTTGGGCTACAGTGGTGTTATCAATCCAGTTGCACACCACAGTCTTGCAGAGGGTTGCGTTGGCACACCTGAGGAGAAGATGACTGGTGAAGGAGAAGGGAGGGGATTTCTTTCCTACGAGTTCCTGCCAGAGAAAACGTAACATTGCAGTAACGCTTCAGTGTAGTTGCTTGTTTTAAAGTGGTTTTTTTTTTCAGGAAGCCATGCTGAGTCCTTAGGAGTAGGTTGTTGGGTTTGGGGTTTTTTTTCCCCTCCAAAATATCATTGAAACAAAGAATTAAGAGCAAGTAAGATTTTTTCAGTTTTCTGATTACGATTAACTTAATTGCTATACTTTGATTTTCTTGACTTTTATATGACGTCCTGACTTTCATATTTCTCCCTAGTCAACTAGTCCGGATAGGATTAGAATTTTATTGTTAAGAGAACATGGGGAAGGAAAAAAAATAGAAGATAAAAAAAAAATAGAAGATTTTTAAAATTAAAACTTTCAGGCCTCCTTTTTGTAGAGAAACAGAAAAAGGGGCACAAGCCCAATTTTTTTTCCTTTGCAGGTCACCTTTAATGAAAAGGAACTGCTTCAAACTCCAAGTGACAACAAGAGAGGGGTCAACAACCCTTGTGTTTTAACTTCATTTCTCAGAAGATACTTGCTTTGAGAGGCAACATGATGCAGAAGAATAAGCACAGCACTGGGAATCTGGAACGCCTATATTCAAATTCCAGTTCTGTCAGTAACTTGCTATGTGGCCTAAGGCAAGTTCTGTGCTAATTTTCCTCTTTTTCTTGAAGGGGAAACTGGGACATAGTTCTACGTGTATATTTGCATAGGATGTAAATACTTGCTTCCTCTTTAACTTAACCTACATTTATCTTGTGTGAGTGCAGGAGTTGGCTTTTCTTTATTTTTTTTTTAATCAAACTGAAAACTAAACTAAAATCTAAAATTTTCATCTTGTGGCTCCTGCATGCAGAATTCCATCACTATAGACATCTTCAGATATCTTGAGGCTTTTGTTTGCAGCAGTGCTTAATGTTGGTAGAAATGGATGGTAATTACCTGAAGAAGTGTCTGCATAAGCATGTTCACTATTTTTAACACCAAAAACCCCTTGAAGGCATGACTACAGAGGCATTTTAAAGGAGGAGTTAAAAATGAAATAAGTTAGGGACATGTGTAGTGATGGTGTCCTTCATTCATAGTTTTCAACCTGTTGTTCGAATTGTGGATACGTAGGAATTTTTTCTTGTGTGTATTGACTCTGTGCAGAGAGGTTTTGGTCTGCTTTCAGGTTTATTTTCCTTATTTATTTTTTTCTAGATCTCTTGGGTATAGTCCAGAGAGGCCCAGGAATTAACAGTCTGTAGTTTGAAAATTATTATGCATTGGTTGCAAATCTGTTCTAGGGGAGCTTTACTGATAAGCTTAACTGGAATGCTCTTTGTAAGTGGTGATGCAGAGATTCCTGAGAAGAATCCTGCTGTTCAGCATGTATGTACTTCCTAAAACTCTAAGAGGGTGAACAGAAACCAAAACTAAAGCTTCTGTGTGAACTGAGGGAGGCTTCTGAAAAATCAGAACAGTGTTGATTGTGTTCTATCTTGAGTAAATATTTCACAAGAAGATATTATATATAGTAAACATTATATGACTTTTAAGTGTGCAGTGTTGGACAGAAAGGAAAGGTTTTAGAGTAACACTGACAAAATGATCACTTTCTTTGAAAAGTCACGTTCAGTTACTTTTATGCAGTTATTTATAGTGTTCCTGTACCTCAGGCAGTTTTCCGTTCTCATTTCACTGTATTCAGAAAACTGTAGAAGTGCACTGATATATGAACAACAGCTTGTATGTATATTCCATATTCATTTTAACAGCCACCTTTCCTTCCTCACGTCAGGTCTGTACAAGCTGTGACGACAATGCAGAAGCTAATGGGTTTTGTGTGGAATGTGTAGAATGGCTGTGCAAGACCTGCATCAGAGCTCACCAGAGGGTTAAGTTCACAAAGGATCATACTGTAAGACAGAAAGAGGAAGTATCTCCAGGTAACATACTTGATTTATAATTTCATAAAAATGTGTGTCAGCATTGGAAAACTGTGTTAGACCACCACATTTCTTTTTAAAAAGAAAAGTGATAAATAAAAAAAATATATTCCTCAATCCTAGTAAATGTAAAAGGACAGATTAATTATGATGTAACCCTTTGGTGTATATGGATTGGTGGAACTGTGTTATATTTCTGGTTGGGAATGGATATGTTTTAACAGTTTCCTGCCTCACACTTATTTCAATTACATTGCTGAAGGCTGCAAGCATCTGAACAAATTCTGGTGTTTCTTTGCCTGCTGTCCATCTAAGTGGATCTCTTAAATGGTCCACCTAACAAAAGAGAAAACTATTTTAAGCATTGGCTGCATTAGAACATAGCTATTGAAAAGTAAGTCTTTGTCATGGCTGAGCGTATGACAGCTGTTTTTCTGCCAGACACGTTGCATAGTGGCAAGAAACTCTAGAAATCGGTATGTCATATTTTTATGCAAAGTGTTTTAAACCAGTAAACACACATAGATTTTTATCATTCACCTGCAGTGATTGCAAATTTTCGTCTAGACTTGAGACCAGCTGCAGAAAATACTGCTTTATGCATTTGGCTCCTCTAGTACCTCCTCTAAACTGAATGGTTTATATGAACTTTATTGTTGTATACTGTACTGCAGCAAAAGGAACACTAATAGATAATATTTTTTTAAGCACTCTTATAAAGCGTATGTTTTAGGTAAGTATATTTTAAGTTTGAAATGTTTTGACTTGGGAATTAAAGGGAAGTATGTTATGAATTGGGGTATTTTTCCTCAGTAGGATCTATGGTAATTCAGGTTGGAAGAGCTCTGATGAAATCATCTAGTCCAGCCTGCTTAAAGCAGTCAGCCGTGAGATCAGATCAAGTTGCTCAGGGCTTTATCCATTTGGGCCTGAGTACCAACAAGGATGGACATCGTGTACATTATAGCCTTTCCGAGAAATCTTAACTGTTCTTGTGGTTAAAAAGGTTGAACTTTTATTCATTGAGAACCTGTTTTGCTTCAGTTTATGCCCATAATGTCTTGGGTTTTAGTGATATTGTAGGCAATTATAAACATAATAGGATACTGAGTAACATTCTACCCTTTCTAGTGAGTCCATTGGACTTGCATGATTCATCTTGTAAACTTGTAAAATATTTTTATAAATTACTATATATTATTATAAATTATTATGAACACAGGCATTGTAATACATATTTATTTTCATTCCACCATATCTAGACCTGTGAATTTTATATACAACGTGGGCTTTCACTTCTGTAATCTTTAGTGCTCAAAGGGAAGCTCCCAGTGTGATACTTTGAAGATACACACTGTATTCTCTATCCCACATTCAGATGTGGTTAATCGAAAGTGAGTACTGAGTGTACTTTCAGGGGAGGACAAAACTAGGTAAAAGTGTGTTGCTGGTCATGTTCAGTGTGACTTCGTGGTAGGAATGCTCTCTGTGCATGCAGGCCTCCTCTGAGTCTACTGGTCAGTTTCAAACAATTTTGAATGAATTGGACTTTGAAGGATACAGATCTGAAAATAACTTCTTCAATGTTTCATGAAAATAAGTGAACAAATGGGTATGGAAAAGAAACCTTATTGATCTGCAGTGAAGGATAAGCTGCAATATGAAGCCAGTTTTCATCAGAGGCCATGTAATCTTCATGAACTCAGTGTCCAACCTAACCCGTAAGAAATCAGGCTTTGTTGGTTCAATTGTTTTAAAGAACAGATTTCATATCTATCATCTGGTGGTGTTTCCTATGCTCTTCGGTATTTGCTCACTAGAAACTGAAGTAAGACCTCTCATTCATCTAGAATGGGTTCCTGAAAGGATGCTAGTAACTTCTGGTTGTTATATTCTATATGTTTTACACTTCTAAATACCCATGTCTTGATATCCTCAGACCCCTTTTTCATCCATTTGACTGAGAAGGAAGACAGAGTAACTACTTAAGTCAGCAATCTCCTTATTTCCATTTAAGAAAGGAACTTGCTGGTTGTGCAATGTCTTTTGCAACTGCAACAGTACTGGCTACTCCTTCTGTAAATAGTTTTGTGGGGTCACAATAAGTTATGGTAAAATAGGTGCTAGGCATTCTCCATGAGAGAGGGTGTTAGCTGCATGCTTGATCAAGAGTGAGACATTGCAGTTTGAGCTTACAGCTGTTATATTCTTGATTAGGTGGCCTGATACACACTTCTAGGATCTACTTGAGGAATGTGGTAAGGAAAAACAGGAAAATGCAGATCTTTAATAATTTCAGAAGACTGGACTGACATCTTCCTTTATTCAACAGAGGCAGTTGGTGTGACCAGTCAGCGACCTGTGTTTTGCCCTTACCACAAAAAGGAGCAGTTGAAATTATATTGTGAAACCTGTGACAAGTTGACCTGCCGAGACTGTCAGTTACTAGAACACAAAGAGCACAGGTATTGAAACAAAGTACATGTTTTATGCAACTCACTTACAGGAAGATAGCCTGAAGTTGATTGTAGCTACATGGAATACAGTCAGGTGAAAAAAGCGCAAAATAAAATTTTTGGCTTAGAAAAGAAGCCCACAAATAAAGAGAGTTTGTATCCAAGAGAGTGTGGCGGCTGAGTGTGTGACAGTTTAAAATAAAACCTAATTCTTCCCGTTGTTAATCTGATGACTTGAGCACAAGACCTCTCTTTACTGTCAAGTTATTTGGATAGAATTTGTTGGTATGCAGCAATTCAGAGTCTTAAAGTGCAGGGGCTGTGTTATGCAACTGTACACTTATGTGCAATTTCAATTGTCCTTCAACAAGGTGATTATATAAAGGAACATTACCAAAGGATTTCAGAACAGAGCAAATGGGCATTTTTTTTTCTGTGAAGAGCCCTTTAAACAGAAGAGTTAACCTAAAGTTTGGCTGTACTGTACTTTGACAACACAATAACACCCAGATCTCTGGGTTGCTGTTCTTTGGTTATCTCTTACTGGCCACAGAAGCTGAAAAGCAGGATTATATACAACTTCTGAGTACAAGACAAGAATCTTGCTGTCCAACACATACAGTAGTGGTCTGGGGCAGATGTAATCTTAGGTTAAATATTAATATGCTCGTTATTCCTGATGCAACCACCCAAAGAACTTGCTCACCCAACAAAGTGAACACCAGTTGGCTGAAGTGTTGGCCTTGCTCCTGCAGAATTGCAATCTTCCTCTTCAATTTTCCTTTTCTTAGAATTTATATCCCTTTCAGAATGTGCCACCTCTTTTTTCCCTCAAATTGTTGATGATTCCAGGTCCTTGATTTAAAATGTTGCTGACTTTTACTGACTCAGCAATCTCTCTTCTGTTTCTACATCCTTATCTTGCATGAAGTAATAGCTTACATGCACTTTCACTTACAAAGTGATGACTACAGCACAACATTAATTTTTCCTTTGCTAAAATTGGGCTATGGTCATGCAATATCCCTTCCTATTTACAAAATCATAGATTTCTCAAAAATACAGAAAATATGCTATAAATTCAAATATACTGTAAATACAATAGATCAGCATTTGTTGACATATGTTTCCATGATGACAGTTAGATTTTTGGACTTGAGCAGCATCTTTCTTGAATTAAAGAAGTCTTTTGTAAGGCAGTCTGCTTTTTAGCAAGTATACTACACATTTTTCATGTGTAAATACTCACTGTTTTTCCCTACAGGTACCAGTTTATAGAAGAAGCTTTTCAGAACCAGAAAGTGATCATTGAGACACTAATCACCAAATTGATGGAGAAAACTAAGTACATAAAATATACAGGGAAGCAGATCCAAAACAGGTATGTACCAGGTTTTGATGTTAAAACTGACACAGGGGACAACTTTATATACACTGTAACTTCTTGAAATGTTTAGATTAGTGTATTTTGTACCTCTCTCCTTTCATCCTTCCAGAAAGAGAAATACTAAAATCTTCAGTTTGCTGTAGTAACTGTTGTCTGTTTAATGGGCTTGGTTGTGTTAGGTAACTCTTCTGCTTAGCCAGAGGACTTAATGGGCAGCAAATAGCTTGGGTGCAACAGAACTTAGACAATAAAGCCTGTAGAAGGCAGTCTTACATTCTTTCCCCACCATCGGCATGCTTGTTTTCTCTGTGTAGATCCCTCTTAGAAAGTGAAAGGCTGTGACTCATGTTTTCATAATGCTTGTGACACATTTTGAAGATTTATGTAATACTTCTATGCTTGGGGCTTTATTCACTGGGTATTACAAACCTAGGAGAAAAATAAGTCTGTAAAATGCGTGCTGCAGTAGGCCTTTGTAACTGCTCCTTCAACAGAGTTCAAAGGCAGTACCCAGGAAGACTCAACACTGTATGGGATGTTGAGGCAACTTGAACTCTTCCTCTCTCTTTCCCTGTCTCTGAGTATGGTGGAGGTGGAAAAAAACAGCAGATAGCCTTCTCTTTTGCTGCATTGGAGTACTTATTCTCCCTCGTATATTAGCAGTAGTGGTTTTCACAATGCAAGATTGACCACTATTGTTGAAATAGCTAAATTAGAAAATCTATTTATTGTTAGTTTGGTTTTTTGGTTTTTTTTTTGTTTGTTTGTTTTGTTTCTCCAGTATTATTCTGCCTTAGATAGAAATTAAACAGTTTTGATTGATTGCTATGGACCATTCCAGAAATGTGCCAGACCACTAAAAACCAAGAATTTTAATTCCAGTAAGCATTTAATTTTTATCAGTGGCACATGTTAGTAATTTTACAGACTTATGGCATTAGAATTTGTCAGCAGTTAATTTTATCAAGGTCGCTGTTACTTGCTCTTTCTATTTCTCCTAGTAATTTTCCTGACTATGCATATCTGATGGTATATGTATTAATTGGTGCATATGACCAAGAAATACTGTAGTCTCAGCAACAGAGTAGAGGGGATTCGGTGGGTTTGTGAACTAAAAAACATTATTTTCTATGCTGTCTACTTACAGAATTCTTGAAGTGAATCAAAATCAAAAGCAGGTAGAACAAGATATTAAAGTTGCCATATTTACACTCATGGTGGAAATAAATAAAAAGGGAAAAGCTTTGCTGCATCAGTTGGAGGTAATTAAATTTCTATCATACGAAAAAAAATGACAAATTTTTTTTTTTTTTGTGTGGGGATTCACATTAAAATAAAATCCATTTCTAGCATCACCCACCTGTGCATGTCCTATCACAATTCCAAAGCAGAGAAATGTCTCACAAAAGCTGTTTGACCAAGTGGGGATTTTGGTGGGGGAGGAGAGGAGGATTTGTGTTTGGGGGGTGGTGGTTGTTTTGTAGTTATTATGTGTTCCCTGCTTTGTGAATCAGGGCTGCCTCTGAGCCCAATTTCTTTCTCCATGCTTTTGCAAGTCATAATCCTGTGTGTCATGCATGAAGAGTGTTTCCATCAGAATTTTCCATAAATTCATCAGTCCAATGAGAAATCAAAGGAGAGAATTGTCTAGAATGGATACCTGGAAAAATATTACCTCCAATTATTTTTTTCAAGAGAGTGTGTGTGTGTGTGTGTGTATGTAGAGACACACATATGTATGTGAAAATGTGTCATAAGAGAATATGGGGAATTTGTACAGGAAGCCCTGATATCTTGAATAAATGTATACTGACTTTTCTGTTTGATAGCTAAAGTCAGGGGCAGGAGTGCTTTTTAGAAGAGCTAAGCAAAACCACTTGATCATTGTGAATTACAAATATGAAAGCTAATGCCTGTTAACTGTAAATTGAACCCTCTGACTGGAACTGCTTTTCCACTTGTAGACTCTGGCAAAAGAGCATCGAATGAAGCTTCTGCAGCAACAACAGGAAGTGGCAGGTCTCTCTAAACAGCTGGAACATGTCATGAATTTTTCCAAATGGGCAGTCTCCAGTGGGAGCAGCACAGCACTACTGTACAGCAAACGCTTGGTAAGGTTAGGAAGATAGTTCTCTCCATTTACTTAGAGACTACAGTTAAGGCAGATACACACACAGACATTTGTCAGTAATGCTAGGGAATTAGACTTTCTAAGGACTCTCTACCAATAGGAATATTTGTGTACAGGTTTCAGTTTTCTCTTAAACATAAATACAGAATGTTTCTAATAACTTAGAATCATTTTTTGATACTCATTAAAATGCTGCAGGCTACAGCAGATAGCAGAATACTACTTGGTTTTATCAACTTCAAGTAGTTAAATTCATTTTGCCTGCCTTACACTGCCTCAGCCAGTCATATTTTTAATTGAATAGAGAAAGATGGCATCAGACTGAGTCATATTGTTTGTAATTGCTTAGTGTTGCTACAAAAACTTCTGCTATGTGAGTGAGAAAACAAGTTATGTTGCAGGCATCTTAACTTTATCAGCATTACGCAGTTGAAGAAGAAGAGCATTGAGCCCATAAAGCCTCAGCAAATGAGAAATATTTTTTCAAAAGAACAGATGAGCTTTAGGCTCCTGGGGTGTTTTGCTGGAAGTTGGTGTTATCTGGGAGTTGAGTAGCTATCCTGTCTGTGGACACTAGCAAATCTGTTCCTGAACAGTGATGCATAAAGAGCCTGCAAGACTTCTGCTCCAGCATATCCAACCACTTGAAACTAGGAGTGAGGAATGCCCAGCAGACTTCAATGCAGTTAGAGCTAGGAGGCAATGTCTGGGCTTCAGGGAAATAACACACTAAACGATTTGCTGGAAGACATCAGTTTCCCAGCCTAGTCATCTAGCATGAACAAAACACTGGTAGCTACCACTTTTACTTACAGGAGGTAACTAGCGTGCTCATGAGTTTATCAACAATATATGTGCACAATAAGAGGAATATGTGGAACAAACTATGACAAGAACTATGTGCAACCAGTTTTTGGGACAGGACTGGAATTTCTGTAGTGTAGTATACGTGATTCTGGTAGTGTACACAGAAATCCTAGGGAATCTATATTCAAAATGGTAGTGCACTTAAAATTTTCCATGGTCATAGAAAATACTTAAGTCTTGCTAAATGTTTTTTTATTTGGTCTAAAACTGACCTGCCTAAAATTGAAAGAAAAAACTTGTAAACTGGAAGCTCTTATAAAATTCCTATGTAAAAGATAACTAGTATAATTTTAAACAGGTAAGAAGTTTTCCAGGAAATAATGTATTATTCAAGAAAAATAAGTATTGAAGTGTTGTTTTTTCCGGTATCTGCTGTATGTTATTCTAAAACTAGTGCCCCTGTTAGGTATTTCTAGTGAAACAACTGCAAGAAAATATTTTCTTTCTGGGAACTAGATAAATACTGAGCATTTGATGGAGTATTCTTTTTGTGTAATATAATCATAGTCTAGTCCTTTGGAACCAAGGTGACTGAAGTTTATAAAACCTGCTCTTTTTGGCTCTGAAGAAAACTTAAATTTATTAACGGGAAAAGGAAAATTCTTTGTGATGATACTTGTTGCCAAAAGGATGTGATACTTTTATTTGAAAGAAAAATGAGTGGGCTAGCATAGGTTTTGGGGAAAACAAAACAACAATGGTTATGTGAATCTGTGCTTCACTTGCAAGTAGTTCAAGTCATTGAATGTAATGACCAAGCCTGTGGAAGGATTTGTATTTCTACAAGGGAAAATTAATGTTTTAATCTTTTTTTAGGCTCTAGTTGATTGCTTTTAAAACTACTTTAGGAATAAGGGAAAGATGCTGAGAACACATCTTTTGTTTGTAGCTTGGATAAATTTCTCTTTCACCTCAATTCTCTAGGGGTTTGTTCAGTTTTTGTTTGGGGTTTTTTGTGATGTGGGTTTTTTTTGTTTGTTTGTGCTTTTTTTGTTTTGGGGGGTGTGGGGTTTTTGGTGGCAGTGGGGTGTTTGTTTATTTCATGTTTTTTTTTGTTAAAGACCTTTTATGCTGTTTGGGTACATGGCTTTGACACCAGAGAGAAAAATCTTTTGTTCCTGTTACAGATTACATATCGACTACGATATCTTCTCCGAGCAAGGTGTGATGCTTCACCAGTGACTAACAATACCATCCAGTTTCACTGTGATCCTAGCTTCTGGGCTCAAAATATTTTCAATCTAGGTATGATAAAGTTTTATTAGCCCTTTGGTGTCTTGATCCTATTTTGAAAGCAGCTTTCTTTTTGTTAAGATAAATAGCCTTCTCATTATTCAGTTCTTGATTTACTTTATTACATTTATTTCCTTATCTATAGAAGACATTTAAAATATGTTGTATGGGGAAAAGTATTATTCATGAATACTTATGATAAGGTATTAACAAACTTCCCCTGCTTGAATGGTACATGTGATGGTGAAAATAGAAACTTTACTGGGCAATACAATGAAACAAGGAATACAACCTATAACCCTACTTCAAATCCTAAGAAAAGGATTTCAGAAGTCATCCTCATTCTGCATCTTCCAGCCCTTTCATCTCTTTCAATCCCATCTTCCCAAGCTGAAATCCATAGCAACAGCATAATATGTCCAGGAAAACTCCCATTTGCTCCCTTGTCAAGCTGAACAATAAGCCTTGCAGAACTGAGATGAAGAGAAGGGAAGAATATACAAAAGAAAACAAGAAGAACAGGGAAGAGAACACTTTTTTTTCACCATTGTCTGGCTTTCAGATTGTGAAGTTGTGGGGCAGAATTCAGGAGAAAGCATGTTTTTAACAGATTTGCAAATGTACTGCATCTTCATTATCCTAATAGATTTTGATCTAGTCTCCAAACTAGTCTCTACATTTTTTTTTTCTTGCAGCTCTAAGTTGCTAGATTTTTATGATACTGGTAGATCCCAAAACCTGAATGCTTGTGTGATTGCCTGAAAGCCTGAGTTTAACGGAGATAAGCATAGGAATCATAGGAATTCATTATCTTAGGAGCAGGAGTTAAAACTTAGGGGTCTTTTTAGTGTTTGACTGCTGTTATGCTTCCTTTCTCTCTCCACTGGTAGCTTGATGGGCATTTTGTTTTTCTGCCATGTGCAGAATGCTTTGTGAGATACCTGTGGGACCTTTTTCTGCCTTTTATCAGGAAGTGCAGTCAGCTCTACAAAGGTACAGAGAGGTGCAAATGTATGATTCTCTACAAAGGTAAAGAAAGAAAGTGTTATAGCAGTGCTTTAAGGTGAACAAGCTCCTTTCCCCACACCCTGAGGCATTGTATAGTAGCAGGGAAATTCTCGAAGTTCCTTCTCTGTAAATAATTTTCTTTGGGAAAGGAACTGAAAGTGAATCTCTTGTTTCCAGAAACAAACTGTCAAGCTGTGTGGTGATAATTGTGAACTGCTGCTAAACTGAGATGATACTTGCCAAGAGGGGACTTTTCTTTGTGTTTGGTTTTGGGCTTTTTTAAAAACATTTGCTTATTTAATGAGATGCTGAAATATGTTCCCTTGAATTCTGAAAAGTGCTATAATAGAGATGGCACCTATATAAATCAGCATAGGAGTTCTTCTAGCAGTTATCTGTTTAAGTGATAGATAAAACCAGATCACATTTATCTATCTGGTTTCAGAAATCACAACCTTTAGGCTGTTATGTTTATGATCAAACATGTTCAATTTCTGTAGATAAACCAGATTTAAGAACCCCTGAAGATAAGTCTGAGTAAAGAAACAACTTGGCTTGCATGGCTTGAATTGTAGTCAGGCTGCATGTTGCTGACAGTGTGATAACACCTGCACACTAATAGGATAGCTCTGTTATGAACGTCACAACGTAACATTTAAAGTGTCTTGATTCCATAACTTGTATGATAACCCATGGTTTTCTAGAATAATGGAAGGGAATCATCCTCTGTAGCACCTTTGGGTCAGTAGCTATACCACAGGTCTTAAGTCTGGAAAGACTTTTGAAGATGTGATTAGTCTTGGAGAGAACAGAATAAAAGTGTGGAATGGGTTTGATGATTGTTTGTAGTACAGTCAGTACCATTCTTTGACAGGGTAATTCCTTTTGTAGAGACAAAAAATAAAACAAATCTATTTTGACTCTAGTGAAATATTTCATACACCTGTATATAGGAAACAGTATTATTAATTTGCATTTTTCTCTGCTCATTTTATGAAACATTAACTAGACCTGTTACAAGCTTAATAAAGGGTGTTAGGCAATAGGTTGGTTTGGGTTTTTCAATTTTGTTTAACATAGTTCATATTTTTGTTAATGACTGATGTGATAGAATCGTATTAGAACATATGCAGCACCAAAATTACCAAGTGTCAATATGGGAATAGTATTGTTGATGTTAGCTCTGCACTACAGTATGTTGGCTGGCCTAACTCCCTCTGTGCCTGTGTCTAGATGGGGCACTAGGCTGATGCTACTCAGATATCTTCTCAGCTCTTGGGGTGAAAAAGACGAATATAAAATGCAAGAAGATTTTCCTCCTCCTTCAGATAATCTACCCCTAAATGAGCCAGGCTAGACTGCACAGGATCCACAGAGACAGGAGGAGAGGAGCTACAGAGAGTGATTTCAAGTTCTGCTGTAACAGTTGTCAAACTGTCATGTGGTGTACCCACCTCATGAAGTGAACTCTCCCAGGAAGCAGCCCTGAATCTCTCGGAGAGAAGGGAGTATGAGATGTCTATCTCCCACTTGTATTGAAAAGCTGTTGTGCAGCCTTCCAAAAATCATTGGAATTTTTTAACTTGTCTTGGACCATAACTTTCCCAACTTCACTCTGTTTCAAAGAAAGAAAGTGTCTCTGTCTTTTCCTGTACAGTGTGCTCTTCTGTTGAATCAAATCAAACTCTGTTCTAGGAATTCATGTTTCTTTGGATGAGGCATCTGGAACTTTACATGAGAGTTTTGTGTAACCACACTATATACCTCTTAAGATAAAATCTTTCACCCAGCATTAATTTCTAAAAGTTCCTGTCTAGTCATAATTCCTTCTAAGTCAGGGGAGAAAAAATATCTCCTGGAGGTGCCCATCACATCCTAGAATTGGTGGTGTGTAGCAACTGAAAGAAAGTATCATTTGAGTATTCCATGATGTTAATTCAGAGGCCAGGAAGATATTGTGATCCTTGAAGTTTTATGATACAGTTACATTTTTTTAATCAGATTATTTTTGTCAGATTGCATCAGGATACCCTTTTCCCTTTGCTCTCTTGCTCTTCTGGAGAGTCCAGGACACCTTTCTAGGAGAATCTACTATATAGAGGAGGCTGCAGCATAAGACAGTTTGCTTTAAAATGCAATCATTTCAGGGAAACAAAATAAATGGAGTCCTCTCTCTCATGTTTATCCATTCTTTACATTAATGAACGATGACTGCATGGTATAAAAGGAACTAAATGTGGAAAAAATAGCATTTTTGCTAACTGCAGTATTTTGGTATTCTATCTATCTGGTTTAAACTAGGTTCTTTGGTAATTGAAGATAAAGAAACCCCACCACATATGCCCAAGAACCCTGTGATGGAAACAAACTTACAGCCACCAGGCAGCTTACCTTCAAACCAGCTCTCCAAGTTCCCAACGCAGATAAGCTTAGCCCAGCTCCGACTTCAGCACATGCAGCAACAGGTCATGGCTCAGAGACAGCAAGCTCAACGCAGAGCAGGTCCAGTAAGTTTACCAAATCCAAGAATGCCAGGAGCCATGCAGCAACCTCCTGCTTCTCATCAGGTAAGTTCCAACTATTTCCAGAGGAGACTCTTTTTCCATGGCAGTGAAAGAGAAAATGAAGAAAGATAAGAAAAGAGAAAGAAATTAAGTCTAGATACATAACTTCAGATAGCTTCATAGCACGTGGTTACGTAAATGGGTTACGGAACATTTTCTTCACTGAGAATTGAATCAGCACTTTAAATTTGTCTGTGTGGTAGCACTCAGCCCATTTTTATAAATAAATAAAAAAACCAACATATGTTATTCAACCATATATAGTACTGAGTTACATGTTCTGTATTTTTGTCAAGCAATTAAAAAGTGAATCTGTCATTAATTTTTTTCCAAGGTTTTTTTGCGCAAAACTCCATGATTCTCCCATGTAACTTTAAAAGTTGGTAATACTCTCACTGGCTCTTGTCATGTATCTGCATTTATTATATCAGAATAATTCAAACCTATCTGCTAGATTTTTTTTTAACGTTAAAAATCAATGTGTTATGTGACCATTCAGATAAATCACAGATTCATAGAGTCAGCTAGGTTGGAAAAGACCTTTAAGGTCATCAAGTCCAACCGTTACCCCTGAAATGGTGTGTTACTATTTGCTTGCATCTAATTTTTTAAGGGTTTCAGAAGCTTAAAAGGTCCACTTGGTAAAAATTTGTGGAACATTGAATATGTATCAGCTAACTTGCAGAAGTTTGTTTGTTTTCATGTAGGCACCTCCACGCTTGATTCATTTTCAGAATCATAGCCCCAAGTCTAATGGTTCAGCTCTTCCTGCACAACAGATGAGATTTCCCCAAACTCAGAACCTACCAAGGCAAGCAATAAAACCCAACCCACTGCAAATGGCATTCTTGGCACAGCAAGCTATAAAACAGGTGAAGTTTCTTTCCCTTTTCACTCATCATGTAAAAATAAAACATCAAATGTGCTTTATATCATCTTACTTTTACATTATGTTTCTAGAGTGCTTTGCAATTAGAACAGAGACTGCATTTTCTCTGTGACAGGATTCCCAGTTTTCTTAGTGAGATATAACTGTCAGGTTTCATTTTGGCAGTTCTAAGCAACTGAAGCATTACAGGAGTGAGCCACTGTGTGTTCTATGTAGGTGTTTCATTCTCTTGTTTGCTATTACTGTGATTTCTGGCCATTTGTGCAAAACAACATGGCCTTGGTCTGCAAACAGCAATCAGTGAATAGATGAAATAGAAAATCCCTCTCTTTAGCTTGACTTTGCTAGGAACCAGGTAAAAGCTTGCCAAAAAAGCTATAGCTGCCGCCACTCTCCAGAGTATGCCACATACGAACTTCTACAGAGAAGGAGATTAAAAAGAAGTGCACAATTGTGGTACCTCTGCTGAGTAAGACTTAACTGGGGCAGAAGCAAATATATCATACATTTTCTGGATGCTCAGGAAGGCAGATCTTTGTTGAAAAGCATATTAACACATGAGTTGTTAGCTCTGTGGAAGGAAAGAGAAAATCATTTCACTAGAGGTAAGCAGGGAAGAATCAAATAAGACTGATCTGTGACCTGAGAAGTGGAGTAATACCATTTATCTTTGCAATGCTTATGATGTTAGAGAACTAATTTCAACTAAATTGAAGAAACTGTACAATATCTTAAGAAAACCTGTAGTAATAAAACTAAGTTGCATGTATTCTCTGCCTCTGAAAAGAAGATTGGCCTGTCTGTAAGTCTTTCTTTCAAGTATTTCCATTATCTGGTAATGTCTTTCTGAAACTCGAAACCAGTAAATAGAATGAGTGATTATAAAGGAATTGAACAGAATCAAATTTTGCCTACGGTTGCCATGAAATTCCATTAAAGTAGTTGAAAACTGCATATGTCTAAATGAGAAAGAAATTTAGTCTGACTTGGCTGTGCACTTCATATCATGGTGTTAAATGTATACGGGGGTGGTGATCCAGTCAGCATTTCAAATTCTTAATCACCTTAAGTTGTTAAGGGAAGCACAACATCAAATACTTGATGGTGTCCAAGTGACACTATAGCTATTTACTTAATAAAGCACTGGAGCAGTTGTGCATTCAGCCTATTATCTGTAATGCTTTTATTTCACTAAAACTGTTACATTTCTCCCACAACACTGTCAATGCAGCGTGAAATATTAATAGATACTTAACATGGAGATACAGCTTTGAATTTAAGAATTCACATTCATTTCTTCTATTCAGTTTTCAACTACTTGTCATCTTCCCTTGTCATGTAAGATTGGCTTTTGAAATTGGGTAACCTCAGAGTAAATCATGATTTTATGTTTGAATTCAGCTTCCTGAACTAAGCTGCTTGTGTAACTGCTGAGTTAGAACCAGTATATGCAGTAGATGTGATCAGTTGGAAAAAAAAAATCAAAATTATTGATTGTGGATTATTGTCTTTTCTTTTTAGTGGCAGATCGGTAGTGGACAAGCTTCAACTGCCCCTTCAACTGCAAGCAGCACAACATCTACTCCATCCAGCCCCACAGTCACTAGTGCTGTAGGATGTGATGGGAAGACATATGGTCCCCCTGTGATAGATTTGAGTTCTCCAGTGGGTAGCTCCTACAATCTACCATCTCTTCCTGATGTAAGTGTAACATAAGAGCAATGTTTTGTGGATTCTATTTTGAAGTAAGTCTTAATATTTGTGAGAATTAGAAACCTTTTAGTCTGAAATGCTTGCTCTGTCAAAATAAAACAGTTGCAGAAAACAACAATGCAGGATTGCCTACATGTTGCTGGCAATACTCAGAACTATTCTGGGAGACAAGTGTTAGGACAACTAAGAAAAATAACATTGCAGGTTGTAATTGTAATTGGACTTGTTTATTTGAGGGTGCATATTTTTCCCACACCCCCTATAGTGATACTAACAAAAATGAGTTAGTGTAGCAGTGTCCATAGATACCACTGGTTTGCTGATGGTATTTCTGGTAATTATAAAACATTTTTTAATATATTTTTAATTCATTGAAAGGGCTATCTTAGGTAGATGTTAACTGTTGGTGTACTGGATATATTCCTTATATCTTTTTCTTTTTGTACTTCTGTTCTTCATATATTCTCTAACATGCCTGTGAGCTGGTGATAGACAGAGCATCAAAAGATCATCTTTTCTTAAGCTTCTGACCTTCTCCTTCATCGTTTCTTCTTATTGGTACATGTTTGTCAAAGGTGCACGTTAGCTGTTGAGTTCTGGTCTGTTGACTTTATTCTTTCAAATAACTGTCAAGCCTATTTTTGTGGTCTAAGGTTTGTAGATATCTGGAATGTCATGGTTTTCTAGTCATAACTTACTATTAGTCCCTCTTTTCCCACCTGTCTTTCGTTCTCACCAACAAGCTCTCAGATAAAAGTGTTATATTTTTTTTAAATACAGAATCACAGTATCTGTCAGGCTTAAAAGGTGAACTACACAACACAATCATAAAACTACTAGTATACTCACTGGTCTGTGAGACACTTTAGTATACTGATTTTTGTGCACAGTATTATGAAGTCTTCTATTTGTATATGGTGAAGCTTATGCTGTTAAAATATATGTCCCAAATCACTGTAAATATGCTGGTCTAGCCAAGGCTTCAGCATCCACTTCTAGTAAGTCTAGCTTATAAACAGAAGTTTCAGTGATCAATGCAGTTTATACCAGTGAATTTGTGAGGTGTCTGGATAATTGAGAGAACTTATACCAAGGTGACCTATATTCTTAACATACATGACCTTATATATTGCAAAACTCCCTAACATTTCGAAAGGTCTTTTTATCAAACCAGAATGTGTAATTTTTCGGAAAGTTAGGGTGCTAAATTGGCAGTCCCTAAAACAGAGTTCAGTTGTCTGGCCTGGGCTGTGGGTGGAAAGAACAAGTGTTGGTTTGCTGTTTGCATTTTGAATCAGTATGCGTGGCTGCTGCCCAGAAGATATGTGGGACAGATGGAGTTGAGTGTTCTTTGACATTTTTCCAGTCCTGTTAAACACTAGTGGATTAATGGGTAGTTGTGTGTTGCTCATTATCTTTTTTTGTTTTTTGAATTTTTTTTTTAGAGTATATAAGGTGAGCATGTCAAAAAAATGTGTGGAGATAAAAATTCATCTCTTACTTCAGTGTGTGAAGGCTGGCTGTCTGATGTAAGCCTCCTCTGTAACTGATGTAGAAAAATTGGCACTTAAGGAAATATCTGATCTTAAAATGAAGCACTGTCTGGATGTGGCCATTTCTTTTCTGTTTAGAGAAAGCAAGATGACCTGTTCTAAAGTAACCATCTCACTTTTTAAATGGCTAAAGCTGGGTGAAACGCGTTTTGGTTTTCACCTTCAAAATAACAGGATGGCAGAGGAATGGGGTGTTTTGTTGTTGTTGGAGGGGGGTGTGTTTTGTGGTTTATTTCTTTTCCCCTCTCAACACTAACTGCTTTCCCTCTCTTCCCAATCTTTTAGATTGATTGTTCAGGAAACATCACACTGGATAATGTTGTAAGGAAGGATGACACTGCAGAGCAGAATCAGCCAAAACCCCCTTCAAACAGAACTGTGCAGTCACCAAATTCATCGGTACCATCACCAGGCCTCTCAGGTAATTGCAGTGTGATGCAATTTTCTGTTTAAGTAAGTAGTGTAATGGAAAAATGTAGTGTGGCAATGTTAACACTGGTAACAGAATTAGTTACTCATATCAAAGATGAGAAATATGATAATAGTGGCAAAGTTGTAGAAACCCTAGTAAGAGGTAAAGTTGAAGCAATATTTTAGCGTTGTGAAAAAAATGGCCAGATCTTAAAAACATGGAGGGAAAACAGTAGATTTTCTCAGATTGTACCAAAATCCATAGAAAAATGGCACTGTTAGAGGTACACCAAATTAAAACCTAGCAGCTGTAGTAAGAGAGCAGTATTTGAAAAAGCAAGATAGGATGTAACAGGAGGCAGTGGCTACAAATGGTGACTTGGGAAGTTCAATTTGGATATTAGAAAATCTTTTTTCACTGGAAGAGTGGTGCAGCACTGATAAAGGTTGACAGGAGAAGTTATTCTAATGGGTAGCTAAATGTGATGGACTTGAAGGACCCGGGAGATTCCTGTCACCATGACTGGTGACAATCAGTAGCTGCTCCTCACTCCCATTTCTTGATGTGACCTGTAGTGAGCCTCTGGGAGCATGAATTCCCAATTAGCGCTTGCATAATATTTGTGCGCTCACATGGTGTTTATGTGTTTCGGCAGATTAGCTGAGACAGGTGGATAATGTATTCACAGGTAGCACAAACAGCCCACTCTGGTTTCTCAGGACCAATGCTTTGCAAAAATATCGTTTACAAGTCTTTCAGCTATCTGGGTCCCAGACCCTTGGTTTCTCTCATATCCGGCCCTTAGACTTCTTCCTAACTTGCTAGCTTGTCTGGCTTAGTTTTCCTAGCAGATGTCCTGAGAGATCTGCTAGAATTTAATACGGTAAGACAAAACAAACTGCAGTGATCAGATTGGGGGCTCAGCCAGGCAAAGGTACTACCCATTAGCCTGCTTACCTGCAATGGGCCCCTTTTCAGTCCTCTCTTTGCCTCTATTATCCCATGCTTCTCACCCTGTCATGAATTTGTATTAAATGAGAAATGGTTTAAATAAATGACGCTGCATGAGAAATTTTCCCAAAAACCTGCGTACTTCTGAGTCACATCTCAGACTTGGCACAGACCTGTGTTTTGTTCTAATCTGATCCTTCTCTCCTAGGAGGTGTCAGTGTGACAAACATACACCCTCCAATTCGTTCACCCAGTGCCTCCAGTGTTGGGAGCAGAGAGAGGTAAGGACAGAGTTGGAAAGAGGAAAATGTAACTTCCACCTCCGTAGAACGTGCCTCAGTCTCTTCTCTCTTTAATGCATATAGAAGTCAATTTGCCTCACCTTCTCTGTTAACAGGCCAGGCCTGATGGTTGTTACAGCACTCTTTGCATTCTAAAAGTAGTAATTTCGTTTGTAATGTATTAATAGCACATCTAAAAACATATTAACTCTGTAAATGATGGCTAAGTTGGTGTTAGTAAAAGAATTCTAAATTAGGTTTTAAATTCAGAAAAATCTGCTAAAGGAAAAAGTTGCATATCGGAAGTCCTCATGGAACTATAAATTACTTCAGATTTAAGGAACTGATTTACAAGGAGAGTTATTAAGAATTTTCTACCATAATACAGTTAGTTAAGTGAACACTAGATATCTACTGAGAGTCTACACAAATGTTTTTATCCCTTAGTGATGGAATATTAATGAACAAATATATTTACACAACGTTGTTTGAAGAGTGCAGATCCATTAATGTGTTTCAATAAATTAGAGCATACATCTGACATGAGATTAATTTTTCATGCAGAGAAAAATCAGATGACAGTCATCCTACTTGAATTGAAAATGCAGATGCTTTTTAATATAGAATACCTTTTGTTCTATTCCATTTACACAGTAAATTCTGTGAAGGACTCTTATGAGCTGTTTAAATGTTCATCTGAAGAGTCTTTTACTTGAATTTAAAAAAATGTGGCTCTATCTGCTGCTGCTTGAATTAATTGTGTTGGATTTCAAATTCTTCATCATTATTAAAAATAATAAGCTGGTATTTTTGAGTTTGGTTGTCGATTCTCATCCTATTATCACTAAACACATGAAAAAAGACAGATCTAGTTCTAAAAGTAGAGCCCCAGTTTCAGTAGAGCAGCAAGGCTGTAAGAAACTCTTCCAAGATAATGTAAATATGTGTTTTATCTGTCAGATTCACTTGTGTGGTTTACAATGATCAGTTCTGCTCTGGAGAAACACTAGCCTTTCCCAAAATACAGCTGCATCTCCTCCAAAGTGGGATGATATTCAGTGGAAGTAGTTTTTTGTGTGTGACCTAAAAGAAACAGATTATTTGCAAATCTTGCACTAATGGGAAGTCAAACCATGAGTAATTCTCTAGTTCTGGAACTGCACCGCTAAAATTTTCCCATTTATAAAGCATTTTCCATATACATCAAAGGAACAAACTTGGATGTGCTATTACGTAAAAGTAATGCTGTAGTGCTCAAGATTCAAAGAAACAAAATGGATTAGCATCCTGAGGTCTTGGAAAGCATTAGTGTACAAAAGGTGTCCAGTTCTGATTCTTAATTTCCTTTTTTTCCTGCCTCATTCTGTCGTTTACAGTTCTGGCTCCTCCAGCAGGCCACCAGGAGCTGATTCTACGCACAAAGTCCCAGTTGTTATGTTGGAGCCAATCAGAATTAAACAGGAGTCAAGTGCACCAAATGAGAACTTTGATTTCCCAATTGTTATAGTGAAGCAAGAAACAGAGGAGGAATCCCGGCCTCAGAATGTAATACTAACAGTTGTAAAGATCTCCTTTCTCTTTGGAGAGTGTCCTGCATTTATGGGAAATAAAATAATTTACTAATATTTTGTTGGGGACTTTTTTGGGGGAAAACTAAAAAGCTAAATAAAAGGAAGAGGTGAAATTCAAAATCAAACTAGTTCTGCCAATTCAATTAACTGGTGTGATCAGAATGCTTTTTTCCATTGAAAACCTGGGAAGGTAGGAAATAGCTTGCAAACATCAAATTTTTGTGTGCTAGGAAGTGTTTCTGATACACAGTACACTAATATGTATATAAATAAGGTGCTAGACTTTTGGGGCATCAAAGATTAGGTTTTTATTAGTGGAGCAGTACATAGCCTTTCATACTCAATTTCTCATGTTTAGTTGCCTGTTATACTACAGTAGTAACTTTTGCATGCATGCATGTTGCAAGTTGCATGGCTGCTTGTGTATAACTTTGTTGTTCTGGTCAGTTTACTTGTTGTTAAGGTCATGTAAATTCACATAAATATTAGATATTTCCTCTGTTTCTTCTTACAGGCCAACTTTTCAAGAAGCATACTTACTTCATTGCTGCTAGATAACAATAATAATGCCACTTCTGATGAAGCTGTCTTAAGAACAGATGCACCAGACAGCACAGATGATCAGCCAGGGATACTGCAGGAGAACTCATCCAGTGCGAAGACAGGATGGATAGGCCCCTCTCACACAGGGGAGGGCAGAAAAGAGGATGATCCCAATGAAGATTGGTGTGCAGTATGTCAAAATGGAGGAGAGCTCCTTTGCTGTGAGAAGTGTCCCAAAGTATTCCATCTTTCTTGTCATGTCCCTACATTGATGAGCTTTCCAAGGTAATTATGACCTCTTCCATTCCATATAAACTTGCGCTAAAAGACACAAACTTTGTATTGTGAAATCCAGCACAAGAAGTTTCAGACTCCAAAGAAGCAGTGGTGTTTTTGAAATCTGGAATCCAGAAGTTTTATTAACTGGTGAAAATTGGAAATTACATTGAAACTTCAGTTTAACTTTATTGTGGCTGCAAAATCTGTAACAAAACTCTTCACTTATTTTACAGTTAAGCAAGATCACTTAACATCTAGGGCATCTATTATTAAAACTAGGCCACAGAATTACCAATCCATCATAAATGTTTTAAGGATGACGGAAAAGGTTTACATTTCTTTAATAACAATAAAAACCTTAAAGAAAAATCTAAGCTAATATAGTATTAAATATATTATTTACTATAGTGCTAAACATGGCTGCTCTCCAAGCATGGGATGTAGTGGCTGACATCTTCAAGTAATATCTCGGTCAATGTTGAAACAGGTAGCAGGCTTTCTTGATTGGCTGTTACAGAACAACTACTCAGTTTCTTGAGTTTCAAAATACAGTCTTAAATAGGTTGTTCTTATAAGCATTACTGGCATTTGCTTCTGGAATTACTGTCTTTGATGAAAATAAATGGCATTTTGCAATGTTCCAACTTGGAAATGCCATGCAATAAGCTTATTAGTATTAAAGGATAAAAACATCTGTCATAACATGCTCATTGTTTAATGCTTTTATAAATATTAGGTTTCATTATTAAATATCAGCATAGTTTGCTGGTGTAAAACATTTGGATAGCAACTTGGTTTTGATCATCTCTGTGCTACTCTGAGCAAGCATACTTTTGCAAGCATATCTACTCCTTTAAATGTCACTTGAAATGGCACATGAAAATGTTTCCTACCTTTTGAAGCTTCAAATTACAGTTTGGGTTTTTTGCTTGTTTTTTGTTTGTTTGTTTTAGTAAAATGATACTATGTTACAGCTTTGTGCCATAAGGAAAATCTAGCAAAGTTACAGTAAGCATTTAAACTAATAAACATTTGTGCCTGACAAGAAAACAAAAATCTTTAAGCAGGTAGAAAACAATGTATTTACAAGGCTTTGTTTCTATTAAAATTAAAGCATCAAGAATAAGTCTTTAAAATTTCTCTTTTTACTGGATCATTGTGTGGAAGCTGACATGATGATGTCTGGGGGCAAGGGAGGTAAAACCAACTTTTCTGACACCTGTTCAGATCTTTAAAGATGCGTAGTGATACAAGTGCACTGTGTTCCTGAACTTGAGAACCAGGGTTAGCTTAAGTTAGCTTTAGATGTATCAGAGTATTGTTCTCATCTTTGTGGGTTGTTTTGCTTTTTTTTCAGCTGTAACTATCTACTTAAACTTTGGTCTCTTAGCATTAGTTCCTGGTCTCTTAGCATTAGTTCCTTCAAACACACAAAATAATTCCTTTATTATTATGTCAGCAGTGTCAGTCTACTTCTTTCATGGTTGCTTTTTGTTCTTGCTATAGATGGATAGAACAGTTTCATAGAACCATAGAATCACAGAATGGTTTGGGTTGGAGGGGACCTTTTAGAGGTCATCTCATCCAACCCCCCTGCAATAAGCAAGGGCATCTTCAATTAGATCAGGTTCCTTGAAGTCCTGTCCAACCTGGCCTAGAATGCTTTCCAGGGATGGGGCATCGACCCATCTCTCTAACCTGTTCCAATGTTTCACCTCCCTCACCATAAAAAATTTCTTCCTTATATCTAGTCTGAATCTATGTTTCTTTAGTTTAAAACCATTACTCCTTGCCCTATCACTGTTCCTTTATAGATTCACAAGGTCACTGCATCTTTCTTCCTCCACTCCAACCCACCACACTCTTCCTGATTCTTGACATTTAAATGCGTCATTCTTCCATCTTTCATGCTTCTTGTTTTCTTGTATCAAAAGATATTTAGGTCATAGCCTATATCAATTTTTGTATATCTACCACATCATTTCTGAGATGCTAGTCCAGGCACCGAGGTGACACTGTCATATAAATAACTCCAGTTAAGACAGTAGAAGGTAAAAGTCTCTTTGAAGTAAAATGCCCATTGCTCACTACTGTGTGCTAAAACTGATAGTGGAAATTTTTAGATTACTCTTACTAAAAACCAGTAAGATTTTTTTTTTTGGAAAGCGTCATGGTTTAAGACAGAAAGTCTCATACCTTACTACTGAAATTAATTTAAAAGTGCTGCAGAAACTGTAATATACCCCTGAGTAACTAACACACAGAGCTCATAGCTGGTTATTGCTGAATTCTACTATAAGAAGTACAATTCAGCCCTCTTGTGGTTATCTGCAAGCATGCAAGTTTCTTCATTTGTGGAGAAATACATTAAAAACATAGAGCTTTCATAGGTTTTTCAGCATTTAGAGGTTCAGAAATTGTATTAGAGAATCAGTTAACATAGCTTGCAGAACTAATTTTGTCCTAATCTTATGTTGTTATTTAAATCTATAGTGTTTTCCTAGACCAACTGATAAAACCAGGAACATCTGAAAGTTTCAGGAAGTGCAGAATTCCTAGCTTTCAAAAAAATCTTGTCTAGGGTAATCTATGTAGAGTAGTAATACATTGTAGATGAAGCTTGTAGAAGGAATGTATAGTTCTCACCGTATACTTTTTTCCTTCCGTTTGGCCTATACAATTCCTTCAGTGTCTTGGTAGTTAGGCAACAAAACAGTACAAAACCAAAACAAAATAGTGCTTTGCTTGAATACTATGAGCTCAAGTGAAACATTTCAGTACTAACAAAGGTAGACACAGTTTGTCTGCTATGACAAACCTTTTTTCCATTATGACACCTTTAATGACACCAGTGCCATTAAAAAGGAAACAAAGTTCTAATACAGCATTTTTATCAGCAGCCTCTGCCTTTTCGTAGTGTTTAAAAAACCACCACCAACAAAACAACACATGATGCCGGGAAAAAAAACCCCAAACACCCCACAAATAAGGAACTTATCCAGAAATATATGGACAGCCTTTTCTGAGGAGTGTGCTATGTCATTGAGATCAATGTGTCTGTCTTTTTTTAGTGGAGAGTGGATTTGTACCTTCTGTAGGGATTTGTCCAAGCCAGAAGTTGAATATGACTGTGATAAACCTGATCACAATTCTGAAAAAAGAAAACTGGAAGACACTGTGGGTTTGGCGCCAATAGACCGCAGGGTAAGGATAAAATGAGTACTGTCTTGCTGCTGCTTGTATTCTGAAATGTATGCATCTTTTTAAAAGTGATGGTAAGAAAGGAGAGTTAATTTCTTAAAATAAGCTCTGAGATCATAGCAGCCTTCATGTAAGCATGCTGAAAAACACATGAATGTCTGAGAAATGGTTGTGGTCTGGTGCTCTGAACTGGGACTGTGTGCTAGGAATCACCAAGTGCTGTTTCTAAGAGAGCTCTCAAACACATTGACTTTGCACTGAGAATTTTTTTCTTTGTGCTTTCCAAATTTGGCATAGGTTGATGTTATCAACTGACGGTTTTAGTCACTTTGTCAGCATCCTTATATAAAATTAAGGTGGTTCTTTCACAATGAAGATATACAGAGATACAATACTGATCCTCTAGAGATTACCACAAGAATAACTGCTATCCTTTTTCAGCTTTGAATGTTCTGGTGAATAAAGCTACAAAAGAAGCAGTGGGTCTCACAACTTCTTTTTCTTTCCCCTTAAACCTCAGAGTTAAAAGAAAAAAATTGTGTCTTTGAGCAGACAGCTGAACTGTTTGACAGAATCTTCTGGATTCTTGGGGTTTTGGGAGGAGGGAGTGTTTGCCTCTTTTTTTACTTATTTCTTTGTAGGGTTTTTTATTATTTAAAAGGGGGTTTTAAGCAATTTTGAGCTGTATTGAAAACTTTTAGCAGTGTTTTGCTTGCTTTCAGGTGGCAACTTCTATAAATACACTGAAATTGGTAGTTTATTTGGGGTCTTAATCTACCTGCTGGTATTTACATGTGCTGCTATCTAAAAGGAAAAAAGCTAGCTCCGGTTGTATTTTGTCTTAAATGTAAATTATAAAAATGTAAGTAAGTCCTGCAACATTCTGATAAAAGATGAGCAAGCATAAAATTACACATAACTATTTTTAGAATCTTGAGGATCAAGATGCAATTTAATATACTTGGATACACAAAGAGAAGAGGTTCCTTCCCACTGCTAACAAAAAGCACTATAGGCTTTGCAGTTACAGAGCAGTTATATCCAGACCAGGAAAAACATTACTGCTATCTCTGAATATTTGCAAAGCACTAAGAGCCATGCATGCTTTCTTTATTCCCTGGAATGTTTGCTGGGCTCGGCAAATGCTGAATAACACTGTTAGTAATTGTATGAGATTTCATAGCATGCATTTGAGAGTTGATAATAGTATATCTATTGTAGAGAAGGAATACTGTACTTAATCTTGCTTCCAAATGCAATTTCTGTGCTTACTTTTCTGCTTAGGGTATGAGGGAGTACAGAGCATGTGTTTTGTATTTTATGTAGTCTGTTATTTTAGAACAAATCATGCAGGGTTCTCTAATTACTTGTGTATCTATTTTTCTTGTCACAGAAGTGTGAAAGACTGCTGCTGTACCTCTACTGTCATGAAATGAGTCTTGCTTTTCAAGATCCAGTTCCTCCCACAGTATGTACCTTGCATTTTACCGTTTTATGTTAAGAAGCATAATTGGCATGTTTCTAATGGCATTTTTATGTCCTGTCATTATCAGCAGTCAAGTTTCCCAGACATTGAGTGTATTAAATGTGTTTAATTTTAGTAGTACTGTCTGAAGGGCAGTTAAATGTTGAAGCACTGGGTTGGAAGGTGATTTACTAGTAAAATACCTTAAGAAATGAT